>NC_060149.1:85128816-85742758 GCF_021461385.2 Schistocerca piceifrons
GTCGACGCAAACGTTGAAACTTATGTCGAACGTGCAGGTAGTTATACGACACTAGATCACGAAAGACAAAATGCTAATTGATTACTGATGCTTCCGAACTGTTCCCTTAATGCAGTCATATTTGGATGAGTAAGGCAAGTAACACGCATAAATATACATCTACACACAGTGCCGCAATGTCGTTAATTTCCTCTAAGAATGAGAGGTAGGATGTCGAACGTTCCGCAGCAGCTGGAAGAACGGATGTGTAGCAACACTTCATCAGCCATCATGCAACATTAACACTACGTGGCTTTCAACGTATCTTTGGTGTCATACACATTAGACACGGAGCACTAGCTCAGTTGGAGCCTTTGCTTATTCACTTTAGATGAAACCCTAAACCAGAGTGACCGAACACAGACTAAGCTTGGTTCTCCTTACGAATCAACACGAAACATTTTTTAGTCACTGAGAGCCTATACTGACTGCTAACATTTCCAGCCGCTTCGGCAACGAGAAAGTGTTCGAGAATATTCGAAATTATTTACTAATGTAGCCTTTCACTAAAATGAGGCCGCGGTTTGGTTTCAGCGCAATACCGTTTAAAAGATGTGTTCTCGACAGTAGTCTCTACATAAACCGTGGTTTCACATGTGGCGCTCGATATCGGTTACTGCCACAGTTGCATATGGCACAAATATTCGGAGCGAGCAGTGTGAGTATTTTTGTCACGCATCGGGCCGAAAATGCTTATGTAAGAGCTTTGAACAACACCATCTTGTTTGTATCCTGAACACATCCTTTCTCTGGCTGTGGGAGCATACTCTTGTTTCTGTGTTGATCTGTTTGCGGCACCGCTGAAGTGAGCACACAGCCAGTGCTTAACCTTGGCGAGCGCCTCGTTTCTCTGTGACTGCTGCCTCAGTTTTAGCAGCGGAGTTTCGTTCTCCACGTGATGCGAGTAGATCGCCGTGAATCAGTTATTTCCATCGCGTTTATTCGCGGATCTGTTAAAGGTGAGTTAATGGTTTCTCGAAACCAATTTATAAACTTATTTGCGTTGTCAAACATTAAAACAGCTACTAAACATATTATAAGAAAAGTAATTACTGCGCTTTATTCTCATTGTATAAAAACTGATATGAGAACTTAGAATTAATCTGATCGTCACTCATTTACTATAAAAGTTAGAGAAAGGGTTGTCTGACTGATCTTGTTTTTAAGGCGCTATCTCATTCTTCCATTACGCAACTAACCAGAGAGTAGCCAGAGTTTCTACGTCTATGTATGCATGCATACTCCACAAGCCACCGTATGGTGCGTGGCGGGGGTTGCCTTGTACCACTATTAGTCATTTCCTTTCCTGTTCCATTCGCAAAAAGAGTGAGGGAAAATGATCGTCTACGCGCCTTCGTACGAGCCCTGATTTCTCTTATCTTATCTTCGTGATCCTTACGCGAAATATATGTTGCTGGCAGTAGAATCGTTTTGAAGTCAGATTCAAATGTCGTTTCTCTAAATTTTCTCAATACTGTTCCATGGAAAGAACGTCGTTTCACCTCCATGGGTTCCCGCTTGAGTTCACAAAGCATCTCCGTAATACTCGTATATTGATGGAACCTACCGGTAACAAATCTAGCAGCCAGCCTCTGAATTGCTTTGATGTCTTCTTTTGATCTGACCTGCTGGGAATCCCTCGCTCTCGAGCAGTACTCAAGAATGGGTACTCCAGAATGGTCTTCTTTTCAGATGAACTACACTTTCCTAAAATTCTCCCAGTAAACCGAAGCCGACCATTCGCAATGTGCTAGTTCCATCTCATATCGCTTTGCAACATTACACCTAGATATTAATCGATGTGACTGTGTCAAGCAGCGCACTACTAATTCTGTACGGGATTAGTTTTCCTACTCATCTGCATTAATTTACATTTTTCTCCACTTAGAGCAAACATACAATTCATCACATCAACTATAAATTTTTTCAAAGTCATCTTGTGTCCTCCTATAATCACTCAACGACGACAGCTTCCCGTATACCATAACACGATCTGCAAACAGCTGTTCACCCTGTCCGTAAGATCCTTAATGTATATGGAGCATAAGAGCGATCTTGTCGCACTTCCCTGGGGCACTCCTGACGATACTCTCGTCCCTGGTGAGGACAACGTACTGGGTTCTATTACTTAAAAAGTCTGCCAACCAGTTACGTATCTGGGAATCTATTCCGTGCGCTCGTACCTTCGTTAACAGTCTGCAGTGGGCACCGTGTCAAACGCTTTCTAGAAATCTAGGAATATGGACTCTGCCTATTGCCCTTCATCCGTGGTTCGCAGGACGTCATGTGAGAAAAGGGAAAGCTGAGTTTCATCGTAGCGATGCTTTCTAAACCTGTGTTGGTTTGTGTGCAGAAGCCACTCAGTCTCAGTGAAATTATGTTTCAACTGAGAATATATTCAGGAATTTAGCAGCAAACCGATGTTAAGGATACCAGTGTGTAATTTCGAGGGTCAGTTCCTTTACTCTTCTTATATACGGGAGTCATCTGCACTTTTTTTTTCTAGTCGCTTTGGACTTTGCACTGGGTGGGGGATTCACGATAAATGCGACCTAAGTAAGTGGCTAATGCTGTAAAGTTCAAAAAATGGTTCAAATGGCTCTGAGCACTATGGGAATTAACTTCTGAGGTCATCAGTCCCCTAGAACTTAGAACACCTAAGGACATCACTCACATCCATGCCCGAGGCAGGACTCGAACCTGCGACCGTAGCGGTCGCGCGGTTCCAGACTGTAGCGCCTAGAACCACGCGGCCACTCTGGCCGGCTGCTGTAGAGTACTCTTTGTAAAACGGAATTGGTATTCCATCCATACGTGGTGATTTATTTGTTTTCAACTCTTACAGTTGCTTCTCTACGTCAGAGATACATGTTAATACGTCCTCTGATTGGGAGTTCAGGCAGTGTTACGCCGTTAATTCGACGAATAGCTGAGTTTCAGTGCAGCCTGTCAACAGCAAACCATGAAAGGTTTTGTCAAACTATACTTTACTGGGACCTTATCCAAGACGTCAGGATGAACCATTTATTCTGCAGTGCTGTGTGTGCTGTTTTGAAACTTCCTAGTAGTTTAAAACTGGCACTCTAACCCGGAAGTTTGCTTTTAGTGAGCAGTGTTTTTACCCACTGAGCCATTCAGGCTCGCCATCACAGCTTCAATTCCGGTTGAAAACGGAGCACACTCTGCTGCAGAGTGAAAGATTCGTTCCGGTAACATCCCCCAGCCTGCGGCTAAGCTAGTTCTCTGCAACATCCTTGCTTTCGGGAGTGCGAGTTCCACAAGAAATGCAGAAAAACTGAGAAGTTTGGACAGCAGGGGAGAAGTGAAACTATGAGGAAGAGGCGTGAGAGTACCTGGGTGGCAGAACTCAGTCGCTAAGAGTAATGGCACGGTTCCGGGTTCGACTCCCGGCCCGAAGCACAGTTTTACTTCGCCGGAGAGTTTCAAAAAAAAACTATTGGGAACAGAATGGAAGAAAAAAATAAATGCAGTAATGTCCGAGGAATACAGCATGAGTACTTTTGCACAATTATAATTGAATATTTCTGCTGGCTTCTGTGGCCGAGCGGTTCTAGGCGCTTCAGTCTGGAACCACGCGACCGCTACGTCGCAGGTTCGAGTCCTGCCTCGGGCATGGATGTGTGTGATGTCCTTAGGTTGGTTAGGTTTAAGTAGTTCTCAGTTCTAGGGGACTGATGACCTCAGATGTTAAGTCCCATAGTGCTCAGAGCTATTTGAACCATTGAATTGAATATTTATAAAAATTTTACTACTTTGGCGCTAACTATACATACAATTTTACAATAGTTCCAGTGACATATATATAGCGTATTTCTTATGCATGTTAAAACAACTTATATAACCACTTCGCAGTCAAAACCATCTTTTAGCTCCTCTCGGATATACGAGTATACCGAGAGAATCATATGCGCTGCAGTTTTGCTCTTTCTCTATGAAAATTTCAAGTATATCATTAGACTCAAAAATTTCGTATAAATCGTTAGGCTAATGAGTGGACCCACACAACTATTTCGAAGTCAGGCCAAACAGCAGCCGGTCTTCAACCTGTGTTGCAACGCACAACAGCACTTTCTTTCCAACCTTATGAGCAGTTGCTAACCAGGACATGCTGTTTCGGGACAGGCGTGATGCTCTGCCCAAACCACAATCGAAATTTTGCTCAATGTTCGATGTATCACATTTATCATTGGGATTGTAGTTGCCCTTATGGGGAGTTCGTCGGTTATTAAAAAGTATCAAAAAACTGCTTCCTTGTTGTTTCCTTTCGTGTATCGTCTACTTTACGGTAGTTAGAGACCGAGTGACGTGAGCCACATAACATCGGAGCTCCTCTATTCACCTCTGATTTTGATTAGTGTTGTACCTGATTGTGAACAACGTCAGCCAGGCAACCAGAAGCAACAGTCCTGGCATGTGCTTCTCGACCCTCCACGTTGATAATAAATACGCTTACTGTTTCTAAAGCTTTCAAATTCTAGTGGTATCTTGCTTCCATCCTGAAGCATTTGAGACTGTTCATTACATCGACAGATTAATGCATATTTTTGTCATTTTTTTGAAAAAAAGTAAACAGAACTTCGTTTTTAGCAAGTATCTGATTGTATAGAAATACCTCCAAATGAAACAGCGAGGCTTGCACATTATGATTAAATGTATTACTGGAACGAATGTTGCGATTCTGTTGATTGTTCGTAGACTGGAAGCAGAAGACATCATCCGATAATTATTGGGTTCCAGAAGTAAGCAGTATTAACACCTACAGTACAGTGGTGAGTGGCGGAATGCTTTCTAAACAGAGAGGTCAAAAGATAGCGCAACACGATAAGCCAATCAGAACAATGTATTGTAAATCGCGTTTCCACGCCAAAACACAAATACCGTTTTGTGACTCGATAATGAATGCAAAAATTCAGAAAAAACAGTGTCTTCATTTTTAGCATTGTTGCAGCTGTAATCGTGCGTATACAAATTTAGATGAGCGAAGGACCTTCATCAATGCGAGGGCGTGGATTTTTCAGCTCCTGTTGTGATCTATTTGTAGTTTCAAAAACTGAACACTATTTACTTCGTTTATTACGTTATAGTTATATCTTCTGTGAGAGGTATTGACCTGTGTGCTTTGTGTCTTGCTTTTAACAACACTCCATTTGCCTTTACCGGTCTACTGATATTTGCAGATATCGCACTAACCCTTCTTTCAGTAACAGCAGTATCATCTGAAATAAAGGTCAAAATTTGCGTATTGTAACTGTGAAAGTAGTACATAAAATGGAAATGTCGTGTGGCTAGGGCCTCCCGTCGGGTAGACCGTTCGCCTGGTGCAGGTCTTTCGATTTGACGCCACTTCGGCGACCTGCGCGTCGATGGGGATGAAATGATGATGATTAGGACAACACAACACCCAGTCCCTGAGCGGAGAAAATTTCCGACCCAGCCGGGAATCGAACCCGGGCCCTTAGGATTGGCAGTCTGCCACGCTGACCACTCAGCTACCGGGGCGGACAAGTAGTACATGATTAATATATTCAAGAAACAACGAAGGATCTAAGATATAACTCTGTGGTACGCCATGCCTGAGAGACTCAAATTCAAAATGTCTACTTCCATGTGTTTTATGTAGGACTGATACATGCTACTTCTTTTTTAAGCGAAATGATTCCACTTTTGGCTGTTAAACCATTATTTATTGCGATTACCGTTTTGGTACGTGGCCATTTTCAGGCACTCTGACAACTATCAGTCAACAATTTATAATACGCTTAGTTATGAATATGTCAAATGCCGAGAGCGAAAACATCAGAGCTACTCATGTCGGATGTTGTAATCCACTCAATAACACAGGGCTGTCACATGCTGAGTAAGAGCAGTTGCATGTGGTGTTGTGCGTTTATCTGCTGGTCCGTATACCAGACATGTTATAAAGCTGGTGAAATAATGATATAAACACTTAAGTTTAAATTTGATGTAGCAGGCGTGGTAAATGGATCACAAAAGCGGCAAAGATGTAAACATACAAAGAATATAAGCTATGGAGTGTAAAGATGCTGATATATGGACTGAATATCATGTAGTTTGTGAAGTGTGCGCAGAAGGGAGAAAAGTGACAGAAAAATGGGTTAAATAAAAACGGTATCCACAAATGATGCTTAGAATATAGATTAAAAGTAGGTAGAAAGATGAAGTGACTATCAAGTCACAATAAAAGAATACCCAAAAATACAAGTGCAGAATAGGGTCTACAATCTCAGACATAGATGAAAAAAGCGGTCCACATACAGATCTGTCTGTGATTTTAGACCCTCTTCTGTACATGTATTTTTGGGTATTGTTTTATTGTGACTTAATAGTCACTTCACCATTTTACCTACTGTTAATCCATATTCTAAGTATTATTTGTGGATTCAGTTTTTATTTAACATATTTTTCTGTCACTTTTCTCCTACTTGCGGCACATTTCAGCACATTTCACAAATTACATGATATTAACTCTATATATTCGCATCTTTGCACTCCATAGCTCATACTCTTTGTATTTACACATTTTTGCCGCTTTTGTGATCCATTTACCACGCCTGTTACGTGAAATTTAAGTCAAAGTGTTTATATGATTATTTTATCAGCTTTCTAACATGTATGTTATCTGGAACGGAAAATAAATTCACAATACCACATTCAACTGCTCTAACGCAGCGTATGACAGCACGATATTATTGAGTGGGTTACAACATCCCACGTAACTAGATTTGAAATTTTCACTCTCAATGTTTGTCAATTTCATAATTACGTGTTTTATTGTTGACGACTGATTGTTATCAGAATGCTTGAAAATGACCACTTGTCGAAATTTCATTCGCAAGAAATAATGTTTTAATAGCCAAAAGCGGAGTGATTTCATTTAAAAATTTCAAGTAGGCTGTGGACCCAGTTATCATCAAAATACTGCTTTATATCGTAATGCTAAGATTAAAAACAGTAACCATAATGTGTCGACAATTCAGTAACATTTTAACTAAATCAGGTTTCACACCATATAGAGGCTTAGCTAAGCCACAAAATTTTCTCAGTGGACATATCTTATTATTTGTTAATTTTAATTTATCGTTGGTGAAGTTGAATAGAGCCTGTTCAATAGACAGTCCTTCTTTCATTTCTTTACTATGTGTCAAATAGCTCTTATCGTGTGGCTATCGGAGCTTACTTTTTTCTTCAAAATACCTACACTTTTATGTACTCGTAATTTTGCTTGTGGAAATAATGATCTTCCATCCGAAGGTTGGTTTGAAAACTGCAGTGCTTTCCACTTCGCCAGGTTTTTGAGTCGACTTTCCGAGCCAGTTGTGGGGCGACCTACAGTTTAATGTGGAAGTCGAACTCCAGTGCGACGTGGCTATTGTCACATTAACAAAAATACACTTTCAGAAATGAACCAGCGACAAGTGGTAGAACAAATCCTAGGACCGACTGAGAACTGAACACTCAATCTTCGAATTTATAGTCAGATGACTAGACACAAAATTTTGCTTAGGATTTGAAATTATAATTTGTAATATTAACATTGTAATCTTCAGTTGTTGCTAATAAAAACGATAGGTTGCTCTTTATTTTGTACGATATGCTGATTCCATCTGTAATCACGGGTTTGTGTGCATGGGGTCTGCTGATATAGTTTTATTTATGAGCTGTTTTTATTATAGTGTAGCAGAATGTATCGTAGATTTTATTCACATGAAATACTTATACTCGTTGCATCTTCCCAATACATATTTAGCAGATAATTATTAAATACCTGAATCACTTGTAATGTTCATTTCTTCGAAAAGAGAAAGCAAGAAATAACTTAGTGAAGAAGCTCATTGGCAATCCACATCCATTGTTCTACGACATCGTTTTCATATCTCCCTAACGTTGCTGTCGTTATTTCCCGTGATTGCCTTATATGGCGCCGTTGTTAAACCACTGAAATTGTGTTCGGACATATGAACTGTACCCAAGCTACAAACAGTGGCATTATTAAAGTAAAAGTTCAAATGCGGAAGAAACCATACCGACATGTGGCACACGTAATTAGGGGAACAAAGCTAAAATTCTGTCCAGTATCAGTGTGTGAATTTATCTTCTCAGATATTTGTACAACAGAGATGATCTCGATATAGATGAAGCCTAAGAAGAAGAAAATTCCTTCTGAATTACATATGTGTTTCACGGTGTGGAAGTCATTAACGCAGCATTTTTTCATGGAACCGTCAAAACTTCCCTTTCAGTAAGAAACGCGGTCAAATGTCGTGAATGACGAAAATTCGTCTTTTCTGCTGCAAATTATTTTCAAGGCCTCTGTTAATGAAACGAATAAAAATTCCGTGATCGCAATAGACGACGGAAAACTTTCCATCAAAAATGCCTTTAAAACAAAGAACTGAATCCAATTACACACAGTGTATTGGAGAACTGTTTGGTATTCAAAGCAATTACGACGGCTTCGCGTATAAATGAACGGCTTGGCAGTGCGGATAACTAATTTAAAAGGAACGAAGTATCTTAGGAAGTGTTTTAAAACACAACGTGCCGAGCAGAAGGCCGCCGTCTCTTCGGGGATAAATATCAGCGCAGGACGTGCCTTTCAGGTCCGCACCAATATTAACTGTTTTAGAACACAAAATGCAAAGTCAATTACAACGTCTCATTAATTTTCCGGGAGTCTGATAACGGAGAAATGATAATAAATCGTTCCATTGCGACTGTAAAGCTCTCGTGGGTACAAGCAAACTCGACTGCGCACAACTTTCGTCTTTTGTGACATGTACTGGCCTTTATGTACTAAAACGTGCTACCGACGTTTGTATATCATCAGGCAATCATTGTCAAACTTTATCGTGTATCCAAATATTGAATAAAAGTTTGTACGGCTATAAACCCCCGAAGAAGCGCAACCTTTCAACATTATGACATTAATTTATGTAATGTGCCGCTGATGAGCAAAGAAATTCCAGTCGAAACCTCTAGTAAAATGAAAGCGCTTAACTCGCGTATACCTCAAGATACGTTCCAGCGATTGCGATCAACCGACCCCACAACGGGCAGTTAAATAAGTGCGCCGAAACATACCAGGTAATTAATAGCGATGTATCTTTGAGCTACTGCTTCCTTGGATACCAGTCTCGTCCATAACCGTTCTTTATTCTATTCTGCGTTGTGCTCTGACCATCCCTTATCGCAGTTGACTTCCCTTGCAATTACCGAGAGCGGTGGCCCACTGGTAAGGCACTCGACTGGCGTTCGGGAGGACGGGGCTTCACATCTCCGGATTTAGGTTTTCTGTGCTTTCCCTAAATCACTTAACGCAAAGGCTGGGATTTGTCTTTTGAAACGGACTACGCCGATTTCCATTCTCAAGCTGTTCGAAACTGGAGCTCGTACTCCATCTCTAATGACTTCGTTCTAACGTGAATTTAAATACGAATATTTCTTGAATGTTTGGTGCTCCGCAGCTTTCAGATATTGATTAAAAGACATCTTCTATACACCATGAGCTGCACTAGAAATGTTTTGTTTGCCAAAACCGGTTTTCTGGTTTGGAACTCATCCTCAGTGGCATCTGATACAGAGGAAGAAACAACTTTATGTGCATCGATTTCTACAAAATGATAAATGTACATATACAGTAGTAATATAAGTCTACCTACATTATGCGCTACTATAACAATGGCATTGCTTTAGAAGTGCACAATGTAAGTAGACTGATATTACTACTAATGTGTAGAAATCGATGGATGCACGTACAGTTGTTTATTCCTCTATATCAGATGTACTGGGGATGGGTTACAAACACGGAAATCTGTTTTGGTACATAAAACATTTCTAGCTCACGGTATATAGAGTATGTCTTTTGACACTAATCTTTCTGCCTTCCTTCTCCTTGGAATTTTCTCAAGCTACGCATCTAAGAGCAGCATATTCGTCGCACCGTATCTAAAAACGTTGTGTTCACACAGTTGCGCTGCTCACCATATGGACATCATTATTGGTCCCCATACTAGCAGCACTGCAACGATTTCTGATATATACTATTTCTTATGAGCTGAAATTCTAATATATAGCTCTGTCTTCGCATTAGAAGCAATGTCTCCGAGTCTTCACGATCTTGAGAAAAACTGACTTCTTATCCATTCAGAAACCTACTTCATTACATCATTGCAACTTCAGTTTACTGCCAGAAGAAAACAGATATTTGATCGTTTGTGAGAACCGTAAAATATTTTGCAAATTTCAGTGTAACAGCTACAGCCAAACGTCGTTAGAATACGGAAATATGAAAAGAACTCGTTTGCTGTTGCCTTTATGATCTAACAATTTAAAACCGAGGTAACAGCTATATGCATAACGATGTGAAAGAAATTTTATTTCAGAATGAAAAAGAAAGAAAGAAACTTCGCACCCAGCGTATCTAGGAATGTGATGCTGTCATTCCGTAGGTCCATCTTAATATGAATATCAAATCTGTTTACTATTTGTGAATTATTCCCTGTCAAATGGTTCAAATGGCTCTGAGCACTATGGGACTCAACTGCTGAGGTCATTAGTCCCCTAGAACTTAGAACTAGTTAAACCTAACTAACCTAAGGACATCACACACATCCATGCCCGAGGCAGGATTCGAACCTGCGACCGTAGCGGTCTCGCGGTTCCAGACTGCAGCGCCAGAACCGCGCGGCCACTTCGGCCGGCTATTCCCTGTCGTTATTGTGTATGATGAGTTAAAACTGTGTAACGAACAGGGACTCGAAACCGTCACACAATTTTAAAATGGTTCTTTGTATTTCACAGTAAAAATGGAGTACTGTCTAGAAGATACTTACTCTTATGAATTGTCACTTAGGTTGCAAATCAAGAAATACAAGATACAAAACTGTAACACAGAGGCTACATGCTTCTATGGTAATATAGACAAACAGCTAGCTTCAGAATAACTGAGCGAAAATCACGAAGACTATAATCAATTACGGTCGTGTGGGAAGATCAATAGCGACTATATGAATAAATTTTCATATTAGCAAAACGATCTGGAGTCTGGATTATCGGGAGAAACAAAAAGAGAAGGTATGAATAACATTAACTGAAAATTAGCTTAATTCATATCTGGTAAATGATTCAAATGGCTCTGAGCAGGCCTGCTGGTGTGGCCGTGCGGTTCTAGGCGCTTCAGTCTGGAACCGCGTGACCGCTACGGTCGCAGGTTCGAATCCTGCCTCGGGCATGGATGTGTGTGATGTCCTTAGGTTAGTTAGGTTTAAGTAGTTCTAAGTTCTAGGGGACTGATGACCACAGATGCTAAGTCCCATAGTGCTCAGAGCCATTTGGACCATTTTTTGGCTCTGAGCACTATGGGACTTAACATCTGTGGTCATCAGTCCCCTAGAACTTAGAACTACTTAAACCTAACTAACCTAAGGACATCACACACATCCATGCCCGAGGCAGGATTCGAACCTGCGACCGTAGCGGTCACGCGGTTCCTGATTGAAACGCCTAGAACCGTTCGGCCTCACCGGCCGGCCATATCTGGTAGCCTAAATGTTGCCAGTATACTACACATAAGGGAAATTACGTAATCTCTGTTCTGTGTCGCTTCTAACGCTTTTACTCGGTCAAAAAAGTTTCCCGTTCTCCATGAATCTAAATATGGGAACTCCATTACGGACACTGGAATGGACTGCAATGCATCAGAGGAAAGTATTTTGTGCTCAAGTCTTAAAAAGTTTGTCCTCAGCACGTACAAGTAACTCGTACGTCACGTGCTGTAGTCAAGTCGAGATCGGTTGCTATCCTGCTTGGAACTAATTACAAGATACTTTCGCTACACATTACTCTTAAAATTCAAGTCACCAACAATAACACAGAGTGAAAGGAAAAACCGATGTCGTAGGCTTTTTTTATTATCGATCACAGGGAAACGTATAACTTTGTAACTACATTTATAAATTGCTTATCTGTATGAATCCTGTGGCAGAGAATACTTTTTATAGTACCCTATATACGATTATGCTGTTTCTTCTAATCCCTTTCGCGGATAATGTGTGAGAAGTGTTACAAGAAAAATATTTTCCCAGCTTCTGTGCAAACTGTTATTATATCTGTGCAGCATCCACAAGATAGATTCGAAGGCCACTGTAACATTTTCGTAGTTTTGCACTGGAAGATGGTTCTAGAAGTTTTGTAAGCAGCTTTTCGCAAATATGTACTGTGTCTTTCTTCCAGTGACTGCCAGTAAAGATTTTAAACCATTATGTTACACTCTCTTCCCAGTCAAACAAGTCATTGACGAGTGAGGCCGTCCTTCTTTGTATACTCTACTAGCCCGATCTGACACGCGTTCTATACGCTAAAGAAATATTCTTGTGTTTGGTATACGGGCTATATGTTTGAAAACAGCACATTCGCGCAGCCTTATGTGGATGTGAAATTTGTGTGATAAAGGATCCAGACAAGAAGAGAACAGAAGCTTTTAGCATTTGGTGCTACAGAGGACTACTGAAAATTGGGTGGGTAGATTAAGTAACTAATGAAGAGGTGATCATTCCAGTTCGGGAGAAAAGAAATTTTGTGACATAAATTCACTAAAGGAAATAATATGTTGATACGATTAATTTGTTAATTGAGATAAGTTTGGATGGTAAAAATTGTAGAAGGAGACCAAGGCTTGATTAGGGTAAGCAGGTTGAAGTGTTTGAAGGTTGCAGTTGTAATGCACTGATGAACAGAGTAGCGAGGAGAGCTGCATTAAGCCAGTCTTCGGACTGACGACCGCAATAAACAACGACAAGGGCAGTAGCTGATTGAGAGGACGAATTGCATAACTCCTTACAAAATAAAAACACACGCTAAGTTTCGACAACAGGCTGTAATTGTAGGTTGCCTTACTTGTGAAAGCTGGCGCGCCATCCCTAAGCGATCGTAATCTTTGAATCTGCAGCCCATTTCCAACGAACGGGTAGAAGGTATCTGATGGCTAACAGCTCAAAACAAGTAGCCTATTAGCCTCAAGGTACACCGACGTCACCAATGCTGTAAACAGCCGTGAGTATCATCGGTTATACCAAGAGTCGTGTCGCAACGGATGTATGCTGGAAACTTATTTGGAAACAATAGATTCCAGTCGTAACAGCGGTTTTCCATAGTTTTGCTAAACTACCTCGTACCAATGGCAAGGCTCCTCTTAGTATCTTGGTTTGTGAGATGGGCCAGTAGTTGCGAAAATGTGCTCGCACACTGGAGCAGCGAATTACTAACTTTGTTCGTCCATCTGGATTTACGTTTCCTGTAGATACCATAGCCATCATTTAAAAAATCCAGCATTATTCTTTATTAGAATTATCGGCCTCTTGTCTACATATTCATCCATCCCTATTAGTTTTATGTCTCTAATGGTCACGACATCGACGGACAGCCGGCCGGTGTGGCCGAGCGGTTCTAGGCGCTACAGTCTGGAACCGCGCGACCGCTACGGTCGCAAGTTCGAATCCTGCCTCGGGCATGGATGTGTGTGATGTCCTTAGGTTAGTTAGGTTTAAGTAGTTCTAAGTTCTACGGGACTGATGACAGAAGTTAAGTCCCATAGTGCTCAGAGCCATTTGAACCATCGACGGACACTACGCTCTCATAGTCGTTCCGTCTTCCAGCTATTGTCCCACACAGTTAGTACAGCTTATCTAATGATCCCGTGCTCCCCTACCAAAAATAAACCTTCACTCTCAAATGGTTCAAATGGCTCTGAGCACTATGGGACTTAACATCTGAGGTCATCAGTTCCCTAGAACTTAGAACTACTTAAACCTAACTAACCTAAGGACATCACACACATCCATGCCCGAAGCAGGATTCGAACCTGCCACCGTAGCGGTCGCGCGGTTCCAGACTGAAGTGCCTAGAACCGCTCGGCCACACCGGCCGGCTCTTCACTCTCACTTCGTGTGGTATAAAAATACAGATTTCTTTTTTCTCAACCACAATGCTACTGGAGAAAGAGTTCTATCTCAGTAGATGAAATAGCGGAAGGAATCGATCACGTTGAAGAATCGATCCCGCTATGCGAATCAGTGATTTAGGGAAATGACCAATACTTATATCATCCTGACTGCTGGTCCACTGATTTAACGCCATGTGATTTCGCTCTGCAACAAGTGAAAAAGAAAGGAAGCTTATCATTCAGCACGTCGTCGACGGCTAATTTATTAGTGATGGAACAGGTGCTCGACTTCGGTACAGATAGGAAAGGAAATCGGCCGTGTACTTTTCAAAGAAACGATCCTGTCGTTCGCCTTAAGCGATTCTGGACACAACGGCTGACCTAAATGTCGATGACGAGATGGGTATTTGTGTCCCACCCATCCTGAATGCGATTCAAGGGCTTTAGTAACTACGCCCTCTTGACCAACGAAGCACATCTAAGGACGAGGCACTCGTAAGATTCCTCAGCTATGTAAGCTGTTTTAATACGTTCAGGTTATATGATGTAATAAAAGCAATGAGATCACTGCTGCTGATTTCTCCAGAGCACGAAACTATGTCTAGTAAAATTTTATGTTATTTCTACTACATGTCAGTTTGTTTATTCGATTAACGTTGTAATCCGCGTTTCTTCCAACTCATTCTACGTCTACGTTTGTTTTAAGTGAAACTATTGTTGATTTTAATCTTGAACTTTGGTCAATAAGGTGTGGAGGTTACTGATGTTTGTCTCTCCAGACAGAGGTGAAAATGTGCAGTTGTTACAAGCTACTTTAAGAAGCTGAAAATAATGAATATATTAGCTAAACTTTTCCAAGTAGGTGGAACTCATTGAAGTTCGTTCCCATTCTACACGAAATGGACTAGCATTTGAATCGTATCTTTTGGACTATGTGCAATCACTACACACATAATGATCGTCGGTGCACAGTTGCACACTGTTTACATATCTCAGTCAAAGATACATCACTCTGAGTTACGACACATAACGTGAAAATATCGAAGAAACAATGTTTACCAACATGTTATAGCTTTTAAAAATAAATGACATGACGTAATTACAATGTTTGTATAACTAAACGTAAATATTTATTTTCATAAATAATTCTCATTACTTGATAACTGATTACCGCTGTTTATAAAATGTGCCTCGTGATTTATAGCGCCTAAAGTAATTGACTGATGGATTGTTCTGTTATGTTGTGTCCTTAAAAGTTCTATGATCATCACTGAATAACAAGTAAAACTACTTACGGCTCTAGCAACATTATATTACAATTCTGGAGGAAGGAGACGAAAAGCATAGTGTTACAATATTTATTTGACAATCGGTTTCTGTAAATAAACATAATTAAGTTGTAAGATTCTTAACGCCGCTATTTTGGTCTTTTACGAGGTGCATTCAAGTTCTAAAGCCTCCGATTTTTTTTCTCCGGACTGGAAAGAGATAGAAACATGCGCATTGTTTTAAAATGAGGCCGCGTTCATTGTCAATACGTTCCAGAGATGGCAGCACCGTACGGCAGATGGAATTTTACCGCCAGCGGCGAAAATGAGAACTGTTTTAAATACTTAAAATGGCGACGTTATCCTTACTTGAACAGCGTGCAATCATTCGTTTTCTGTATTTGCGTCGTGTGAAACCAACTGAAATTCGTTGACAGTTGAAGGAGACATGTGGTGATGGAGTTATGGATGTGCCGAAAGTGCGTTCGTGGGTGCGACAGTTTAATGAAGGCAGAACATCGTGTGACAACAAACCGAAACAACCTCGGGCTCGCACAAGCCGGTCTGACGACATGATCGAGAAAGTGGAGAGAATTGTTTTGGGGGATCGCCAAATGACTGTTGAACAGATCGCCTCCAGAGTTGGCATTTCTGTGGGTTCTGTGCACACAATCCTGCATGACGACCTGAAAATGCGAAAAGTGTCATCCAGGTGGGTGCCACGAATGCTGACGGACGACCACATGGCTCTGCCCGTGTGGCATGTTGCCAAACAATGTTGACACGCAACGACAGCATGAATGGGACTTTCTTTTCGTCGGTTGTGACAATGGATGAGACGTGGATGCCGTTTTTCAATCCAGAAACAAAGCGCCAGTCAGCTCAATGGAAGCACACAGATTCACGCCACCAAAAAAATTTCGGGTAACCGCCAGTGCTGAAAAAATGATGGTGTCCATGTTCTGGGACAGCGAGAGCGTAATCCTTACCCATTGCGTTCCAAAGGGCACTACGGTAACAGGTGCATCCTACGAAAATGTTTTGAAGAACAAATTCCTTCCTGCACTGCAACGAAAACGTGCGGGAAGGGCTGCACGTGTGCTGTTTCACCAAAACAACGCACCCACACATCGAGCTAACGTTACGCAACAGTTTCTTCGTGATAACAACTTTGAAGTGATTCCTCATGCTCCCTACTCACCTGACCTGGCTCCTAGTGACTTTTGGCTTTTTCCAACAATGAAAGACACTCTCTGTGGCCGCACATTCACCAGCCGTGCTGCTATTGCCTCAGCGATTTTCTAGTGGTCAAAACAGACTCCTAAAGAAGCCTTCGCCGCTGCCATGGAATCATGGCGTCAGCGTTGTGAAAAATGTGTACATCTGCAGGGCGATTACGTCGAGAAGTAACGCCAGTTTCATCGATTTTGGGTGAGTAGTTAATTAGAAAAAAAATCAGAGGCCTTAGAACTTGAATGCACCTTGTACTGTAGAGTAGAATGAGGAGCTGAATTGAAAGTGAGCGATCGATACTTTATACGAGGATACGTTTTGCATATCTGCTTACACTCGTGTGTCCGAAGTTATCAACATTTTTACGAAGCAGGTTTCCGTAATTATCCCGGTTTGCACCACACCGAGAGTGTGGGTTCACGTTATATTTATCAGACCGTTGATAAACAGGTTTTCAGTTTGCTCAGGAACTGTTCGCAAGTAAATAAAGTATGCTAATTTGCTTGCTGTGTCAACAGCAAGATTTGTGTGTGTGTGTGGGGGGGGATTACTCTAATTTTTAATGTTAGCATGATTTTCTTGTTTAAAAAAGCTGATTTTTGCTTGAGTGTCTTCCTTATTCGTCTCTACATCAGTAATCGTGTAAACTTTTCCGCCTTAAGATTTATAGCTACAATAGGATTTGTCTCTGAATAAAAGCATTAAAAGCTGTTTCGTTGTACGAATGGGACTGTGTTTAATTACATGCAGTAATCATATCCACAGTGGCTCTATGCGTGAGCGTGTGTTACAGACTCGGTCACGTGCAACGTCTACATTCACGTGACTAGTCTGCAGTACACACTTCAGTGCGTGGCAGAGAGGTATCAAACCACTTTCACTCTTTCCCTCCACCGTTCCATCCTCGAACAGCGCACAGGAAACCACTTAAATCTTTCCGTGCGAGCTCTCATTTATCTTATTTTATTAGAATGATCGTTTCTCCCTATGTAGATTTGTGTCATCAACACATTTCCGCATTAGGAGGAGAAAACTGGTGATTAAAATTTCGTTAAAAGATCCTGCCGCATCGAAACGCCTTTGTTTTAATGGTTGCCACACAAACTGTCGTATCGCACACAGTACATGACATTCTCTCTCATATATCACGACAATACAAAACGAGCTGCCCATCTTTGAACTTCTTCCATGTCGTCCATCAGTCGCATGTGATGTGGACCCCACACAGCGCAGCAATATTCCACAAGAGGATGGACAATGAGCGTAATGTAGGCAGTCTCTTCATTAGACCTGTTACATCTTCTAACTGTTCTCTCAATAAAGCTCAGTCTTTGTTTATCTTCTTCACAACATTATCTATTTGATGGTTCAAATTTAAGTTGTTCGTAACTGTAAGTCTTAAGTGTGTAGTTGAATTGACAGCCATGACATTCGTGTGATTTACCGTGTAATCGAAATGTAAGGGATTCCCTTTAGTACTCATGTGACTGACATCGAACTTTAAATATTTAAGGTCAGTTATCGCTTTTAGCACCATACAGACATCTTGTCTAAATCATTTTGTAATTATAATTGATCTTCTGAAAACTTCAGTTGACGTTAAATGACAGCATCATCTTTAAACCATCTAAGATGTCTGCTGAGACTACCTCCTAGATCATTTATACAGATTAAAAAGAGCAGGAGGCCTGTAACACTTTCTTAGGGAACGGGACACAGCACTTCTAGTTTTACTCGGTGACTGTCCGTCAGGTACTACGAACTGTGACCTCTGTAACGGGAAATCACCTATCCGGCCGCACTACAGGGAATACTCTACAGCCATGCAGCATATTTGTTATACACTACTGGCAATTAAAATTGCTACACCAAGAAGAAATGCAGATGATAAACGGGTATTCATTGGACAAATATATTATACTAGAACTGACATGTGATTACATTTTCACGCAATTTGGGTGCATAGATCCTGAGAAATCAGTACCCAGAACAACCACCTCTGGCCGTAATAACGGCCTTGATGCGCATGGGCATTGAGTCAAACAGAGCTTGGATGGCGTGTACAGGTACACCTGCCCATGCTCAACACGATACCACAGTTCATCAAGAGTAGTGACTGGCGTATTGTGACGAGCCAGTTGCTCGGCCACCATTGACCAGACTTTTTCAGTTGGTGAGAGATCTGGAGAATGTGTTGGCCAGGGCAGCAGTCGAACATTTTCTGTATCCAGAAAAGCCCATACAGGACCTGCAACAGGCGGTCGTGCATTATCCTGCTGAAATGTAGGGTTTCGCAGGGATCGAATGAACGGTAGAGGCACGGGTCGTAACACATCTGAAATGTAACGTCTACTGTTCAAAGTGCCGTCAATGCGAACAAGAGGTGACCGAGACGTGTAACCAATGGCACCCCATACCATCACGCCGGGTGATACGCCAGTATGGCGATGACGAATACACGCTTCCAATGTGCGTTCACCGCGATGTCGCCAAACACGGATGCGACCATCATGATGCTGTAAACAGAACCTGGATTCATCCGAAAAAATGACGTTTTGCCATTCGTGCACCCAGATTCGTCGTTGAGTACACCATCGCAGGAGCTCCTGTCTGTGATGCAGCGTCAAGGGTAACCGCAGCCACGGTCTCCGAGCTGACAGTCCACACTGTTGCAAACGTCGTCGAACTGTTCGTGCAGACGGTTGTTGTCTTGCAAACGTCCCCATCTGTTGACTCAGGAATCGTGACGTGGCTGCAAGATCAGTTACAGCCATGCGGATAAGATGCCTGTCATCTCGACTGCTAGTGATACGAGGCTGTTGGGATCCAGCACAGCGTTCCATATTACCCTCCTGAACCCACCGATTCCATATTCCGCTATCAGTCATTGGATCTCGACCAACGCGAGCAGCAATGTCGCAATCGCGATAGGCTACAATCCGACCTTTATAAAAGTCGGAAACGTGATGGTACACATTTCACCTCCTTACACGAGGCATCACAACAACGTTTCACCAGGCAACGCCGGTCAACTGTTGTTTGTGTATGAGAAATCGGTTGGAAACTTTCCTCATGTCAGCACATTGTTGGTGTCGCCACCGGCGCCAACTTTGTGCGAATGCTCTGAAAAGCTAATCATTTGCATATCACAGCATCTTCTTCCTGTCCGTTAAATTACGCGTCTGTAGCACGTCATCTTCGTGGTATAGCAATTTTAATGGCCAGTAGTTTATTTTTGTACGTTCGATATTACGCGGGCTGTCAACTTTGCTGCGGAATGTGATCCGCAAGAGAATCAAAAGGGTATCAGCCAGCCGTGTGGAGCGTGCGATGATGTTGTCAGCGCAGACTGCGGGTGTGAGTACGTGCGACGTTCGAGTGCAGGAGGCACGTGCGCCGCTACTGAGTCACGGAAACCGGAGCTCTGCGTCACCCACACCGCAAGCCTCGCCGAGCTGTCCATTCACCCGGCCCAAGATTTCCTATTGTGCCACGCACCGAGCTCATCCAGGGAGGAGTAATTAATTTAGTTTATTTTTAATTAAATGCTCGTTTTTCGGACATGTCACCTCGTATTCTCTGGTAGACAGCGTAGGGGTGCATTGAATCTTTATCACATTTCGTTCCCCGTATATTTACATCTTATATAATTCCCTCACTAGCAGGCGGCAGAGAGAACCATTCCTGTACGTCGCGTATATTGAGTGAAATTGCGTGACCTAACAGACGAGGACGTTTAACTGGGAACTTTACCAGGTCTCAATGGCATAGTGTCTTTGTTTTCTAGTAAGTGAAATTACTTTGGAAAGTTAACTAACAAAAATTATATGTGTTTTTACGTATATATAGGCCTAGAGAAAGCTTTTAAGCATTATTGAGGGAGGTAGTTACAGAATGCAGAAACGGGTGATAAATGTTTAATACTCACATAATCTAGCGGCGACAATAACATTGGAAAATCGAGAACACGTATTAAGAAAAGTGTGTGATAGGCAAACAAAGAAGCGGAACAAAAATTCTGTACAAGATTAATGTGCAGTGATAGAAGATATTATTTGTATAGTTCACAGATGACTGAAAATAAGGGAGACTTGGAAGAGTTATGAAGACGGAAAGCTTGCGATAGCTAGTGCAAAACTGGACTTACGGATAAGTAAAAGGAATTTACTGAACGCCAGAACATGGGATAGCTAATTCTGAAGACGTAAAAGAATAATGTCACCTAAGAAGAAAAATTGTGCAAAATGACTGAAGCATATAAGACATGAAAAGCACATTTGCACAGGTCATGAAACCTTTCTCTAACAGAAAAAATCTGCTGTTATCAAACGTTCGATTGGTATTAGGGAAGAAGTTAGGATCACAGCAGTTCAAGGGCATTTAAGGTAATCTAAGAGAAGCAAGTTGGAACCAGTTCGGATGTAATGTTCCGGGTGGATGTTAAGGAGAAAGTAGACAAGGAAAACATAAAACGGAAAGGCGTTAAGTAGATTAAATGGAGAAATAAGTATGCGAAAAATCTTACAAGAAGAATGGGTAGGTTAGTGAGAGAAGTTCTAAATTATCAAGTTTTCGATACTTTGGCGATAAAAGGAGGTATTTGGGATAAGTACAGCAGATAATAAAATATACCCCACTATTTCATGATGTACGATGTGAGTACAGAAAACGAAAACCCTTGCCTGAATAAATGGAGGCTGTACACAGCAGTTCGAAGACAGACGACACAGTACAGTGCTACATGAATAACTAAGCTTTCTGTCATTTCTTAAGTACTCTTGATCACGCTGCTTTCCTCCACTGAATGTCGCGAAGAGAAGATTCAGTTTCTTAGTGCATGCCATTGAAAACACTCTGTCGTTGAGTACTGTCAGGACCATGTATTAAGACAGTCGTGAGATACTAATTTCATTATACGGGGCTCTCCCGTTGCATGCTCGAGTGGCGTGGAATCTTTTTAGAAATGTGAATCATATTTTAGATGTTTGTGAAGAGATTATGAGGAACTTTCTGACAAAATCAACATTGTCGAGTTACATAAAAACACCCAGAAATAAAGCACCCTCTGACTGCAGTAACACTTCTCCTCCCCACTCTCCTTCTTTTTCATACAACTCCTCGTATACATGCCTTCGCAGGATAACTCAGGGGAAGTACGAATAAGAGTACCTAAAAATTTGTTCTTGATTACGACAATGATAGTGTACACCTAATAGGCGGTAACGATTCCCGATTTTCTAACTAAGTCAGCAGCGCGCTTCCAGATCCTGCAAATTAGTGAGTATAGGAAAAATTCTATGTGCATCGTGTGAAGCAGCAGTCGTGTTACGAAATGTGATTTCCGCTGTCATTGGTGGACGTGCGAGGCTCGGTCTATAGTGCACATTCTTGTCGGTCGTAGCTGCATATCTTTTCAGATAATGGAACGTTTTGTAATGGCTTCGAGACATCATTTACAAGCTTAAATGAGGCGGAGAGCTATCACGGACTGGTCTCAGGTCCAAATCAAACCAGTGTGGCGAGACTGTTAAATGTTTGTCCGTTAACAGATTCTGATGCCTCTTTTAAACGACGGCCGGTTTCCTGGCAAAGCGACCAGAAAAGCAATAGCTTGGGTGGCTTAGGGTACACACGACTGCTCACGACGGTCACTACCGTATAGCTGCGAATTCTCCCCGAAGCCTTTTGCCGCAAATTCGATGCCAGCTACCAGCCGACACAGAAGATGTCTGCAGGAAATATATTTTCCTTAGCTCTTCACTATGAAAGACAATTACACAGAAAATGAATTTAGTTCAGTGCTTTTTAGCTAAAAAACCAAAGTTTTCTGAAACAAGCGAAACGTCGAGGCACCGTTGGCGCCCTTTACAATAGTACATAATTGTGTTGCGATAACTATGCGTGCAAATGCAAATAGTATTTTTCCTCCAGTGCTGAATGAGCGATGCCATAAATTCTTTCAGTACTCTTACTACGAATCGGAGATACTTAATTAACGCGTTAGGAACGGTGGCCCTTCTTCTAGAAAATGATACCTTGAAAGTAATATAAACTGTAACGATCTTTTATTGGTCGCGAGTGTTATTGTATGGCTATCTGGAAGTGGCGAGAGTGTAAGAAGCAGCTCGAGTCAGTTTATTCTCAGCGGTAATCCTCGGCTGTAATCTGGACACCCCCTATCTCGGCCGTGGCCGCTGCCGCCCTGCCGGCACACCATCCCCAATAAAAGTAAAAGTCCTATAGCCTTAACTCGACATTTGTTTGGATTATGGGCATACTACGACTCCCGAATCCCACACCTCCCCGAATCCCATAGCCCCTCCGTATATACACTTGCACAGATAATCCTCCTTTCACTGCGGTTGAATGTATCCACACTCTCGCGTTACTTCATGTGTTACGTCTTATTTATAAACTCCAAGTTGACGTAAGCGTGGAATTTAAAATTGCATTCCTCAGATGTCTTGCAAATGCGTGTGACGATATCGAATCGTGGATACAATCCGTAGTGGCTTATATCGGGGGTATTTCATTTCAGTATACTTGGAACTGCATTAGTTAGTACTATGCTCTTTCTTTTATGACGGTTTGTTATCTGTCTAAAAAATTCTGCAGAGTACATAGTTTTGCGGTTCGCTTCCTCACGGTTATAAATTCTTTACTGAAGACATTTTGTGTGCAAATATCGAAACTGCGACAGGCGCCTTAGCATAAAAAGTCGCTAGAATTAAGGACGATACATTACATCGGAGTAATAAGAACACATGTCGGAATCCATCATAACAACGTGAATGACGCTTTAATGTACAAATTTGAAGTAAAAGCATTCAGGTACAGATACAGATACAGATAAATAAATGCGTATGCCTGAAACCTCGTTTATTCCAAATTCAGCATCGCTGTTCACCTCTGTTGCGTTCACAGTTTACCTCATTTTCATTGATTTTAAACGATCGCATCATCCGCTATTTTATGTCCGTCACGAAAGCAAATTAACTAGTATCATTATGTGAAGCATTTCTTGGAGTGATCGTAAAAAATCTCCCTGATAGTTAGTAAGCTTTTGTTGTATCATTTTCTCGGAGATTAGCTACGCCTATTGAGTAATCTATCATATCAGGATGTATTTAAACTATCAGAAGTTCTCGGTCAGTAGTTTCTAGCGTGGTATGCTAACATATTCTGTGAGTGGAAAATGTGGCTGTCAAGTTATCAGTGGCGATGTCAGTGAAGTTAAAGATCGTGCATATGAATGAAAGATTTGCAACAAAAAGCCATATTCATCCACCAAGTCTCAGGTAATGTGAACGCAAAGACGGGAACTTAATAACAGCGAAGTAATCTTCGTCGGCGGCTTTGACTACCATACGGGGAGTGAGGATACAGTTCCTGATACCACCAACGACTCTAGGATTCATCGAGTCTTGTAAGAACAACTCAGAAGCTAATGGTTCGCCTGTTTAGTATCGAAGCGTCTATACTACGTCGAAATGGATATCGTGTAATCTACATTTGCACGTAGCAAAGGAAAAGCTTGTGAATTAGAACAGCATTTACTTGGATAAATGAGGAAAGCTGATTAATCCCTCATCTAAGCTATCTTCCTCGGGATCCCATGTGTCGAGAAAAGATCAGCTAGAGCACGACGGCCGTGTTGATGGTACATGAAGCACCTCAATTGAGGAGACCAATCATTACGAGTCCGATTGTGTAGTCATTAATATGTCTGTCATTCGAAATTTTCAGTAGTGTAAAAGGAGTTAATAATCCTACGAGTTTTTACTCTTTAAAATCAGGTATTTTGTTTGCTCTATGTCGTGAAAAGAGTGTGTTATTTACAACGAGGGGATGGTAAAAAGTTAATTAACTCCAGAGACTGAATTTGTTTTACTTTTTTACAAATTTGGAAATACGAGATGGCTGAAGTTACAAACATGCAATGAAGCTCCTGTGGAAGGAACATAATAAATTAAATAAGAATAAACAATGTTCAGTCTACCTCGAATAAATGATATTAATCGAATAAGTAAAAGCGTCGGAAAATACTGAGGGAAACATTTCTTGTAGCATACTGCATTCCGAACGTACCCACTGAGTTTGCGTATGGTTTTCCTTAATGCTACATTTTGCACAATGATAAACTCCTCTCTGACAGGAGTTTAGAAACTTGCATAAATTTCTCTTGTGATCCGTTTGTGCCACTCTGGATGATTTTATAGATCTCACAGACGTCCTGTCAGACAGAAACGTTATCTATATGGTTCTTCAAAAGCATTGGCCTCCTTTGTTCCATATTATGTAACCGTTGATTACGTAAAAATCATTTTTCTGCCCGTCACTGCTAATTTCTTCTGACGAATCACATGATACTGGACGAGTTTCGACTTTGTAATCAGCTTCAACACCCTTATCATCAAGAGACTAGAGATTACATGGCAGCTTGATCCTCCATTTTTCAGTTGCACCATCTTTTGACCATAGGATATCATAAACCAATGAATAAGAAATAACAACGCATAACACAATACCAACTTCAGACGTATGATCGATGGTTTTGGTGCAATGAAGAAAATTTAGGCCAAGCTCTTCTAACTGTATACTAATAAATGAAACATACCTGAAATCATACGAGTCAGAACACTACATAACACAAGCGATTGTTCGGGTTTGTGGGACGCTCAACGGCGTGGTTATCAGCGCCCGTACAAATTCCCAATCTTCAATCTTCAAATTTCGCCATTTTCCTGAATGAGTATGAAATGATGAGAACAACACAAACACCCAGTCCCCGGGTGGAGAAAATCCCCGACCCAGCCGGGAACCGAACCCGGGACCCCGTGATCGAGGCGCACTGATGCTAACCGTTAGTCCACGAGTGCCGACGAATACCAGCGAATATATAACAGTTAGTGTATGCCTTAATGCTGCTTCTCAGCTGTCCCGCAGCTCTAGAATAGAAAAAACAGAATATCTACGACGGCGCCCTACAGATGTAAACAACAGCAAGTGACACACAGGTGCTCATCTCGCAGCTGCGCCTCTTGTGGCAGTGATATCAAGTGCCATCCACGCGACTGATGGGAGCACTCAAACTACGCCTAAAATATTACTTCCTCCCACATATATTTCGCGAAATTCTCACGCCAAAGAAATCGGAGAAACTAGAGTTCACACGAAAGTTTATCACCATTTGTTCTTCCCACACACTATTAGCGGACGGAAAGGAGAAGGGGGAAAATGATAAGGTACCCTCCGCCACACACTCAAGGTGCTTTGTGGTGTATAGATGTAGATTTAAATGGTGGCCATGAAGACACAGCGGATGGGCAAAAATATGGAAACATCGAAAACACATCACCAAGCCTCATAAGATGTGGGAAACCCGATGGCATTCAAAACACCTTCAACTGGTTTCAGAATAGATAAATACAGGTCCTGCACGGTTTTCAAGGGAATATTATACCATTATTCCTACAAAATAGTGGCAATTTCAATTAACGATAATGAAGGTGGTTATCAATCATACAACACTTCTATCCGCAGTCGACCACAAAGGCACATTAGTATTGATATCTAGGGACTGTGGTGGTTATGGGAGACGCAACACTTCATCCTCCGCTCACAAAACCAGTCCTGGACGATGCGAGCTGTGTCGACAGGGGCCCTGTTGTCTTGGACACAGCATCACCATTGAGGAACGAAAATTGTACCACGGGATGGACCTGATGTGCCAAAAAATGGTCACGTAATCTTTGGCAGTAACCATGGTTCCCATGGATTACCAATGTATAGCTGCCCTAATCATCGCCGAACCCCCGCTACCTTCCACTTTTGGGACGTAAACTCGACCAACACCTGGAAACAGTGTGAAATAAGACTCAGCCACCAAACAATTTTCTTCCATTTCTCCATAGTCCACGTCGTACGTTGTATGGCTTCGGCACCACGTTTTCCTGTAACGGGCATTTGTATCGCTGACGTGTGGTTTTGGAATTCCAGGTCGCCCTGCAGTTCCCTTCTTGTGGAGCATTCTTCGTGTTGCTTTGATGCTGACAGGGATCACGAGTGCGGTATTTCAGTTCTGCACTGACTTCTGCAGCTCTCATCCTCTTGTTATTCGTCACAATCCTCTTCAGTGACTGTCTGTCACCATCACTCAACGCACACCTTCGTCCGCGTTCTGGCTTAGTGAATGAAATTTTTCCGCTTTCCCTGTATGCGGTATAAATTTTCGATACGGTACCCAGTTTTTGTTGTCGTGGCCTTCAGTCTAGAGACTGGTTTGATGCAGCTCTCCATGCAACTCTATCCAGTACCTACTACAGCCTACATCCTTCTGCTTAGTGTATTCATCTCTTGGGCTTCCTGTACGACTTTTACCCTGCACGCTGCCCTCCAGTACTAAATTGGTGATCCCTTGATACCTCAAAATATGTCTTACTAACCGATCCCTTCTTCTAGTCAAGTTATGCCACAAATTCAAAAATGGCTCTGAGCACTATGCGACTTAACTTCTGAGGTCATCAGTCGCCTAGAACATAGAACTAATTAAACCTAACTAACCTAAGGACATCACACACATCCATGTCCGAGGCAGGATTCGAACCTGCGACCGTAGCGGTCGCTCGGTTCCAGACTGTAGCGCCTAGAACCGCACGGCCACTCCGGCCGGCGCCACAAATTCCTCTTGACCCCAATTCTATTCAGTAGCTCCTCATTAGTTACGTGATCTACCCATCTAATCTTCAGCATTCTTCTGTAGCACCACATTTCGATAGCTTCTATTCTCTTCTTGTTTAAACTATTTATCGCTCATGTTTCACATCCATACATGGCTACACTCCATACAAATACTTTCAGCAACAACTTCCTGACACTTAAATTTATACTCAATGTTAACAAATTTCTCTTCTTGAGAAACGATTTCCTTGCCATTGCCAGTCTACATTTTATATCCTCTCTACTTCGAGCATCATCAGTTATTTTGCTCCCCAAATAGCAAAACTCATCGGCTACTTTAAGTGTCTCATTTCCTAATCTAATTCCCTCAGCATCGTCCGATTTAATTCGACTACATTCCATTATGCTCGTTTTGCTTTTGTTTATGCTCGTCTTATATCCTCCTTCCAAGACACTGTCCATTCCGTTCAACTGCTCTTCCAGCTCCTTTGCTGGCTCTGACAGAATTACAATGTCATCGGCAAATGTCAAAGTTCTTATTTCTTCTCCAATGATTTTAATTCCTACGCCAACTTTTTCTTTTGTTTCCTTTACTGCTTCCTCAATATACGGATTGAATAACGTCGGGGATAGGCTAACTTAAACATTTTGTCTACCTCGGTAACGGAAGCACCAGTGAGCACTGATAATATGCTCAAGTTCGAATTCATTTAGTTCCGACATAATGCACTCACAACTACAGACAACGCCGTTCTGACCACGACTGACTCTTGCAACGTATTGAGGACATTGCACAGCTGGCGTTCGCTGTCAGACAGAACATCGCATCATGAAGGCTTGACTAGCATCGGCATTTGTGTTCGAGCATGCATTTCTCTCTATGGTTTCCATATTTTTGTCCAACTCCTGTACCACCATGCTGCTTCCTGAGAACATGTTGCCAAGGTTGATATGACTTTAATGCTAGAGAGTTATCGACGGAACTTTCGTTGTTGCCTCGAAGAAGTCGCTTTTTCATTTCTCCGAATTCGTAATGCCAGTGTTCAACACTGGTGAGTAGTGGCAAATGAATCGAGAAACATCGGACGCCGCGTTAGTGGAGAGCAGCCGCTAGCGTGGCAACGGAAGCCGAAAACGCTGCCTAGGTACGGAACCAAGGTGAATGAGCCGCCGCTTGTTGGGGTTGCTTCATTTGAACAGGCCGTCCTAAGTAAGCAAAGAGGGGCTTGCAAATGGAAAGGTGTACAAAGATGTGAGAAGGCGAGCGCGGCTGACCTTGGCTTTGTATTGGTTGTTATTTTGTTTACCGTTGGAGGGATGGATGCAGCGTGCGAGGGAGTGGCGCGGCGCACAAACAGTTGACAGTTTGCCTCGCTGCCCGACGGCCGACGCTCGCTGGTGAGTCTCGCTGGTTCACTCGCCTCCAGTATTACCGTCTGCTTTTCGTTCACGCGCGCTTTCGAGATCGCCGACTTATGCAAATTACTAACGCGTCACGGACTTGCAATGCGTTGCACTATTAACATTGAATGCGCCAAGCAGCCGAACTGTTGTTCATTGTCGTCCAACGCATTCTGGATTACTTTCGTCAAACATCGACTACCTGTGTTGTATTGTTGTAACAATACTCTTCGGACAACGGCCTGAAATGAAGAGCCACATTGGATAATAGATATTTAACAGAAAAAGGTAAAAAGTCAGTAACACCGGGAGTAGTGCGAGTAGCAGTTTTCACAGAAATGTACGGGAAGGTAAGGCGATTTTTTTTTTAATATGACATTTTTCCAGAATAATAATTTTTAAACGTCTGGGAGCACTGCAGCTGTCCCGTAGCTGCTCCTCGTCTTTATTTAAACAGATGTACTGGCTGGTACAGACAGAAAATAGTGTGGTCTGTCTGTTAAGCGTCCTAGGCGCGTATTTTACTCAATGAAAGTGTACATCCACGCAATTTTAATTCTATTGTAATTATGTAAACTGTAGAACCAAGTTATAAGTGAAGAATGTGTATACCTGGAAAATGCGCTTCTTATTATTAAGAATCATTTTTCTTTGTGGAAGTCGACGTAAAAAGGCACATATGACCTTCAATTTTTCTGTTGTTTTTGATTTATCTGGCATTTAAAAGCTCGCATCACGCAAGGAAATACCTCCGAAAGTGACTGATGATAACTTCGATACTTATATTTCGATACTACCAATGAACATAGAAACTGTCGCTATTGTTCCAGCACGATGTAGAATAGTCGCAGCGAAGTGGAGCATAAATTTGGAAATAATTAGTTTTAAGGCTTGGCATATAAATATGTTCAGTCGCGTACTGGTATCATTGTTTCGTTTTTAGTTCGTGCATTCAAATAATCGAAACAGCGAATTTTTCTTTGCCGAGAATCAGTTCTTCATTTACTT
This sequence comes from Schistocerca piceifrons, assembly GCF_021461385.2. Classification (NCBI taxonomy): domain Eukaryota; kingdom Metazoa; phylum Arthropoda; class Insecta; order Orthoptera; family Acrididae; genus Schistocerca; species Schistocerca piceifrons. Next base: position 85,158,427 of record NC_060149.1, read on the forward strand.
ACTACTTCTATTGTTACAGCCTTAATAACTTAGAACTGAAATTTGCGTCACTCTCGTCGTTCAGACTCTAGTTCGGGACAACTAAATCGCAGCACGTCTCTGTGTACAAGAGCGGACGGAATACACTCACAGCCGTGCTTTCTGCATCAATTAAGGAAGTGTGTTTCAGTCTTCAAAATTTCGTTTCTGTCTCTGACGTCTGATTCCTAGGCGAATGCAGCACTGATAATTTAAGGCAAACGACTAAACGATACAGGAAAGAATAACATTGAACGCCATGCTCGTAGGATGGTTCCTTTGTAATCACTATGCCCTTGAACTTCTGAATAACCTTTTTCTACGAAATTTCTGGAGACTGCCAAGGAAGGTTCAAACGTTTTATTTCATTTATTTCCAGTGCATTTTAAGAATTCGTCTTCATCGTTCACCTTCGTTACTATTCCGTCCCTTTGTAATGGAAACAGAGTAGTATAACTTTAGATTTGTGCAGTGAGCCTTGTCTGAATGGCAAAACACTTTCGGATTCCTAAATTCTGTGTAAAGAGTTAATTTAAGTCGCCTAATACCACAATCGAAAAAGTGGAGCATCAGGAAACAACGAATTTAGATAACAGAAGCCTGAAGGATACCCTTCGTGTAACGATAGTTGAGCAATGGTCAGTTCTCAGAAATGGATAGCGTGGTACAGGAAGCCCCTACTGATCTACAGGTTGTACTGAAAAGGCAGCATCCAGTTGCATTTCCTACGAGGACTTTATTTACATAGTGAGAAGTGTGAGTAGTTGCTGCTCTTTCAATATAACCTGTATTTCAGTGCGGTCCTGGGATTCCATCCTTCCACCATGGACAAAATAATTGTCCTCTTGCTGTGCTTCTTCAGTGAAATGTTTTAGTAGTTAGGACAGTAATTTACTTCTTTACATCCAGGAAGTCTACTTACTTTACTCTGTAATATACGACAGTGAAATATGTAAATCGTTTGAAGGGTGCTTCATATGTTAATTTATTTTATCCTGTAAAGTAAAATTATATGCGTACTTGAAAAATTATAGATGATATTTTATGTAAATTATTGGCTGTCTACTATTTGGCTTGGTGGACGGATTTTATGTTACGGAAATATTGTTTACTAAGTTTGTACGGAGTAATACATTTTAATTTCCACTTTTTTAGTGTACGTCAGTATTTGTTCTTCACGCTCTCTAATTAAAAAGAGGAAAGAACAGAAGAGTTTGCAGGCTCAATACCCCCGTTATGAATAGCGACTGGGAAGAATCGAAAATTAGAGTATAGTATCTCGTCAGCAACGAGATCACTGTAGACAAAACATTTGTGGATATATCCTATTTGCAGTGAAAAACGACAATTAGTTTTACTCATTCGCCAAGATATTGTGGTGTACAGTATAATGAAAATACGCTTTCCGTTTGAACTTCACATTCAATTCATGCTTCTATTTCTGATGTATTTATTCGTCGTGTGTTCACTAACACCTCATTATACATGATAGCTGTACATCAAATGATATAAATGCAGCCAATATAAGCGAACCTTCGTTTATTATGTGCTGTGTTAATCAGACGTATATAAGTAAGCATTTCAGGAACGAAATTAATTTATGGTTTAGGAGATAATCTTTTAGTGCCTCGAACCATTTCGTGTCTGAAAGAACGGTGTAACAAATCAAACATAATGGATAGATTTTATCCAGCGGATAAACGACATACATAATTTTTTATATAATTTTATGACACTCTATTTAAGGTTTCCACTGAATTATTTTCTTCGTGTTATTGTAGTTCATTTCTTCATGAAAAATAAGATTTTCGATTGAAACTGTTTATACTTTTGTCGGTCGATAATAATTTTCATCCCATATCGATATCTCACTTAGCGATATGGACACCACATGCGCCTCATCATTTCAATCACCCACAGCTTTCAACCATACATCGTGCATTACATGGTGTTTCACGTGTAATTACCAACATAATCGTCAAGCTGTTCTCTCACATGTTAATAGATAAACGCTAGTTTCGCACGTAATATCAGTGTGAGTAAAAATATCATTTGACTGATAACTGGCGACATAACTATGCAACAATAATTGAAAAAAGGGGCCCATATATTTTTTTAATTCTGTCAGTTTTCTACATAGAAAAATGAAGTAACACAATACAAAAAATGGGTTCTCTTTCTGTTATAAAACATCCAAGTGTATTCTGGTAGCTCATTTGATTAAGCGGGAAGTTTGTGTTCCTAAGTACTGAGGTTTAAGCAGCTTCGTAAGAAGCGTCTTTCTTGCTAACTTCGGGCCCGAAAAACGTCATGTAACACCATGTTCTGAATGCAACGTGAAGTTTTAACTCATAGGCAAGACGATCGATAGGATCATGGCTGCTAGGAAACTTCAGTCTTTGATTTTGCGCTCATTCATTTAGCATTCATTTTGAATACTACTTTGTACAACAACTAAATAAGGCACATATCTTAGCTACAAAGAAAACAATGTCTGAAATATCTTGCAGAGTTATTACGTTAATGATCATGCATTTTATTTTTTTATTATCAAATGCAAAATGGAAACTGAACATGATAACTGAGACAGGAAAAAATACGTATTGCTTATTTTGTACCAAAAAAAAAAGGTAATGATTCTTGTTTCGAAAACGTATGGACAATTTAGCTGCATTCACGTGAAAGGGAACTGAAATTATATTTTGCCTTCTTCCGGCAATACAATTTTTCTTTGTTCCAATGTAGGCAGGGACTTGACCACGCCGATTAACATTGATTCATTGTATTATGTTTCCTAGTGTGGTGTAGTCTATCTAAGATCAGCTCGAGACCTGTTTCACTTAAGCTTATAATTTCATACAATTTTTGAAGCTGCCATGACTTTTGCGCTTTTGCCTACATTCGCGTGTTAACAGTAGTAAGAATTTTCTTGCCTGAGATGTCTCAAAGAGAAGCAGCAAGCCGGTCTTGCCGCTGCACCACGCAGCAATTTGTTGCACAGAATTTAATATCTGCACGAAGATTACAACTCTGCTTAAGCAACCGTGTTGAATGAGACGTACCTAACTGAAAGCACAGTTATTTAGTTGCGAACGAGTTAGCCCCGGCTGGGGTAAGACTCCCATTACGGAGTTAACAGCTGTCCTACAGCTAAGATGATGCGCGCCCCTTGATGAGATCTGTGTCTAATTAAACAGAGTGTGAGTGAATCGTCGCCGTTTACCCGCAAATGCAACTCGCCTCTGCCCAAATTATTACAAATAGTCGCACGGCCGTTAGACACGCCTGCTCATGTTTCGACTACTTGTAATTAAACTTGGAGCACATTTCAAGTTTGTATATAGCTAAAATATCGCTCTTTCGACGCTCTTGTTGGTAAACTGATGCTAATGACGTCTCAGTCCCAGATTTTCCGATTTTCTGTGTTGCGAGTTCTGTTGCCAGCAACATTCTTAATCGATTATAACAGTGAACCACGAGAAGATAGCTGAAGCACGTAAAATGACTTCCGTTGCTCAGAGCAACAAAGATTCTTGGTTACTCTCACAAGCCAAATACAATGGAAATACCCTGCAGGTTACTTTCTTTTTGCAATAAATTTGATCCCGTCTGAAAAGCTATTTTGAATTCGACCTGACTGAACACAAACATACTGTAACCAACGTAGACTACGACATGCAAGTCGGACACACTGCGCCAAAGTGCCGCCTCTTGAGTCTTTTGGAAGAAATAGAGATGTACAGAAATCCGAAACATCACTCCACAAAACCGCTGAATAAACAAAACGAATTTGCAGCGAACTCGTATTTTTCAGCGTGTGACAGACTGTTGTAGCTCTTGCGTGTCCCGATATGCTGACTATCCATTTGTTTCTGTCGCAGGCCCTGCGCCGAGACGTTTTCTTGGCTCTGTTTTCTCGAGGCAGTTGTGCCCGTGGCTCTTTTCGTGTTTCGAGGTGCTGCTTTCAGTTAACTTCATTATCTACTATATACGTCACTATTTGAGAATTAGCATTTATAATTTTAACTAACAATTTTACTGCAGACCCAAGTTCAAACTCTAGCTCCTTTTTTAAATTACGTTTTTAACTTATCCTATATTCGTTTATGTAATACGTTAAACATAATATATGTGGCTTTGCAACAAGCCATTGTAAACAGTGCTTACGGTCAGCGACACATAACAGCCAAGCCCTCGCAGGTGTAACCGCACTGTGGTAACGACGCCACTACAGCAGGGGCAATTACAATTGTATCATGTTTTACGCTACGTAACGGTGCTCAGTCATGGCTATAAAGTTTGTTTGCCTCTTTCATTAACTACAAGGAGACAAGCATGTTTTTAATAGGTGATTCTCAGGTAATGTGAATCAACGCTACTATTTATAATGTTGTTAACCTATCATAATGCCGTTACCCATAAATAAGTACATTTTTAGATCAGTCTGATGATGATCACAACTATCGAGCCGGTCGTTGAATAAAACACGTATTTTCGATCATAGACTGTTTTAGTTTCCACATATTTTCTACTAGAGAAGATCGGAGGAAACCTCGAAAAATCTAATTCAGGCAAGAACGGCATGTTTCAACCTCTGAACATGCTACGTTTTTCTCGCAACATTATTTCATTTCTTCAAACAAATTTGTGTACTTGACCCGACCTAAGTTTATATAAAGTACATATTGTGAAAGAAGGGTCTTTTAAGTGTTTCTTGAACTTTCAGGAATCTTACTTATGGAAACGGAACAGTACTGCCTAGTTTTCGAGAATGTGTGCTCAAGCTTTAATGAAACGGAGTATGTGATGCCTGTATGTAATATAAAGCCAGCAAAATTAATTAATGGGAACGTAAATACAAAAATGGAGAGAATATGTTATCACCATAAAGTTATATAAAATATGTGTTCTCGTCAGAGAAAGCTTAGAAGCTGTAAAACGATGAACTGTCGTGGAGAAAATTACAATTGCTCTGAGACTGACGAACAGACTTTCAATATAATCAATGTGTAGAAATAATGCGCTCAGAGAACAGTACATCGGAAGCAGTAGAATTTTGATGGTCACTCGTTCCACCCGAGGCACTGAATATTCTACAAGTATAGAAAATGTGTAAAAATGGGACAAGAGAAAAACTCTTTCGAAATACAAATTCTTATAAGGTTTTAAAATGTATTAGCAATAGTACAAAGCAGAGTAAATAAAATCTTAAATTTTAGGTTCAAAAGGCTCTGAGCACTATGGAACTTAACGCTATTTTGTCGAAAGTCGACATGTTGAGAAACGTGGCTGTTGTACTTAAGGTTTATAATTTATATAAAAAAACAGCTACCAGCCACATGTATACCGGCCGGCTAATTTTAGGTAAATGTATATTTTTTAAATAAAAATTACATTGACGACATTTATTTTTCTGCAGATGCCACTAGTTTTTTTTTAAGTATCATTTACAATAATTTATCGTCAGTATCGGAAATCGAGTTTCAGTTCCACTCTATTCCTATGGCTGTCTCGGTGGACACGAAAATTTAAATGGTAGAGGAGAGACGTTCTTGTCACATTCTGTTAAGAAAATATTCATAGCAAGAGGACAACAATTAGAAGCAAACAGCCCATCATAATGCCGTTCTTCTGAAATCTGACTAAAAGGTGAAGCATCCTAAAGGGTGGAGGGAGGGGGGGGGGGGCGGCAGGAAACGAAATGAACCTTAATGGGCTGAGGACGACGGTTCAATCCCGCGTCCGTCCATCCTGATTTAGGTTTTCCGTGATTTCCCTAAATCGCTCCAGGCAAATGCCGGGATGGTTCCTTTGAAAGGGCACGGCCGACTTCCTTCCCCATCCTTCCCTAATCCGATGAGACCGATGACCTCGCTGTCTGGTCTCCTTCCCCAAAAACAACAACAACTTAATGGGCTGAGAAGGTATCTGACAGTATTTCAGCGATTATAAAATCTAGTAAAATTTGCAAAGAACTTTCCATTACGATCTAACTTATGAAGATGACGTTGCTCACCCTCTGGTGTGTATGCATGCACTGATTCGATGGGGAAGAGTGAAGTAATGCTGTCCTGATGATAGCTGGCCCACTGCCGTTGTAACAGGTCCTTGATGTTCTGGATACTGGCACTGCTGCTCTGGGGATCTGAGTGGGCACAACACTACCTCATCGTCACGCGGACAGTTTATAGAGACACGTGCCACGCGTGGGCGAGCAGTGTCCTGTTGAAAAATGTCACCATGATACTGTCACATCAGAGGTGACACATGAGGGCACTACGTGTCAGTAACGTACCGTTGTGCCGTCAGAGTTTCTGCAACCACTACTAGACGTGACTTGAAGTCATACCCAATGGCTCCCCGCTGCATGACGCCAGGAGTAGCTCCGCTGTGACTCTCCAAAAGATTGGAAGAATGGGCTGTGCTAGATGCGGGATGACACAGAATGTTGCAGGAATCTTTCACTTGTTCTCGGATAGCAGACGCAGATGTGAAGGGGTTACGATGTGCTTGGTGCACAGTACGGCGATCTCGCCTTATGGTGGTCTGACGTGGTCGAGCGGAACCTTGACGAATATGCCTGCCCTCGCGTTCACATGTAGTGCAACATCAGGCTACTGTCACAGTCAGATGCCCCACAAATCTCGAGATTGCACGATTAGACAAGCCGGCCAAATGAAGACCACAATAAGACCCCTTTCAAAGTCGGTCAGGAGATGATAACGCTGTCTCACACGAGTAATCGGCATGCCCGTGTCACTCACAGTGATCACTCGACATCTAACGCTGTTCACGCCCCTTACATATCCTACCAGGCCTGGTAACAACACCAAAAATGCATCTACATGTACCAAGTTACACGGACACCCGACAATGTCTTTTGGCTGCCTCACTTCTTTTTAGGTAGTATATCTGTTGACGCCACACGGGCGGAGTGTTGTCTAGAGAGTGACATTTCAGCATCTCAACCCCAGTGACTTGTGTCGTTTGTGTTGGAATCATATTTGAGCACCCAGTACCCATCCCTGTAACATGTAACGACGATCACTCACCAGTTCGTGGCAATCACAGTCGCAGCTGCTCGTACGGACCTCATATACAATCTTAAGTCGTAGATTTTGCCGTAGTTCTCGATTGTTTTTGGTTTTTAAAAGGGTTCAAAATGGTTCAGATGGCTCTGAGCACTATGGGACTCAACTGCTGAGGTCATTAGTCCCCTAGAACTTAGAACTAGTTAAACCTAACTAATCTAAGGACATCACACACATCCATGCCCGAGACAGGATTCCAACCTGCGACCGTAGCGGTCTCGCGGTTCCAGACTGCAGCGCCAGAACCGCGCGGCCACTTCGGCCAGCTTTTAAAAGGGAATTATAATGACAATAAGCTACAGGTTCCGTAACTGTTAGTTGTAGATGTTTGTTGACGGTTACGGTGCAGATACCTGTCTTTCTATAACTGGGCTATGGACGATACTATTTAGTCGAAATGCTTTTTATTTTCATATAAAATCTGGAAACACAATTGTAATTATGCCGCAGAATAAAAATAATTTAAACAGTTATGATAATCACGGTCGCCACCAGACAATAAAAAGTCTTACTTTATAAAATACTGTTTACGTTATACAATGAGATTTCTCGCAATTTCCCAAAGATGGCAGAATTGTTCCCATTGGAGGTCACAAATGAACATATTCTAAGCTGACATGAGTTATTCTCAGTTTGGTAGTGAATTCTGCTGCCAGCAAACAGTTACCCAGTTCTGTATACGTTGGAATGTGACAAAGTGGCCCAAGTTTGAAATCTCTACGTTTCTCTGAATGTTCTATTAGAATTTATTCGGCCGAGTACAGAGAAATTGGAGCAGTTCATTGAAACCAGCTGACTATCTGAGGAATAGTTTTGGACAAGTGCCTAGAACTCGCACTGAAACTGGTTCGTAAATCTCTGTAACGGATTCAAACTAAATCGAGAGACGCTTCGCCACACTATTAAAACTGCCAGGCTCAACGTTTAGGGCTATACGTGTCGTTCAGAACGAAATAGTTTCTTCTCCCTCTTATGGGCGAAACAAAAAATAAAATAGCAAATTTTGTAATTCTCTGTTTCATCATCGTCTAAGGCCAACAGGAAAATAAAGCTTAAAATGTAATATTTTCAATTTGGCTGGCATCACAGTCAGACTGTGTTTATGATATGACATTTGGTGTTCCTATATACAACCATGAGCGTTGACGGTGCAAAATATTTGTCGCTTCAAAATCTCTTCAAAATTACTGCAAGCCTTATTTGATAATGGAATAAATATCTGAGACTGTCATCTGGTGAAAATGGCCATCCGGAGTGGCCGAGCGGTTCTAGGCGTTACAGTCTGGAACCGCCTCGGGCATGGACGTGTGTGATGTCCTTATGTTAGTTAGGGTATTACCCGGAACATTTCATACAGTTTCCTGAAACGTTGTATAATTGGTATGAATGTCAACTCAGCGTAAAGATGATGAGATCACATTCGTGGAAAAATTTATGGAAGTGATTTTGCCCAGCTTAGAAAAGCAAATACTTAGATCTGTTCTCTGTAGTGGTCATAAACGTTGTCAACTTTGAACCGAAGACCATCCGAAAATTTCAATACGAATTAGGATATTTTAACATTGGAAACAGTAAAGAGCGACATATTCGTTTTTATCTATATACAGTAAGCCATCTGAACGTGAGTGGCGGAGGATACTGTCCCGTTCCTATCCCATGGTGTGTGGAAAGAACGACTATTGGCAGACCTTTCTATGAGCTCTAATTTTCCAATTTTCCCGTCATTGCTATTACACGAAATTGACTTTGCCTGCCTACCAGGAGTTTCTGCAGTAAACGTCTCCGTTATGCACAACTCTTTCGCAGCATCTGCCACTGTGGTTTGGAGAGCATCTCAGTAACGTCCTGGCTCGTACTAAACGAACCCATGGCGAAAAGCGGCCCATTTTATTTGAATCCACTTTATCTCTTCTTTCGATACAAACTGGAAAGTTCCAGACGGCGGAGCAACAGTCAAGAATCAGTCGAACGAGTGAATTGAAAGTCACGTCTTTCGTGAAGGAATTGAGTTTCGTCCAATAAATTTCAGTCTAGCATCTCCTTTTCAGAGAACTAGTTTTTAGTTTTCTTTCACGTTATGTCTCTCCGGTCGATTACTCGGCGATGTTTTACTGTTATTACTGTTTTCGGTGGTTGAACGACATTAGTGTAAAAGAAAGGTATTGAATCTGTCCACCTATTTACTCGCAATATTTTACAGTTCTTTGCGTTTAGGCAAGCTGTGGCGAAACTCGTATTAAAATCTAGTGCGCCAGATTTCTTAGTTCACATGCTGCATTCTATAAAACTGAAGAGAAAAGAGTTTATTGTGAATTTGCCCCCTGAGAAGTACTTAGTTTGTGTGGGCAGGCCTATCACGAGACGTATTTAATGGAAAAGAAGTCGCGAGTCGCAGAATGCATTAATACGGACAGCCATTGACGTTGAAGTTCTCGGAGACATCTCGAAGCCGTTTTCAAAGTGGCGCAGTTTCTAGATAAGAGACGGCGCAGAAGTGTGGCGAGTGCGGGGGCGGAGGCGGGCCTGTTCCGCCTGCAGACACCGGCACTCAGTTTGCAAAGAAGGAGGGAAACGACCGTAAACAAGATGGCCGAGCCGACGCGTAGGTGAATGCCTTCATCAGACGGGCGAGCCCCGCGACTTAGCATTCGATGCGCGTCCACCTTTCCCGACATTTTGTCGCCGAGTGTGACTGGAAATGATAAGAGGGTGCGAGGAATGCAAACTCACCACCGCGTGGCCGCCGCCTCCGGAGCATCAAATGAACCGCCGACGGCCGACCGTCGACTCAAAGATGTCGGGGTCACGCGGACGCCTAACAATGTTTCTCGCGACAATCAACCTTTGACTCTGTGGCCCGGCTTCTTACGCCTCGCGCCAGTTGATAAACTTGCGTGCGGCCTCACTTTTTGTTTTCTTTGGCTCACACGCGAACGCGCTTGTCTAGAATGCAATAGCGAGACGTGTCCCGTTTGCCTTCCGCTTCACTGCGCCCTCCGCAGACAGAGAAGAGCGTCGACGCTCTCAACTAAGCTACAGAGCTTTTCGCGTGTTGCCTGCCATTGAGAAGACGTGTCAAGGCGTGTCATTTTCTGTAGTTGCTTTAAAAACAGAGAGGCTGGCGTGTATTGGTTAGCAACTGGCTCCCGTTTCCTTTCACTGGCGTTAATCCTGTGTTTTCTGTTATTATCTGTTTCTGTGTTGCGACGTTATTCCTGTCGTCGCACAGCCACTTTATTTTAAGCTAAAGGGCAATGTATATACTCTGTGAATCCCTGTGAATTGTGTGGCAGAGGGTACATTTTACTCTACCATCTATTAAAACATCTTCGTCACCTGATAGTGTTGCTTAACGCGCAGACACGGATGGAATCCGTCAGGTCGATAACTACCGTTGGCTTTGAACACCAGTCAGCTCGAGTGTAATTTTTAGTGGATATTGTACGCTCGTTTAGGCAAAGGCTTGAATGGTCCTAAATCTTCTGCTCAAAAAATACAATACACGAATAGCTAAGACACGATAACACACATAACAGAGTTTACACGATTCACACACAGATGGCCACACGACTTACGTTATCTGAACACTGTAGCGACTGGAAGGGCATCGTCCACTAAATTAAAATACGAAAACAAATAGATAAAAAGTGCCTAATCATGAAAACAGCACACTCCGTAAGGTAGGATAGACGCTAGGAAAGAGAGCGATATCTTAAGATTTCTTCGTCTTTCATTGATGGATGAAAGGTGGGACGAATAGCAGTTAATTTGGAGTAGGCAGTCTTCTGTCATGCTGGGCGTTTCAACTGCATTTGTAACAAAATTTCATCATATTTCTTGTGATTGTTTGTAGACTGTACAATTAATAAAGGTGTGTTTAGTGCTGACTGCCATTCGCCGTCCTATGGAACATTGTTTCACATCAGATATCTTACTGTGTTCATGAGCTATTGATTTTTTTCTTGATTCACGCGTCTAGTCAGTGCGAAGGAGTGGTTACTATCATTCTTTAAGGTACTCACAGAATCTCTGAATAGAGATGCACTTTTCCATCCTGCGTGAGGTCACAATTTTTCCAGATGCAGAAATCTTGTGTAGTCGTGAGGTCTGTCCGGTCTATCACAAATATCTCAGTTCCCTTAAATATTTTATCCAACGAATTGCAGTTGATAGTATTTTAAATTTTTTGAAAATGAATAGACCAACATCTGTTTTTCCTCTTCAGGGTGCATTTTTTTATTGGAATTTACATATTCGTTGACGATTATGTCATCTTAGAATTTGCTGAATAGAATTTAATGACCTAGTCTATTTACAAATTTTAACACCTGATATGTAAAAGGGATTAGTTAATAACACACGCCAGAATTTCAGAAGGAAATAAAGGAATATTAATATTTAATGTTCCGTTGACGACGGCGTAATTAGAGACCGAACTGGACGAGGATTCGAGTGAAGCAGATACTGTCCAAAAAAAAAAAAAAAAATCTTTGAAACAGAACTATAAGTTTTTCTCCTAGCTTCTTCTGGTTCCACAAATTGTCCACTGGCTTCTTTAGGAAACATAAATCACAAAACGATCTTCATCCACAACAGCAGTGTCTTACTGTTTCTAATTTGAGGTTTAATATTCTAATATCCTGCGGCAGTAAATCTTAGAAAACTTTTAGAAAATAGGTAAAATATATTTCCTCCAGTTCCAGGGAAAATTGCTGTTTCCTAGGTTTCACGGACTTTATCAGTTTGAGTAGCTTCATGCGAAATTTATTCTAGAACCGAATTACTAAAGTATTTTCATACTGTCGAATCCACAAATGTTTTTAACTGGGATGCTCTACGGGATATTAATCTGACCTGATGATATCAAAGGAAACAATCCAGCATTTATATACAATGATGAAAGGTCACGGTAATGTCACAAATGCTAAGGGAACCACAAAGTGCCGCGGAACAATATTTGGCTAACACTCACCTAATTACTACATAAATGCAGTAAAATGTCCACCAAAACGATCATATTCGACCATGTTCCTGGGTGCATCACATATTCGCAACTCTCGCTGTATGACGATACGTCCTGCGTTGTCGAACATGATAATTTCGGAGGTCCGCATATTTTGGTGTCGGGAGGCATAGTGTTGCACAGGTGAATGGACATCCAAATCTTTCAGCACCATAGACTCACAGATAGACGTTATTGTGACACTGTATTCCTTTCTCCCGTGCGTTTCTTAAGGGTGTGGACTCGGCCCTGACTTCATTTTTATGAATGACAATCCGTGACCGCCTCGAACAACACAGGTAAAGGAGCTCTTGGAACGAGAGGGTATTCGGCGAATGGGCTAACCTGCCCGTTCCCCCCAATTGAAATCCACTGAAGCGCGTGTGCGGCGCATTGGAAAGACTTATTGCAGCACATCCCTGTGCACCAATGACCATTCTGCAGTTGTCAACCTAGCTAGTGGAGAATGGAATGTCCTGCCGCAAGAAATCCTTACCGATCTTGTGGCCAATATGGCAGGACATGCACTGTTGCCTGCAGTTATCACACACCCTATTAAGAACCTTTTGTAACGTCCAGGGTGTGGTATCGTCCACAAATTGCGGTGCTACACCAAAGTCTGATTCGCGTACCGATACCACAGACATTAGCGATGTCTCGCTACAATCCGCAACGACGAATGGGAGGATCTCCTGAAGACAGGCCCTCTCTCTCAGCACTGCAGCGTCATCACACAGAGGTCAATACAGAACCAACATGGACTCGCTCAGCCCAGATCGTGGCCTCTGATGAAGAAGTCGACATCATCTAGCTGGGACAACAGTGCTACTCGAGTCTCAGATGGAACTATACTTTTGTAAATGTTGAACTTGCACGTCAAGAGAAGAGTTTGTCATTGTGTGCATCAAGGCCGGCCGGTGTGGCCGAGAGGTTCTAGGCGCTTCAGTCTGGAACCGCGCGACCGCTACGGTCGCAGGTTCGAATTCTGCCTCGGGCATGGATGTGTGTGATGTCCTTAGGTTAGTTAGGTTTAAGTAGTTCTAAGTTCTAGGGGACTGATGACCTCAGATGTTAAGTCCCATAGTGCTCAGAGCCATTTGAACCATTTTTTTGCATCAAGTGACGCTTTACTGTTCAAAGACAGTTATAAATATTCGATACATTCCTGCGGCAATAGATTGTATAAAGTTAAGTAAATCTTTTTATCCTTCGTGTAATAATGTGAACTAATGTTTCATACGCTATAGTTCCAATCAGGCATCTCCGAGAATAATCAAAGAACTCACAGCTATGACCGGACGACTGTAGTTTCGTCAGGTCATAACACAGGCGACCAACATGAATCCCGGTGACTTCCGTGTAATTATTATATTTGAATAAACATGTCAATTCTGTTCTTCGTCTCATTGCGTATTCTTTCCGTTACCTACTACACTGTACCAGTTCTTTCTATGTATGGTCCAAGTTCCATCGAGCTATTATACTTGGCAGTGACACATCATCGCGAAAGTTACTTTCACGCTTAAGTTCTGAATATGCAGTATAAGATTACTTTAATAACACGAGCCGGCCGGTGTGGCCGTGCGGTTCTAGGCGCTTCAGTCCGGAACCGCGCGACCGCTGCGGTCGCAGGTTCGGATCCTGCCTTGGGCATGGGTGTGTGTGACGTCCTTAGGTTAGTTAGGTTTAAGTAGTTCTAAGTTCTAGGGGACTGATGACCTCTGATGTTAAGTCCCACAGTGCTCAGAGCCATAATAACACGAAGTATCGCTTGGTAAAAAAATGTTAGATTTGGTAAATATTGAAGAATAAAGTGCTGCCATTTGACAATATACTTACAGAGTATTATGCATGTTACTGGAAAACTGTGTGCTGACGATCTTCCTGAGCTCAACATTTTCTTCATTATGAAGAAATAATCACTTTTTCAAACAGAAATTGAGCACGCATGAGTAATGTCGTGGTCAAGCAAGACTGTCATCATGGCGTAGATTTTAGGGTAAAGTATTCGTGCGTAGTGTTAAGAATAAATGCAATGTGTGCAGTGACTGGTGGTGAGATGTGAATAAATAGTGGAACATCAGTTTTCGAATTAACCCTTCTTGTAACTAATCATTCATCTGCATTTGTGTTAACTTTTAATTAGGTTTTATTGTTGTATTACGTTGGCAAGTCCAATATTATTGTTAACTCATCTCGAATGAATAAAAAATTAACTTCCTAATCGCTTTCCTTAGCGAGACCGGCCAAATGAACAGGCGATGCCCTCGATAGTCTTCCGAAGCACCTGTATCGTGTCTTCGTTGGTTGTTAATTTGCGAAGTGTGAATTTGATGAGCGTTTAACGGGCGGCCTGTCGCCGAGTTGGCTGAGACGCGTTGCAGCGAGATATATTCGCAGTCATAAATGATAGCGCAGTGAATTGTGGACGGAGAGGCAGAGCTGCTGTGAAAGCGGCGTTATTGCCGGGTTGCGTGGCGCGCCGCGGCCGGCGGCCAGGTGCAATTGCTTACGGCTAAATATAGCGGCCTGCGTCGCATAAACAACGCGAGGCCACACATTCCCGCTGCTCCGCCACTAACAACATTTCTTCACGTGCGCTGCTTCTCGTTACACGATCATTTCTGTTGTCTTCGGCGGCGCTCCTGACCGTAACGGCAGTGATCTCATCTGTTCGCAGTTTACTGGTTTATTTTGTGCAGATGCCGTGAGCTGTTTGCTGTTGCAAACTTCTCGCGTAAATCTTACGAGATTTCATCGAGCGCTTGTTCTGCACTGCTTAAATTAACGCCTAAAGGTCTATTTTAAGCTCAGCGTCTTCACTTTGCTCTCGGCAGGGAACATTTGAATGGGTGTTGTGGGATACACAGTTAATCTTTCGTATAGTGTATGCAATGTCTCTGCCAAAAAGCAAGAAAAGAATAGATACTTTCGCCGCTCTCTGTATTTAGATCTACATCTACATACTTAGTGCGCAGGCCACTGTCCACTGGCGTAGGTTGTTTTCGCCATTTCTTTTCCTGTTGCTTCGAAAATCAAGGGGTGGAAAAATGATTGCCTAAATGTTTTTATACGAGCCTTAATCTCTCTTTCTTTGTCCTACCAGTCAATGCGCAAGACGAACACCAGTCAGCAGATAAGCCCTGTACTTTGTTGCAAATGCTGGTTCTCTAAATTTCCTCAATAGCATTTTGCGAAAAGTTTGTCTTATTCCCTCCAAGGGTTCCCATCTGAGCTCATGGATCATTTCCGTAATACTCTCGTACTGATCCGACCGACCGATAACAAATCTATCGGTGCGCCTCTGTACTGCTTCGATAATGTCTTCTTCTAATCCGACCTTCTGGTGGGAGAGATGGCGTTTGTGATAAAAGGTGGACAATTAGCTGTTTTTTGAAGTTCGGAAGGAACTTAATTTCGCTGACATTTTGAAGAAGATTGTTCCAAAATCGGGTTTCTGATACAGAAAATGATTTAGAGAACATGGTAGTGCTATGTGGCGGTACAGAGAGAATTTAACTTGGTTGAGAACGAGTATTTCAGCTGTGTTGTACAGACAGTAGAATAAGGTTGAATACAGGTAAGAGAGAGTGAAATGACTGAGAAAACGACAGAGCAAACATAGAGTGTGATAGTCTTATGCTTATCGGCACGTAGCCCTGATAATTGTTTGTAGGCTAGTGCGACATGGTGCAAAAGCGTACGTCACAAATGTATCGTATATAAGTGTTCATCGCCAGTTCCAACCTGCATGAGTTATCGTACGAAAGATCTTGGAGAACGGCATCACCATAGTCAAGAAGGAGGGTATTAATGTCTCCACGACCTTCTTTTTAAGCTCGAATGGAAATACTTTTTTTATATTTCTGTAGTGAGTCAAGTGACGCCGACACCTTCTTACAGACAGCAGTTGTGCGTTCAGTCCAGTGTAAATGACGGTCGATAATTATATCCTGGTTCTTTGCAGAAGAATGGGTCTTGTCCCCTATTTGTGTGCAATATACGACATTTATTTGTGTTGAAGATCAACTGTCAATTTCAAAGTTACTTTACATCTGTCGATTTCGTCCTTTTAAAGGCGACGTGTTGAGTTCTTTGTGCTAGAGAGTCCTGAACCTACTTACAAAGCAGCTCCGATACTCGGTGAGCATGTGTCTTGTTCACTAAGCGCCAATGACGAATTGTATCGAATTGCTTCTGGATGTAAAAGGACGCGACTTCAGGCTGGGCTCCTTTGTCTGCGGCGCCCTGGACTCGTGGACGAAGAGCGTGAGCTTAGCTTCACAAGAATACATGTTGATGCCTATAGATTAGATTTTCGCAGTCCTAGGAGGTCATAATACGTGAGCATAAGACATGTTGCATACTTCCACAACAGATTTATGTCAAAGATTTAGGCCGGCCGCGGTGGTCTCGCGGTTCTAGGCGCTCAGTCCGGAACCGCGCGACTGCTACGGTCGCAGGTTCGAATCCTGCCTAGGGCATGGATGTGTGTGATGTCCTTATGTTCGTTAGGTTTAAGTAGTTCTAAGTTCTAGGGGACTGATGACCACAGATGTTAAGTCCCATAGTGCTCAGAGCCATTTGAACCATTTTTTTCAGCGATTTAGGCCTATAAGGAAAGTATGTATTACGTATCCAAAACAACGAGCATGAGACACGGTGTACTTTGTATCTCATAAGAAGCGTTAAAACGGGTTTGGTACTACTTTGAAAGCTCGTAGGCGGCGACGAAACATACATATACTATTATTCGCTCACTAAAGACCAGAAATAAACCGGGGTATTTGCCCTTAAAACACGCCTGTTCCGTGCAAAGGTCGTGGTCTGTGAAAAATAATTTAGTGACATTTTTTTCAATCGTCAGAGATAAACATACGATTTCTCCACACCGATACCGCTCTCGCATACTGCAGGAAGTTTTTCTCGTTTATTTCGGAAAAAGTGGATGAAAGTGATGGATAATCCAGCCTACAGTCCAAACATCGTCACATGTAGGGAGATACTTCAACCAGTCTTCTTTCAGACGTGGCATTGTAGTAAATTTTAACCCAAATGCTCTCCTAGGAAGACACAACAAGGACTTGTTGAAACTATGTTGTAGGTCACCGGTCGACTATTCATAATGCAATAGACATTCCATTAGATGACTGTTCACTCTTTTCCATTTGGGCGAAGAATTTTCAGAAGTTGTTGTCTTAAAATTCCCCTGTGGATAACACGATCCAGTCTTCTCTAAAATCGAGGCTACGCCGTTACTAGTCTGCGTGTTTATTTCCGACAATTTCATGGATTTGAGGAGAATTGCTTATTGCTCACTCTGAGCCTTTGTACCTATATCCATCGAATTATTTTCTACTATAACGTGAAGTGAGGATTTTTCCCGCTCCATTCATGGGTGGAGAGAGCTACTGTTAGTCTGATCCTACCTTCGCTATCCCTGGCGAACCGATGTGCAAGGTATTCCAAAACTTCTCCCTGAAAACTTGTCAGCCGAAGGTTTTTAAGTTGATTGTGTGAGAAAGTTTAGGCGTTCTGCCAGATCATACTTTTCAGCATTTCTGTGACAGTCGTGCTCAAGTCATACAAATATCTGAGTGCTCATTTTGTCCTTTGTACTTGTTCGATGTCCTGTGTTACTGCAACCTGTCGCTGAGAGCAAATAGCAATGTTTAAAAACAACCGGTAAGCCATCCGCGAGGTAAACGTCTGGGAGCAAGGAGTTTATTTAACTGTTCGCTGTTATTACGACGGCGGCGACGACGACGATGATGTAAACGTCTGAAAGGCATGATCGATGTGATACGACAGGCAATCTTTTTATGAAAATATTTCACATGTTATTTAAATAAGGCCATATAAAAATTATATGATTCATCGACGATTAATTTTAGTGCGTCGGTTATTATGTGAAACGATATTACAATTATGTAGAGTACAAAATTTTTTTCATAAGAAATGTTTTCCAAATAAACCTTTCATTGTTGGAGGAATGAACGTAAGTGACCTGTTTTCCGCATTATCCTATGTTTACTTCCTGCATTATTAAATTTTCTTTTCCTTTTGTTGTAACATTTTATAACTTATTCGCAAGCGCTTATCGAGAACATGGAAGAGTCAGGAATTAGGAATCCTTTTTCCTTGGACATGTATATCTCGTCTCTCTAGACGCTACATATACATGACAAAAATAAAGATACAGATTTATACTGTAGAAGAGATTGTTTAGCACATGTAAGAAGTTCGTAGCGCTAGAAAATGAGGCTTCCTCCTCGGGAGGATTTCTGTAAAGGACCTCTTTATTTTTTTTTTTACTTAAGAATATTGTTGAAATAAATTGAATTAGAAAAAGGCATTTTGGTATCAGAAAATGTTATGAGAGCCCCCAGCCATATTAGAGAGCCGTAAAAAGAATGGCCACAATTGCTGCGTGAGAAAGTTTGATGGTCAGCTGGATGTTGGTCGACCGCGCGTTCTGAATCGCACACCACCGAAAGGTCACCTCGTAAATGCCAAACCACAGCAAGTGCAGCTGCCTCAAAAGTTCATTGAGAACGTAAAAAGTAAAACGTTACGCATTTCTGTTGAGAACATGGCGAGTCCCTAGTTTTTTCTTTTTTTCTTCCCGTTCCCGCGGCCCCCTTGACTTCCTCTCATCTTGGACCGTTGCCTTGGATAGCGTCTTGTTTGTGTTAAAGGATGGATGTTTCGTTTTTATCAGTTAACTCCACCTTTTTCTGATTAACAGTGATCGTACAAGGGTCAGTCTTGCGATTCACGGTAGCGGAGATTCATAAAATTAAATATCACAGCTTATTAAGTACTCATATTTATACAGTTAATTATGGAAATCACGACTGTTTGTAGTGCGATTATATACTTCCGAATGGAGACAGTAAGAAATCTGCCTGCGCAACGTCTCATCAAGAATGACTGATTGCCCGGTTTTTCATGACCCAGCTGTAGTGTCTTCGTTTGAGTCGCGCAGAATCTGAGACAAATGCTCGTCAAAGACCATGTTTAATTTCTTCCCTAAATGATTTTCAATACAGTAAATAGTTGTCTTAGGGCGACAGTTTAGATAGGGGTTTACATGTCAACAAGGTGGGCAATGCCAAGGCACTGACCTAACTTTCGACAGAAGAAAGTTAAACGCTGTAACTGAATTTTGTGAAAAATATATGTTGAAAATTTTAGAAGTAAGTTCTTTACTTTTACTACATTGACAAAGGAAAGAAACAAAGTCTTCCACCTACCGTTAAGATGAGTGATTACTAACTGTCTATGCTTAAGGAACAAGATTCCAAATGTGAAGGATGAGGCACTGCCGACTTGCCACAGATAGCAGCGCGAAGAAGCTACATTCATAATGGAAGAGGAATATAAAGAGCTCATGCATCTGCATCTCGATTTATAGTGTGAAAGCTAGCATAAAATTTGTGGTAGACGGTTGTGCTTTCCTATATCACACAAAGAAGAACCAACAATCCTGTCTACCCCAGTTCCCCTAATATGACCCCCGAATTAAGGGTATTTTTTCTGGGAGAACACACTGCTTGTGCAGTGTCTCCATATCCTCTCGAGAATTATTGTGCTGAATGAACCTGCAGCTCGTATCAGTCTTTTCTGTTAACTGAACGATTCACACGAGGAATATTTAGAAATAGGCCGATTAAACGTGCTGAGTTATGTCTGAGTTTTCCATTCGTCCTACCCACGTCGTGTTTTACTTACGCTGCCATACCACTTGAAACAAACAGTGCAAGGTATTTCACGGACGGAACGGCAGCGAATATTATACTGTCAACGTTGCAGCCAGCGTACATCGATTTCTTTTTTACCCGAGACAATTTCATTATGTTCGCATTATTTAGAAGCAGCCTCCAGAAAATGAATCACGTATTGATTGCGGTGCAGGTCGTCTCGACTGTGCAGCAGTTTTCTGGTGACAGCACCTGTCGATGAGCGCCGGCGTTTCCAAGTCCCGCTGTCAATGTGACGGCCGGAGTTTCATTGTAACCGATGCCACGGCTCATTCGTCTACTCTGGCCAGTCTTTCTCCTTCCATAGTCGCTCCGGTAAACCACCAGGTTAATGCTATTCGTGGAAAAAGTTTAGCACCTTTTTATACTATAAGACAGAAATGACGCACACCTCCACTATTATTCAATGGCAACATTCCGTGGGCTGCACCTGTCAAATGGTTCAAATGGCTCTGAGCACTATGGGACTTAACATCTGAGGTCATCAGTCTCCTAGAACTTAGAACTACTTAAACCTAACGAACCTAAGGACATCACACACATCCGTGCCCGAGGCAGGATTCGAACCTGCGACCGAGGCTGTCGCGCGGTTCCAGACTGAAGCGCCTAGAACCGCTCAGCCACACCGGCCGGCGCTGCGCCAGTCATATATCTTAAGAGTTCACTTGGATAAACGATTTAAAGTTAAGAAACACATAATGTAAATAGGGAGTAAAGCAAATGTTAGCTTCCTTATACGCCTTAATAAACAGAAATAATTCCTAAACAGGATAAACTGTGTCTCACTTTACAAAGCAACTATGAAACTAGTAAAGCTGTATAAACGCCCCATATAGGGCTATATTGCGCCTACACACTTAAAAAAGAAAAAGAAAGCTCCAGACTGCCGGAAACAAGATAGTGAGAACAATTTTTAATGCTCCATGGTCTGCTAGGATCTCAACAATCCATTATGACTTAAAAGTGAGAAGCGTCTCAGAAGATATTCACGCCATATCTCAAAACGTTATCTCAAAGATTTTACAGCGAAATATCTTATCTGTTCAACGTACAAATATGTTACAATTATTTCGTGCTGCTCAATGGCGGAGTGCAAGTCTTTTGATTGGATCTCACTTTGGCGAGTTACGTGTCCGTAATCTGCTCCCGTTATCCAACGGGGAGAAGTTGCTCTACGTCTCAATAAGAATCCAAACTACGTGTCGTTCCCAGCGACTCTTCACTTTATTGAGAAGTGAAGAGTAGGTTACAAGCACACAATATTTCAGTGCTTCGACTGTGATTCGATCCCGAGACCTCTCGGTCTGCAGGCACGCACTAACCTCTAGACCACAAGGTGTGGCTTCATAAATTCGTTGACTATCGACAGTATGACATCCATGATCGATACAAGAATAAACGTCCATAACTGATACTGTTGCAACTTTATTAACATAAAAAAAAGAGATTACCGAACAATACTAAAAATATATTCTTTACGCAGACAAGTCGCGTAAAGCAAAAAAAAAATTTTTTCACAATAATGAAAAATTCTGTCCAATAATAAAGTGTATAGGTTCTTATAAACTTACAGCTGTTCTAAGTAGCTACGAATTAGTCAAACTGTAATACAATTATTCGAATATATATTCATCTGTACTGTAAAATGTGTTTTTTTAACTATGTGTATGGTAATTTTTTGCCCCTATATTTATCATGTTTTAGTAATACCAAATATTTTCTCTTGGTGGATATAAGGACCCACGGGTCCCAACCTTAAAAAAGGAAAATAAATAAGAAATGAAACAGCATAGAAATTGTACTGTTAATAAAAGGACAGAAAAGAATCTATTACAGAACGAGGAAGGTAACCAAACACTGAAAGTGTTTGTTTTCTGTAGTATCTTCTGATTGTTATAGCCGCACTCCCAATGATTAAGTGCATCCAAATAGACCGTGTATCTCGCGTAGATGACACGTTGTGTTATAGGTTAAGGAATGTAAGACATTTGTCCTGTTGATACAAAACGGTTTTCGCGAAGTAGTTCTGTGCGACACAGGTCAGAAAACAGTACTTTTCTGATGATATCAATGTATCGCATTACGGTCAGTTGGCTGATAGATATTTCATTATCGTATGTCTCTATTGTACACGAGCTGTTGAGAAACATCATTGCTATTAATCTTAAGTAATCTCGCTGGAAACGTTTTGTAGTCCAGAAATTGTGCAGTCGTATCTTTGCACTTAACCATTCGCGATATGGTGCAGTATGTCACTGTAGTTTTAAAATAGAGATTCATCACTGACAGACGCGTGCTGCTGTGATTCACTTCTTCCAGAGCACTACACATTGGAGAAGATAACCTTTGGATGCTACAGAAATTAGCTGAACGCACTCTTTTGGGGACATCCTCCACATTAGGGAGCGGGCGAAGAGTCGTGATGGGTGTATGCTCGTATTGTGACGAATTATTAAAGAGGCGAAGGGCGGTGAGCAGCCGGGTGCCGGATGAGCACGCGAACGGCACATCAGTCCCCCACCTCGGCAGATATCGCGCTCTGATACATGCTATTTCTGAATTGATGCTATTTAGAAATCTCCTTCCCATTTATCTGCCTGCTACGCTGTTCGAGCGGTGGGCCCGTAGACGTCTCTTGCTCACATTTCGCAATAGAAGATCTCGAGTAGACTCAATAGAAGATCTCGAGTGGACGCGAGGGCATGGGATACGAAGTCGCCGGAATCGAGTCACAGTCATCCAGATCTGTCGGCACGAGAGTCTTTTCTCCGATTACCAGTTACAAGAAAAATATGTACAAGTAACACCGGAAAGAAAATGTCCTAACATAGCTCGTACAAATTTAAAGATTATTGACTTATAGATAACTACTCTCAGAAAACAGTTGGCTTATAATCAGGATATCTTTGAAGATGAACTATATGAGAAAATACAATACCAGTTAAAATAAAGCAGTGAAACTGATTCTGGGTTACCCTATAACAAAATATTTCTAGCAGATAGTATCTATGACTAGCACAAAAAATGGTTCAAATGACTCTGAGTACTATGGGACTTAACACATCTATGCCCGAGGCAGGATTCGAACCTGCGACCGTAGCGGTCACGCGGTTCCAGACTGAAGCGCCTGATGACCAGCACACTTTACTGCACATTTCTCTGTATGTTCCATCATACCCGCACCCACACGCATTGTACAGAAAGGTAAATGTATCAGTTTCAGATAAGGGACCCTGGTCCGGAAAGTTGTAAGTGAAAATCTTTCCGATACCTCTGACAATGGAATACATGTATCGGTACTGTTGTTGCGAAGGTTGTAAAGTAGTTAGTTGTAGAGGTTCCAGTATGATAGAGCTCATCCTCACTTTGAACTGAGGCTTCGTGAACACCTAGATCGGATATTCATCGCAAGGTAAATAGACGGAGGAGGTCCTGTTTCGTGGCCAGCACTTCCGCCTGATCTCTTCCTTCTTCTTGTGCGGCCATGTGAAAAGTCTGCTTCACGAGACGCCTGTGTAGACCGAAGAGGGTCTCCTGGCAAGAATTCTCGCTGCCTGCGACACGGTCCAAACGACACTGAGGATATTGGAACGGGTGCGTCAAAACTTCGTGCGACGATGCCGTGACTTCATTAACACTAGGAGAGCCCGTTTTCAACCAATGTTGTACGTAGCAATTTATGAAACTTGTGTAGGTAGATGGAATTCATTATAACAGTACCATAGACATAGGATTTTCGGTCTCTCTGACATCAAGTTCCGTGCGCCTTTACTAGTGCATCAACAAGGGAAATTACACTATTGGCCATTAAAATTGCTACACCAAGAAGAAATGCAGATGGTAAACGGGTATTCATTGGACAAATATATTATACTAGAACTGACATGTGATTACATTTTCAAGCAATTTGGGTGCATAGATCCTGAGAAATCAGTACCCAGAACAACCACCTCTGGCCGTAATAACGGCCTTGATACGCCTGGGCATTGAGTCTAACAGAGCTTGGATGGCGTGTACAGGTACACCTGCCCATGCAGCTTCAACACGATACCACAGTTCATCAAGAGTAGTGACTGGCGTATTGTGACGAGCCAGTTGCTCGGCCACCATTGACCAGACGTTTTCAATTGGTGAGAGATCTGGAGAATGTGCTGGCCAGGGCAGCAGTCGCACATTTTCTGTATCCAGAAAAGCCCGTACAGGACCTGCAACATGCGGTCGTGCATTATCCTGCTGAAATGTAGGGTTTTGCAGGGACTGAATTAATGGTAGAGCCACGGGTCGTAACACATCTGAAATGTAACGTCCACTCTTCAACGTGCCGTCAATGCGAACAAGAGGTGACCGAGACGTGTAACCAATGGCACCCCATACCATCACGCCGGGTGATACGCCAGTATGGCGATGACGAATAAACGCTTCCAATGTGCGTTCACGGCGATGTCGCCAAACACGGATGCGACCATCATGATGCTGTAAACAGAACGTGGTTTCATCCGAAAAAATTACGTTTTGCCATTCGTGCACCCAGTTTCGTCGTTGAGTACACCATCGCAGGCGCTCCCGTCTGTGATGCAGCGTCAAGGGTAACCGCAGCCGTGGTCTCCGAGCTGATAGTCCATGCTGCTGCAAACGTCGTCGAACTGTTCGTGCAGACGGTTGTTGTCTTGCAAACGTCCCCATCTGTTGACTCAGGAATCGAGACGTGGCTGCACAATCCGTTACAGCCATGCGGATAAGATGCCTGTCATCTCGACTGCTAATGATACGAGGCCGTTGGGATCCAGCACGGCGTTCTGTATTACCCTCCTGAACCCACCGATTCCATATTTTGCTAACAGTCATTGGATCTCGACCAACGCGAGCAGCAATGTCGCTATAACATAAACAGCAATCGCGACATGCTACAATCCGACCTTTATAAAAGTCGGAAAGGCGATGATACGTATTTCTCCTCCGTACACGAGGCATCACAACAACGTTTCACCAGGGAACGCCGGTCAACTGCTGTTTGTTCATGAGAAATCGGTTGGAAACTTTCCTCATGTCAGCACGTTGTAGGTGTCGCCACCGGCGCCAACCTTGTGTGAATGCTCTGAAAAGCTAATCATTTGCAAATCACAGCATCTTCTTCCTGTCGGTTAAATTTCGCGTCTGTAGCACATCATCTTCGTGATGTAGCAATTTTAATGGCCAGTAGTGTACCTGAGCGTGTTGGAAAGTATTCAGCGGGAATTTTCTACGTCATACTCAGGGTTCGGAAGTTGGGGCACTTAGTTTGAGCGCTGTGCTAGGCTTAGGCGTAACATGAGTAGATTTTCGCTGATACCTATCGATTCGCTCGTTACTGGACTAGGGTCCTTGTCTCAAATATATACATTTACCCTTCTCCATTGGCTGGCTCTGAGCACTATGGGACTTAACATCTGACGTCATCAGTACCCTAGAACTTAGAACGACTTAAACCTAAGTAACCTAAGGACATCACACACATCCATGCCCGAGGCAGGATTCGAACCTGCCACCGTAGCGGTCGCGCGCCTTCTCCATTAACTCTAAAAGTTCGTAACCTCATCACGGAATCTTTCATTAATGTCAAACCTCCATAACGTACAGGCTGGCTACTGCTCTACGCTATAGTGTAACGAGAACGACGGCTTTCGACGAATGCGGCCGCAGTTTGTGCGTGCCACATGAGCACAATACGGCAAACGTGGAGGGCTGCTACTGACTCAGTCGCGGACGCTGCAGTGAAAAAGGAACAGACACTACCAACCTCACTGCACGCATCTGCGTAGATAGCCGAACTCGTACTTTTGCAGCATTAGGAACACCGACGAGAAGTATCGAGCTAAGAAGCGCAGTGCTTACGATACTGAACTCACATTCTAAAAGACACCATCATACTTGGTACCTTATCAGGTACACGATTGGCTCGACGAATTTTTTGACTAACAGAACGCAATACGTTAAACTAGCCTTCAGCGTTTAACAGAAACGAAAGTAATATTCGGCATGAGCTTAGGAATCGAAATACGGGCGCTTATGTTGTCAATACACACAAAAGATTTATCAGATAGGGTCAAGAGCACTATCAGATTGTCTTCTGGCAATGCTGCTGTCCAAAGGAAAGTCCCGTTGTTGGACGGTCGTGAGGAAGTGCAGAAAACTTGGACAGACTTTTAAAACTGAGTAACGAGTAACTGCTCTTCTTAAATGTGAGTACGGAAAACAGTGGCTACGACAAAGTAATAGTACCCGATTCCATCATATTTGTAGATTAGCTGCGAGCATCTGGCATCCATGACATAGTTTAAATATTCGGGAGTAATGCTAAGAAGCGAAACGAGCACGAAAAATCTTTAGCAGGGAAGGCGCGTGGATTACTTTGATTTGTTAAAATGTTCGTGGGAAAGTGCGCTGCATCTGGAGTGCAGCTTCAGCGTTTGGAGTCTTTGTGATAGCTGAGACTGAACGAACTCAGAGACGCCCTACTACGCTCCTAACAGGTCCGCATAGCCGATACGAAAGTGTAACAGGGATGTTCGCAAAACGTTATCCGCTAAATTTAGAGAACAAATATTCGAGGAAGAGTGGTGACCAATTGTGCTGCCACCATCACATATCTCACCGTGGGAATAACATGCAAGATACTAGCGTGCGTACCAAAACACATAGATAGTCTTTTTGCCTCGCTCAATGCGCGAGTGGGATAGCACAGAAAATCGCCAACACTGGTACGAAACATCCTCCACCACGTATTTTACGGGGGCTTGTGGATTGTGTATGCGGGGTTCAAATTCCTGTCGGCCCTCCAGATTTAGGCTTCCTGTGATTTCCCTGCAATGTTTCTGCGAATTCCAGAATGCTTTCCTTGAAAAGAATTGGGCCGATTTCCTCCTCCATCAGGGTACGTTCTGTGCTTAAGCTCCGCCTGCAATGACTTCTCGCTGACAAAACGTTGAACACTAACCAGTCTTCGTCTGGGCAACGAAATAGGAACAGCCCCACAATATGGTGTACGCCAGCTTTGGCACCAAACATTATCTAAGTCCTCCATTCATCAATACACGGAAGTCCTATATGCTGGCCATGAGTTTAGGCTAATCCCTAAAATTTTTTCTGCAAAACAGTCCACAGTTGCTCGAAAATACTCAAATATGTCAATTGAGGAAGCCATGGAATGCTTATTACCTTATCTTCACACATATCAACCCAATCTTTTGCATTTTGAATAATGTTAGATAGGGAATTACTGTCTTGGAATTTGCTTTCCACTGCTGGGAACTGTTCGTGCCACAAAAGGACAATAGCTGAAGGAATTCTGTCCTGTAGGACCCACTAAATATCACTAAGTGACTCTTTAAGCTATTATAGAACCTTCATCATGTTAAGACAACAGTCTGTATTGTACGCTTCCCCTTGTGTTCTCCATATGTATACATCAAATTCCACATCGTACTTCTCCAATTATCATATGATGTGCTGCTGAAGCCGGCCGAAGTAGCAGGTTCGAATCCTGCCTCGGGCATGGATGTGTGTGATGTCCTTAGGTTAGTTAGGTTTAAGTAGTTCTAAGTTCTAGGGGACTGATGACCTAAGATGTTAAGTCCCATAGTGCTCAGAGCCATTTGAACCATTTTTTGCTGCGGAAGATACATTGCGCAACGGAATCATTTTCCTGCTTCTTTCTCCTTCAATGTAAAATATTGGTGTAAGTACGCTCCAACGTAGACTATATATAGAAACAAGAAACAAGACAGAGTAGAAGCTGGTATCACAGCTTTGTTAGAAGTAGGAAGTAATGACCTGTATGCAAAACGAGCAGTCAGTTGAAAAGGAGATAGATGTATAAAAAGTAAGTAAACTGTTTAATATTTGAATAGTGATCGCCCTAACTGTGAGACAAGACTATCACAGCCTTCGTCGAAAAATTTTTGCGGTTGCCTGTGAAATCGTGATTGTACCCAGGCATGCACCTCTGCGTCCGAAGCAAACCGACGGCCACGAATGTCTTTCTTCAGGGCACCAGAATATGGAAATCGTGTGGGGGGAGATCAGGGCTGTATGGAGGATCCCTAAGCGGAACTTCTGTAGGGTAATCGAAACAACATTGGCAGCATGTGGGCGGGCGAAGAGGTGCACCCATGGGTACAATCAAGGTTCCGTGGCTCCATGTAGGTATTGACCGTCTTGTCTCACGGTGCACTAAATGTATTAACAGTCATGGCGATTATTTTTGAAATAATAAACAATTCACTTACTTTTTTCCGCTTGTCTCGTTTTCATTTGACTGCAACTTATAACTGACGTGTAGCCCATAAATGTTTCAGTATGTTTTGTTGTTTCCAGAAAATGCCTATATTGGAAACAACAACTCGCCAGTGCAGAGGGCAGCATACCATTAATCAGTCGCCCCGAGAAAATCTGAGAGATCACAAAAGGAAAAGATTATTGAACATTGTATTTATTGCTATTATTATTTTTATTATTATTCACTACAGGAAAGGCATTTCAGAATTTCTTTTTTGCCTTTCAAGAAAGTTTTCTTTTCCTAACCTCGGACCTTGTGATTGCGGTGTTCTAAGGTTTTTCTGCTGGGCGACATGTCCAGCCGAAAGTATTCCGCAATAAATGTTTTTATATCTTTCATTTTATTTGTATTATCCACGATTCTTCCAGGTCTCCGTTTACTGTTGCGATTAATTCTTTTGTCTCAAATTTATCTTATCTGCGAGTTTCAAAGAATTCCACAACTAGTGTATCAAATCTCATTGGTTCAATTCTTTTAACAATTCCAAGGAAGGAGAGATTTTCTTTTCAAATCCGAATAAATATAGGCACAGTTCTGAATTTCCTGATTTATTCTTAGAGCACTTTATTTTGGACCAAAAATTTTCCATATTACTTTTCGTTCTCATTCGCGTATTTCTTCAATGTGTGTCTTTTCGCGAAAGGTGAATGTTCAAGCGCCGTAAAAACACTCAGATATTATGACCGTGTTGTAATTGAGTGTATCGAGTTTACTATTTATGAAATCTTTTATCGTGAACTGTGAAGTTTATAGAAAAGATAAAAGTCTCAGCTGTAAAAGAAGTGTACTTTAGCACATTAGTAAGTGGAGCCGGCTGGTGTGGCCGAGCGGTTCTAGGCGCTACAGTCTGAAACCACGCGACCGCTACGGTCGCAGGTTCGAATCCTGCCTCGGGCATGGTTGTGTGTGATGTCCTTAGGTTAGTTAGGTTTAAGTAGTTCTAACTTCTCGGGGACTGATGACCTCAGAAGTTGAGTCCCATAGTGCTCATAGCCATTTGAACCATCTGAACCAGTAAGTGGAAACATTACAAACGGTTCGTATGGATGTTGTAGCACATGAAAGAAACTGAAAAGAACGCTAGTGAGAGAGACAAGCCCCGGAAATGAAGTGTTTATGGCAGTATGTTTAGCTTATTTTCTTCAATCGCTGTACTGGAGAGCTAAAAACGCAGTTGCCGTGAGGTGTGGAGCCGCCTCGGCGCTGAGCGGACTTGCCCCACGTGTGTACGAGGCTTCCCTAAACACAGCACACGGCACGGACAAACACAACAGGCTTGCCTCGGGCAGCACCCAGCCGCGCCGCCACCCGACTACCATTAATCTGCGCCCGTCTTTGCAACGCCGAATGCGACGTTCAGCTTTGGCGGTACACTCCCGACCGCTGAAAACTAATTAACTTCGCGTATGCTGCAACATAAGTGCCGATGATTCCATCGAGCAGAAGAAATTTTTCTCATTTCAGCCGAAACGCTTCTGACGCTGAAGACGAGGTTCGTGGGTGCTTAACGCCCTACGGACATCGGGCCGGCAGTAGACGAATAAAATCGGAGATGGGATGTCGTTGGTCAGTCTCTACGAACTGTCACACTAATCGCGAACATCTTTACCGAGCGAAACAACTCACCAGACTCCCATTCTGAAGTAACAGGATTCATATCCCTACCGGCCAATCAGATATATGTTTCCCATGGTTTCCATTGATGAGGATGCAACCGATCTCATTCTTCAATCTTGGACTGACTGAACTCTGTCTCTAATGAAATCGTTGTCATCTGAATGTTAAAGCAAAATCGTCCACATCTACAGCCACTGTGCGGTACATGACGGAGGGTACTTTGTACTATTGCTACTCATTCCCTTTTATGCCTCACTCGCAAATGCAGCGAGAGAAAAGTGATTACCTTAACGAATCGAAACTCCCCAATTTTATTTTTAATCTTTAATGTTTCTTGCGGGAAATAAACTTTGAACGCAGCAGAATCGTTCTATTGTCTGTATCAAATAATTTTTATCTAAACTCTGTCAGTAATATCTTGTGAAAAGATCCGCTTCTTCCTTCCAAGGATTCCCATTTAAGCTCACGGAGCATTTCCGAGGCACTGTAGTACTTCTGTCGACCGGTGACAAATCAAGCTGCATGCCTATGCATCGCTCTGATGTCTTCCTTTAATCCGTCCTGTTGAGGTCCAAACAGTCGAGCAGTAGTCAAGAAGGGTCACGCAGGCGTTCTGTACGCGGTCTCTGTCACAGATGCAGTAGAATTTCCCATACTTATCCCAATAAACTGCGGTCGGCCATTTGCCTTCCTTGCAAATGACTTGATGTGCTCGTCCACTTCATGTCATTTCGCAACGTTACGCCTAGTTATTTAACCAATGTGACTGAACCATGCAGAAAACAAATGTTACTGTAACCTGATATTAGCAGGAATGTTATATCTACCGATCCACATTAATTTGCATTTATTTATATTAAACCTAGCTGCAATTAAACCCACCAAATACAGATTCTCTCCAAGTCATCCTGAAGGCTCCTGCAGTCACCCAACGAAGGTACTTTCCCGTACATAACAGCTCCGTCAGTAAACAGTCTCTGATTGCTGCCCTCCCTTTCCCACAGATCTTTTATGTGCACGGAGAACTGGAATGGTCTTACCACACTTCTATGTGGCAATCTTGATGTTATCCTTGTCAAAAATGGCTCTAAGCACTATGGGACTTAACATCTGAGGCCATCAGTCCCCTAGACTTAGAACTACTTAAACCTAACCAACCTAAGGACGTCACACACATCCATGCCCGAGGCAGGATTCGAACCTGCGACCGTAGCAGCAGCGTGGTTCCCGACTGAAGCGCCTAAAACCGCTCTGCCACAGCAGCCGGCTATCCTTGCCTGTCTTCTTGATTTTTGTAAGTAGTTTGACCGTGTTGGAGAAACGTAACTAATAACATTTGCGAATTTGTGAACACTCATTTTTCGGTTCAGTGCCCCGATAGTATATTCTGGCTCCAGATGCTCGATAGCTCTCGTCTCAAGACCATTAAAGCCGTGTGCTCTCTATCGTGTGGCTGTCGCAATATTTCGAATATGCTCAGCACATTAAATAAATCGTCGAGGATGTCAATACCACTATAACTGTTTACTTTCAGATTTACTCTTGTATCTTTATCAAATCCAAATATTTGACATGAAATAAAGATACTCCGTTGTCACTGAACAAGGTGCTGCAGTGATAAGAACACTGAACTCGCGGCCATCTCAATTTAGGTTTTCCGTGATTTCCATAAATCGTTTAAGGCAAATGCCTGGAGGATTCCTTCGAAAGGGCAGGGCTGATTCCTTCCCCATCTTTTCCTAATCCCATCTTAAGGTCCGTCTCCAATGACCTCGTTGCCGACGAGAACTTAAACACTAATCTCCATTTTTCTTTTTCTCATCCGTCACATCTTCCGTAAATATTAAGGGGCTACAAAGTGTCCAGAAGAGCTTATGTCAATTTTGGAAAGTAGGTGAGAGGTACTGGCGGAAGAGAAGGTGTGATGAGTCGTCCCTGAACACGTTGTGTTTTCATTCGCCCGAACGTTTCATGTTCTGCACAGCAAAAGAGTGTACGGTATTCTTAGCTACGGACATACGATGCCAAGAAAATAACACTTCTCAGGATAATGTGTATGCGTGGTGGTGTGCTCACCAGATTTGCTTCCACAGACATCTCACTTCTTATCGATCTATAATTTTATCATTGCTCGCTGTTTCAAGAAACACAAGGGGAAAAGTCACAGGTGAATTCAGCTCTCGTGTAATTACCACACCGTGCTTCTCGTATTGCAATTGCTGTCGAAGTATTACATTCCCAGCAAAAAAATGCTCCTCTCGGGGCACAAAAAAGAAGAATATGCTCTTGTATATTAAGAGACTCTGATTGAAAAGGGCGGTGGGGGGGGGGGGGGGGGGTTACCAGCTGTCTCATTTTACCTTCCTCAGCACCTTTAAAAATTTTCCTAAAACGTTGGCATGCGAACACTTTCGCACTCTTTTTAACATGCAGCTCACTTCTCACTCCGACAAGCTCTCCTAACTGTAGCTCACTCACACCCACTAGTCCATAACTACACTGAGTTGGGCTGAATGAGTGAGTGAAACTGAGCAAGTGGGTGTGAGCGAGTCACAATTAGGAGAGCTTGTTGGAGTGGGAGGTGAGATGCATGATAAAAAGAGTACGAAAGTGTACGCATGCCAACATTTTTGGGAAATTTTTAGAGGTGCTGAAGAAGGTAGAATGAGGCAGCCGCTACCTCACTTTTCAGTCAGAGTCTTTTAATAAACAGGAGCATATTCACCTTTTATGTGCTGCGCTAGGAGCATGTTTTCGCTGGTTCCCTTCTTTTCCTTGCCACATCTCAGTATGTCACTAATAAGAAAAGAACTTTATGGACAGTAAAGTTTTCATAGTTGTGTGAAATTTAAATAACGCAAAACTGTATCACTTTACACATCAGACCGGATTTTACGTGCACAATAGTTTTGCATGTGCTTCAGTACTATAACAAAATGGGGTTCCCAGAACCATTCTGATGACAACAGAAATACCTTACAGCATATTCCCCGTGCTGCGTCACTTTATAAACTGCGTTTCCGCCTCACGCCGTGTTTTACCTGGGTGTTTTACGTGTACAAGTAGTGTAACTTCGTATGTGTACAGGTAGGGCAACTTTGAATCTCTGTATCTAGGAAATAGATACAGATATCAAGAAAAGTTTCAAGGCTGCTTTAGATCGGAATGTTAGGAATATATAGTAAAAATTTCAGTCATATGATGTGTATACCCCTCTTTGGACCAGCGGCTCGGTTTGATACCCAAAAACTATGTTTTTCGGGTTCTATCAGGAACCACCCGTGAATTAAATCGTGTCCCCCATAACCCCTTAAGGCGCACCGTACACCACATCTAATGCAAAAAAAAGAAATATTTGCTCCATTTGCCTAAGCTGTAGGAAGTGTGTAATACTCTAACTTTGACACTGTACTGTACGCACTAAAATGTAGATTTTCACGGCCGGAAATATCATGTCCATTATAATTATCCGGGCTGCTATGCCGTGGTCGGTTGATGAATTCTGTGGTTATTCCCAACGTTTCGTCTTCGACTGCGGGAGACATCTTCAAGGGGGTCCGTAGCTCGATGGAAGGTCCAACACACACACTGGCTCGCTACTCAGTAATTTTAATGGACTCTACTGTAGGACATTTAGATGAAGTCGATCCTTCTGTTGAGTATATAAATGGTCCTTAGCCCAACCTGTCACCAATAAAACCAGAGACATGTGACATATCGGTAGAGCATGCTGTCGCATGCGAACCGATAACCTAGCAGCTGCAGTCGCTTAAAATATATTTATTTGCGTTTCGACAATGTTCATGATTTTGATTCAATAGCACGCAAAATGCTACAAAATTCTAATTCGGTTTTCCTTAGCAAATTTCTGATAAAGATTATTCTTTACGCAATTCCCAAGACTTAACTGTACAACATATAAAGGCCTCAAGCCCCTCAGTGGTCGTTCCCAGAACATACCTTAAAATTAAATCATCAAGTCTTTGCCGTTTCCATACGAATCTTTTCAACCATGTTTAGAAGAGTGATCTGTCTTGCAACAGACCTGGCATGGAAGTCTAAAAATATCTTGTCTTAGCTGTTGTGCGTACAATCTGTCGCTGACAGTGATAGAACTCGTTACGCCTCGAGCTGATCGCGAGGTGCTCCGTGCTCACTTATAGTCGACACACAGGTTGCAGTTTACTCAAACATTTAAAGGTTTCTGACTGTTTACACACATGCAAATGTATAGGAACGTGGTAAATGCATCAAGGCCAGCCGTTTCGGACACATAGCGTAGAGATGTATACACTTGCGCACAACAGTGCTTGAGTGCTGTATATCGGAACGCACAACGCCTTCTTGCTCGAAAATATCTCGTGTGGCGCGGAACGTTTGTTGTGTTGCCTGTACTCATATTTGTATGTGTGTGTGTGTGTGTGTGTGTGTGTGTGTGTGTGTGTGTGTGTGTGTGTGTGTCAGAGAGAGAGAGAGAGAGTGAGAGAGAGTTTTACAAGTCCGCCAGTATTGCTTCAGCTTAATAACAAATATCTTTTTTACAGTTCATCAGATGGACTCCTTTAGAAAACTACCAAAACATACCCCAAGTTTCAGACGGCTCTAGGGCTGCGTAAAATTTCTAGTATAATATTGATGCATAGTACAAAAACACAGTCATCCAGCATACACGGACGCCGTTCACGCTGTCAGCAGTTGTCAGCCGGACGCGAAACTAACTTTCCTTGAGTCGTGGAATTGAACCCCTCCCCCCCTCCCCTACACACACTCATACGGGCGCGCGCGAGTTCATTTGAAGGTATGTGACGCTGTTAAGTGCATAGAACAGGTGCGCCGTGGATACAAGGAAATAATTCGATGGAATCTTTGAGGACAGGGGCAGCTCTGAGAACGGGAAGATTGTGATGGGGGATTGTGGGAAGGCGTACCAACAGAAAGATCGAGGCTTCGTGGGCAGCCGCAGCACTACCCATCGAAAGCGAGCGAATGACTGTAGGTAGGATGGGGTATTCGATGCCGGTGAGCAGTGAACTGAAGAGCTAGTTGCAGAAGAATTTGCTTACAGTGTTTTTCAAAGAATTACCAGGTGGCTCTCTCAGAGTGAACTCACTCTTAATTTTGAAAAACTGACCACAGTATACCTATTTTTGTACAATGTACAATGCATCATGTGAACAGGAGTCAATAACAAGGTCGAGTGTTCCAAAGTTTTGGGTGTACGTATTGACGAAAACTTGGATTGGAATACACATATTACTGAGCTGCCCAAACATCTACGTTCAGTAACTTTTGCTCTTCGTATACCCGTGATTGCCATTATTGGAAACAAGCAAATCAACGTCCTAATATTTTTCTAATATTTCCACTCATTAAAGCATTATAACATTATTTTCTGGAAAAACTCGTCACTTAAAAACAAAGTTGACGATTACGCAAAAGCGAGCAGTGAGAATAATATTTGATGATCATCCGCAACCATGTATTAGTCGCCTCCTCAAGGAGTTAAGCATTTTAACAACTCCTTCACAATATGTGCAGATTTATTCGCTTGCGAAATTCTTCATCAATAACCCATCACGATCTGAGAAAAACAGTAAAGTCCACAGTTACAACCCAGGCACTTAAGTGTTAATTGCGGGGTAATCACGTTGATGTAGCTGTAGAAGAAAAAAGCCTTTGTGATTCATTATTAAGAAATTAAATATGCAGCCACAAAAATATTTGATCATTTCCCTATTAACATAAAATGTCTGACAGATAACGACCCAATTTTTAACTAACCCTTAATTTATTTCTATCGGACAACGCCTTCCAGCAAACAGCCTACTCTCAAACAAGTCATTGATATGTTGCCTGCATACTGACTTGTTCCACATCGTTTCTAAAAAAATTGTACAAATTACCTCCAAATTAGGTAACTAAGTACGTAAGTAACACTCTCCGTAAAGCAGAATAGGTGGCTGACTGCAGCGGAACTCACAAAGTCAGCACTCCGGTGATTACACGGGGCTCTACAGAAGACTACCTACACGTGTGCCCCGCTTAATCCCATAAGGTTGTCAATTATGGCTCTAGTGGACTATGGAGCTTCGTAACTGGACCATGTACCTAGAAAGATAACTGTATGTCCAAATGATTCAGGCAACCTTTTACGTCACGTCACTGATAACGTCAACATATGACGTCTTCCGGGAGAATGCGTGCTTAGCACGTACGAAGTGGAGGGTTCAGAGGAAGACGTTCCCCTGCCTCCTTGAGATAGAAAGCTGACGCAGACGGCTCCAACAGAGCTGCACGTTACAACTTTTGCATCCCTACATAGTATATGGCTTCGCCGCGAGGCGTAGTACTTCCAGTCGAGATAATTAACCACACCTTTATGCTAAGTTTTTCTGCAGTTGATAGAGAAACATTTTGTTGATCCCAAAATCACTGATTCTCAAACACGCGGAATGCTATTAAGACTTGCGAACTACCTTCCAGTAATCACGTGGGCGTAGCCATCTTACTCTAGATGCTTCCCAGAGACATGTAAATCCTCTTAAGTCTTCCTGACGGCCAACTGCTGTCAGATATCGGGAAATGTCCTATTAGATGACTGCTCATAGTGTTCAGGCTGGTCAGTGCCGGTCACGTTGAAATAAAGGAAAGTCTCTCTCAACCTCTACAGACAACTGCTCTTTTTGAGAAATTAAGAGTAAATGTTACTTCCTAAGGCAGTGAACACCCTTTCTGTTATTTTAGTTTTCATTGCCATAATGACGTTTACTGGTAGCGTCTATGATATCAGTAATTGAGGTATATGTCGAAAAGAGAACGTAGCTATGTACTTAACCACTTGCCATGTTATAAACATTCCCGATTATACTGAGCCTGCTACTACCTAAAGCAAGTGCGTGAAATATATGAAAATCGCATACCGTTGTTAATAATGCTTTTTGCTACTAGGTTTCTTAGCTCGCCGGATTAATCGTAGGCTCTCAGCCTCGTAGAAGATCAGTTCGAGGCTCGGCTTGTGATTGATTTGTTAAGAATGTATACCTGAACTGAAACCGCAACAAATACAGGCATCTCATGTGTGTTACTGAGGATTGTTTGCTGTATGGCAGTTCCCAGGAAGATTATTTTGTGGCTTGGTTGATGTGTAGTCTGAATAGGCGTGGGATGCCTGCTTCGTAGCTTCACCGTATGGTTGCTCTGACAAACGTTCAACAACTGCCTGTATTGTTCCCTTGAAGTCACTCAGAAGAAAGGTTTGCGTCAGAATTCATTTCTCTTTGTTTGCCCCAGGTTAAACGTCAGAGTTCCGTAAACACCATACAGTACTCGTTTTGCGTAAATAGCTAAGTTCTCACGCTTTTATTCTCTTCTCGAAGTCCTTTTCTATATATACTCAGATATTTCCCTGTATTATTGAAAATATACGTGCCTTGTTTGTAATATTCTAAAACATTTTTCTAACTTAAACTATTTAAAAATACATTTATGCCAGTCTTTGATCGCAAGAGTTTATTATAGAAATTTCCATATTGAAATCAGTCTGGACGACACAAAGGAAATTTGTAGTAACATCTACCTACAGCATTAAAAGATTAAGAGAAGAGAAACAGAACAATATCGTCACAGGGTAATGTTCAAATGTGTGCGAAATCTTATGAGACTTAACTGCTAAGGTCATTAGTCCCTAAGCTTACACACTACTTAACCTAAATTGTCCTAGAATAATATACCAGTGATTATCGAATTGAATTTAAAAAATATATAAATTTTGTGGCAAGATTGGCAGAGTCATAAAATAAAAAACACCCGTTCAGTGAAGCCGATATCGGTATATTGTAATCATAAGTTGTAAATGTGTTTGTGACGAAGTAAGAATGTGAACAGTCCAACTCTCAGTAAACAGATATCACTATGTGTCAGTAGTAAAATAAGAAATTGAATTAGCCAGTATAATTAAGTCACAGTGGAATTATAATTTACATAGTTACTGTAATAGAAACTGCTTGCAAATGTAATGGTCCGCAGCTCGTGGTCGTGCGGTAGCATTCTCGCTTCCCACGCTCGGGTTCCCGGGTTCGATTCCCGGCGGGGTCAGGGATTTTCTCTGCCTCGTGATGACTGGGTGTTGTGTGCTGTCCTTAGATTAGTTAGGTTTAAGTAATTCTAAGTTCTACTGGACTGATGACCATAGATGTTAAGTCCCTTAGTGCTCAGAGCCATTTGAACCATTTTTTGCAAATGTAATGATGACGTAAAATATGTAATGTAAAATGGATTGCCGGCCGGGGTGGCTGAGCGGTTCTAGGCGCTACAGTCTGGAACCGCGCGACCGCTACGTCGCAGGTTCGAATCCTTCCTCGGGCATGGATGTGTGTGATGTCCTTAGGTTAGTTAGGTTTAAGTAGTTCTAAGTTCTAGGGGATTGATGACCTCAGATGTTAAGTCCCATAGTGCTCAGAGCCATTTGAACCATTTTTTTGTAAAATGGATTGAAATAGCCCTACAAAGGCATCGATAAATAGATATTAAGAGCATGGTGGATCCGTCTTTTTTTTTCGTAGAGGCCGCGAAGCGTAACATTGAACTCGTTATTGTTTAAATCTCTTTACCTTTTCCAGTGTTTTCATAGAGTACTTCACTGAATTCCAGGATGATTCTATCAAACCCCATTCGTTCCCAGCTGTGTGAAGGGAACTTAAAATCTAATGTTCATTTCTTCCACTCGTGCTAAGATTAATTGCACACATAGCAAAAACTCGAAAACGATTGCCCATATGATGACTTTCCGCGAGTATTACCTTTGAGACGATCCAGCTCGTTATGCAAACTGTCTGACGATTTTTCACTCTTCTTTTACTGAAATGGCTCTGTGATTTCTTTGAGAGATAGTATAACCAGCAAAATGTGTATTATTGATTGAAAGATATAGTATTTATTTCTTATTTACAACTCTCATGTGCGATAACTATTTGAGCTTGTAAGTAATACTTTTCATCTAACCGGAAACAGTTTTACAAAAATGGTTCAAATGGCTCTGAGCACTATGGGACTCAACTTCTCAGGTCATTAGTCCCCTAGAACTAGTTAAACCTAACTAACCTAAGGACATCACACACGTCCATGCCCGAGGCAGGATTCGAACCTGCGACCGTAGCGGTCTCGTGGTTCCAGACTGCAGCGCCTAGAACGGCACGGCCACTTCGGCCGGCACAGTTTTACAGTCTGGATGTTTCTATCTTAATATAACACACGAGTTTTGCTCTCGAAAAAGAATGTGAAAACTTGGAATCAATGTATGCAACTCTCTCAAAGATGTTATAGGCACCTTCACTGCTGAAAGATGATACAGTCTCTGGTCTTTCGTTTATTGTCGTTGTATCATTTTACTAAGTAAAAGACAATTTTTGTTTAAAATTTTCTTCTTTGTACAGAAAGTAAGGTTGATGATTTATGCAGCATAAAAGGTTTTTTAAGCATTTCGATGATGTGGTAATGCGACTTTATAAAATTGTTTGAAACGTAGATTTGCGAAAATAAATGTCAATAATGCCACTGGAAGCGATAAAATCATTCCGGAGAAGCTTTCGGAAAGTAAATAGGTAATTCTGGGATAAAAATAAATCACACTGGAATATACTGGTTGAACATCTTGACAGCAACGAGCTAGGTCATTAGGGACAATTTTTCTTAAAGTTTATAACTCTACCTTACTACATCACTTTCAGGTTTTCTTTACATTTCCCGATAATCTACATATTCATATCTTCTACTTACAATTCAGAAATGCGCTGCTTGAACATATTATTTTCTTACTATATATTACTAAAATTTTAAATAAATATCTAACGATTATTAGTTTTTCCATGTTTGGGGCGATATGTTTAGAATAACGTGTAGGCTAGGGGCCAGTAGAAACCAGAAACGTCCGTCAATTCATTACTTTTCACTTCGACGTAATATTGCATGTTGCTGGAATATAAAACATTTACAGCCACTCTGCAACTAAACTAAATCTTACCGAGAATAAAATAGTCGTATCGCAGCACACAAGTAATTCGCGCCCACTTCCGCAGTCCGTGCAGGAGGGGAGGTATCGGCAGTGTTTTAATGATGCGAGGCGGTCGGAATACGGACAGATGCGTGTTTATTTACTCGGGGGAACTTGAGCCACGAGCAAACAACGTGACGTCATGCCAAACACTGATGTCATGGGAATTTAATTTCGTGAGGGAGACGGCGGCGCTCGCCCCCGCTCTAAATGCGGCATTATTTTGCGTTCCAAATGCACCAATGTTTCCCCGAGGTACGTTATGAAGCGTCACATAACTCTGTGTGGCTCCTCTTTGTCCTCGAATATTACACCCTTTCCCCGCGCCACCAGCCAAGACGTGGGCACAACTCTTACCGAATACGTGTTACCTCTGCTAGCTTCCCCGCGCGCCAGAAAATAACCCGCACTAACTTCCAGTGAGTAAACGTAGTGAAATATGATTGTCGTTCAAGGACAAGGAAATGAGAGGGTACTTCAGGCGGCGCGGTCTTGTACGAAAATGCGTTAGGCGTGCTTCTCTCCCTTGTTTGGGCTTCGAGGCGAAGGACGGAAGAGAAGAGACAGCGAGTCGGAGTAGGGGGGCATTCCACCAACTTTCTTTCCTCAGTTGTGCGTAATTATTTACAAGGTCTCACACATTTGTAACAGCAGACGAGCAGCGATGCAAAACTGAGACGGATCTCTGAACAGAACAACCTTCCAAGTAAAGTACAATACACTTCGCATACAGTAGTAATCGTATTTCCTATTTCAGTTGTAATTTCTTCTAAAGTATAGTTATTTCTTCATTTGCATAAGGTGTGGCTAGTACTGAAAATGGAAATTATACTATATATTCTAAAGGCCTAATCTAGGGCACAGTCATAGTTGAAGGTTGTCTGTCTAACAGCTGTCAGGGGCAACAATAATTTTATTTCCTAGTTTTCATACAGTTAGCAAGCGAATTTAAGAATTTAAAATGTTGTCATAATCTACTCATTAAGACCTGGAATATTATGCTAAAAGTTTATAACAGTAAGTCAAGTACTACAATTAGAAACCGTGTATATACCCTGGGGCAGCGTAAATCAGGCGCGCAAATTACCCAGACCATATTCATCCAGTATTTGAGAATGAGATTCACATTTTTACGAAATGTTTTTTGTTGACATCCTCCACAAAATGAAGAAAGGAAAAAAGACTGTCACTTACTACATTTTCCTTTTTCATCGGGCACGGCGTTTTAATTTATTACTTTTGTACTGCTGACTATATTCACAACACGTTTTGTAAATAGTGTCCACATATACCACTGAATACACCTGGAAAATTATATTACTGTACGACACGTAGTTCGGGAGATATGACGTTTTATTCGCAGGATTTCGATTCTTTAAAAACTCGGGGTGGGGGTTTACTGATATCTTTAGAATCCACAAAGGCTCCAACCAGTTGTTTATGTGCTATCGCTGCTGAGTCAACTAGGAGAAAATTTTAAAACTTTTATGTATCAGGAAGAGTGAATGAATGAGTAAAAGAACAATGTGAATACCATAGCTCTTATATTTGATCTTAAACAGAAGACCACACTCTTCACTGTTGACTATTGAGCGATGTGGCACAGTATTAAGGTATTGCACCCCACGTCCGGTTATCCAGATTTATGTGTTCCGTCACTACTAAATAGCTTAAGACAAACGCCGAGATAGTTCCTCTGACAGGACATAGCCGATTTCCTTTCATATATTTTTACAATCGGAATTCGTGTTCCTTCACTACTCATCTCGTCGATGACAGACGTTAAACCCGGATCTTCGTTCCTTCTCCACTATTGACTGATACCTATCTGAAGGTTAATTTATCGATTCTGCAGCCGACTGTGGATACTAAACTGATTTAAGATAGCTGTATAACCAAATCCGATTACAAAATAT
Source organism: Schistocerca piceifrons (assembly GCF_021461385.2). Classification (NCBI taxonomy): domain Eukaryota; kingdom Metazoa; phylum Arthropoda; class Insecta; order Orthoptera; family Acrididae; genus Schistocerca; species Schistocerca piceifrons. The sequence goes on from NC_060149.1 coordinate 85,200,196, forward strand.
AAACAGAACTCGATATGACTGTGTTAATACTTCATCGTTGCTGTTCCTTGTACACTATATCTAGATTTAATGATTTCTCTTTTATTACTGGATCCCATTAACATTATCACTGGTAAAAAAAAATGTGTACATGTCAAAAATATCTCTTCTCTTGTTTGTAACAAATCCGAATATGACTCTTTTATGTTGCAGTAGTGACATCGACAGACATTTTATTACAGACTTGACAGTTGAGAAGCATTCCTATAGATATTAACTGCAGAGCATAGTCTCTTCTTGAATACATGTATGTCCTCTTATAGCTAATTTCAGTTTTGTAATTTACGCGCTTTAAGTTGCATTTTATGCCACATCAATGAGTGTTATCAATAAGAGATTCTACCTAAGTTGCTCTTGAAGTGTTTTCACGGTTGCCAGCTCATTTCCGTTGCATTCGCCGTTTCGTAAATGGTCAGATAAGACCATATAGTTAAGCTTAGCCCCTCGCTTAATTTCTTATTGGTTTATTTTAAAATGCATTTTGTGATGAGACATATGAAGTTGGGTCATTAAAGCTGAATAACCATATTAATCATCTTTCTCTTCACCATTGTCGTTACTTTTTATCTGCTACATTCTTGAAAGCAAAACAAAAAAAAAATTCCGGTCAAGTGCTGTGGAGCTCAGAACTGATCAAGGCAACTTCAGTCCTGATATGGAGATTCAGAGGAAATTTACACTTACCCTCTTAGAGCTTTGCAAGACAAAACAGAGAAATCCACAACATAGACTGATTCGAGACAGCAGCATTTCAAGTAAGGTGGACAAGTAAAGCGTAGGTAAAAAATCGCTACTATGTATTAATTCACCACGTTGAGCAACACGGATTGCCGCCTCTCACATTCCGAGAGCTCGCTTTCTAACACGATTCAGGACATTTATTAATTGCTCCAACTTACATCTAACTTCATGACCACGGGAAAAAATTACAGAGCACGTCATACAAGTGGGCATCGATAATTGTTCCTTCTGTGTAGCATGCACTGCCTTTTAGCTTATTCAGGTGCATTTATTTGTTTATTTTGAGGATCGGCTACCACTATTTTCAGTAAGCGCTGATCATCTGCACTTAGCAACTATTTTCTGATTATATGACCTCCCTGTACAAATGTGTATAATCTGCAAATACCTTCGACAAATTAAAAACGTTGTAACAGTAAACACATCCTTCAGGTACAGTAGTTGGTTGTTCTTTTTCTGTCCAGACATCCTGACTATAAGAACCACTTATTGAGAACAGACCTTCATTTCAACTGCAGACCTGTTTCGACATTCAGTAAAAATGTCTTCTGTTTACTGTGTGGCTGTGTCGAAGACTTTACGACAGTTAAGAAACGTGGAAGTAATCTGAGCTTCCCTGTTTACAGCTTTCTGGATGTCGTGATCGAACGGAGCGACCTTGCTCGCGGAACTCGTGTTGATTTCTATCGAGGAGTTGTTCATTCTCCAAAATACGCCAGTTAGAGAAAGCAGGAGCGATTCGTGCCTTTCTCCAGTCAGGTGTGATGCTCTGTTGTTCCTGCAGCATGCCATAAACTGTTGCACAAAGCAGGGGACAGTTCTTTCACATGTGCGATATAAAATCCAACGGATTCCTCATTCGGTCTATTGATCTTTACTCAGTCGAGTACCTTCAGTTTCTTTCCAGTTCAGCTCTCACTGGTTTATATATCTGCCATTTTTGCGTCGGTGCGAAGTTCGAAAGTAGGAACCGTATTGCAATATTCTTTGGCGAAACAATGTCAGTAGACAGAATGTGGTAGACAGAATGTGTTGCTTCAGCCTTCATTTTATCATTTTCCGGTTCCATACCATCATAATCAACAATGATGTATAGAGACGACTTCGTTCCACTGACTGATTTTTTCGGCAATCCTGCTGGAAATATCTTGCCTTCGAATTCATTGCACTTTTCTCGTATAGCTGTTAATAAGGTTGTTTTCACTTTGATCAGATTTTGTTTGACATCAAGGATTTGGTTTGGATTGAATCTGCTGTGCAGCTCTCTCTGCTTTCGTAATATCCTCCTGTTATTGCCATTCAACCGTGATGGGTCCTTACCATAATTCACAGTCTTCCATTTCACGACTCAGCCTAATATATGGCCTAAAATGGGGTGAATTTGTGCCGTAGATCTTCGCTGATTCTCTTCATCAAAGCTGACTTTTTGCTGCCGCCTCCATAGATAGTTTTTAATCATTAACTTGTCGCATTTATTAAGCAGAAGTATCTTTCGAATGTCCTCCACCAGTGATTAATGACGCTATAATAATCCTGACCTTGTTGATTTTGATCTAAGTGTTCGCTGAATCTAAAATTTCCGGCCTCTTTGTTGCCAACAGATCTAATGCGCTTCCCTCGCACAAACGATGTCTCACCAACAGCGCAAAATCTGTTTTGGAAAAGGGTTTTAGTACAATCAAACAAAAATCTTTGTCTTGTCCACCCGTTCAAATCGCTTGTGTCTTGTAGTATATAAATTGAAATTTCCTCTTATTGCTAAGCATTATCAGGGAATTCTGTGCTCTATTTTGCAAGCTTTTCCTGAAGCGACCTATCTCCTTGCTACGCGACCAGAGTGAGTGAGAGAAACATGCGGTTACAATATATGACTACTTTTGATGTTTCTGTTCACCCAAATAATCTTGCATTTCGACTATGTATTTACCTAATTAGATATAATGGAGTTGATACACCTCTGTCTCCACCGTTGCTGCCCAGGCTAGCTTTCCGGTATATTTGCATTCAGAATTAAATGTTTGATGGGTATTTGTCTCGAGTTACAGCTACATTTCTGTTCCAAATACTACAAGGGCGTTATTACCGTTAATAAGAGAAAGCAATTATGTGGCCTTAGCATGAATGCTCCAATAATTTCGCCACATTCCCACTTTATATGTAATACCTGAATATTTACAAAGGTTTTACACGTGCTCAGATAAGTTCTTCTGTGGGGTAGGTGGCGAGTATGGATTCCCTGTGTGATAACGAATGTTCTCGTGATATATGTACGAAATCGACCATTTTAGAGAGGAAAATTAGGAAACAATACGGTGCTGGCTAAGAAAGTCCAACAAATAAATAGAGAATTCTTGCTGCTAGGATGAATCTTGACGCTAAAGGAGTGTCAACTATCGCCAAAGAGAGGACGTCCGGAATCCCAAAAATGTAAATTTATGCTGATCCACACGACGACCTTCATGTTAGAAGTGGGCATCCCTTTTACCTACCACCTCGATTTGAGCCCAGCACACATCTTTAATGATGTTCATTCTGAAATCCGTGAGCAACCCTTTGATACAAATCCAGTTCCAACAGTGGAAATAACGACTAAGTTATTCCAATTTTCAGACATTCGACTGTGTGCTGAAATTTTGACGTCATTAACCTTTGCCACTTGACCACAGACAATATTTACAAAATGGTCGACATCGATTTTTACATGCTACAACGTGTTATCATTGAACTGCTTGTTAAATAGGAAAAAACCTGCTGCTGTAATCAGCCGCAGACTACAGCGAGAAAATTATTGGGGTCGCTCATTGCTGGGCTGGGAACCCCTACCGTTTTGTTAGAATGCAGGCCGAGGACCTGTGTGACGTTGTTGAACCCAGTAAAACAGTATTCAGCATTATTCCATTTATCACTCAGCACCTAAGTCGTTCTCGTTTTCTCTGCGACGGCTGGTGGTTACCTAATCCGGAGAAGAATCCGCTGAATCCACCAGCAGACTCAAGGCTACCGAGGACGCTACATCAGCTCGGAGAGGAAGTCGATGACACCCTGGCGCGGTGATTTGCCACCCGCTGGCGGGATAGGCTCGCCTCATCGGTAGCCCTGCTTGGAGATGGCGGTGATCGCGACGTATGTGTCTGATTGACACGCCGTTTCAGGGAGTACTCGAGCCCTCCCAGATCACTGCCCGCGTTGTACCATCAGTTGGACCAAATGGTTCAAATGGCTCTGAGCACTATGGGACTTAACATCGGAGGTCATGAGTCCCCTAGAAAATAGAACTACTTTAACCTAACTAACCTAAGGACATCACACACATCCATGACCGAGGCAGGATTCGAACCGGTGACCGCAGCGGTCGCGCGGTTCCAGGCTGAAGCGCCTAGAACCGCTCGGCCACACCGGCCGGCCTCAGACCGCGATATCGGATGCCGTGATGTCGCGCTGAATGTTGAACCTGGCCCGCGGGTACGTCAGGCCGTCAGATTCGTGCGACGCTAGTTTTAGGGCACCTTCTGCCCTGGACCGGAGCCGTGTTGGTGGAGCGCTAGATTACCATCAGTACTGGCTGCTGTGCTTCTTGAGTACTGGATGCTGAACTTCATTATCCGTGATCGCTGATCTTCTCCTAAGACAGCAAGTGTCAGAGCAATCTCGCACACAAGATATTACCATACCATAACAAGCGAACGAAGTGGTCAAGGATAGTCTCCGCTGTACGACGTATTCGTAATGACTGAATAGGTTCCACTCCTCTTAGCCGTTAGCGGTCTTCAGTTCTGCTACATTTGCTTAACAAACTTGTATATTGTCTTTGTTGCTTAGTCAAACCGCTGCTAGGCGATATTGCGTCCTACCTAGTGTCTTTTGCGTAGCGTTACAAAGGTAGTTCGGTCTGCACTCTTCTAACGATTTTCTGCTGAGCGCTCTCGCAGTCTTGCTCAACAGTCTCGAGGTTCATTTCCTCCTGATCGAGTAACGGTGTTGAATTACGCTTCCCGGCTGGCGCCTGTTGATATTTCCGCGTAACTGAGTAAACACAGAAAATTTTACTGTCCCATTTCCTTACTAATTTGTCTCGCAAAAATATGGCGCCGTGTGCATGTGCGCCAGAATTGTTCTGAGATGGACAAAGCGCTCTAAAGACAGGGATATGATTATACTAGAAGAGCCTTGTAGTGCTCGCCCTCGAACTATCTTCACGGTACGCGTCAAGGAAACAGCTGATGAGTTCGTTAGGGAAGACACTCACTGAATGAAATCGCAACTTGCAATATGACATAGTGCAGCGCAGGAAATGGTTCTAAGCTTAGGTTATCAAAAAATTTTTTCATGCTGGGTCCCACATTTATTGACCGAAGACTACAAGTTCAGATAAGACCATCACCCAAAGTCTTCCTTAGTGATTTATAGATGAAGGAGGCAGTTTCTTTATGTTGTGACAGATGGTGAAAGCGGCTCCATCACATCCCTAAAACAGGAGTGTGGAATGGCACCATTTGGATTGAGTATCGAAAAACGCAGGCAGGACTGTGAGTTCTCCTGGCAAAGTTACAGGCAGCGTCTTCTGGAGTGCAGGGGCCTGTATTCCGGTTGATTTTCTCGAACCTGAGAGGAGCATAAATATGTTCGTTACATCCGGACAGTTTTGAAGCTATGCCGTGTATTATACGAGATACGGCCTGGGAAGATTATCCTCAATCACAATAACACGCGGCATCTCACTGTGGAGCAAATTGGGACATTTGAACGATTACGTCCTCTGCAACCTCCCTACAGTCCCGAGTTGCCACATCCAACTACCATCTTCTTGATCTTGTGTAAGAACAGCTGTGAGGCAATACTATTAGACGCTGCGGGCTACGCAGAAAGTGATGCTCAGCATCTTCGGGCAGGTCGAACGAACTTCTACTATCAGGGAAACTTCAGAGTAATGTAACGACAGGAAAGATTTGCGAAAAGATAAGGAGACTATATTTGTTAGTGACAGAGAAGTCTGTTGATTAAGATTTTTTTTAAGTCATCAATCTTTCCAGTACTTTGATCCTGTCCTCTATCGTTTCCTAGCTTGTGGCAATATTTCCGTCTCTGCATACCTATCACACTCAAAATTCTCGATCATCCCTTTTGCATGTTCTAGTCTGATTTTGTCCCTACTGTTCTTCCAGAGCCAGGAGCTATTCCTGGATTCCGTAGCAGTTGTTCCGGTAACGTGTCCCTTCATCTGGTGTGTTCTATATACTGTACTTCAATTCTCATCTATTTTTAGTTTTGCATTTAAATATCCACGTTTCACTTCTACACAATTTTGTGCTCCAAGAACCTTTTCCTCAGTTCAAGGCCGATATGTGATACCTGCAGAGCTTTTTTATTGAAGAAAACACTTTCTGACTGCGCCAGTCCACTTCCGATAGAATTTTCGCTTCGGTCATCCTGTGTAATCTTGCTTAGAAGAAAGAAGAATTCTTTCACTTCTTCCACTGCTATGTCGTTCCCAGGTTTGATGTTATCAATTCGTTACTCTCATTTCTACAGTTCTTCGTCTCTTTCGTCTTTATACCGATTTGTCTAAAAAAATTTATGTAATAATTCGTAACCGAAGGTTACTCGTGACTATCGGTATGACCCTCGGGAAGACTTATGTCGTAACGCCTACGGTTCTGGGATGTTGAGACACGTTGTTACAACAAGTCTCAAGAAGGGAAACAGACAGTGTGCTCATTTAGCAGCGGCTTGACACGCGTCCCCCTGGCGGCTGGGGCTTTCTGTGGGCTGGCGCGGGCCCCCGGCGTGTGAGTAAGCAGCGCCCCGGCAAAAGGAGTGGTAAACGCGCTTGGCAGCAGTTCTTTGTGATAGCGCCAGAATGAGAGGACGCCGGCCGCACTTTGAATGAGGTGCGGGCTTCGAGTGGTGAGCTGATATTGCGGGTGTCATCGGCTGTCTGTGTGACAAATGAGTGTGACGCGTGAGTGTGATGTTGCCGCGGGCACCGCGACGCCGCGCCGCGTCGCACGGCGGCAGCCACACGCCGCCGCCGACGCCCCCAGCCGTGGGCTCCCCTTCACAAACTCACTGAGCACCGCGCGGGACGTTTCGCGACGCTCACTGTGCCGCCTCGGTTTTAGCTGGCCATTCTAATCTGACTTTGTGTGTCGCTGTCTCTCGCGCACACCCCTCATTTTCCACACATAAGCCGTATTTAAAGTTCACACGAAACGTGCTGGCGGCTCTGGCTCTCATTGTCCGCATGCGCCTACGGAGTATCATTTTCTGGAAATCTGTGACACCGGTGACAAAATATGTTCTCTAGTTGTTGGCAGTACAGTCAATACAGTGTAACAAAAGACGAAAAGTATCTTATCAGAAGCTGTGCGTTATTATACGTCTAGAGCAGGCTCGGCAACCTCTAGTGACCCGCGAGCCTGATTCACGTACTTAAGCACCTCGTCACGTGATGCAATACCAGCGCTCCTACTGCCTAAAGTCAACACTATAGCGTCTGTGACTAACGTTCGTGGGGTAACGCACCGATATTAGTGGGAGCCCTCTCCCAAGACGCCACGCCGACAAATTATGCCTCAAAACCCCCGTTTTTGAGACTACATTCATTTTATGTTCACCACATTTCAGATGCTTACATTTACTTCCGCGTCGAGATTATTGTTTCTTTATTTAGGACGTTTTACAATAGCTGTCTTAAAAATTTCCGTTGCAAAATTCTACAACGCCTTAAGTAAATAAATGTAAATAATAAATGTAAACATCTGAAAATGGAATGTCAGGTATCTCAAAATGTCATCATGGAAAAATAAAGGCCTACAGAAGCAACTGGTTGCAGCTGACTCATTACTGAGCACCTTCAATTTCAACAGTTGTAGTGTTCTAATATGTCCACAGCCAACCAAAATTATTTACTAATGTTAGAACGGAAATATCCGAAAGTATGTCCCAGGTGGAGCATAACGCGAGCACCTCTCTCTCTCTCTCTCTATCTATCTATCTGTCTCCCAAAAAATTTCTTCTACGGGCCGGACTGAAACCACCTGCCCGCGGGCCGCCGGTTGTCCACCCACGGTCTAGAGTCTAGACGGTAAACCACGTTACTTGGAAACACCGAATACTTCGTAAACGATTCTACATGCTAAAACTAAGTTTCTGGAAAATGTAAACGTAAATGTCTTATAGCATTGGTGGCTGAGAAATCCTATGGGGTGGGTTCAGCCACCTGTCGGGAAGCGTGTTCTTCCACCGCTCACGATGGTCCCCCGCGTTGCTGATTTGTGAGGTCTGTGCCGTACATGTATTTCTGTAGTGTTGTGTCGTGTGATGCTGGTAAGAGAAGGGAGAGGGCCGGCACACAGCCTACTGCTCCCAAATAGCACCGAGGGGGGCGCGGAGCTTCCCATCTCCATCCGACAGACGGTTCACCATCGACAGTGTCACATTCCGTCACTTCGTGAGACACTGCGGAGAGGTTTGGAATTCAGTCCAGAGCGTTGACCCAAAACTTTTGATCCACAACTTGACGCCCTACACCTCTCCTCCGCTTGCCGGCCAATTACTGGCAATGAAAATTTCAACCACCGACATGATTCGAACCGGCTTACTTCCGAGTCGAGTGCTGCTGTACAAGAGTGCGTTAGAGACCTCAGCTGTGAAGGCGGGGCCGGCCGAGTGGCCGAGCGGTTCTCGGCGCTACAGTCTGGAACCGCGCGACCGCTACGGTCGCAGCTTCGAATCCTGCCTGGGGCATGGATGTGTGTGTCGTCCTTAGGTTAGTTAGGTTTATGTAGTTCTAAGTTTTAGGGGACTGATGACCTCAGAAGTTAAGTCCCATAGTGCTCAGAGCCATTTGAACCATTTTTTGTGAAGGCGGGATTCCGGCAAATTACAGCGCACAACGGAGGAAATAATTTACCGTGTTGGTAATACATGTACCTTCTTTTATCTAGAACATCTCTGACAAGGATGTATGCGGTTGTATTCTCTTCCATCTTTACAGAGCAGAATAAAAGTAAACTTAGAATGAGACTAACTGGTAGGATCAACAAACACTTGAGCTATGCTGATGATACATCGTGTGAAACGTTTTGGGGGAAAATAAAAATTGATTAATATTAAAACTGAACTAAGCAAACATTTTGTCACTGTAGGCAAACAGCAACGTCACATCGTTATTCAGTTCAGAGTCCGCGCTTACCTGAAATAATGGCTGCAATTGGTCATATACCGAACATCATTACTATTAACCAAAAAGCGAAAAGGAAAGGTTTTAACAAGTACATAGCTAATTTTAATAACAGTAAATCAGTCGCTTAAGCTCCAAAAAAGCCCGATTTCGCCTTCTAGCAATCTAAAGCAGTAAAATAGGCGCAGAACTTGTCTCGTGCAGGAGGGGAATGGGGGGGGGGGGGGGAATACCTGAGTGACGCGCTAGCGGATGCGTGTCCAATCACAGCGCTGCATCGACTAGAAAAGGTCCTGACAAACATGGGCACGAAGGCCAGCTCTTGTGCTAGCCATGCTTACTTGAGACAGATTATCTGTGGAATCAAGTCTGCGGCTCCATGAAGCTGTTCGCGGGTGACGCATATATGTACAGGGAGGTGACAACCTTAGAAACTTGTGAGCAAGTGCTGACAGACTTGCAGACATCAGTGCTCGATGAAAGCACTCAAGTCGATCCTAAACATTTCTAAATAGAATGTAATGCGAGTAAATGGACGAAAAGGTCTGATATGTTTTTGAGTGCACGATCGGCTATAAAGCACTAGAACTAGTCACAATCTTCTTACCAAGTTGGATTAGCGGAAGATATAGCAACGGTTCTGTGGTGTCACCGCCAGACACCACACTTGCTAGGTGGTAGCCTTTAAATCGGCCGCGGTCCGTTAGTATACGTCGGACCCGCGTGTCGCCACTGTCAGTGATTGCAGACCGAGTGCCGCCACAGGGCAGGTCTAGAGAGACTTCCTAGCATTCGCCCAGTTGTACAGCCGACTTTGCTAGCGATGGTTCACTGACAAATTACGCTCTCATTTGCCGAGACGATAGTTAGCATAGCCTTCAGCTACGTCATTTGCTACGACCTAGCAAAGCGCCATTACCAGTTACTATTGATGCTGTAAAGCATGTACCGTCAAGAGCGATGTTCACCATTTACGGATTAAAGTTAAGTATTCCAACAGCTACGTCCTTTTTTGCAAAAGTCTAACTTCCTTGTCCTGTTCCAGACCTCACGCCAGCCTGCGTGAGCCAAAACGCGTGCCTTTCGGCTTCCTCTCATAGTGGGTTGGCTCTCTTGCCAATCCACAACAGATTCTTCATGGGTTTGTTTAGTCAGCATGACAACGCCACGGAAATGCAGTGGCAGACGCTACAAAAAGGCGGCAACTCACTAAATTCAACAAACAAACCGCTTCCTCCCCAACATTTCGCGCAATCATCAGGTCGCCTAAAATAGAGAAATTCCGACTCGTGCTGATGAGTACTACAATTATTCTTCCCATATACAATCAGTGAATGGAATAGGAACAGAGAGAAGTGATACTGGTACGCTATGTGCCTTCTGCCACACAGTACAGATGCATGTGTGGCAGATGGTAACAATAGCCGCTTAGGAAACACGAACCGATCTTGCCCTTACGTAGTACAAATTAATCAGCTTGGCTTCCAAACGAATTGAATACAAGAGATTGGTAGGTCGGATTCTTTTCAATCTATCCTGATTTCGCTACAGCCTAATTACGATTTGCAGTATCGTAGCCAGGATTGATCGGACTCCTACGGTTTGAAGCCGAGTGGAGGTCTGAACAAGAGGCTCCGTCGATTGCCTGATGGTCCTGACAACACATTTGTAGACGTGCGTTATGGAGAGGAGAATTATAGGTCCCGTTGATAGAACGAGGATGCACTACGCAGAGAAAGCAGCTCCTCGTTGAGGTCCTCTGATAAAGGCTTGCCACTCAATACGTAAAGAGCGAAATGACGGCGCGTGCAAAGTAAAAGCACTTCGATTATCAAGATCTTAACAGTGAGGAGACATGACGGTAGCTGTTTGGTCTCCTTACACACTTACTCAGCATCGGCAGCATCTTAATAGTAAATTACCGAAGCTGTAGTAGAGAAGTCCCTGAAGTTACCTCCTTCCAGGAAAGCCGCCGCGCTCAAATTTTACGCGGGACCGAGATCTGGATGAAATCCGAAATAGAAAGATCTGAAATGTTTAACGAGACATGGAACATACATCGAACAGACAAAATTAGTATGATGGTTGACACACTCCCGTCGATTAAGTACCTAGGCGTATCGACGCGAAACTCCATGAACGGGAACGAGTACGTAAGATCGGTCGTAGGAAGGGTGAATGGTCGACCTCGGATTATTGGGAGAGTTCTAAGAAAGTGTAGTTTATCTGTAAGGAACGCCGTGTACGGAACGCTTGTGCGGCGAATTCTTGAGTACTGCTCGAGTGTTTGGTAACCGCAGCAGATCGAAATAAAGGAATACATCGAAGCAGTTCAGAGTCGTGTTGCTATATTTGTTAGCGGTAAGTTTGATCAACATGCGAGTAGTACGAGAACTCAAATGAGAATCACTAGAGGGCAGAAGACGATCTTTCCGCGGAACGCTATTGAGAAACCCCTCTCGTGGGATACCACCCTATCGAAGACACATTCAATGTCGGGCTGGAGGCTTTAAGTGCTTCGAGGAAGCTGAGGGCGATGCCGGCGCAAGCGTAGCCTCCAGCAGGGTCAGCGAGGCCAGAGGAGCCAGGCAGGGCTCAAAAGGCCAAGCTTCCCGAGGGACGAAGCGCTAAAACAATTGTCTTCCAGGATGGGGTCTGGGCGGCGTGGAGCCAATAACCCTACACAGCAAGAACGTCGTATTACGGAAGCACAACAAAAGCCTTGGATAATGGATGGGACATACAGAACACGACTTCTCCAAAGGAAACAGACACAAAATTTGACAATAATAACTTGGAACATAAGAACAATGTTGAAACCCCGAAAAATAAGGTCATGGAGTTTAAGTACAGTATTGTGACACTGCAAGAAATGAGATGGCAACAGCAAGAACAGGTAGATATGCCTCAGTGTTCTCTGCTGTATAACGAAACAGAAAGTAGAACAGGTCAGTCAAGGTTTTATATTCACAAAAGGGATTATAAAAAGTTTTTTGGAATTTGAACCTATGAATAAAAGACGCAGCAGACAGAGAATAAAAGGGAAATTCAGGAATATCACGAGAATAATAGCGTATACAGCAACAGAGGAAGCAGATGGCTGAATAAAATAACAATTTTATTAAGACCTTGAAAGTACATGTAGTAAAGTAAAAAGCTACGACCTATTTCTAGTTTTGGGAGATTTTAATGCAAAGGCTGGGCTAGGTTAATGTGGAAGTGTATTAGGGAGATATACTTTACACGAAGGCAGTAATGAGAATTGAGCTGTTGTGTTTCAGTTTGCTGCTAGAAGTAATTTGCTCATCAAGAATACCTGTTTTCCACACAGAAGAATATACCATGGAACATGGAAATCGAGTGTAAGATGAGTAGTTAGCCAAATAGGCAAAGCACTAGTGAAAGCACGAAATGCCATATCAGTCATACATGTACGCGAATGTGGTGATCTAAGTTGTGATTCAGATCAATATGCAGTAAAAGTTGTTGTTAGAGAGAAGTTAGCTGTAATACATGAAACTGAAATGGACAAAAAAGAAAACTGAAGTACAGAAAAACTGAATTATCCCGAAACTGTAAAAACATACCAAATAAAAATTAAAGATGCTCTAATAGCCGGTGAGGAAACAACAGGAAAACCGATGGATGGAAAAGAACTCGGAAAGCTGTGAAAGAAGAACTAAAAGAAACAGTTAGGATAAAAAGAGAGAAAATAAATGATTTGGTTGATGACAAATATAGACTAAAAAAGAACACAAAAGTGCAGCAAGACTGAGCATGTTACAGAGAAAGACAAGGAGAAATGTGGAGGTGGATAAAGAATTAAAGTCTAATGCTCATAGGATGTTTAACAAAAAGAAAAAGCAATGGCACAAGAAAATTTTACCATGCAGTAGAAAAGATGAAGAAAATTTGTCGCATAATATCGAATTTATCAAAATCTGGATTTAGCATTATTTTTCTAAACATTTATTTTCGATTTGCGTTTCATATTTTAATGCTATTTTACCTTCTTGTCCAGTCTCCCCACCCTAAAAAATGCCCCTTCTCTCTCTTCGTATATATATATATATATATATATATATATATATATATACAGGGTGTTTCAAAAATGACCGGTATATTTGAAACGGCAATAAAAACTAAACGAGCAGCGATAGAAATACACCGTTTGTTGCAATATGCTTGGGACAACAGTACATTTTCAGGCAGACAAACTTTCGAAATTACAGTAGTTACAATTTTCAACAACAGATGGCGCTGCGGTCTGGGAAACTCTGTAGTACGATATTTTCCACATATCCACCATGCGTAGCAATAATATGGCATAGTCTCTGAATGAAATTACCCGAAACCTTTGACAACGTGTCTGGCGGAATGGCTTCACATGCAGATGAGATGTACTGCTTCAGCTGTTCAATTGTTTCTGGATTCTGGCGGTACACCTGGTCTTTCAAGTGTCCCCACAGAAAGAAGTCACAGGGGTTCATGTCTGGCGAATAGGGAGGCCAATCCACGCCGCCTCCTGTATGTTTCGGATAGCCCAAAGCAATCACACGATCATCGAAATATTCATTCAGGAAATTAAAGACGTCGGCCGTGCGATGTGGCCGGGCACCATCTTGCATAAACCACGAGGTGTTCGCAGTGTCGACTAAGGCAGTTTGTACCGCCACAAATTCACGAAGAATGTTCAGATAGCGTGATGCAGTAATCGTTTCGGATCTGAAAAATGGGCCAATGATTCCTTTGGAAGAAATGGCGGCCCAGACCAGTACTTTTTGAGGATGCAGGGACGATGGGACTGCAACATGGGGCTTTTCGGTTCCCCATATGCGCCAGTTCTGTTTATTGACGAAGCCGTCCAGGTAAAAATAAGCTTCGTCAGTAAACTAAATGCTGCCCACATGCATATCGCCGTCATCAATCCTGTGCACTATATCGTTAGCGAATGTCTCTCGTGCAGCAATGGTAGCGGCGCTGAGGGGTTGCCGCGTTTGAATTTTGTATGGATAGAGGTGTAAACTCTGGCGCATGAGACGATACGTGGGCGTTGGCGTCATTTGGACCGCAGCTGCAACACGGCGAACGGAAACCCGAGGCCGCTGTTGGATCACCTGCTGCACTAGCTGCGCGTTGCCCTCTGTGGTTGCCGTACGCGGTCGCCCTACCTTTCCAGCACGTTCATCCGTCACATTCCCAGTCCGTTGAAATTTTTCAAACAGATCCTTTATTGTATCGCTTTTCGGTCCTTTGGTTACATTAAACCTCCGTTGAAAACTTCGTCTTGTTGCAACAACACTGTGTTCTAGGCGGTGGAATTCCAACACCAGAAAAATCCTCTGTTCTAAGGAATAAACCATGTTGTCTACAGCACACTTGCACGTTGTGAACAGCACACGCTTACAGCAGAAAGACGACGTACAGAATGGCGCACCCACAGACTGCGTTGTCTTCTATCTCTTTCACATCACTTGCAGCGCCATCTGTTGTTGAAAATTGTAACTACTGTAATTTCGAAAGTTTGTCTGCCTGAAAATGTACTGTTGTCCCAAGCATATTGCAACAAACGGTGTATTTCTATCGCTGCTCGTTTAGTTTTTATTGCCGTTTCAAATATACCGGTCATTTTTGAAACACCCTATATATATATATATATATATATATATATATATATATATATATATATATATATATATATGTGTGTGTGTGTGTGTGTGTGTGTGTGTGTGTGTGTGTGTGTGTGGAGTACGAATTCTGTATTCATACTAATCAAGTTGTAACACCGTTACTGAATCAGGTTGACCCACCCATGTACAAGTACATCTTCAAAGTGTTCAACAAATGCGGATGGGTGCCACCGAGGGAGTTGCCGAACTATGCGGGTCTTAGAGGAGCCATTTGCCATTTTATTCAGGAATGTGTCGATATCGCAGCTCCCCATGATCACGCCACAGGAGGGTGTGATACAGGAGTGCTGAGAAAGCAAACGCACCCTGTGCTGCTTCGAATCGCGCTCAGATTTCGTCGCATAGTTTTGAACTGTCCCTAGTGGTTCCATCCAGTACACCAGAGCAAAAATTGCGGTCGCACTGCATTTCAAAATGATGCCGTCATATTCAGATGGGGTCGTTGGGCCACGATGTCCTGAGAGGAAGGATGAATCTGTAAAGGTACCACCGACCACCTTAAACGGCAATCGTTGCTAATGTTATATCTCTGCGAGAAATTTTTGAAAAGTTGAGCTGGAGATAACCTAATGGAAACAGAACAATCAAACTGGAAATCGTTTCCGAAACACTCCAGCAGAGTATAACTAACAGTAAATACGTGGATCAGAAAGAGACGTTCTCCCAGCACAACAGTAGTTATAACATTACATATTAAAACCGGTCGCTAGCCTAGTTAGGCATTCTTCTGTCAAGCAAAATGATGAAGCAGAAGGCAGTGCTAAGGCTAACCTAACTTTCCTTGACACCCACATTAAACTCTTCCCTTGTATCTGTTCATACTACAACACAGTAACCTAACCTTGCAGATAAATGTGCCACTAACAAACAAATGGCCAATGAGACAGTGAACAGTAACATACGCCTCTCAACAACACGTAACTTAAATGAACTAGGTGTAAGAGTTTATAAAACTAGTTACCGACACACATGAAACTAGTAGCAATACTGAACAGGGAAATTCTTGAAATGGTTCTGAATTTAAATAAGGGGGTCTGTTAATGATCATTCTCTGTTAAGTCATTGCTTAGTACAGGGTCTCCGTGCCTGTGCACTAACCCACTTGCGTTAGAATAGATAACACAATAAATAATTCTTTCTTAAACTCGGTTTGAAGCAACTAAACACAATGAAAATCTAACTACACTGGCTCTGAAGGAGCCTTTGCATTGCTTCATAAACTTACTAGCGTAGTCCATGAGGGCCCGTAAACTTTCATGGTTTGAAGAACCATGATCATTAAGAAAACTACACCAGTATACACGAGAAATTGTAAGTATTCTTACTATTAATTATTAATTACATAAAGCACAACAAACTATAACTCTTTAAATAACAAATTTCCTTCCATAAGCAGTCTTTTGACCTACTCAAAAATATAATTGGCTGTGAAAATGACAACACAACATTAAATTCAAGTGCAACCACTTTGTCATAATAAATCAGGACACTCGGAATTAAATTCACTAGGATAGGATTCCTGTCCAGGTTTGTGATTTGGGATGATCACGGGTGTAAGATACAGTTTTAGCAATACAACGATTATTATCATAAAATCAACCAAATTTCACAAATTCCAGGTCCATGTATAGAGTCCAAATATACGCAATTTAGTGGAAGGCTGGTGGCACTGGTGGCGCAATTTGCAGTCGCTATTAATCTGGCGGCGATGCAATGATAGCAATACTGTTGGCCCCGCAGTGTTACCTATCTTCTCGGCGTCGAAATTATATTTTTATAGGGCCAAAAACCATGCCACGATAATGGTATCATCAAATGCAGCATCCGAGGCCCATAAATACTGCCCTTAAGCTCTTCTGGCCTCAAAACTCCAGGAATGTGACCCACAATTATCCGCAGCTGCTAGTGAGATATTAACCAAAGCACTGCTCAGCCCAGACTCCTTACCCGTCACAAAGGACGAGTTGGCACTTGCGCGCCACTTGCCACCCCGCCAGGCTACTTCTGTAGCTGCGGGGTTTCCCCACATCTTTTATATTCACCCCTACGTCCCCTAAATATGCACCATGTCATTTGTAGTACATTATATAACAGTCATTCCAATAGTTACTTAAATTCACAAGCCTAGTTTAAATAACATGGTTCGATAGTTCACATAACTGTAATATGTATCCATAGTCAATGAATTTCCATGATATATACAACACTCCACATAAGCAACACTACAAACTGACATATAAAAATCGATACAGATACAAAATAAACCGAAAATAGGTGTTACAAATCGCCCGGAGGGTATCAGCAGTGTCGATCTTGGTGAAGATCTTTGTCCTTTTGCACACTGCGCCGTGGACTATCGAGATGTGTGGGAATCAACGCCCTAGGGCAAGGGGTGGTTTCTTTGACGCCCTTTATATCACCCCCTAAAGCCCTTACGTGTAGATTCTGAGCGGCGGCGTGTCTGAATTGTTTTCCTCGGCCACCTGTAAGAAAACCGCGTGATTTCAGCGCTAGGCGTCACGGTTCTCACCGTCATCGCAGAGGCGTCAAAGAAATGGATGAAATGAAGTAAATTCGACGACATTCCCATCGTGTGACTCGACTTTGGTGGCGTTGGGCAGATTGGTGGTGAAATCTGGTGCCAATGTAACATAATTAACCACGTCAACTTCTGAGCTTTGGTCTTTTTCCGCATGTGTCGACACCTGGACACCTTGCTGTCTGAAGCTCGAGAGTGACGTCGCAAGGCGCCACGCTTTTTGACTATTACAGAGGAAGGATGTGGGAACCTTTGAGCCAAATTTCAAACTTTTACGTCACAACTGGAGACATCTACGTAGCTTAGAAAAAGTGTTGCTTTAATTGCGTTGGGCAGTGCGGTTCCATCTGGAGGACGAACCAGCGTATAAGCAGTGTTACATAACCCTCGCTTGATGAGGCACTGCAGGGAAAAGATACCAAGTTCGAAATCCACACATTTTCGTACAGAACTTTCCGTGATGAAAACCTAATGATTTTTAATGTGGATCTGTAGTAGAATATAGTTATATGATATTTGCGTGGGAAGGGACTTTCTTGCGAACTGACGTATGAAATCGCTTGTAGCTCCACAGGTGTACATCTCATCCCCTGCAACTGTTGCTGCACTGAGATCGAGGTCGTTTCCTTATATGAGACTCGACTACGCTCTCGTCGCCATTGACCTCGAAGTCTACTTTGTAACGTGTATACTACCGACGTCGCATTCACTACCAGGCCTGCAGATACAAAAAAAGTTCTCCCGTTGCATTTGTTTTTGGCGTTCTCACACGTACTACTTGCTCTGGAAACACTAGCAGAGGCCCTTTTCCACGCGCCTGACGTTTGTATCGTTACCACAGAACGATTGTTAGTCGGCCAGCCTCGGCAGAGTCAGGTACGGCGCCTTCTATTTCGGCAACATTTAATTGAAGCTGAGTGACAGGGCGCGCGCTGTTTGTTTGTGTGTTTACCGGCGTTCGCCTTGAAACGGCGGCGCGCACATTACGTCGTAAAACAAACAGCGCAGCGCGTGTGCCTGGCGCGGCCTTCGCGCGACTTTTGCCGACTCCGACTTCGCCTCGGCAGAGGAATTTCTAGTCAGCTATCCGCGCGCCGGCGACGCTCATTGTTTCCGGTGCCATCTATTCCCAGAGAAGGCGAAACCGCACGGATGCCCATTTGTTGTTACCGCGTTATTTCTCGGGCCCGTCTGGGAACTTGGATTGAGAGCCACTGGCGACCTCTGCATCACTCAATCGCCTAGAGAGCTGTGTCGTTTCGCAGACAGTCCCGGACTGTGTGGTTGTAGCGTCGCCGTCTGAGCAGCCGTACGAGGCACTGAAAGGAACGACTTGGCTCTGTGCGCGGAGTGTAGCACGTTGTCGCGTCGACCGTCGTTCTTCTGGCAGACGTTTAACTGTTCTGAAAGCTTCCACAAGGTATTGCTCCTTTTCTTGTTCTTAAATCTGTACATATTGTTTACTGTCTGCATGTGCAACGACACTGTGTGAGATCCATTTTTCCTCGTCGCCGGCTTTCTTATTGCCGTCTTCCAGCGTGATATGTCAGATGCGTGCCCGTGATAAGCAATTCTGTAGTATCGCGTTATTTTACTGCTCTGCGTGCTTATGCTAACGAAAGAAAGCGCAAGGGTGACTTCGGTTCTTGCCCATGGCCAGTAGCTTTCGGCTGGGTCGGACGTCGGCTTTGTCCCGTGCTGTGGCACGGTTTTGGTGACAGATTGATCTATAACTTAGCCCGAGCTTGGGTTGGGTTGGAGAGTGCTAGTTTGCTTGCGAGTTGGCGAAACAAAAAATTGTGATTTTTTTTTTTCATTTCAATGAGATGTTTATGTCCACGTTCACTAAACAGCCAAATGATGTGATAAAAATTCCTTCAACCTCTTGCATCCCGATCGGCCACTTGAGATCGAGACGCACCAAGTTTACCACGATTTAATACTTTGACCCTTAAGTTTGCATCCACACTGGCATCGAGAACGGTAGCCAGAAGCCGCCCGATAACATCGGCCTGTAGCTTGGTCACCGTGCGTCCGACCTCCTTCGTCACTTTTTGGCAGGATCGAGGAGGTTAGGATAGGTCCGAATATATTCTTTCGGTGAGGCTAGAATCTCTTTCCTCAGTTACTGGAATAACCAGGCAAGTTTTACGAATATACGAGATGAAGAAAGAAATGTTCTATCACATAATCGAGATGATCCGTGGTGACATTGAAAAATAAGGTTACGAACACTTCGCTCAACTTAAAAAAAAAAATTAAAAAAAAAATCACCAAACCAGACGCATGTCAGTTAACCTTCAATGATTGTCATTCAGCATACATGTGAGAGACACACATGAATTTTAGAATAAGAAACTCAGAACACATAAAGCACTCACATAACAGACTCACGAAGATACCGGCATAAAAAGAAAGCAAGCGGTAATAATAATTCATAGACAGCTCATGTACACCTACGACAACCCCAAAAAGATCCACTACAGTAACTTTAAGCTAAAAATATACCATCTTCTTCACTTGGAAAAATAATTGTTTGAGGTTTTAGTTCAGCCCTATCATTTTTGGTAGCGACGGTAACAATTTGTAGACAGCTAAACTAGCCAAGAGCCACAACCCCCTCCTGAATCACTACAGTAACATCAAGCGTCAGATACGCCATCCTTCTCACTCGAACAATTTATTCTTCGAGGTTTTAATTTACGCCTAAAATTTCCGATAAAAATTTTGCCTTTTTGTGATTTCCAATGAAGCTACGATTTCAGTCCGCAGGTTGCAAGCTGTAACACGTTTAAGATATTTTTCATTCTCAGGGCGTCACAAACTCCTTTCTTGGATAACCTGATCAGTTCCTTATATTTCGTATGTGAGAACGTCTGTCTACTCGACCGAAGAAAACAAACTGATCTGAATTTCGCCGATTGTCATCCGAAGCCTGTACGTTTGTCCGACGAGATCGGCTGCGTTGTGACCGCGCACATCCTGGCGGGCTGATTTGAAAACTTCGACCGATGCCGGTGCCATTGTGACCGCAGACTAATGCATGCATAATAGCCTTATCGTAGACGTGTTGACAAATATACTGGATGCTTAAGAAAGTAAGTCCAAATGACAATGATCTGCCTGCCTAGCCGCTCGATGGACAGGTAGCCGGTTCGAATGCGGGGGGCGGAAGGAATTGACATCGCCGTGACGAGCCGGCAAAGGGAGGAGCGGTGCTGCCTGATCATCGGACGTCGCGCAAATATCTAACGCTAAATTCCAAACCTCTAGGTAGAGTGTCATGGAATTAGGGCGTTCGTCCGTCGGATGGATAGAATAAGCTTGACGTCCACCTTGGTGCTATTTGAGAGGATTACACTATCTTGCAGGACCTGGTTTCGTCCTCTCCCTTCTCTTTCTCATCGTCGTCAATAACACAGCCGTAACATCACTATACGCGTAACATCACTGTACGCACTCCTCAATCGCATGCAGTGGACAGAAACCCTTAACACCCAACTCTCACAGATCGCGACTTTACTTTTATGTCCATACGACATTACTTTTATGGTCAAACGAATCCAGGTTAGCAATAGACGCAGCTCATTATTTATATACTTTGATGTACTTATTGCATCGAGGAGTTTTTTCAACTATATCATCATGTTTGCGGACACATCCTACCGCTGTCACAAAGAAACAGTGCGTATACAAATATTATTCGTCAGTTCTGTCTAACAGTTCCAGACCCTTCAAAAAGTAATATATTTTTAAACTATTAAATGAATCGTTTTCTTTGTCCCCACTTGCAGGACTCGCTAAAACTGACAGTAAAGTGGTTGAGTTCGTTATTTCACAACAGCTTCATTTTATCACTCAAAGTCAAAGGAACGTCTGCACATTGTGTTTCCCAAGTATCGTACCTTATTTTCTATCACCTTGATGCTTTTACGATTGTGGGTGACAATTTTCAGGAAGTTCACTGCGTAAGTATAAAATGCTTGTTTACATTTTATGCGTAAAGTTTCTTTGTGTTACCCTTTTCAGTATGTGTGCGAAACAAAAAATTATTTTAAAACGTAAGACGGTTGGTACGCCGACATCAAGGTCATTACAGAAGAAACATAAGATACGTTGGTTAAGGATTGGCCGCGGCTGGTCGCCCACCCGGAATTGATTTTTGGGAACCTATATCAGAGTCACCTGATGTTGATTTGATTCCCACTTCCTTGAATTAGATTACTGTATCTCAGTTATTTTACCACCTCTCTCTCCACGGAAATTCCACGAGAATGTGATTAAAATCACACATACCTTATAGTAATGCGGCCAGTAGTAACAGCTTTGTCCAGCCCATCCGTCTAAGATATAGCAATTCCTGCACAACTTCGTGAAAACTATTCCTGAAGACTTAGGTTTCCGACGAACACAGATATTACACAGAAAGATAAAATGCTTCACAAAAGTTGAAAATTTTCCAAGTCTCCTTTATTGGAAGTCGACAACAAAAGGTATACAGTTGTAAACAGTGTATAATTTA
Source organism: Schistocerca piceifrons (assembly GCF_021461385.2). Lineage (NCBI taxonomy): Eukaryota > Metazoa > Arthropoda > Insecta > Orthoptera > Acrididae > Schistocerca > Schistocerca piceifrons. The sequence goes on from NC_060149.1 coordinate 85,221,909, forward strand.
AGTTGTGTGTTGTACCAGAGTGCAGATAACATTAGTGACGTATTTTCATCGTTGCTGTAAATGTAGCTCGCAGTACAAGCCTCATAATGTTCTCAAAATAATACCAGACAAATGTTATCAGAATACGAAACTATTACACTGGCAGTTTTAATTTGCTCTCATGTTTCGGTGAAAATTATCGTGAATTCTTTTAGGCTGTAGAAAACACGCCAGCGTACAGGAATACGAAGTCACCTCAGGACGATTCCGTGTTGGTCGCAGGATGCTATATGTTTTTGATGAGACTTAATTACTGTGCGCCTCTCGTTAACTACCCTTGTCTATCGAATGAAGACATTAATGTGTCTACCTTAATGCTTAAGATAAGTAAGAATAATGCCTCAGTTGCTCTAATGCGTGTGTCACATAAATCTCACCTTTTAACGAGATAAACTTTGTCATGGCCTGCAATGAAAATCAATTTTAAGATGCGCAGCTAGTCATTCATTTCTCTGAGTAATGAGTGGCTCAGTTTATTATAGCCAATGGAAAATTAATTTAAGAAAGACACGTCCTACAGTACGTGGTTGTACACCCGAAGAGACACCCATTTTATTGCTAACTCACCAGTACAGTAGACACAGAAAAACCCTAGATAAGCTGCCATAATGAATTTTCTCTTTGTTTGAAGATAGTGCTCCAAACAAAGTCTTCTCTTTCTGAGGCTTCAGTATAATTTTTGTTGTCTCTTACGCTGCTTAAGGAATGATTTTTGTTTTAATCGAAGAGGTTCACGTCTTTCGCATTTGTACAACAGAAAAAAATTAACATAGGCTTCTGATTACAATATGCACACTGTATGTAAAACATCAGCAGACGCATAATCTCGAATAATCTGCTTAAATACTGTAAATGCATATGTTAACAGTTCAAAGAAAAGTAATGGACTTATTATATCAACGATAATTTTAGAGTGTTGTACCCTACAACAGTTCCTCTCCTTCAAACACACAGAATTCCTATGCAAAAGTCGATATCAAAATAATCTGAAGTATGTTCTTCCATGGGATACTAAGAGGAAGACATCCGTCCAGCTGTGCACACATAGCTATCTAAAGAATCTTTCTTTCTTTTCTTCTTTCGATACGAGAAGCATGACGACTTATATCAAAACCGAAAAGAAACTGCAGGCGAAATTCTGCACACGTTTGCGTACGTCTCTCTCTCTCTCTCTCTCTCTCTCTCTCTCTCTCTCTCTCTGTGTGTGTGTGTGTGTGTGTGTGTGTGTGTGTGTGTGTGTGTGTGTGTACAATTCATTGAATTAGCTAAGTTTAAGGTGTTTTTTATATTTTATTCAGTATGTGCTTAGTTGTATAGATTTTTTTATTTTTTTTCTAGTATAATTCTGTTTCATGTTTTTTTGTTATGGGTGCTAAACCTACAATACGGTTTTCTTAGTGAAATTCATAATCGTTTCTGAGAAAAGAATTCACTGCGAGACACTAAACCATGATCTTCATTCTTTTTTTTAAATTTGATATATACATGTACATGGTAACAATTATTGAACTATATGAAATAAAATCACCATAACTTCTGAACGGGTTGTATTAATACGTTCAAATTGCGCGGTTGGCCGCGGGACATGATGTGTGACTGTATGGTTTGGTTTAGCGACGGAGCCCACTTGCATTTAGATGGGTTCGTCAATAAGCAAAATTGGCGCTTTTGGGGCACTGAGAATCCGCGTTTCGCGATCGAAAAGTCTCTTCAGCCTCAACGGGTGACTGTGTGGTTTACAATATCCAGTCACGGAATAATCGGTGCGATATTCCTTGATGGTACGGTGGCTACCGAACGGTACGTGAAGGTGTTGGAAGATGATTCCATCCCCATAATCCAAAATGACCTCAATTTCAGAAGATGTGGTTCATGCAAAACGGGGCTCGACCCCGTCGAAGCAAGAGAGTGTTTGATGTCCTAGAGGAGCTTTTTGGGGACCGGATTCTGGCTCTGCATGGCATGGATCTCGATTGTCCGCCATATTCTCCGGATATGAACGCATGCAACTCCTTTCTGTGATGCTATATTACAGACAAGGTATACAACAATAACCCCAAAACCACTGCTGAGCTTAAAACTGCCGTTCCGGAGATCATCGACAGCATCGATGTTCCGACACCTCATGCTGAATTTCGCTATTCGTCTGCGCCACATTATCGCCAATGATGACAGGCATATCGAACATGTCATAACCTAAACCCGAATATCTGTATTGACGTTTACATGTTGAATAAAGTGTGTGTACGCCTAGTTTGTAAATAATTTACGTTTTTCTTCATATAGTTCAATAGATGCCACCCTGTATGTCTCTCCTAAGAGATTTTGCAATGTGTCGTTGGAGTTAGCCCAAACAAATACTGCTGATCACGTCTTTCATGCGACGCCCAGCGTCGACGGAAAGCGTGGGTTTGTTTTCTGTTGCAAACAATATGGTTTTTTAAGCGGTATTTCAGTGGTCATTCGATAGAGTGGACCTAAATTAGTCTAGTGCGGAATTCGTTTCATCAGTCCGTATCAACAGGAACAGTAAAATACGAAGAATAACCAGTACTCCAGCACTGCTGTATGGAGGTAGCAGTCAGTCTGGGCCAGGCCGGTGCTGTCGCTTGTTAGTCTCGGTCTTTTACTGTACCCGTTAATACATATCGATGAAGCGAATATCGCACCAGACCAGTTTTGTACTGCACTATCGAATAGGCACATAAATTTTTGCTTTAAAGGAGACGTGGTCGGCTGTCGAAGTAACGTCGTATACGTACACACCATCGGCGGGTGCGTAAATGATTATAGAGTTGCAATTCTTCATGAGAGGTAGAACGGCCACCAGGATACATTAGTGATATAACGGGAAACAAAGCGACGCTTTCCGTCAACATTGGGCTTCGCATGGAAGACATGATGAGCAGTATTTGTCTGGACTGAGTCCAACTACATACTGCAAAGCGGAAATTGCAGGTATCTGTCAGCTCTTACAAGAGCATACACTGCGGACAAAAAAAGATAAATAAAGCCCCCAGGAGACGTGGTCGGCTTCCAGCGAACATTGTACACGTACACACTATCGGCGGGTACGTAAATGATTATAGAGTTGCAACTCTCCATGACGTGTAGAACGGCCACCAGGATGGATTAGTGATGTTCTTATTTAGTGTTGTTACCAGACCTAGTAAGGTATGTAAGGGACGTGAACAGTGTCTGATGTTATCACTGTGAAGAATGCGAAGATGCCTCGCATTCGTTTGAGACAGCGTTATCACCAACTGACAGCGTTTGAAAGGGGCCGTATTGTGGATCCCCTTTTGGCCGGCTGGTCGAGTCGTGCAATATCCATATTCGAAGGGCATTTGGATGTGACTGTGGCCCCGTGTTGGACTGCAAGGGAATGTGAGGGTAGGCACACGTGTCATCAAGTTTCCAGTCGGCCATGTCTGACCACCACAAGGGAGGCACCAAGCACATTGCTACCCCTTCACGTCTGCGCCTGCCCTCCGAGAACAAGTAGCGGAGGCTGCCGCTAAAACCGCAACACAAACGTCTGCGTTTGGAACGGTGACGTAATTGGGAAGCATACACAGCTGATGAATGGCGTGGCATTGTGTTCGGCAATGAATCGCGGTTCTTCAGCAACCCGGCTTAACCATCGTCGATGAGTATGGCGGCGGCCTTGAGAGGCGTCCCATTCTTCAAATGTTTTGGAGAGGCACAGCGGTGTTACTCCTGACGTCGTGGTGTGGGTCGCCGTGGGTTATGACTTCAGGTCACGGCTGACAGTGATCGAGGCAACCCTGACGGCACAATGGTACGTCACAGACATCCTGTGTTACTTCTCATGCGACAGTATCGGGTGGTCATTTTTCAACAGGACAATGCTCGTCCACACACGGAACGTGTGGGGATGAACTGTCTGCATGATGTTTAGGTACCTCAGTGGCCCTCACGATCTCTATACTTGTCCCGGCTAGAACATTGTGGAGTAAATTTGGACGAAACTCGGTCCCAGTACCAGTATCCAAATTATTAAGTACCAGTTACAAGAGTCGTGGGCCAGCTTGCCTCTGTAGAGAATACAACGGCCGTATGACACCTTACCCAGCAGAATCATTGAATGCATCCAGCGAAGTAGGGTTCAAAATGGTTCAAATGGCTCTGCACACTATGGGACTTAACATCTGAGGTCATCAGTCCCCTAGAACTTAGAACTACTTAAACCTAACTAACCTAAGGACATCACACACATCGATCCTCGAGGCAGGATTCGAACCTGCGACCGAAGCGGTCGCGCGGTTCCGGACTGAAGCGCCTAGAACCGCTCGGCCACAGCGGCCAGCGCGCAGTAGGGGTGTAACATCATAAGGATGAAATGGACACCTCGAAAACATAACGGTACTAATTAATAGTGAAGTTATAGAACCCGTTAATGAGTTTTTGAATCTAGGAGAGTTGAAACAACGACTGTAGATACATGTAAAGCAATAAACAAGAATAAAGATGTCGCTGAGTGCATTGGTAAACTATATTATGGTCTTCAAAAGTAAGCTTCCAATCTGTCTGAAACTAAAACTTACAGTCACCGTATGTTGGCAGTTTGTAACCTATGCCAGTAAGACAATGACTTTTAACACAAAAAGCATTCAAAAACTGAAGTTTGGTCAGCGATGAATAGAGAATGCGTCCTGAAAATTATTTAGGGAAACAGGAAACCAGATGAATAAATCTGGGTACAGACTGGAAAGACATAATTATGAAAATGAAATTGAGGTGTGCGGGACTATAGAGATGCGAATTGGTACTAGGTGGAACTGCGAGATTAGAATGATGTAAAGGGAGGTGACCAGATGACAACAAAAGTATACGTATAGCTGATGCCCGTAATGCCTGGAAAAGTCACGAGTTGGTCTTTATTAATGCCTGGAAAAGTCTCGAGTTGGCCTTTGTCCAGCAGTGGATGTCCACTGGCTGAGGATGGGTAGGGAATACACGTCATTAGAGACGAAGCGCAAGCTAGGACTGCATGGAGCAACCGGCCTTGTTCTTTTTCTGGGCATTTTGGGAAACCACGGAAAACCTGAAACTCAGTGGCAGGACGTGTTCCATGCGAGTCCAGTGTCGTAATTATTACGTCACCTCACTCGGCATCTGTTAATGTTCCGTGTTGCATTCTTTGTTGAAAGCCTTCTTAATTTGTTCCAAACTAAAAACCGTCACTTGAGGTCTGTGACGTGTCTAGCTATCGCTCTAATAAGCTGTCCTATAAATTTTTTACTGCTCCAGTAATTATCCTTTACCTGTTGTACATAAGAAATATTTTACCGGATCTACTGCTGACCTTCACATCTGGTTGAGAGAATATGAGATGCAACAATATACATGGTCCGCTGCTCGTATTTAAACCATCGTATCGTCTTCCTGATTTAGATTTTCCGTGATTTACAAGAATCACTTCGAGCGAATGACAAAGTGATGCCCTGAGCATGTCTTCTAGCCCCACTTTTGACCAAATGAGCTCGAGCTCCGTCTCTTGTGATCTCGCACATTGAATTTCAGCATAGCAGAGCTTTCTGAATCGCTTTTCAGAGGTGCGATCTACTCACTGGAAAATGTGTTGAACCGAGTACAGATTAGTTAAAAGAGGACTACGTTAACAATTAAATTCAGTTTTGTGCTTAAAAATACATTGCCTTTCATTGATAAACCCTCGTAGCTTCTGATGCCAATACACACGTAGTTCCACACTTCAAATGCATACACAGCTCGATACCAAAAACCTCCGCCGTCATGCTGGAACAACAAATGCATCTGCGACGTATAGGTTCCTACTTTACGTGGCTATCGAAAATATCATACTTGTTTGTTGACGTAGTTGTTTACAGGACGTTTACCAGTAAACTTCTGAGGGATATTTTTATAGATTACTCTTCTACTTGCAGAGAAGCCTCGGCCTTTAACAAACTAATTTGATATTTTTCTCTTCTTAAGAAGTGATTCGTGAGTTACGTATTAGTGACCTAAAGAGGTGACCCTTTGGTAATATGCAGATCTTGGTGCATTCTCCATCGTTACCAGGTTTCTAATGACGTCATCATGTAATGTTGACAAACTTCTCCCATTCCCCTTCATCGACCCACAGACATGGGCCAGTTGCCCTATGTGTAAAATGGCGGGAAGTTAAAATAAATGGTGGGCTATTCAAAAAAATCAGGGGGTTTTCTTCACCTCACTTGTTCTAAGCATAAATTAGCGGGAAATTCAAAAATCCAAGATGGGCCATTGTCCTATGGCTGAAAATTAGTAGGTGAGGCGTGATTAACATCTCATCAAAGCGATGCGTTTCAAACAAGCATTCATTTTCAGGATGAGCGCTATTCAAACACCACCCGGCAATCTGAGACATTTCCTAAAAAAAAAAAAAAAAAAAAAAAAAAAAAAAGACCACAATTAATTGCTGTCCCTTACTTGTCCAATCCAAACTGTTGCTTCGTCTCTAATAACCTTAATCTCAAAGGTACATGTAGCTTCGACATACACACGAGATTTCCGGGATAGTTCTTTCTTCTTCATTCTCGAATATTAACATTATTTTCTTGTCCTGCGTTACGAGTACTAAATTTTACTAATGCCCTTGCTATGAATCAGTTGTAGGAAGTATGTATCGTAGTGCTTATTTTGTCTGACATACTGCTGAGTAGCATTGTTAATACCGTTGCGAAACGTGTGTTGCAAGAAAAGTCACGTCCCACTTGTCGCTTGAATTGCTTACCGAAATCTTTTGCGCCTACCTTTGTGAGACCCAACGTTCTCCGGCTTTTGTTATTTCTAATAACGTCCCAAATTCTATGTTTAAGTTGTAACTGCAAACGATAAACGAAATTTGAAAATGTTGATTTTGGAACAGTCTTATTTATGTGGCGTTAGTCAACTGTGTAACATGCTGGCAACCAGAAAACAGTTTACTTGTATTAATCAAACACAATATTAGCGTTTGGGTACGGTATTACAAAGCATCTAATGACCACATAAGTGTTATTTTGTCTTCATTCAACATCTACATATATCCTCAGCAAGTTACTGTGCATTACTTGGCGAAGGGTACTTCTTAGCACTATTAGCGATTATCTAAACTATTGCATCCGAGTACTGAACGAAGGAATCCATAAATGTCTGCGTGCGCCCTAATCTCATGACTCGTACTTGAGGTAAACGATGGTTGTTGCCCAGGCGTCCTCGAATACCTCTGCGTTTCCTAGTGCTTATCCCGTTGTGGTTAGTAATATTACAGATTTTTTTAATTTAACTTATCTGTGGGGCAGGTTACCTTTCCTGTCATCACAGTCGTCAGTAGACCTAAGGGGGATGCGCCATCTGTTAGGAAAGCGTATAAACTTTGCGACGTGTGTTATCGTATTTTAACTGTTCGTGTATCGCATTTTCTGAGATCGAGATTTGGAACTAGCCCATCTTTTGCCTGAACGAGCGTGGAAAATCGCCTACAAAACGCCGTCATAGTGTACCATTTTTAATTTATCCGAGAGGTTTTTTCGCGAGAACAACGTTGCCTTCCTTTCTTCCAAAGATCCCATTAAGGTCTCAGTATCTCCGTTTCGTGTAGACTGTGCAGTCTTCATGTCTGCTTGTTAAGGACAGTAGACAGTACTGATCGCACTAGTTTCGTGTTTGCGATTTCCTTTAAAGATGCATCCCGCTTTCCCACAGCCTCTATAAAATATCTGAGTATTCCATTCGCCCTACCTGTTACAGACTTTTCGGTTCCTTTCCATTTCATGTCGCGTCCTAATATCAGTTGTAAATATTTGAAGGTACTGACGTGGTCTACAAGATCGCCACTAATATTGAGTAGTGTAACGAAGCAGATCTTGGTGCATTCTCCATCGTTACCAGGTTTCTAATGACGTCATCATGTAATGTTGACAAACTTCTCCCATTCCCCTTCATCGACCCACAGACATGGGCCAGTTGCCCTATGTGTAAAATGGCGGGAAGTTAAAATAAATGGTGGGCTATTCAAAAAAATCTGGGGGTTTTCTTCACCTCACTTGTTCTAAGCATAAATTAGCGGGAAATTCAAAAATCCAAGATGGGCCATTGTCCTATTGGCTGAAAATTAGTAGGTGAGGCGTGATTAACATCTCATCAAAGCGATGCGTTTCAAACAAGTAAGAGGGCAGAAACGCTCCAGTTCTAAGATTGGAGCAGGTTCAGTGTGAAGTCATGTATCCAGTTGTGAATTGTGAAGGGAGGGGGGACTGCCAGTAGCATACAATACAGGACAAACATCTTCCTACATTGTAGCTGGATGACGTGGCACCAGGTGGTTCAGACACGTACTGTGGAGGTGGAAGCAACTGGACAAACAAGACAAAAAGGCCTGCTGGAGCATCTAGCACTGAGTTGCGAACACGATGCCTGAGGTGCCTGAGTCAGGCGCCAGTTGACTCCGTCTCTTGGTGGCACATGGTGTGGAACGGCACTTTCGAATACGCTGCCAAACACCTTGCGAGAAGTGCTAGTGGACTAGTGTGGTGTGCGTGGCGGTGCTTAAACAAATAAAATGTAAGTGAATACCAACCCCATTCCTATCCTGTTACACAGAACACGGCAGTTTCAATTTCGTAACAGCCATGTAGGATACACCAGTGAGCTATAAAGTTTCAAACTTAGGACCAGTGCTCTAGTTCTGACAACCAGCGGGCCCCCCTACAATTTTAAACTTTGGTAAGTGATTTTTTTTTAATTTCTCGCCTTTTTAAACTTAGGCCAAGTGAATTTTTTCAATATCCCACCATTTTAAACTTAGGAGAAGTGAGTTCTCTGGTTCCAAACTTAGGGTGTAAATCATGCTAACTGCGACATCAGAGAGGTGTAGGATATTGTTTAAACATTAAATACGAGCATAGCACAAGCGGATATATGACAGCAGCCTCTGGCGCCACAGACTGTACTGGCAACGAACTTCACGAAGGGGATGTGTGGAGCTTGTGGTTGGAAATACTCCCTGCATTTCTTTATTTAAATAAAGATACATTTGTTTCTGTCGTATTCCTACCATAAATATTTAAATCAGGGCAAGTCAGCTCCTAGTTTATGGTAGCAGTTGTTTAAACTTGATGTCAGAGGGGTGAGAGAAATTGTTTGGACATAAAATAAAGGTGCATCTCTTCATATTCTATCCTGCTGTAAATGTTTAAACAGCACTTAGCTTTTTAAACTTGGATGTCTGGAATGGGGAAAATTGTTCAAACATCTAAGCTGTGTGAGTTTTAAACGTAGGTTACGTGGATTTTTTTAATTTGCCGTCATTTTATACTTAGGGCAAGATTCTAAACTTAGAACACATGAAATCCGACAACCACACAGGCTTCAACAATATCTGAGGGTCTGCCCTGTTGAACTCTTATGTTATAGGGGCTGGGGAAATCTGACAACCACGCAGGATGCGTTAGTATCCCAGCGTCCGCTATCTTGGATTTTCAACCAATAGGACAACTGCTGATCTTGGGTTTTTGAATTTCCCACTAATTTATACTTAGGAAAAGGGGCCTAATCCTCAGTAATGTCAGAGGGGCGGAGGAAATCCAGCAATTTTTTAATATCCCTCCAGTGTTTTGAATTTCCCACTGTTTTACACACAGGGCAACTGGTCTATGTCTGAGGGTGGGGGAAAGGGTAGAAATTTGGCAATGTTTCATGATGGTATCATTGATGATGCCGTCGGAAATCTGTAAACAGTGCATATTGCACCTTAACCTGCCTAGCTACACTACTATATTGTAATTAGATACTACCATGTCCCTTCTCTCTGTCATACGCATTATCTTATATCTATCTGTATTAACGAGAGTTATCATCCACTACATCAAGTTGAAATTTTATACGTATTTTCTTACGATCGTCCAGCTGTGTCATCTTCCTGTAGACAATAGCATCATCAGCGAACAATCTGATATTGCTGTTACCCCGGTCCATCTAATAAATCGTTTACATATACTGGAAGCATGAGAGGGCACGCCGGCCGGAGTGGCCGTGCGGTTCCAGGCGCTACAGTCTGGAACCGCGAGACCGCTACGGTCGTAGGTTCGAATCCTGCCTCGGGCATGGATGTATGTGATGTCCTTAGGTTAGTTAGGTTTAAGTAGTCCTAAGTTCTAGGGGACTGATGACCTCAGCAGTTAAGTCCCATAGTGCTCAGAGCCGTTTTTTTGAGAGGGCACATTAGGCTTGCACGTCACACAAAATATTTCCGTTCTGTTTCGTTTCCGTTGAACATTCACCGTTCTGTGCCAGTTTCTAGGTTCTATTATTTAAAAATTTGTTTTGTTAATCCCACATCAGTGAAGAAACTCCATAAGATTGTGTTTTGGTTATTAATTGCCGATCCAGTAAGGTGTCGAACTCCTCTCGGAGATCTAGGAAGACGGAATCTACTTGCATTTGCCATATGTAAGATATTATATATGAATAGAACAACTGGTGTTACACATGTGTGGTTTTCCCTAAACCCTAACTCATTCTTAGAGAAAAGCTTGTTATCCTGCGGGAACGTGATAATACCGGAACTGAGAATGAGTGCTAGCATCCTGCAACAAGAACTCTCGCTTCCTAAGGGGCTCGAAGTGTTTCCCTGACTGCGGTTGCAGACAGCCCGCTCCCTAGCTTCGCACCATCTCATTAAACTGGACTTTCCTTCCTAACTTGTTTCCGCTGGACCACGCGATGCACGACCAAGGGCATTTTCGTAATTTATTTTAACCTTCATTTGTGTTCATTTTACTTTCACTTTCTCACAATGGACTCTTGTCCCATCATCAGCCTACGTTTTTTCTGCTTCGTATTTCATGTTATGGGATCCATCCTACTTTCACTGCTGTCATCAAATGCATAGTCTGAATTTTAGCTTTACTGCGAGATCCGTAGCATCTTGTTTAGTGGGCCCAGTTCTCTTAATATGCCTATCGACGTTTAGCCTGCGTTTTTTATTTACTAATAAAATTTGTCATACGTCTGAATTATTTTATAAGCTTTTAGTCTGTATATTCCATCCTCCGAGTATTTTGGACCTAAAGTTTTCCTGATTACATACCGGTCTCTCTTGCCGATTTCTTTAATGTCTCTCTTTATGTTTAAAACGAGTTTTTCAGCACACAAGGGCACTCTGATATGATGGACGTGTTCTAGTGCTTTATTTTCGTAGTTTTTTTATTGGCAGTGTCTTCTGTAAGTCTGATTGTTGTTTCCAACGAATTTTTAGGCGAGTCTCTTGAACGGTTTCGTCCAAATGTTGGAAATAAAACACTTCCTCGATCTTTCCGTGTTTAGATTAGATGTCAATAGACTAAACTCAGTAATAATTAATAATATATAACAGATATAAAAATATAGATTTAGATTTCCTTATTTAGAAAGTTTTTAAAATTTTGAGTGGTTGCATATTGTTAGACATTTACGTTGTTTACGATCTCTCGAGACATATCGTTTTTCTTTATTTGTTTTTGTGCTGTTTGAATACTTAAAATTATAGTTTATTTTGTTGTTTTTTTCAGTTTGGATAAAAACTGAGAACATTGAATAATAAAATAGCGCAGATTATTTATTAACCAAACGTCGATCAGTTTCGACAATTGTGGTGTAAAGCGATTTTTGTTAAGTGTTACCAGTGCGTTATAATATGTACCTGGGTATACGAGCTGCAGTTACTGCTTAAGAGCTACAGCTACAGAGAGCGGAGCGCTTGCATCGCTGTCTTGTGATGGTGACCACGGTGTTTTGCCCCATTGTGAGACGTGTGGTTTTTGCGGTGTTGCAGGGTCACCTAGGAGATAACCCATTCGAGACGGGCTCCTGGGCGAAGGCTCACTTCTCAACACACGCAGCGCCCTGGCAGACGTCTTCACTTCGCACAGGACATGGTCGGCCCACAGTGAGTACAAATTTTTCTCACTACGACCTCCACATACCTCAGCGCGGCCAAAAGCCGCCTGCACTTTCCGTCAAACTTTGCTCTCTATCTTCCGTAGGCGTGACGCGCACCAATACTTTTATTTATTTTTTATTTACACGTCAAGTTCCGTAGGACCAAATTGAGGAGCAAATCTCCAAGGTCATGGAAGGTGTCAGTACATGAAATTACAACATAAAAGTAATAACAGTTAAAAATAATTGTTCATGAACCTGAAAAAAGTCAGTCCATAAGTTTAAGTAAACGCTATCAGCAATACAATAAGAATCAGCTTAATTTTTCTGTATGTTCAGTGGTCGCAAGTGACTTCAAATCTGACTCGTTAGACTTAAGCTTTTCATTATTTCTTTGCACCAAATGCTACCGTAAGCAGTCCACACAAAACATTTATTCTCCACCTATGAGTACTTAAGAACTGCTATTCGATTTCATTTCCTGTTTCATAATACAGCTAACGTTATAATGGTTCTGCAAGCACAGTACCTATCTCTTTATTACTGAAAGGTACCATTCACCAATACATAATTTCAGACCCTTTTATGGACGGTGATTTCCCTCTATAACAGCGCAAGAAGTGAAACAAGCCCTCTATAATTATCGGTGCTGAAAGGTGACGGTGCACCAAAAACTCTCCCCATCTATATTTATAGGCTGAAAATGACATTAACGTGGATAACGTGCATTTTTTTCTGGACCGTACCATCGATTTCCTTCAATTTCTTTCGGAGATTTAGTATGGGAACAATGGCTGCACACACACCTGTGTGCGAGCTGTTAAGGTTTAGTTCATCTTAACGTCCTCTGCACGATCTATATGAATCGGGTTTAAAATATTCGAAAACTGCGGCGGTTCTCGGAACTCTCCAAAGAGCCCGAGAAATAGTAAGCATCGCTGTTTAGATTATACTACTTATTTTTCAGCTTCCCAATTACTCCTCCCTGCGACTGAAACAAACTTGTACCCGTTCGAGATGTACTTGGTTGTAGACGTAATGTCAACCTAATGTTTATCCTACACATTAGACAATATAGGCCTCCCAAGTCCTTTAAAAGCAATATCTTTTATGGACGATGTGCAGTTTCGCAGTATCTTACCCACCAACTGAAGCATTTGATTCACGTAACTTACTACTGAGCGTATGTAGTCGTCCCACTTCATCTTTCCACTGATTTGTGTGACATCCTAAGTATTTATAAGGCATAAGAAGGAGAATTATCGACATTCCGGGGAGCTTCTGCATCTGTGTCCTTCGCGATACAACACCCTGGTAACGAAATTAACATTCCTCGAGTATTTCTTAGCGTTGAAAATAAATAATATGTGTAAAGTGACCTATCTAAGCATTACTCACCAATAAATTTAAAATTGTTTTTCGGTTCGGTAGCAGTCCGACGTTCTTCACATTAAAGAACAGTAGCTCACATGCACTGAAAAACCGGAAAAATATTGGCAAATTTAATGACAGCACTTCTCAGCACGCGCTGTCACTGTAGGTGCGGGATCCGCATTTCCAACGACAGCGTGTTTTTTTTTTAAGCCTCCTTGCCCGACAGATCACATGGAAAATACAACTTATACGACGCACTGGATGCCAGTGACTTTGGTCTCTAGTCGAAATTATCGTTTAAAATTGTTTTCTCCCATATCAAAAGAATTATACGTAAGGACAGTGAATCGCTTCACAAGTAGTAATGTAAGGGGCGATCAAAAATGTTTCATCTGCGGGCGTTGCTACAGCGTACAAGCAACCCACGCGACTTCTATGCAGGTATATAAGGACCTACATGTAGGCAAGGGGTTAGCGTGGCCTTCGAGTGGAAACTTTTGGATCGTCTCTCATACCATACGACACTTCTGCTGTGCTATTCGTTGCTAAACTACCCGTCATTTCATTTAATCGCAAATCTGTTTCTGGATTCTTCTTGTAAATTAACTGTAGCACAAGGTAACGTTAAAAAATATAGATGACAATAGTGTGTCATGGAGATGCAGTAATGGCTCACAAAAGCAACACTATCTGTGGAATTTTATTAGCTGCATCAAGTCACAGCATACATCAATACTGGAAATTTAAGTCTGAACTCTTCTACATATTTTAAACGTGCATGAGAACTGTGGTAACAAAACAGGACAACAGCTGGATTTTAAAGGAAAATTTTGTGGCACATGTGCACTACAATTAAACTAAAAGAGATATCATTTAGTAACCGAGGAGGTATCAGGTTTCCATTAGTAACACCGTAGAATAGACAACTAATCAAAACTATCGGCGCCGACCGCTGTGGCCGAGCGGTTCTAGGCGTTTCAGTCCTGAACCGCGCTGCTGCTACGGTGGCAGTAGTTCTAAGTCTAGGGGACTGATGACCTCAGATGTTCAGTCCCATAGTGCTTAGAGCCATTTGAACCATTTGAAAACTATCGGCGACGAAAAATGTATGAGTATTGTTGTGTCACTTTTCTTTCTGGGACATAAGAACATCACAGCTGGAGCGATACTGACTAGACAGCAGTGAAGCTTTTAAGTTCAGCAACTTCTGCTCTTCGCATAATTCCTAATTTAGGAATCAGAAACATCAACATCATAATATGTTATGCACACGTCCATTCATTAAAGTCTTACGGAATAGGCTTTTGGGATAACTTATCATTTAAATAGAAAGTATTAATTGCACAATTGCGAGTAGTGAGGATAATATGTGGTATTCACCCGCAATCATCTTGTAGGCGTCTCTTCAAGGAGTTAGAATTTTAACTGTTTCTTCACAATTTTCACACACGCTAATAAAATGCGTCATAAGAAATTGATTACTATCGCTGCCCGTGGTTCAGAACGGAATTCAATATACATAAAAAAAAACCTTTAATTAGTTGGCCAATAACATAGAAAGTGAAAATTTTTGAAATCATTCTTCTTCGGGAAACTCCTATTTCATAGACGATTTTTTTATTAAAACTGCTGTTAGATATAACTATAAAAACTAAATTGAACTATACCACTACTTAAACGAGTAATTAAATAGTAATATGGTCATTTTGAATAAATTTGAGACAGTGTGTTATTTAGGAAACTTTAAATCGCTAGCATGTAGCTATACTTACAAACAAATCGTGTACATCGTAGCCTCGTTCCATATCATTTCGATAAAAGTCGTGGAAATGACCTTCAGAACACGTAACTTGCTCACTCACATACTCCCGCCCTATTGCCTATGATTCTCACACCTTTACTGTACGCTAAATAAATTAAGTTTCTTTGCGCTCTGTATGCTAACGCCAATTTTGTGATTCTTCTCGTTCACATGATACTACAGCTCTAGCAGTAGTTTCTCGTGTGTTTTTGGAAATTATATTAATCGCGGTAATATAAGCAGGACAAAAAGTGCTTTATAATTTGAGTTCCATCTGCGGTGAGGGAACCGGTAGGTAACATATTCTTTAATAAGGGCACAACTAGCATTCCTGAAAGACACGGCGCGCCACATTTAATATAAAAGCCAGCGATTAGTTTTTACGTGGTTCTTAGAGTTCCATAATACGCACAGTAAACAGCAGAATTTGGCACCCTGGCCGCCGCCAGCAGCCGATACTCACAGAGCCTATTAATGAAACGGAGGCTGTGCCTCAACTGTCCGGAAACAAATTATAGCGGCATCATTCCCGGATTCCTGCTATTGTCCTTCTCCTCTCCCCCAAGCGCCAACGTCTGCAGAAAAATGCTACACTTCTGATTTACGTTTCCGGAAAGAGGGGACCCAGTAGATAGTCGTTTTTCCCCTTTTCTTTATACTTATAAAATTTCCTGCCCTTTGCCTCCGGTTCGTGGCTAGCGAGGGCGTAAACTTGGGGGTTATAGGAGCGATAATTTCCTCGGTTTTTCTGCAAGACAGCCAAACAAACATACAAACAATCGGTCGCAAATTGGCAAGCATTTTCTTGGCCCGAAGACGGAGTTGGCTTGCAGAGCGAGACTCGTACCCCTGGCCACTTTTTCCTAATAATTCTTGCGACGACAGAGCAACACCAGTCGCAATAACAACAATATTATTATGTCTTGTGTAAGCTTGTGAAAAGACTCTGTGGGAGAGGGAGGTGGGGGGAGCTGCCTGGTTCCTATTGAAGGCCTAGTAGTACAGAACTGCGCACTAATATTCCTTTATTTCTTCGAAGAATAACAGATAATCTTAAATGATCTCAGTAAACGAAATCACCGTTACCGATATCAGAATACGTCACGATTAATTTTCCAGCATTGTTTTATCAGCGTGTAAAAGTAAATTTCTGTCAGAATTACATCGTAGTTTGTCTAGAAGTTTCTTAAAGTTATTAGAAGATGTTCTCACGAAAAACCCACACTGTCTTACGAACGTTTCGAAACATTTCTGTTATATGCACGGTATCTGACGTATATACGCATGATTATCAGCGCAGTGTGTGCGATAGGTAGCGTCCCGGGTGCGAATCCATGTCTGGCGTGCTGTCTTCGAAGGTAGTAACGACGCTAGCAATTTGAATACTTTTTTCTGTTTTCTATTGAAAACCAGTTGTGAACTGAAAAAACTTTGTTTCAGACTGATATAATGTCACCTTGTGTGAACTTTAAGACCGTTGGGCAGGTATTTTTGTAATCGATGCGTGTATTAACGTCCATTTAACATTTATTTTTTCGTGCTGACCTCACCGAAATTCTAGACGTTTTACAGAATGTATTTCATGGAGAGTGCATAGCACATACAACACAATATTAACCCATATTTTTTTAATGTGGAAATGTGTTTATGCTTTCTTGTATTGCTGACTGAAAACGGCGTTGCACCTACTTTGCTTTGTTTATCCTTAAGTGACAGCAAACAGTATTGAAATTGAAACTTCCTGGCAGATTAAAACTGTGTGCCCGACCGAGACTCGAACTCGGGACCTTTGCCTTTCGCGGGCAAGTGCTCTACCATCTGAGCTACCGAAGCACGACTCACGCCCGGTACTCACAGCTTTACTTCTGCCAGTATTTCGTCTCCTAGGCAAAGGTCCCGAGTTCGAGTCTCGGTCGGGCGCACAGTTTTAATCTGCCAGGAAGTTTCAAATCAGCGCACACTCCGCTGCAGAGTGAAAATCTCATTCTGTAGTATTGAAATTGGTAGACTTGCTTCGTTCAGGGTAATCGTGTATCCAAGTATACGTTACCGTCAGACAACATTGCTCAGGCCCCCACAACAAAACTTTCCGGTGAATAATTCCTCGTCACTTACAAGACTTAGTTTCGTAACATTTCAACGTTGGCAGAAGGTCTAAGTTCGTCTAAAGTGTTTAGTAACAGTGCACGAATACTGAAAAACTGAAGCAATTTGCGCATTTCAGATTGCACTTCAGAACAAGGTCCTTGTTCTATAGGTTGTCAAATTTTACACTTATAACCTTTTTTTTCAAAATAGCATGTGCCCTCGCGGTAATCTAAAACCTACTAGTATTACAAAGAAAGCATTTAAATTTGCATCTCCATACCTCTGAGCGCCGTGGTAACACCCAGCACGCCATGTCCTATACATTACGCAAGACATCCACGGTCAGCTCCACACAATACAGTGACATTGCACCTGTCGACGACCTCGAGAAAATACGACACATTTGTCGATCAATGACACCTGCCATTTTTATTTATTTATTCATTCATTCACCCAGGGATCATCTCAAAATGATATAAGATTTTTCATCATAATGAAACGTAAGTAAATAGCTCCAGTACACACAAACACAGTATATATGTTACATTTGGCAATGCGTCCGCAGCTCGTGGTCTAGGGGCTAACGTTGCTACCTCTGGATCACGAAGTCCCGGGTTCGATTCCAGGCCGGGTTGGGGATTTTCTCTGCCGTGGACTGGGTGTTTATGTTGTCCTCATCATTTCATTATCATCATTTGTGACAGTGTCTAGATTGGATTGTGTAAAAATTGGACTGTGTAAAAATTGGGACTTTTTACGGGCGTTGATGACCTCGCAGTTGAGCGCCCCATAAACCAGACATCGCCATCCATTTGGCAATGCGTAACAAGAGTTTATATTACTTGTCAAAAAAAAGTAGGGATGTAGCAAATTATGATTCTTTGGCAGTACAGCTAGGAGTCTTCTTCATACAATCTATCAGATTTTGCAAAAAGACGAATTAAACTTCTGTAAATCTGAAAGATTTTGCAACGGTGATTTTCTGTCCAGATGTGTCACTGAGGAAGAAGACAATATTGTTACCTAGAGCACTTCGGTTGCAATTGGTTAGTAAGTTCTGAGACAAGATAATCTGAAATTATTGACAGAAGGCAAAAAAAAATATCATCCAAGAGCAGTGCATACCAGCAATATCGTTTTATTCCGCCTAACTATTAAAACCGGCGTTTATGGATAAGTCCCCTTTGCCCTTCAATTTTAATGTCATTACATATGATTAAATAGATTACGTGTCGTGGTGGTGTTACGTTAAGTACTGTTGTCTTAACAGCAGCTGTACTATCTCTTACCAATTAACCCCTTATCGTTGTAACATAATTCGTAATTTAAAATACCTCCTCTTTAACTTGTTTGCAATACATGAAATTCGCACACAAATACATAAATGCATGATTTAGCCAATGGGAAGCTCAATAATGCTATGTGTTGTTCTGTATAAACATGTCTTAATATCCGAAACGTATAACGCCTGATATCTACTTAATTTCAGTTTAATTGTAACATAGTTTGTAACCTTGGAATATGATTTTAGTGCTGTTATTAGTACTGCACCGTAATTTCCTTATTTCCTTATGAGTTTATCAACACACGATTTAACTACTATAGCTGTATACTTCTTTTTATTTGAGACACATACTATGTCAACAGCCATTACTGC
The DNA here is from genome assembly GCF_021461385.2 of Schistocerca piceifrons. Classification (NCBI taxonomy): domain Eukaryota; kingdom Metazoa; phylum Arthropoda; class Insecta; order Orthoptera; family Acrididae; genus Schistocerca; species Schistocerca piceifrons. Next base: position 85,240,796 of record NC_060149.1, read on the forward strand.
TTTCGTCCGTATGTTGGCCATCTTTAATTTCTGTAGGTCACAGACTGTATTTGGCGAACACTATACAGATGTTGTGTGATAATTGTCTTGTCTCAGAAAAACAAATTAATAGGAAATGGAAATACGACAGAACATTCAAAGTTGTGTTTTTTCAAGTAAGAAATTGTTTTACTAAGCCACAACGAAAGAAACCATAATTTAAGAAATTATGGAAAAAAATAGTTTTAACCTTCTGTTTGTAGTATTGTAGAGATGATACAGAGTTTAATTCAGTTATTCCTCTATCGGCATTGGACCAAAACTAACAGCAGTACATTTGTTTTAGGCTTTTTCGTGCCGCTTATGTAGTTCTGTATGCTCGATCCTGAATTTTTATTATGAGAGATTTATCTCGTAACCATTGGCACGTGGATGAAAGTTTTTCCCAAGAAACATCGAGACCATATATTTCTTTGCGCACTCGGTGAAGTTATTTTGAATATGCTGTATAAATAACGGTCTGAAACTAGGGAAGGCAGTTATCGCTGAAATAATCGGTTTATATATATATATATATATATATATATATATATATACTCGCCAGGTTAACCTGATTGTTAAAATGATGCAAAATAGGAAGTTTCTGAAATAACCGATTTTCTGTTATTTATTCCTATTATTATCTGTAATAAACAAGAAATTAAGCAAAAACTGAAAAATTTTGAATCATATGCATAGACTCAAAAGATACATAGAATCAAAATATTAAAGTAAATAGGCAAAAAAAGGAAAGAAATCTCAGTCCATCCAAAGTGATTAGTGGTTGAATATTTCAAAAAAATCATCAGTATTCTCCTGTTGATCCTAATTTTTTGAAACTCTGCTCAAAAATCATGTTGCAATCGCGGATCACGCCGCTATTTGGGCACTACGTATACTCAGTGCTGCAAGATGAAAATTGAGACTAAAAGACTCTGTTTTTCGTGTTAATTTGTCCGTTTTTATGGGCTACAATCATATAAAGGAATATTATATAGAAACAAATAGCAGATCCGCTACTTTCTATTTTTATTGCATACTAACAATGAATTGTTAAGTTTTTAATTTATTACTGTTACAATAATTTCCTTCCTCTTTTATTATTTCATAGAAATGGCAGACAAATCGTTATTCTTTTAAAGCAAACGAAGAACTGTACTTCATTGCTACGTCATTCCGTAAAAGTGTTTCCAGACTAGGGTTAGTGCCATGCTGCAATTCAATGGATGGTGTCTGTGCAATGCAGTACCAATTTTTGTGCTATGTCTTTGCTGTTAGTTTCTGCCGCCATTGTTATTAAAATAGCAGTGATCGCTTTTCTCATTTTCCACAACGCAGTATTTCAAACCAATGCACATTTTACGAATAAAACTTACTTCTCTTTTGAAGAAAAGGTTTGTTTAAAAAACGAAAAATTTTAGCACTGCTGCTATGGCTAATTGATATTTAGGTTTTTTACCCGATTATTACTGAAAAATAAAAAATACCGTTATAACTGAAACCAAATAAATACCATAAAATACCGCTTATTCAGGACTAAAATACTGGTATCGGTTTAACCGCTCGTTTTTTCCCATCCCTAACTGGTACAGTGGTCACTACAATTTGTGATCGACGCCTTTGCGCTTACCGGAAATGATGGCGTCACGTAGGAGCGGCAGATTGTTGTAAAATACTCCTCAAACACGCACTGTTTAAATGCCGGAGCGGCGCCATGGCGACGGCTAATTTATTATGTCACTTGATGTGTGCCTAATTACTTCCACCGCCCAGCAAAACAAACAAGGCACTCCCTCGATTTCTTCCCTTGCGCCCTTATTACAGCGGTTTAAGGAGTTATTTCTATCGTTATTAGGCTGCACACGCGCAGTGCCTGCTCTTCAGGGACGCGCCCAAAACAATGTTGTAGCAATTACTGCTGTTTTAAGCTATTATTCAAAGTATTTCCGTCTGTCTGCCTCACACGTTTCACAGATCTAAGTACCTACTCTGGAGTGCTGCATAAAGTACAACTGTGTTGCAATATCATCGCCGTCAACACGACTTTCTCTTCGCTAACGTTATTCTACACGTGACTTAAAAATAATTACATAAAATTTGTATGCAAACACTAAAACGCCCAAGAAAAAAGTGGAAGTACTAAACTGCGGTCGATACACATGATGATATGATGCGTTGGTCGAAAGCAAATAGTTTTTAAATCCACAGCTGCACAACTACTAGAGAATTTTCCCAGATGTAAAATGTGCGATACGTACAGAGAAGTGGATACGATGTTCCCCCCTCTTAATAATTTGAAAATTCATTCGTCAACAGAGACGCTGCGCGATTGCACTCCCAATGCAATATGTTGACCTTGGTTCCACAAGGAATAAGTAAACCACGGCAAATATCCATTTGTGAATTTTGAAACTCGTGAGCGCCTTAAAATGAACGTGCTAATTTCAACGACACCACACAGCTTTACAGCTTCCGTACATACTCATTTGCCAGATTAAGATAAATATTTGCATATTATTTAAATCTGTGTTTACTGGCGCCCTTTTAAAAATTTAATTGTCACCCGGCGGGCAGTTAATTAATTATCCCCACCAGTAACACGCTTCTCAGTTTTTCGCAAATAATCCTTCCTCGGCTTGCCGTGTATTGTTTGCACTGGCCGGTGTCTCAGCAGTCGTTTTATATATCTATTCCCGCGGCTGAGTGAATCTACTGCAAGAGTTGTCTCGAATACTATACACATTTCTGTGCTAGGATTTCTCGCCGTGCTTTATCTTCTCTTTAAAATTCGATTTGGCCAACTGAATGTTACTAGCCACAAAGTGTACTCCCCTTCTCAATTTATTATTACGTATATCGAAATTGCGTAGCATTTGCTTTACGGTACTGTATTCTTCACATTCATGATTTTCGCTTTAAAAATACTGTGTACACGTTCTCGTTTCCTAAGCGCCATAAAATAGCACATACGAATGACTGCGTCGATATGTTTCAAACAATTCGTATTTTTTGTCTGTGACCCTTTTCACCTTGCGTAGCCTTTAAAAGACAAAGTTTTTAGTGTGTAATGTGTATATGAAAAATGCTGGTGCCTTATATACGTCTTTTCTAAGAATTCTTTAATTTGACACATGAGTTTTTGGAAAAGCCTCCACGCTTTAAACGTAAAAATAAACTAGCCGTTTTGCTAGGCTTGATTTCCCTTGGTGTAGGTATCGCCTGTGGGGCCATTCCTGTAAAAAATCGCTCGCATTTCCTTAAAAAAGTGGCGATAATTTCATATGAATAGGATGTCCTCTGCAAATAGGATTGTCCACTGCAAATTAATCACATTTTCTGCACGTAACTTAATAATAAAAAGTACAATTCTTCGTTCGTTTACTATCCTCACGGCGATCTGTCGACATAGATTCTCATTTTTACGATATTCAGCTGTGTTTATACTAAAGTTGCTTGTGAATATGTAAATAACAGTAAACGAGATAGCGATTACAGTGGACAACAGTACGTCGATTTACAAAAGTTGCATAATCCACTAGGAAGCGCACGTCGGAATATTTAAAGAAGAAAGATGAACATGTTTCTCACGTATTTCTTTCTTATAGCATTGTAAAATGTTCATACTTCATTCCTGAAACGATAAAAATTGATCATTCTAAAAGTTTCATTGTTTGTCCGATTATTACGGATCCCTCGTCCAAACTGAAATATTCTAACTATTTGTTCTCGTCGTTTTCTCCTTCACCGTAGCGTCGCCGCGCTGTGAAACAGTTATTCATGCGAACTACAACGTGTTCTTTATATCCCCCGCGGAAACCACGCACTACCAACAGCAGAGGGAGAGGGTCACAAGTAGAGATTTTTTACGTTCTTCGACATTTTATTAGCGAGTAATAAGGTGATCCCGCGAAAGCGTAGCGTAGCACATAAATTGCTTATATAAAACAAACGAGCACTAAAATATTCACGACGTGTACACAGGGGTGGTTTCTGATTGGTTCCTTCAGCCACAAGGGATCACAACTCTCCGATAATTACAAGAAAAGAGTTTTCGCTTCCTTCTTACGAGGCAGCTTTCAAAATATTTCACGGGTCTAATTAACAACATTCGTAACTTAAATTTATGTAAACTGCAATTCGGATGGAGAGCGTAATAATGGTTTAAAGTAGTGTCGGGCTGCGCTTCCCCAAGGGAGCACGCCGTCTGGGCTGTTCTTCCCTTTCTTCGTGTCTTGGCCTCCAAAACTGTTGTATTACAACACTGGCTTATCAACTTTGCCCTCAGTCTTGAAGCTCGAAACTTGAAGATGAATCTGGACAACTGGAATGATTCTCAGGAGAATCTTTCATGAGATTCAGTTATCAAATATTGCCAAGAGAATTAGCAGCTTCATAACGATATACAACAATTTTCCCCTTTAATTCCATTACCCACTGATTTTAATTTTTCGTTTGTTACGAAGAGCTTTCTCTGTCGTCTTTTCATATTACGTCGGTAACAGTAGTAGAGTATACTGGACGTATATAATAAGTAATCAATAAATTATTTAAGTGAAACGAAGAAACTAAAAATTACTGATTAAGAAAACATTACTGACCTACGTTTCACAAAATTTTACACTGCCTTTGTTTCTAGTCACAAGCTCATTTTATAGTGTTACTGTGTTTCGAATTAACCATGAATATCTTTTGTCGTTGTGGATGGCGAGGGTAACTTATTTGAAATAGTAACAATAGAAAATGGACCACATACCCGAAATCTAGTCCGTGTAAAATAAGCTAAAACTTTTGGAAGCATAGGCCAAACAAGTTGTTTTTCCTTGCCTAATTATTTACAAAGTTTCATAAAAGTCGAAGAACCAAGACAGTTAAACTGTCTAAATAAATTTTCATCGCCATATCCATCGTGGCGCAATGTCGTTGGTTATTTTAACGACAGATGCTGCCGTCTTGTTAGGAACAGCTACAAAACGAATGAAAGTATATTTAACGTAAGGATAGGGTTGCCAGAGAATTCTTTTTTATTTTATTTTTTGTCGTTGCAGGCCCCTTAGAATAAGAACGAGGCATCAGGCGGAAACGAAAGCGCTGATGAACGCCTAACAGCCACGCTGCTATCATATTTTGTTCCGGCGTTATTTGAATGTGTCACAGAAAGGGAGAATTAGTCACAACGCTGGGGGAGCGTCCGTCTTATTTGTATATTTGTTTTCAGGCAGTGGTCACAATGAGGTTTCAAATGTCAGCGCCCGAGGCCGGGTCCCAGTCTGCTCAGAGATTAGTTAGAACTAAAAGAGAGAGGCTACACATGTTGAATACAATGATGCGACAGATGATAGTCAGCTGAATGGAAAACCCCTCGGAGCATTTTTACTCGAAATTTTCCTTCTTTAAATATGGCAAACAAACAGCTCGCCCAGGCCACATTGATTATTTCTCGCAAGATGTAGAATGCCCTGGAGATCTTCTCTCGCGCATTGTAAAGGCGAGAGGCTTAGGGCAATCTCGCGAGACACAGAGCCCATTCTTCTTCTTCATTTTTTATTTTCTTCAACCTCTGGAAATTTTACTGTTGCGTTATTATCGTACAATTATCTTTCCTTTCGTACCGATTATCTAATGTGACTTGAAAAGAAGATTTATTTCGCAGTATAATTTTGTTCTCTCATACAGCTTTCTCTAGATGTTAAATAACCTGTGAGTTCATTGAACTCATAAAACTGCCACATTCGGAGGGTGTTCATTCTAGCGAAAATATGACTGACAGCCGACGTTGGGATGCGCGAATCACGGTTGTCAGATAGAAAGCAAGTTTATTTGAGCTGCATCTCATTCGTGTACGTATCTTGTGTTGGAAACGGGTAGTCGAGGGGGGGGGGGGGGGGGAAGCATCAGACATGTTCGTTTTTCCTTCCATTCCATTCCATCGGCGCTATTAATCTCACGAACTCTAGCGATTTATTGAAACATTCATATATTCGTATAAGACTGCAGGGCGACAAAACGTCCCCGCAGCACCCTTAGGAACATTGTTTTGTGTTAATGTATGTAAATTTTCCGTTCTCTCCAGGATTTACTTGGCTGAGAAACAGAGATCCGTCAGTCAAGCTGCAATGATATTTGCATGCCGTTGTTCTGAGACTCGTTGCTGATGCGAAGTAAATGAATATATGTTAGAAGAAGTGGTGCGTTAATGAATGTTATTTTGTTAGCACTTAACCGCAGTAAGTGACATCCTAAGCACAAATAATTCGTAAGTACGTTGCACCGATTAACAGTAGCATCGCCTTGTAGTTCCATTACAGTTCAGTACTGACTGAGACGTAATTAAGTAAATATGATAAACTGTAAGGCGTCTGGCAGAGATTTTATTCTTTTCAAACTTATGAGTAAGTAATTCTCAGGAAACTATCAACAGAGATTTTATCGGTCTTATATATGTGTCGCTTTCTGTTAATCATTGAAAGTCATTTAGTTCAACAGTTCTCTTAATGTTGCTTAATACTGATCGTGCTGTCTTATACATGTGCAACAATTATGCATCTACACTTCGAGTTTATATCTAGCCTGAACGATTTACTAGTGTGTTCTGTAAAATAATGCCTCCGAATTTTTCATGTGAAAACTCTTAAAGTCTTTTAATTAAAACGAACGCTGTTAACAGTCTACATCTTTACTCTTCGTATCTACATATTTATTTCTCAACATAGTCATCCTGGTGACGAATACATTTTTCCCAACGAGAGCACTGGACTCGCATTCGGGAGGACGACAGTTCAAATGGCTCTGAGCACTATGGGACTTAACTTCTGAAGTCATCAGTCCCCTAGAACTTAGAACTACTTAAACCTAACTAACCTAAGGACATCACACACATCCATGCCGGAGGCAGGATTCGAACCTGCGACCGTAGCGGTCGTGCGGTTCCAGACTGTAGCGCCTAGAACCGCTCGGTCACCGCGGCCGGCTACGACGGTTCAATCCCGCGTCCGGCCATCCTGATTTAGGTTTTCCGTGATTTCCCTAAATCGCTCCAAGCAAATGCCGGGATGGTTCCTTTCAAAGGGCACGGCCGACTTCCTTCCCCGTCTTTCCCTAATCCGATGAGACCGATGACCTCGCTGTCTGTTCTCCTTCCCCAGAACAACCAACCAACCAACCCAACGAGAGACCAGCTAGTTGATACTATTATTGTAGACTGTTTGACGTTGTTGACGGAACCACAGCCTCACCTTTGCTTGCGCCACTTCATTATATCAAACTGCAGTCTTCGAAAATTTTATTTGGAAACAGATTAAAATCCGATGGGGCCAATTCGGGACTGTATGGAGGATGAACGATGACAGTCAACCCAAGGAGTCGGCTTGTAGCAGACGTCTCAGCGCTCGTGTGTGGTCTGCATTGTCATACTGAAGGAGGGAGTGCCCCTTGTGTTGATGAACTCTTCAAATTCGAAACTCGATTGCAGGGCGTTGTTTCTCACGCAGTCTTGTTACACCTTACGGTTCGGAGCCCTCTAGCGGCATAATGCTGCAAATATGTAGACATGAAAAGTAAAGATGTAGACTGTTAACAACATTTGTTTTATTTAAGAGTTTTATTAAGAGTTTTCACATAAAAAATTCGGAGGCATTGTTTTGCAGTACGCACTCGTACTTGTACGTGCTGCAACAGATATTTTTCAGTAATAAGCTAGTTCCAGAATACAGAGTTAGAGGTCACCGTTTCTGAGTTTCCACTAATTCAGTCGTTGTTCAAACGGTTTGTTGGACAAGGTGTGCATTCCTAATAGAAAAGACACTGTTTGCGGTGGTAAGAGAAGTTAGCAAGTTCTTGATTTTCAACTTCATTTCTAAGTTGGACCTGTTGTTAACTACACACTTCACGTTTAGAAGATAACTTGGGAATCATCTGTCAGGGATAAATAGATAATTCGATAATCTGTTATTAAGTGTATTTTTCGGAGGGACGTGCAAAAATGTGTCAGACCGTTGTACATTAAATGTCGAATTTGCTACTGTAACTTGAGATAACAATATTTCTGTTAGTCACAAGGGACTTGATTTTATGGTTTAATGCTTTTAACGACGGATTAGCGCTATTTTCTATATAATTAGACGCTCTTGCCAAAAAAAGCTTCGAGGTGAATTCACACACTCTTGTGCAGTGCATCAAGAGTCGTTTCCTAGCAACTACGCGGTTTTCTAGCGTTTCGAATTTTCCCTTGCGCATACTAGAAAATTGTGGAATAGTGTAATCGCCTTGGCACTATAACATCCTACACGGGATGTCAAGGGCCGGACTCAACTACGCTATTCGTTTCGTCGTTGTCGATAAGTGTTCATTCATATTCGCGCAGGTCATTTTCAAGGAGTATATCGCCATAAGATTCTCTCACTTAATGTTAGCTACCACAGCCAAAGCGACTTCTCGACCACGAACAACACTAATGTTCAATAACCACGCAGCATTTGGCAGTGTTGCGTAAATATAAAACCGATATTTCGTGGACTGTGACGTGATGATCAACATCTTGAAAGTTTGCCACATGGTTGTGGAAAGCGCTGGACCTATAGCACGGTCCACATTGTACACCACACAGCTACTAAATGTGTTTATTTTCGATATCGGTTTCGTAGCATTATAGCGCCATTTTAAATGCAAAAAATTCATTTGCGGTCGTGCAGATAATTTAAAGTCGCCAGGTCAGAGTATTATCCAATCGGATCGGAAATCTCCAACATAGAGGCCTTGAAACTAATGTGCCATTTTTCGAATGCAATTTTGCTCTCTGTCTCTCCTTTTCTTGAAGACCATCAGTGAACCTGTAGCTTGAATGAATTATTTGCGTCGAGAACAGATCTATAACGCTCCGAAAACAGTCAGCAAAATAAACTTTCTTAGTAGTGGCATGGTTAAATTAGTGTTCTTTTTTTAATAATGGTGATGGACGTCTGCCCCCGGAGCGCCTTATTGCTTTCCTTGCGATACCTGCTATATCAGTGAGCGTAAGACTTGTTAATTGCGCAGTGCCAACTCCTACCAAAGGCGATTGTTTTCTTCGATTATGTGTGCGATATTCTTGGAAAGCAGTACCGTGCCATTGTGCTGTTTATAGCGCGCGCGCTTAGATGGCGGCCCGCTAGCGCTCCGGCGCGCACTTTTGTAAACAGCTGTGTCGTCCAGCGCCTAATGAACGCTCACCCTTTCAGCGTGCTTACTGGAAGCGCATTGTCTTGCAGTGTGAAAGTTTTTGTGTCACAGAATTCCTTGCGGCGCGTGGTGACGGCACGTTTTAATCAGTGACAGTCGGCAGCCAATATCTGACGCAGGACGTGTTGGGCGACATTGTGTGGCGGGCCTTGCCCTGACAACCTGAGGACTCCTGAGCAGCGCCACCTTTGACGCTGCTGGGGGGGCAGCCACTTTTAATACAAATAATTTGCCAGCATTGTACACAGGCCGGACGTTTAGCAATTCAGCCGTACGATTGCAGTCAGAACAAAAGCTAAAGCAGCCTGCCTAATGCTTCGGACTCTGATGTTAATATCTTTCCGTCTCTCTTTTTATCATTATATAATGCTCGACAGTGGACGTATACTAGACGAAATAATCTCTCAATATCCGTATGAAACGAAACTGGAAGTCAAATGCTCCATCGTATAAGTCAGAAACTTCAGGCTCGCGTTACTTTTGATTTCCACTCTTTCATATACAAAAATTTTATTTTCAGTCGCAGTCGCAAACATTTACAGCTGTTACGGGTTTCGACGTTTGAGTCACCGTAAGATAGTCAAACCAACAGGGAGAAAGGTCATCACTTCTGTATATGAAAATAATGAAACCAAAATCTAAAAGACGTTAGTGATAAAACAAGAGCATATCAGTAATGGAGTACTATGATAATCACTTTATATCCACCTATTGTGGCTCTTGATCCGGCTGGGAGCGACGTCTAAAATAATCTTTCACAGCTGAAACTTCGGTTGCTGGTCAACTGCAAAGTTGAAGTTCGGTGCCTGCTTAAATAGCGCTCTCTGGTCACTATGAGTGATGGAGTTATCTTCACTACAGCATTCTTCGAGTTTCCGTAATATTTTGTCAACATTTAGCACCATACAACATTGGAAAACAAAAACACGCGATACCGTTAGACGGTGCGATGGAGAGTGTGGGTATGCTCTGGTGTAGAATGGTGGTCCGAGGTAAGTTCAGAAACCGATCGGATGCTGTATAATCCATTTATTACAGCGTGGTAGATCTAATGCAACTCAGCGCATATGCAGCGGTGCTGGAAGGCGGCCCACCGAATTCTTCCTGTTGCCGCAACTAAAACTAGTTAATTCTTTACGTTTCATTGTGGACACATCAGATTAGTCACTGGCTCACAAAATCTATAAGAGCTCGCCTGCGACACATCAACAGCTAAGAGCGGTAGACGATCACGTCAGCCGGCCGCGGTGGTCTAGCGGTTCAGGCGCTCAGTCCGGAACCGCCGGGCTGCTACGGTCGCAGGTTCGAATCCTGCCTCGGGCATGGATGTGTGTGATGTCCTTAGGTTAGTTAGGATTAAGTAGTTCTAAGTTCTAGGGGACTGATGACCACAGATGTTAAGTCCCATAGTGCTCAGAGCCATTTGAACCATTTGAACGATCACGTCATGATTTTTGATCCATCTCGCTGTTTACACGCAATCGTCTACTTTCTACATTGATCTAAACTTCACTGGTACCCACAGGCTTCCACGTCTCAGTCAACCATTATCCCTACAGTCATGAAGTAATGCCCTCTTTGCTGGCATACACAAGAAACTACGTAGTGTGATTCGGTGCACGGGGCCATATGACCTCATATGTTACTCTGTGTCACTGGTTCACCACCTGGGTCATTCCTAGGTACCACAACCTACATCTATATTTACATCTATGCTCTACAAACCACCTTATGGAGTGTGGCGGAGGGTACTTTCTGTACCAGTGTCACTCCTCCCCCCCCCCCCCCCCCTTTTAGACGGCGCGGAGTGGCCGCGCGGTTTGGGCGCCATGTCACGGATTGCGTGGCCCCTCCCGCCGGAGGTTCGAGTCCTACCTCGGGCAAGGGTGTGTGTGTTGTCCTTAGCGTAAGTTAGTTTAAGTAGTCTGTACATCTAGGGACTGATGTCCTCAGCAATTGAATCCCTTAGGAATCACAGATTTTCCCCCCTTTTCCTCTTCCAGTCGCGAATGGTTCGCGGGAAGAACGATTGCTTGTAATCCTCTGTGTCGGCTCGAATCTCTCTGATTTTATCTTCATGATCTTTTCGCGAGATATACGTAGGGGGAAGATGACCCTTCCAGGAACGTAGGCCCTCGGAACTTCAACAGTAAACAACACCGTGATGGAGTTCGCTGAGCATCTCTGTGACGCTTTCGCGCTTACTAAATGAACCCGCAACGAAACATGCTGCTCTTTTTTTTATCTTCTCTCTTTCCTCTATTAATTCTGTCTGGTACGGCTCCCGGACTGAAGAGCAGTATTCAAATATTGGTCGAACGACTGTTTGTAAGTTAACTCCTTCGTTGATGGACTACATTTCTTGAGGATACTTCCAATGAATCTGTATGCATACAAAGATGGCAATATTACAACCGTAACAATGCCAAAGACTTCCACTCTTAGAGATATTTCGTTATGTACATGTGTGTGACAGTAGAAATTTACCTATAGGTTAGAAACCGGTAACGGCGCTGTTTAAATAAATAAATATCATTGTAAGAAGTGGCTGGTTGCTGTCATATTCTGTGTAAGAGTCAACCTGTTCATTTGTTTACGTCGTGGGTCAGTTGCCATTCATTGCACCAAGCGTCGATTCTCTGTAGATCTTCCGGGTCGCTACAACTTTCTAACGTTGAGACTTCTCTGTACAGAACGGCATCATCCGCGAAAAGCCTCATAGAACTTCCAACGTTATCTACCAAGTCATTTATGTGTATTGTGAAAAGTAATGGCCCTATAACACTGCCTTAGGGTACGCCCCAAGTAGTTTTTTTTTTTTTTACGTCTGATGACGTCTCTCCGTTGAGAATGACATACTGCGTTATGTTTGCAAGAAACTCTTCAGTCCAGTCACACAGTTGAGCTGATATCCCATATACTCGTATTTTGTTCATTAGGCGGCAGGGTGGAACTGTGTCGAGCGCCTTCCGAAAGTCAGGGAGCACGGCATATACAGTGCCTGTGCGCCTCTATATACCTCTTTCTGGGCCTTGTGGACGAAAAGAGCGACCTAGGTTTCACGCGATAGCTGTTTTTGGAACCTATGTTGATTCTTACAGAGGAGATTTTCGGCTTCCTGAAATGTTTTAATACGCGAACATAAAATATGTTCCAAAATTCTACAACAGGTCGACGTCAGAGATATACGCCTATAGTTCTGTGCGTCTGTTACACGACTGCTTTTGAAAACGGGAGTGACGTGTGCGTTCATCAGGAACGTTTCACCCATGCAGAGACTTAACGGTACACAGCTGCTAGAAGACGAGCAAGTTCTTCCGCATACTCTATATAGAATCGGACTAGTAGCCCGTAACGTCCAGCTGCATTTCCACTGTCGAGTGATTTCAGTTGCTTTTCTCATCTCTAGTCGCTTATTTTATCTGTCAATTTGTCATTCGTGCGACGATTTAAAGGAGGAACTACAGTGCGATCTTCCTCTGTGAATCGACACCTGACACAGTGAAAAATATTACAGCTTGAAACGTCCCCTTAGAAAAATTTATGAATTACTGTGCTGATAAACCTCTTACGTTATTTGATTTTCAAACAGCTGAGCAAAACTGAACGTGCTCAGACATTTCTCTCTTTACTTATTCTGATCATCAATAAAATGACACACAATATTTTTAGCGCAACGCAATCTGACTTTAAATAATCCCTACAAAAGAATGGCCCTGACTAACAATAACCTATACCTTTCATGAATCACTTACCTCGCAGAAATCTTCGTTATTAGAACTACTGCAATACAGTGAGCGCCAATACTGCCAGCTAAATAAAAGATTCTAACTACTGAAGGCACTAACTTCCGGTTAGGCATACTTAGCAAATGAAAGATTTTGATAGAGAACAAACAATGTATCTACCTTAATAGTGTTCAAAAGTAATTTTATATATATATATATATATAAATCAGTTCATGACATCCAGTCTTACAAATTTACTCTCTCTGATGGACACACGTCCAGATCATCCGCTCTCAGAACTCCGCCATGCTCCCCACATCCACCGCTGCTGGCGGCTCACCTCCAACTGCGCAACGCTACGCGCTTTTCACATCCAACTGCCCAACACTACAATAGCGAATGTTCCAACAATGTCAACCAGCCACAGACTGCACACAGCACAGCCAGTGATTTTCATATAGAGCGCTACGTGGCGTTACCAGCATAAAAACCTAAACAGCCTACTTACAATCTGGAACAGGACAAATCCAGGAGCAACAGACACAAGGACCCCACGAGGGATTAGAGAATGCGCATGCTGGTACTTACTTGCGGCGCCCTTTGTAGCTACAAACGTCGAAACACCACTGCAGCCTCCACCCAGTTCTGATACCACTTTTAGAGAGTGTGGGTTTGCTTTGGTGCAGTGTGATGGTACGGAGGATCTCCGAACTCGCAGTCTCTGTATGCTCGGGGACGACTCGCCAGTTTCAGCTGCTGCCCCTGTAAAAGAGAACTCGTCATTTTGAGTCTTTTGTTGACGACAAGATGACTTGTCCCGCATAGAAAGGAGACCGAGCACACGAATTTGCGAGTATAACCGTGGACTCACGGCATTGCCTCTACATTCACAACGGTTCCGCATGATTATTATATACCGATATAATGACCGATCGGAAAGCAGTGAATATTGCTCTGTTATACAATGCGCAACAGAACTAACCGATAATTTTCTCGAAACCCCGTAATATCGACCCACTCCGACACTTAAGTTTGAAATTTGACTTCCTCTGTAATGGTGCAAAAGCGTGGCAGCCTGCCACGGTATCCTCGGGCTCGACGGCGCTCAAACAGCAAGGTGTCGACACAAGCGAAGAAAAAGGCCGCATCTCAGAAGCTCACGTGTCGTGTAAGGTGGGTTAATGATGTCACGTTGGCTCCAAACTTCACCACAATTCCGCCCAATGCCACCGTGGACTTGTCACACGATGGGAAGGTCGCCACAGCCCCTCTTACCCACATTTCACCCCTTCTTTTGACGTCTCAGCAGTGGAGGTCAGAACCGCGACGCCCGGCATTGGTACACGCGATTTTCTTATGAGTGGCCGCGGGAAACATCCCAGACACACCACCGTTCAGAATCGGCACGGAAAGGTTGCAGGGGTGACATAAAGGTTGTGAAGAACGTCTTTCTGTTGCTCACCGCACTGCGAACTGTCGTTTTCAACCACGAAATATGTGGGACTCAACCCCAGGAAAAGGCTGCATTCACTGACGCCTTTTATGCCACGCCCTGAGGCCTTTTCGTTCCGATTCTGAGTGGCTGTGTGTCTGGAATGTTTTCCTCGGCCACTCGTAAGAAAACCGCATGATTTGAATGCTGTGTGTTGCGGTTCTAACCTCCAGCGCAGAGGCGTCAAAAGAAGGGGTGAAATGTGGGTGAGAGAGGCTGTAACGACTTCAAATGGTTCATATGGCTCTGAGCACTATGGGAATTAACATCTGTGGTTATCAGTCCCCTAGAACTTAGAACTACTTAAACCTAACTAACCTAAGGACATCACACACATCCATGCGCGAGGCAGGATTCGAACCTGCGACCGTTGCGGTCACGTGGTTCCAGACTGAAACGCCTAGAACCGCACGGCCACACGGGCGGGCCTGTAACGACTTTCCCATGGTGTGTCCCGTTCACGGTGGCGCTAATCACATTTTTGGTGACGTTTGGTGCCGATGTGTTGCGCGTTGCTGTCTGAAGCGCTTTCGAGCTCGAGGGTGACGTTGCAGGCTGTCACACTTTTGCACCATTAAGGAGGAAGGTTGTACGCACCTTTGAGCCGAATATCAAACTTCAGCGTCGGAATGGGTGAAAATACTGTTTTGAAAACTGCTGTAAATATATTTTACTATTTAATCTATATTCAGAAAATGTCAAACTTACGTTGACATACACACACTTTAGACACATGACCTGTGGCGATAGTGCAAGAAAACACGAAACGAAACTGAAATGCTTTCTCTAAATGATGATCAAATATTGAAGTAAATGTACAATAGTCTTCGAAAAAGTTACAGAGAAATGAATGATGTGTTACACAACTCTTTGTTATCACATAAACACAAGTTCCCATAACCAAATCAGTACGGAAATAGCGTGTTTCTTGGTCTCAGGAACGTAACAGTGACATTACTGTGTACCCAGCTATTGTTTGACGGAGCACACCTATTTTCTCATAGTGGAGATAATATAAACAAGATTGCATCCACATTGTTTGCACTGGACGAAATTTGTATGTTTCTCGTCTGAAGCATGGACTATAGCTTGGAACTTATTCCAGACATCACTCTTTATCTAATGGCACAGTTTGCAATTTAATGCACTACGTCAGTTAATTTTCGTGTCACACCCGTGACAGTCTCACAGAAAACGGCTTCGTTAAAGGCCATCTGACCCCGACAACTGGTCATTTCGTCTTGTGAATGTTACTTTACAACAGTAATATTCTGCATTCAACTTCCGTGCTAAGTTCATTCTTGCCTTACACTCCTGCACGCTTCAGTAAGAGAGAACGAGTAGGAAGCGACCGGAGCGCCACCTTTCACAGATTTGTCATAGTAGGGCAACTACAGCGGGGCCGAAGGAAGGCGGTATAGCACTGACGTAACAGCGGTGAGTTGACTTGTGAAGTATGAAACCCGCAGTATTACTCTCATACTCGCACCGTTTCTGATCTCTATTGAGGACTCGATGACTCACTGCTTCGACGCATACTCAGCGCGGGCAGACGGTTACTATTTATTCGCGCCAAAGCGGGTTTGTCCGGGTGCTGCGGCTGCAGTAAGTAGTCATGTATGCCATATGCCAGGGGCAGTGACCACAGGCGGACAGCGACGCGGCGCGGGTCTGGTCAGTTTGTTGCCGGAGTAGCCCACTGGCCATATTTGTCGTTACACGACATCAGAAATTCTAGTAACATTCCACTACTTGTCCACGAGCTCTTTAACAAATCACTTTCTACAAAGTCCGAGGATAGCGTTAGATTTGTTAATGTTTTTGGATAGGAAACGATCTGTTAAACTCACTTAGTCCATCTTCTTGAACCCCAACTACTGAAGGTTTCGTTTTCTTCGGATCACATTTGGCACTGACTCAACAGAGTCTCTAGGGATTGTGATCAGCATTGAATCTTTCCACCGACAGGATATCACATATACAAGATACCTACAGATCAAAAACCACACCAATATTCACGGAAGGTTTCGACCTTGCGGTTAGTGACAATACACCTATGCATCTATGGATAGCAATGTGGACACTCTTGTGACACATACCAGCTACTGAAGTTCGTGATTGCTTGAAAATTTCTTCGTCGGTCATATAACAGTCTTAAATAGACACCTTTAGAAGTAACTTTAATATCATTGCTATAAACGTGGAAGAAGAATGACAATGAGATGATCGTCTGGCATTGTTGGCCGAGAGGTCCCATCCGGGGTAGTTTGGCCGCCGGGTTGCAAGTCTTATTTCAGGTGACGCCGCATAGGGCGACTTACGTGTCGATGATAATGAGATGATGATGATAACACAAAACTCAGTCTACGAGCGGAGAAGATCTCCAATCCGGCGGGGAATCGAACCCGGTCCCGCTGCATGGGAGACAATCACGTAACCACTCGACATTTTTTTAAGGTCTTATTTTGTTCGTTATTGTTTGTTACATTTGTTCGGGGCAGATGTCCCATGATACCCGTTCAAGTTCATCGCGGTCCCTTTACTAAGTTTTTTTATTTTTTATTTTTATTGCAGAGAGCAGATAACCCTCTGACTGAACACGCTGAGTTACCGCGTTGGGAAGCTGAGCAGGCGGACAGAATGGCAATGATCTGTCATCATAAATGGAGTAACAATAGAGACTGCCTTGCTTTTCGTATTACATACCCTTTCTTAATATGAGATGGTTGTCGCGAAGAAAAAAAAATCTAGTGCCATACAGTTAAGGAATCAGATATGCTTTTGTAGTAAAGATCACAAATATACAATCTTTATGCACAGTTATTAAAATGAGTAGGGCATGCTACAAACTTCTCTGCATAGATTGTACTAATTAATTTTCCCCATTAATCCTGTATGGTTTCATCATAGATAACCATGAAGAGAGTTCGGAAAGTTATCTGAAGAAAAAAGTAACCACTGTATTGACTGTTGAAACGTGCGCTGTTACGAGATTTTTTAAATTTCATAATCAGTGCGTGAAGTGCTGCTTCGCTCCTGCAAACAAATTTCCTTCAAGAACAGGTAATAGTAACAGAATTCGGCCAGAGAATTTAGTTCGATACGTTGGTAAAAAGGAAATCGTTCCCGCGTATTAGAGCTCGTACGTGCAGAAACCGGGCTAATAGCACTTTTGCAGTTGCACCTGGTAAGTTGCAACTACAGTATCTGAAATTTCGTACATACGAGATAAATAGGACATTTTTCAATTTTTGTGTTAAATTGTAAGTTGGTAGTTTCAGTAACAAACATCACTATCGTTATATCGTCATATTCAGTGAGAGTAAATTGCAGTTATTTCAGATGCAGTTATTTCAGATGAAAGTCTACATTTACAGGCATTCTCTGCAATTCAGACTTTTGTGCCTGGCAGAGGGTTCATCGAATCCATTTTCGAACAGAATGCGGCAAGAACGAACACTTAAATTTATCCGTGAAAGCTCTTATTTCTCTTATTTCATTATGATGATCATTTCTCCCTATGCACGTGGGCGGTCAGCAGAATATTTTCACATTCGGAGGTGAAAGTTGGTGGGTGCAGTTTCGTGAAAAGATCTCGCCGCTACGAAAAATGCCTATGTTTTAATAAAGAAGTCCTATAAAAACAGTTATTATAAGCAGTGTCAGCCTCTGGTAGCTGAGTGGTCAGCGCGACGGAATGTCATACCTAAAGGCCCGGGTTAGATTCCCGGCTGAGTCGGAGATTTTCTCCGCTCAGGGACTGGGTGTTGTGTTGTCCTTATCATCATCGTTTCATCCCCATCGACACGCAAGTCGTCGACGTGGCGTCAACTCGAAAGACTTGCACCAGGAGAACGGTCTACACGACGGGAGGCCCTAGCCACAAGGCACTATTATAATCAGTAAACTAATTTCTAGAAAACCTACTGGAAGTCTCATGAAACAACTAAAAGTAAGAAAGAAATGACTAGAAACTGCTGTATAAGCGTACTTAGTAACATTTCAGTTGGAAGAAATTTTGTTCATGTGAGACACACGATAAAGACCAAATGTAGTCTGCACAGCAGCACTAAATCACAGCTCTTCTTATGCAGGAGAGGTGGCAACACGACGACTTCAGCTTCTGTGGTAAAAATATTCATCTTGTAGAAGGGCACAATCGGGTCTTTTCCGTAGCCTCGTCTGACATGATAGGAGCTTCGTTGGTTATGAACTCGTTATCTAAAGTACTTTAAATCATAGAAAAATTGAGGGGTGTTCAAATCTAAAAAAATAGTTCATAAGTATTCCTCTTTTTTTTTTTTTTTTTTTGCACAGCCGTTTCTAAAAAGTATCGCTCTATCCGCCTGTGGCAAAGACGTTAGTAGTTAAACAAACACTCCAAATAGTACTTAGAGAAGTGAAGAACTTGTTCAAATTTTCTTCTAGGAGAGCCGTAAGAGTCAAGGAAAAAAAATTAGAAATCTGTATCCGCGAACGGTATCGTTTTTAATAAAACGACAGTATAAAACTTGGCCTTAACACACTGTCTCCGTAATTACTTTCTTAATTTACCCATGTCTCAGACATTTAGTTTTAGCACGCCTGAAAGCACAGAGGATAATTCAAACACAGGCAGTTCAAAAATATATCAGCATGTCACGCAGATTTTACTTTGCTTATCAAATTTATTATTTATGCTCCAATATGGACTAGACATACAATTTTCCAGCCAGCTTCGCTGGAACAGAAAAAATGATCATAAAAAACTGAAGTAACAAACTCACTGTAACGCTAACGCAAGAAGCTTTGTCTTTTTTGGAAGTTAAGCAATGTGCTAATACACAAAGGTATAGCAGCAGGCAAAGGCTCTGTAGATATGAGATACCATGAGGAGACGTCTTGATTGCAAAATAATTACAAATATGAATCCGTGTTTCATAGTATCCTCAGTAAGAGGGAAATTTTTTACAGTGTATCTTTAGTCTTTAAGCCTTCAACATTCATTGATTAATCTCATTCAGTCAACCTACAAAGTTTCCCAGTGTACTGTTAAACGAATGCGACGGTGTTTAATGATTTATCCTTTGCATTCACCCATTTGTCGTTTTCGATTCCGTAGCATAAGATTACTTACGTCTGTATCACAAAATGACTTAGGCGAATCACAGGTACGTGGACTCCCGCAGTGCAATACTTTTACTTGTAGTGGTACTGAACGGAAGTCCATTGTAGGGATGGAACTCAAAATGCTGCATTATTTATTAAAGCGTAACACGTAATTTCTGCTATTGAGCCCGCACTGTAGGGAGAAGCAGGTTTCGACTCAATTATTGACATAAACAGAAATGTAAATGTAAGCAACGATTACGTTCCAGCATTTGAGAGATTTGATAGACACACGAAGAACCTTTGAAATACTTTGATCCTTGTGTTGATTCAGAATATCAAGTTACTCACTAATAATGTACAGATGTTTGGGGAATAATTATAATGGCCGAGTGTCTCAAGCAGTAGAAGGAACAATTCAAAAGCAATTAATTAATATTTTGTTGGATGCCTCTTTTGGGGCCCCACAGAAGTTTTATAGTTTATTCTTCGAGCACGCCATACTGCGATGAAGTCACAGGCCATCATCTTCGTTAAAAATATAATGCTTGTTTAAACTTCGCAACCGAACTTTCTTCTTTCTGCCGACAAAACTACTGAATTCTTTAAATAACATAGGAACTAAATGTTAACGGTGCCAAATAGATCTGAAGAAATACTGTCGCCAAAATCGACAGCGCGTTCCCTTGCATACTAACGTCATAGCATACAACCTGCAACGAAATTTCTTCCAGCATATATTTTAGATAGAAAATGGACATCAAAACTGGCGTTTTGGCAATGCATTAATGGCTTGCAGCTCACCTCTCTTGTTTTACTTCTGTATATTAGCGCTGATCAGTTAATTCAGAGGTCAGAACGCTGTGTTAGAGTAATCAAGGTGCAGGATTCGATTTCAATTGTAGTTGTACTTGCGTTATTTTATTATTTTCTTCTGTGGGATATGGTCTCTGGCTTCTTAATAATTATTCAGAAATTCCAGCAAGTCTTCAAAAAACACATGTAGTTACTCAATCTTAACACACAAATGAGAGTGCGATAGTGTTTATTGTTTCAGGTTCAAAGATATATATAACCTTTGAGCATTAACTCTATTTCCTTACCACGCAGTATACTATTTCACTCTTTTCGGTCCATTGACAGCATTGCTTTCCCCCTTCTTCAGTCTTTCCTTTCTAAAAAGTTTTATAAAACCGAACTGCATCCATCTCGTTTAAAAAATTTATCCATTATGGATTTGGAAGATTGCGACTGTGGTGAATAAAGGTTTCCTGAAATACCTGCAGCCAGTTGCCTTATGTGATGCTTCGAGTTTTATTGATCGTGACAGGCTGCTTCACGAAGTTCGTGTAGTGCTATAGAGTTAACGTAGCTGTAAAAAATAAATTATGTTTTCCAAAGTAATGTGTGCTCCAGGAATAAACTCAAGGATGCTAAAAACTGGACACGACCTCCACAGTGCTCCAAATATTCATTAAAAATGTTTGCCGTCTGATGATGAGTTGTTGGGCTAATTGAAACCGGCCGTGGTACATAAATTAAAGTATCACAAAAAAAGACTGTTGCAGTTATTTCTGAAAACTTCTTTCGTTTGCTTTTTGGTGTATCCTTGCTTTTTGTGTTCTCCACGAATAAATTTATGTTTGTACTAGGTAGATAAAAAATAAACATCATTCAGACACGTGATTTACACAAAATGTTTCATACCATTTCACGTATTTTATTCCAACGCAGATATCCGAAATGCCTCGAAGAACTACTTTTGACTTAAGTTGCAGTGTTGCCATATAGGCTTTCTTCGATGTAGATTTTTTAACGAAAACACACACAGGACGAAATTTCGTTATTTTTGTGCTGCTAGTGTGCGAGGAATCGCGCTCTGAAGTTCGTGCGCACGATTTTTTCTTCGACCTGCGTTGGAGTTCATAGAATTTATGGAAAGTAAGTGCAGCACTGGAAGAAATGTGACACACAGATAAACACGCATGCGCGGGAGGAGGCAGCAGAATAATTGTGGGTGGGTCTCTAGGCGCCACCGCGCCCTTCTTTTAATTGAAGCCATTCTTGGCCCCGTTCGCTTCTCCCGGGAGTGGCTATTCCTTACATTGCTCTCATTTCGCATTTCTCTCCCTATCGTTCTCTATTTGCTGACGGAAGGCACGCGCTCAGGCAAAACGGCTGACATGAACCTCTCTTCGCAGATCTGCTCGTCTGTCAGCGATCACGTTCCAGGTTGCTACCGTAGTTTCAAATTAACGGTATTTCAGTGACGAAACTGTCTAGCTTACAGCAACTCACTATCGTACAAAAATATTCTTCATCTGAAAGAAGTATAACCAAACAAACGAGTAGAAACTGGAAAAGCTCACTGATCCTGATCGTTCAACAAATGAAAGATCATCGTCCTTCGTGTGTGAGAATTTACCAGTTTCTCTTACTGTCGGATGACAAAAAATGGTTCAAAGGGCTCTGAGCACTATGGGACTCAACTGCTGAGGTCATTAGTCCCCTAGAACTTAGAACTAGTTAAACCTAACTAACCTAAGGACATCACAAACATCCATGCCCGAGGCAGGATTCGAACCTGCGACCGTAGCGGTCTTGCGGTTCCAGACTGCAGCGCCTTTAACCGCACGGCCACTTCGGCCGGCCGGATGACAAATCCCGGTCTTCCGATCACCTACAGAAAGGATCGTAGAGACAGTATGTTCTTCCAGAGATACTGTACCTGGAACGGAAGTGAGGCCACATTACCATTTTTTGAGTAGGAATAGCAAGAATCTCGGAATGCATCTGACATCTTGATCAGCGTGGGTGTGTAGGTAAAACTGTTACTATGTTTCTGTAGTCACGCGGGCCTGGAAGGCATTCATAGTACAGTTGTCGACTTCATACGTACGTGACAAATGTATATTTTTGTGTTCGGCACTACAGCAGTGATTTCCAGTCAACTTAAAGATATAAAACGCGGCGCACAGAATTTGAGTGGTATCACCAAAATCAGATATCTATTCGCTGATCTTTCTCGAAGTACTATTTTTTCACTTTGTATTTATAATTTCAAAAGTGAACTTTTAATGATAGTATTTTAAGCAGTTCTGATTAGCTAAATGAAATTAGGTTCATATTTATAGCCACTACAGAGACAACGAAAATAGCTGTATTTATCACTTTTAATAGTACTTTTGTGACTGAGAAAATCAGAACAGATTTCTCATTCGAATGTCACTTCTATTATAAACTGAGTGTTTACACGCAGTTATTAAAAATGAGTAAGACACTTCACAATCTTCTCTGCATAGATTGTACTAATCAATTTTCCCCATTAAACCTGTATGGTTGCATCATAGATAATCATCAAGGAAATTCGGAAAGTTCTTTGAAGAAGAAAATAACTGCTGTGTTGACTGTTCATACGTGTGCTGATGAGGTTTTTTTTTTAATTTCACAATCAATGCATGAAGTTGTGCTTCTTTACTGCAACCAAATTTCCTTAAGGAACAGGTAACAGTAACAGGATTCGGTCAGAGGCTAGTTCAATATATTGCTAGAAAGAAAATCGTTCCCGCCTATTAAAGTTAGTGTGTGCAGAAACCAGGCTAATAGCACTTTCGCAGTTACACTAATAATAGAGTGCATAGAGTTTCTGTACCTGTAAAATGCAACTACAATATCTGAAATTTCGTGCATTTAAGATTATTATAGCATTTTTCTATTTTAGTGTTAAATTATAAGTAGGCAGTTACATAAGAAACATCTCTATCGTTACACGTTCACAATGAGCACAAGTGAATTTCGGTTATTACCTATCGTTTCTTTCATCTACGTCTACATTTGCATGGGTATTCTGCAATTCACACTTAAGTGCTTGACAAAGGCTTGATCGAACCATTTTCACACTATTTTCCTCTATTTTCTCTTCGAACAGCATGCAGGAAGAACGAACACCTAAATTTATCCGTGCGAGCTCTGATTTCTCTTATTTTATTACCATGATCATTTGTCCATATGTAGGTGGGCGCCAACAGAATATTTTCTCATTTGGAGGAGAAAGTTAGTGACTGAAATTTAGTGAAAAGTTCTCTCCGCAACAAAAAATTCCTTTGTTTTAATGATTGTCATCCCAATTCGCGTATCAATCCGTGACACTTTCTTCCCTATTTCACGATAGTACTAAACGAGCTGCCCTTCTTCGAACTTTTCCGATGTTCTCCGTCAACCCTGCATGATAAGGATCCCATTCACCACAGCAGTACTCCAGAAGAGGACGGACGACCGTATTGTAGGCAGTCTCTTTAGTGGATCTGTTGCATCTTAAGTATTTCGCCAGTAAAACGCTGTCTTCTGTTCGCCTTCCCAAAGTATTGTCTATGTGGTCGTTCCTATTTAAGTTGTTCCTTATGTATTTAGTCAAATTGATGGCCTTTAGATTTGTACGATTTATCGTGTAAACGAAGTGTAACAGATTCCTCTTAACACTCATGTAGATAACCTCACACTTTTCGTTATTCAGGGTTAGTTGTCACTTTTCGCACCACATAGATATCTTGTCTAAATCATTTTTCAACTAGTTTTGATTTTCTGATGACTTTAGTAGATGCTAAATGACAGTATCATCTGCAAACAACCTTAGACAGCCGCTCAAATTCTCTCTTAAATCACTTATATAGATTAGGAACAGCAGGAGGTCTATATCTCTTCGTTGTGAACGTCACATATCACTTCTGCTTCACTTGACGACCTCCCGCCAATTATTGCGAACTGTGACCACTCTGAAAGGAACTGAGACGCCCCATATGCTCGCAATTTAAGAAGCTACTTTTGAGGAAGGGTGTCAAAAGCTTTCTGAATATCTAGAAATTAGTTCACGAGAATAAAGAGCTAGTTGTGTTTCACACGAACGATATTTTCTGAATCAGTGCTGACTATGTATCAATAGATCAAAAAAATGTGTGTGAAATGTTATGGGACTTAACTGCTAAGGTCATCAGTCCCTAAGCTTACATACTACTTAACCTAAATTATCCTAAGGAGAAACACACACCCATGCCCGATCAGGACTCGAACCTACGCCGGGACCAGCCGCACAGTGTCAATAGATTATTTTTTTCAAAATAATTCATAGTGTTAGAACATAGTATATGTTCCAGAACCCTACTGCAAATCGATGACGATTATACAGATCTGTTCAAAATGGTTCAAATGGCTCTGAGCACTATGGGACTTAACATCTATGGTCATCAGTCCCCTAGAACTTAGAACTACTTAAACCTAACTAACCTAAGGACATCACACACATCCATGCCCGAGGCAGGATTCGAACCTGCGACCGTAGCAGTCACTCGGCTCCGGACTGAGCGCCTAGAACCGCTCGACCACCGCGGCCGGCTACAGATCTGTAATTCATCGGATTACTGCGATTTCATTTCTTGAGTACTGGCTTGACCTGTCAACTTTTCAGTCTTTAGATACGAATCTCTCATCGGGAGGGCGGTTTTATATGATTGCCATGTATTGAACTCTTATATCAGCCTACTCTGAAAGAAATATAATTGGTATACGATCTGGACCGGGAAACTTGACTTTATTAAGGAATTTGATTTACTTCACTACACCAACGATATCTACATTTTTATTGCTCGTGTTGGCAGCTGCTCCTGATTAGAATTCCGGAATATTTACTTCGTCTTCTTTGGTGAACTAATTTCGGAAAACCATATTTAGTAACTCCGCTTTAGTGGCACTGTCATCAGTAACATTTTCATTTTTATCACGCAATGGCCGGAGTGGCCGAGCGGTTCTAGGCGCTTCAGTCTGGATCTGCGCGACCGCTACGGTCGCAGGTTCGAATCCTGCCTCGGGAATGGATGTGTGTGATGTCCTTAGGTTAGTTAGGTTTAAGTAGTTCTAAGTTCTAGGGGACTGATGACCTCCGCTGTTAAGTCCCATAGTGCTCAGAGCCATTTGAACCATTTTGAACCATCACGCAATGAAGGTAGTGATTGCGTCTTTACATACGACCAGAATCTCTTTGGATCTTCTGCCAGATTTCGAGACGGAGATTCATTGGTGATATTATTAAAACCATCCCGTATTGAAGTCCGTGCTAAATTTCGAGCTTCCGTAAAACTTTGCCAATCTTTGGGATTTTTTGTTCTTCTAAATTTGGTATGTTTTCTTCGTTGCTTCTGCAACTATGCTCTGACCTGTTTTGTGTACCATGAAGGACGAGATCAGTCCCTTATTAATTTATTTGGTATAATTCTCTCAACTGCTGTCGATATATTTCCTTGAATTAAAGCCACACCTGGCCTACGCTTACACAGTTCGTTCGGAAATAATGGAGACTGTCACTCAGGAAGACGTCAAGCGAATTTTCATTTTCTTTTTTTAAAATAGATATAATTCGCGTTTATTTTTGGTTGGATTGTACGTAACGATATTCAGTCTCTAGATAAACTGTCTCTAACAGAAAAAGCACTCCATCACCAAATATATTTGATCTATCGTTTCTGAACACCATTAGGCAGTTTGTAAAAATTTCGGCTTAATGTATCTCTGGCTTTAGCCAGCTTTCAGCTCCTGCAACGGTTTGAGCGTCAGCGCTTTTTAGCGCCTAGAGCTCCGGTCTCCTCGACCTGTGTTTGTCCTTGAACCTTGGAAACTCGAGCCTTTTCTTGTTCTTTCCCGAGACTCTCTGACCCAAAAAACCGCCAAGTCCACTCCACACAGCCCACGGCACACAAGTAGTCGCTTGCTGTGTGTAATGGACCCCTGATCTATGAAGGAGAACCAGATGTACCAACACCCAAAGGCGCAAGTCGAGGAATCTGAAACCTACACGGTAACAGAAGCCCTGAGCCTCTGATTCAGCCCTTCCACTCGGCTCTGAACTAAAGTGCGCAGTTGGTACTGTCGATGATGCTGCAGATGGTGAGTTCTGTCTTCATCCCACAAGCAACACTGGCAGTCTTTGCCAATTCAGATAGCTGAGGGAAACCAGAGAGAATCTCATCCGATCCGAAGCGACACATTTCATTAATACCGACACGAGCCGCACCCTGTGATCTTCATCATGGCATCTGGAAGGACAAGTACCACATCTGTCATGACACACCTCCCCCTCCCCTCCAGTAAGCCCGCAGAGTGCACACTAAATTTCTTCCCCTCCTTGCCAGACATATTCTTAAGGGGCCAAATTGCACGCCTAAATTGGAGCTCCCAACAAGTAGTAATCACGTTCTTTGTGAATGCCCGGATCTTGCAGGGTGAGAGGCTTTCTCTGAAACAGGACAAGTGACTGCATTCGCCTCAGGATCTTCATCAGCCACAGACAGCACAGAGACAACGACCTAAACCCGTTTCTCATACTAACCAGGGGGGGTCTTTCGACGCCAACCCCACTCCCCGGATAGTCTTTCGCTGCTTGCCTACCTTCAAACGACCTCCCAAACGACCACAGCTGAGGGGTCAAACCGAATGCGGGCCGCAGTGGACAGATCGGGGGACACGAACGACGTGCTGAATGTTCCTTGGATCGCCACGTCAGGTCTCCCACAATGATGCCCATTGGCAACAGTCTCGAGCTGGAAGGCCGAAGCTAGCACGAGCCGGAGCTGTGAGCGAAGGATCACAAACTTAGCTCGCGTCCGAACACAGTAATCACAGTGCCAGCCCATATTAAAGACGACGGAACTATACACAAGGCAGTTATTAAAATGCAGAACTGTGCCTAGTAAATATACAAACACGCAATAAATTTAAGAATTAAATTACTAAGCACACAGAGGCCGGTCGGGGTTGCTGAGCGGTTCTAGGCGCTAGAGTTTTGAACTGCGCGACCGCTACGGTCGCAGGTTCGAATCCTGTCTCGGGCATGTATGTGTGTGATGTCCTTAGGTTGGTTAGGTTTAAGCAGTTCTAAGTTCTAGGAGACTGATGACCTAAGAAGTTAAGTCCCATAGTGCTCAGAGCCATTTGAACCATTTGAACTAAGCACACAGACAAATGAAAGTAAGTCACTTCTAGTTAGAAACTCATAAAACAGTTCACAAACTAACGACGTACTCTCTTTTGTACTGTAGAAAAAAAACTTGCGGGTTAACTAGGGTGCCTTACAACTGAAGTGACTGTTCAAAGAAAAACAAACGAATGACTGTGGCAGTACTATTACAAGAGGCGGAGCTGTATACCACACAGTTATTAAACCACGTAAACACGAAATAAATTTAAGAATTAAACTAGTAAGCACACGGTTAAACGGAAAATAAGTGCTTCTACTTAGAAGCTCGTAAAATAATTTACAAACGAACGATGTACTCTCCTGTGGTGCTGCAGGGTTCTAAATAAATTATTCATCCAGTATAGCAGCGGACATTAACGCAATTTCATCTGGCCACCTATCGCTTAAAGGAGACCGCTGTAAAAGCGGTTGGAGTTCTTATGAAATAGACACGACAGCAGACATAGGATAAAGGCAAGGATGCGCTGCTTACCATCGTAACTGGTAAGTAAAGCTAATACGAAAGTGCAGCAGAGATACTCGGGAAACGTGAATGGAAATCTCTGGAAGGAAGGTGGCGTTGTTCTTGTGGTGAATATGCAGAATCTGTATTCCAGGGAGGCTGTGCCATCATTCTGCTGCCACTAACGCATATCTGACGTAGGGACCATGAGAAATTAGAGCACGTAACGAGTCACATAGGTAGTTGCTTTTCCCTGGCTCAATACGAGAACGGAATAGCACAGAAATTAGAAAATATCGATTCGACGTAGCCCTTTCTACGCACTGTGCAATGGGTCGCGTGGTATTATGTTGACACAGATCCGACATGTTTCAGGTTAGTAAATGCTAAACTTAGTCTGTTAAGGTGACGACAAAACTTTCCTTTAGGTGAAATTGATCTTAAAAGATTTCTGAAAGTGAATAATTATGTAGCTTCCTAATTTTGAGGCACTTGTCCTGGATGTCGTATAGAGTACATAACGTGTCTTTTACTCTCGATAAATGAGAAGAGTTACTTTATACCACGCCTATCCTTTATAAGATATCGGCGGTACTATTATTCCCAATCACCGCTATTTGCTTTTGTCGGAAAGTGAAATAATTTAAGTATGTTACGACGAAGATGTACACGGTGTAAAGAACGGAAAAAAAGAAAATTATTCAATTAGTGAACACTTACTTACGGACACGTTAAAGGCTGCTGCACATTTTTCAAACTTTCCCGTCGAAGATGTTATACAAATAAATATCCCGCAATAATGCACAAACCCCGAAGGGGATAAGTCGCGAGGTGAAATACCAGTAGTCAGCGCGAACTAGGTATTTTGTTCAAACAGAAATTCGAAACGGGAGAGCCGGGTATCGCTCGGCACAAAGTGCACATCCGGTCTCCATTGTCCGACGAGGACGGGCCGTGGACGCAAGCTCGTCGTTTCTATTTCATTTCGTTCACCGCCTCCCAGTTGACCCGAGAGTGACTCCCCGAAGCTGGCGGTGGCGGATGCCTTCGGTTTCGCGGGAAAAATGCGTCAAGTCGTGGGTGCGCTAATGGGCGCGCCGGCAGCTGGCCGGCACCACTAGCGCTCCAGATTTCTCATGCACGACGGCCGCTGTAATTTGTTAAGGAGGCGCTGCTGGCGCTGCCGGGCGGGTGTGGCAGCGAGTGCGCGCTGCGCCGCCTCCGCCTCCGCCGCCTCCGCCGCCGCCGCCGCCGCCGCCCCCACTGCGCAAGGCGGGCACGCGGCCCGCCCCGGGGGCAGGTGTGGGCGTGGCTCCGGCCAACCAGGTGATAGACACGCCCCCCGCCCCCGCCCACCGACTCGGCCCACTGCGACGCCCCGCCGCTCCTTCCCCGCCGCATTACTTTGCAATTTAATGAAACGAAAAATTATTGTTTAAAATTTCGCCGCCGAACTTACAATACCATTGGCTAATTGCCCGTCAACAGTTTTGTCTTTTGAGGTTGACAACCCCCCCCCCCCCTTCAGTTTTTGGTTTAGGCTTTAGAATTCTCGTTATTGGCGACTTCTTTTACCCAGAAGTACGAAGATACGCTTCACCTTTTATCGATTTCAGTACTCGGCCGAAGCTGAAAAGTAGTTACATTTTTGTTACTTACTCTGTATAATCAAATTCTTACCATTTCTGCGTTACGATCGATCGAGACAGACACGACCCTCCCACTTTTTTGCCTTTCGTATCCAGAATGCGTCACAATTTTTAATTCTCCAGTTGCTGTATTTCGATACGGTTAAGTTACGTAGGACGGGATTCGTTATCCATTTCCACCTCTCAAATCGCCTACCCACTTCGGTCCCCTGATTCTAAATCGAATTTTGCTAACTTCCAGCACTAAGTGCTATGGTTTGATTTTGGCATCGCCTGCTAGCGCTACGTCTTCGTGAATGATATACTTGTAATTACGTGCCTTTTCCTCCATTTCTATACACATACTAACATTACCCCTACTTTATCTTTCCAACCACGTAGCGTCCCTTAATTTGTGATTCCCACCCGTCGTATAAGACGTCTCTTACATCGAGCAGCTGTTTACCGTCGGCACCACGAACATCGATATCTACCTTTGCCTCTCTTCGATTCTGAACCGAATCTAGCTCACTTACTCCACTTGATGATCGTATCCTCTGTTTAGAAACACTACTCTGTGTTGACTATAGACCTGTACTTCACATACGCTGATGTCCATTCCACTTTCGCAACGCATATCGCATCGAGACTTGCAGTGTTCCAACATACACCATTCATCGGACGACGGATCATTTCAGCTATAAAGGGGATAGTCTGCTAGATATTTCGGAGTGTCCACTCTGAACTAAAATGTGTCCACTTCCATCGGTAACTGGGATGATTCTGTCGTAACTGTATCCCCTGAGAAACACGACAATTTTCAAGATTTTCTATTCCTGCAATGTACAGACTTGTAGATAATACACTCTCACAATTGGCTTCTACTTACAAATATAAGCTATCAATCCTGTTAAATTTACTTTCGTAATTCAGAACACTTGAGAATTCATGCTGCTCCAACAGCTACACACCGACGTGAGGTGTAAATGGGTCGATATAAACATCTGCTTTCCTAAGATATTTCGCGAGCCCGAGTATCAATTTCATCGTACTCACTTCTCTCACGACCGTGATCATTTGATTACAGCTTCCTCTACTGAGAAGTACTAACACTGTCTTGAGTTTTGTGAATGAAGATTCCTGATAGGTTCGGAGTCAGCGTTAAGATGTAGAGTTCTCTACAACTTGCTGGGAATGTCAGTTACGAGGTTGCACGAAGGTAAAGATATAGCGCCATGAGTATGATCATGGATAGCACTTTGATGTACACAGCAACCTTCTGGTCGAGCACAAATGGTTCAAATGGCTCTGAGAACTATGGGACTTAACATCTATGGTCATCAGTCCCCTAGAACTTAGAACTACTTAAACCTAACTAACCTAAGGACAGCACACAGCACCCAGTCATCACGAGGCAGAGAAAATCCCTGGCCCCGCCGGGAATCGAACCCGGGAACCCGGGTGCGGGAAGCGAGATTTCGAGCATAGATTTACTTTTTTATGACTTATAGTGTAGATGTGTCTTTTGTTCAAGCACGTAAACTAACGCTCCCCTTTATTTTTCCTCTTTTAATTCAGTTGTATCTAAATTTGTAAGGTTCTAACTGCAGCATGCACATATCTTTTATTGGACATCGGCATATCTGAGATGAAACGAGGATTAATGTTAATCTATGCATGTCTCGCACATCCAGTCTCAAATTCGGGCTGTAATCAAATACACTGACATCGTGAAACTGACAGTCTTCAACAGCATCTACTGCCACTGCGAAACCTTAGCAGTTTCTCTTGGTAGTAACAAGTAGTGATATGGTTTGTACGCCAATAGTATTGGGTTGTGCAGTTTGGCGATTCTGATAACCTTTTGCTGGTGTCTCGTCACATTGACAAAATAATATTTTGATCAGGACGAGAAAGACAAAACTCTCAACGTTACGTGGTCCGCTGTAGGTGAGCAAAGGGCTCAGTTTTTGTCACAGTAGTTGGTAACCTTAAAATGTCCTAGAATACAGAAGTACAGCAGTCGTACTGGAAAAGTGTTCTTATTCCCAAAGAACTTTCGAACGTCTCTGTAATTCAATTAGAAATCAATGCCGCCATTCTGGTCCTTGCGAAACAGCTTTCTGAAAAAAAGGTGTTTTTTTTATTTACCCTTCACTTTGACACCACATAATAGTTAGGTGACCAAATTTGTCAGACGGTCGACTACAGTTCTCTGTACAGCAGCTACGGTCTAAAGGTTATATATAGAACGTGTTGTGGATTATAGTGTTCGAGGATACTAGTGACCGCTGACGTATCTTTCTAGTTGAATCAGGTGGTATTTCAAACACTGAAATCGTTCACGCTCATGTGACAGTCTTCTACACGGATGGATGAAATACTTGTTAGAATTGTCTGGCGTCTTATCCTCTGATACCGAGAATGAGCTCTAACTCTCTTTCCGGTCCCCTTAGTCAGACATTTCAAAATGGATAGCTCTCTTTATGGATTTTGCGAGTATTTGATTATTTCGTACTCTAGTTTCTTGTTTATACGACAAATTATACGCAAGACTATTGATCGTTCTAAATACAGCTACATCATTTCATAGAGTTAACAATACGGTTATCAAAAAGCGACCCACGGAGTCTAAATCAGAGTAAACAGAGCAGAAGGGGTATGTTAAACAGATAGCTCTATCCGCATGTGGCAATCATCCTTTATTTGTGCTTGCTCATTCGTTGGAGCTGCCATTGTTTATGCACTGAACATGTACAGCTTACTTGACGATTGTGCAATAACTATCTGAAGAGTCTATTTTTCTAGTTAAAAGACTATATTTTAGATTTCTGAAATACGTATTCCCTCGTGAACATTTTACCCCATTACAGATTGACATAATACAATTTTCCCTTAGAACGGACATGTTCCGCCTCGATTGTTTTTCATGATCACAATTACTGCTATTGAGCCATGTTACAGCTCACTGTTACGTGCGTCGATGAATGTCGATCCTTTTAAGAGGAACTGCCCTCGTGCTGACGACGTTTACATATTCCAGGAGTCTTCGTCACTTATACAAAAGAAACTCCATAAGGTGTATAAATTATTTTCAACCTCTGTTAACTTGATTTAATTTCCTAAGCGACTGACAGATGTTTGTGGAGGCATGAAGAAAATGATTCAAATGGATCCAAGCATTATGGGACTTAATATCTGAGGTCATCAGTCCCCTAGACTTAGAACTGCTTAAACCTAGATAAGCTAAGGACATCACACACATCCATGCCCGAGGCAGGATTCGAACCTGCGACCGTAGCAGCCGCGTGGTTCCGGACTGAAGCGCCTAAAACAGCTCGGCCACAACGGCCGGCCAGGCATGAAGATATGACTTAAAACTACCTTCTGATGTCAGCAATCGCCACAGACAAATACAGACACTGAAAAATACGACGAAGACTAAAATTGAGACACTTCATAGTTTAGCGTAGACAAAGTTGGACGAGGAATGAGGAAGAACATAACATATGTTAATCTGTTCAGAGCATCGTCAACCATTGTGAAGTACACCACTCAAGCTTATGGCAAATATTGCTGAGGGCCTTGAGCTACCACTTGCGTAGCTAAAATCGACGACGAGTACCAACTATGATTTAAAAAAATGTGTGTGAAATCTTATGGGACTTAACTGCTAAGGTCATCAGTCGCTAAGCTTACACACTACTCAACCTAAATTATCCTAAGGACAACCACACACACTCATGCCCGAGGGAGGACTCGAACCTCCCCTGGGACCAGCCGCACAGTCCATGACTGCAGCGCCTGCAGACCACTCGGCTAATCCGGCGCGGTGAACTATGATTAAAGATAGTGCGCCAGAAGGGAGAGAATGGCGAAGAAACTCAAAAATTAATGCCAAATGTTAACAACTAAATTTCGTCCAACATGGTAAACAACTAAAACAGGATCAATAATGTCAGTAGTGTAAGAGTAGCCATTTGTCTTCACAAACTTCCGAGAACTGGAAGAATAAATGAGAGGAATACAACTTTCTGTCGGTTCACAGAATCGTCAATGTTCACTCTGAGAGAGTTGAGGCAGTGTGGTTAACGTGCTATACTCGGAACAAAGTTCAAACTCCTCCTCACTTACCCTAATTTTGGTTCCACGCGATTTCTCTGCACTGTTGTCATAGAATGCCGAAATGATTCTTTCAACAATGCTACGGTCGATTTCTTTACTTGCGCATATGAGTTAGAGCTCCGTCTCTAACGACTTCGACGTTGACTCTAACCTATCTTTTGAATTTCTGTTGCGGCTAGAAGAGCTTCCAAAGTCCAACTGTGCTGTAACTGAAAAAATAGGGAGACAGAGACAGCACGGCTCTCCCTCATACCACATTCCTGAAGTAGATTTTCGGGAAAACAGTTAAGATGAGCGTATGCCTTTTGTATCCAACGATAATCTTTTAGACACACATCAGAAATCTGAATTATTATCAGTCTCGAAATTTCTGCCTCCACGATCTGTTTCAGCGTAAATGCAACAGAAATTCATGCCGTAAATAGGTTCCCGCAGTTACTATCCTGAATTTCGGAAAGTATCCTCAGATTCATCCTTTGCTGCTATCTGCAGCATCTGCTCTTAGTTCTCAGAACTTACACGAATTAGCCATAGATTTGACAGCTCACTAGTGTTTTCAGAAATAATGTCAGCGTGTCTTCATATCCTCGATAAGTTTTGTGATATTTCCTTGATATCTCTGGAATTGGGGTAGAGTGTTCTTAAGTGGCTTGTAAGCACTTACGTTATGGCTAAGTGACTGAGTCAGTGAATGAAAGAAAATTATTACAGGTTTTATTTTAGTGACGTTGGTTTCATCAGTTATATAAGTTAATTATGTTGTAAAAAAGGAAATGAAGAGTTGTCATCGATATTGCTCATCGACACTATAACACTAAGTGAAATTCTTCTGTATAAGAATATACCTGATGGACATGATCACTAGAGCCCGGATTTTCAT
Source organism: Schistocerca piceifrons (assembly GCF_021461385.2). Classification (NCBI taxonomy): domain Eukaryota; kingdom Metazoa; phylum Arthropoda; class Insecta; order Orthoptera; family Acrididae; genus Schistocerca; species Schistocerca piceifrons. The sequence continues at coordinate 85,275,433 of NC_060149.1, forward strand.
GCACTATCAAATCGTAAAACATGCATGCACAGTGAGACAGCAAAACAGCAAAAATATGCGGCATCAGAATTCAGTTCTATATTTATTTCTATTTTCTTCTAAATTAGTACACAACAACTAATTTCTCCAAAATTTTCTTCACTTAGGCCCATGTGGTTATCTGACAGAACATTTCTGTACATAGAGAGATGAAGTTTCTACTTCACAAGAAGTAACAGACGCGTAGATAATTGAAGAAGTTTCGAACAAAGTCAAATAAAGTTGAAACTCTTTTGCATATTCGCCACAAAATATTTTTCTTTTTGCACATTCATAACCTCAGAATCAGTATTTGAGCCGATAGCTTTGTTCAGCAAGTCTTGTGTTACAACACCCACTCCGCCACAGCATAGTTGTTTCCCAGCCTCTGAACCAACAGTCGAAGATTCCACCAGTGGTAGTAGCTTTGTGACTTCCAGATTCATTACTGTTGCAAACAAATACGCAAAATTTGATTCTATGTAAATCAGGTCTTTCTTCAAATCTGTGTTCCCGGATGCCACTTGCGCGTCTTTAATGCAAGCTATATTAGTGGCTTTAAAAGTGTGTACGACCTAAAACCGAAAAATAGTACAGTTACGGGGCAGTAGCTTTAGGTTTATCAGTAGAATGAATCAACTTCAGTAAATCTGTGGGAATTTACGGTCTTTATTCAGGTACCCTGCTGGTTAAAATAGGTTGTGGTTGCAGAGCTAAATGAGGGAGTGTAACTCCAAATGGCGCGAAAAGGAAAACTGTTTTCAAGAGCACCTTTAAAATGAGAAAAAAGTCAGGGTATGATTTAATTAAAGCTGTCAGATTTATCAAACCTTTGTAGTTTATGCGCCTACTTAATTTGTTTATGGATGATATCAACGTATTCGCATTGTCATGTTTTAGACGTACTCTTTCAGCTTCACGAAGTGTCCCATGGCGTAAACATATAACGTTCCTTAGGTCAGGAATAAAATATTTCAATCGCTTTCCCGGCCTTCATCATATGCGAAGCGGTAGCGCTTTGCAGCAATAGGACCCGTTTTCATTTATGTTTATTGGCCACAGTATTCCTAAAAATTAGTAATATCAGATTACTGTAACATTTTAAAACATGACGTACAGAGTGTAAATGTTTTAGCAAACCCTTGGTTTGCGGGTGGATAACAAGGAGCATAAGGACTTGCAAAACGTGAGGTGCGATACATGAAGAATCAGTTTCAGTCACACCGTGCAGTGCTGACAATGTACGCTTCGTGCCGATCATCCGCTATAATAGAAATGTTATACGAAACTCGGATGTGACAAAATAACGCAAAAGCTCATACTAAAGAAGGTCATACTCAAATATTGTTCTCTTTGAAGTAATCGCTGCAGTTGCCTGACACAACATCAAAAATAAATAATTTTTACGTATTTTTAAATAGATGCACGTGGAAACTGATTTTCATATGAAGTAATTTACTTTTTCACATAGCTGTGAATATGATATTTGAGGATAATTTTTGTGAAACACAGACGGATCCGAGACATAATGTTTTGTGTAATTTTCCAAAAATGATCTGAATGTGGGTTTTGCTAGTTTTTCAAATAGTTCATTTGGTCCTGCCAAAGTATCACATAAGTCCACAAAATATTGATTGGTTGGTTTTTGGGGGTTCAAGGGACCAGACTACAAAGGCCATCGGTCCCTCATAAAATATTAAGTTTGCGTTCGCTTACTTGGTATTCTACTAATAAATGATTGCATACTTTGCACTTTTGAGTCTTTCCATAGTTTCATCTTTCCATTATGACACGCAGAAGTTACGTGCTGATCTAAATGAAACTTTTGTGAGCGGTTGACCTGTAAACTAAACATAACCTAAATCAGTATTACTTCTTTTTAGGCTTAACGTTTCAGTAAAGTGGCTTGGTATGTTGTACAAGGGTTTAGAAAAAATATTGCTTAATACACGCTATTGCCTGGCAAAAAAAGTTAAATACACGACCACTTACGTCCTTACTACAGCAGTCACATTAAACGAGAACACAGCCTGTTCTTAGAAATTCCTTTTCATCGATCCGTGTTTCATTGTCGATAGACTTCGTAATATAAACGCGGGAAGGAAATTGTTTAGTGGCATGCTTTTGCCGTACTTTGTACATACTTCTACGAAGTAGCGTCCTGTTCACAACTGCTAAAATTTTTCACTTATAAATCATAATTGGCATAGGCTGTAAATCTATACTGAACCCGCTTCAGAGCCAATTGCGGTGCGAGGGCAAGGAGCTGGGAAGACAGGAGGTGCGGATGGATGTATCTCGTGCAGTGCTGGGGAAACATACCTTTCCTGCTACGTAGCTCAGTACAGTAGTTTCTAACACTCGCCTTAGATAGCTAGGATTGGCAGCAATGAGAGAAGGCACGAGTATATCGACTTCTGCCAACATCTACCGTCATTTGAGTTCGCTATAAGGTTTGCAGACTGTAACAAAATCCGCTAAATTAGTTATGATCCGCACTTTTTGCTTAATGCATATGAAAAAACACGGATAAAAGGTGATATCGCGCAGTTTATTGTAATGTATGTACTGAAGCCAAGGAAACTATATAATACGCATTATAAACGTCTAAATTCGTGCTATTATATCGAACAAATCTTCTAAATATGCATTTACTCGCAATCTGGCCAAAACATACATGTAAAATGTATTTGCTTAGAAATTCGGGCTCATGATCGTATTGCTGTACCGTCTCTCTTAATCGGGGTGTTCCAGGAGGTATGGTCATTATTCAGGGATATGACAGGAACGACCATTCGAAGCAAAAAAGTCTTGTAAACATGGGCTCTAAAATGCATACTTTAAGAGGTATGAGCACTTGTTCGTCTTCGCTACCACAAAACACATCTGTTCTACTGAACAAGTAGCCATAGCACCTTAGAGCCCATATTTGCTAGACAATCTTTTCTTGTTTTGGTCCACACCACCCCCTCCATAACTATGGAAATAAACGACGTGCAGTAAAAGAGATGTGTTTTACAGTATCGTAGATGTAGATGTGCTCATAACTCTTACGGTATGCATTTTATACTACACGTTTACTTAACTTTTTCGCTTCTAATGATCGTTCCTGTCATATGCCTCAATATTGACCAGTCCTCCTGGGACACGCTGTTTAGGGCAGCCGACAGTTTCCTGTTGTATTCCTGATACTTCTGAAATCTAAGTGAGAGAATATCATCCCTGACAATACTTGCACAAATAAAACAGTAAATGCTTCATACCCCGTGAAATGTGCTCACAAACTTTCTATCCGTATGTTCAAGTGGTTCAAATGGCTCTGAGCACTATGGGACTTAACTTCTAAGGTCATCAGTCTCCTAGAACTTAGAACTAACTAAACCTAACTAACCTAAGGACATCACACACATCCATGCCCGAGGCAGCATTCGAACCTGCGACCGTAGCGGTCGCCCGGTTCCAGACTGTAGCGCCTAGAACCGCTCGGCCACTATCCGTATGTATGTGGTATCATCACATACCTGTCAACATCGATTATCCATTGTAATATTACACCAATGCAAGTGTATGAGCTGTATGAGCCGCACTCGACAGCACTCTTTAGTTAGTAACCACAAAAGTGATGGAGAATTACAGATATTAATGAAAACTTTTAATTTTGTGTCTGATAGCTTCGTAGGTGGAACGTGGGGAGAGTGCCAGAACCTTTGTGCTATATGTTGATCGATAATACAGTCTGTCGTAAGCGCATTTAGGTTCTTCGCAGTTATCATTTATGTCCAGATTCTTTTTTGTTTGTTTTTCCATATGCAACTCTTTACAATAATTTTTTTAAAAAATGAGGCTTTAGATCGTTGGGTGCACTGAAGTCTCGTTCTCCATACTGTCGGAAACGATATAGCTTCTCTGCCTTTCGCGGTGAGAAGACTTCTCAGCATGCGCACCCAGAATCATGTTATTTGCTCTCGATTACGGATGTATCTCCATTCCCTCGGAGAGCAACCCTTGATCCGATAAAATTATTCACCATTCCGAAGAGACACTAACCGCAGCAGGCATACAAATAAAACGACTTCTTAATCTGAATCTTTAAAACACTGCCGCCGTCGCTGGCACTGTAGTCAAGATATAAGGCAATTGGCTTTCATTTCCAGTCGATCGGAGATGTACGAGCGTTTTATCGTTATTTTCTGCGCGCTTCCGTTATTAGCTGCGACATCTTTCCTTCACATTTTTCACCGATAAAGAGGCAGTTTCTTATTAAAACTGCATATCGAGCCGAGGGATCACCCGGGGTGCTGCACTGACATCACAATTCTACCAGCTGCCTCGTGGCTTACTATGCATTGGCTTTTCCACAAATTCCCACTATTCGTAGAAAGAACAGCGACGTGAAATGCTTTTATGAGCGATGTGACGCATAGGCTGACACTCCACATACTGTTAAAACCTACGAACAGTCTAAAGATCACTGCTAAATAACTGCTGCAATTCCACCGTTTCAGTAATTTTCACAGCTCATCATAATGGTTCTTGTAAATAATAAAGTTATCTGCCAATAACCTATGTCTTTCGTTGGTATTTTTCAATTATAATTACATAGGAGGATTATTGACCAAAACCTAACACACTGAAACAGTTATATTTGCTGCCATTTGGGTCTTACGCAGAATTCTCAGCGGAAACATAATTAGGGCTGTTACTAAACGTTAACCGGGTGCAATTCACTGGATGGTAAGAGCAATTCGTAATCCAAAGCTCTACGCGTCAATTACGTACAAAGCATTATTTGCAACTACCATCAAATGTACAACAACTCCCACTCCGCCTTGTTTCATGCGTCTATATATATACACTCTTACGTTAGAGCTGTTTATACCAATACTTCAAGCATTATTTAAATAGGAATATTTCATACAGTATGCGTTACGTAACTGTAGTTAACAACATGATATAATTAACACATATTTCTTTACACGTGTCTGTAGTTCATGTTTCTTTTTTAATATTAATTATTCAGATCCTACTTTAATGAAGAGTATTTTAAGCAGTATTTATCATTATGTTGTCATGTAAACCATGAAATTTTTAAATTAAAATACCTTCCAAGCTGTTGCATGTTAGATAAATTAAACACATTTCGATAGTAAGGAGACGTAGTACTGTAAACCAGTACAGGTCAGTGTTGTAGCACAATTCTACTAGCGGTATTGATATTTTTTGGAACATGGCACTGTGAAATTTTAACTATCAAAAATGAAAAATAAAAATTCATCAGAAAAACTAAGTTACACTATAGGCACCAGCAAGGCATAAATCATGCTTTGAATTGGTAATTTGGAAAAAGTAGTGCCGGCCGCGGTGGTCTAGCGGTTCTGGCGCTGCAGTCCGGAACCGCGGGACTGCTACGGTCGCAGGTTCGAATCCTGCCTCGGGCATGGGTGTGTGTGATGTCCTTAGGTTAGTTAGGTTTAAGTAGTTCTAAGTTCTAGGGGACTTATGACCTAAGATGTTGAGTCCCATAGTGCTCAGAGCCATTTGAACCATTTGAAAAAGTAGTGTGTGAAGTGATTTTGATATATACTAGGTATTTGTTGTCCGGAATAAAATTGAAAAAGAGGAAAGAAAACATTTGTTTACTCCAGGAGTGATATGAATGCAACTGGAGATTATACACTTCGCTAGGTTTCAACCTGTATTCGGAATACACGAGGTTCAAAACCTAGTGCGACCAACCTTTTGTAGAACTTACGTCCGTTCTCTAAATAACGTCAGATGAATGCTGGGATGCTTCCTTGGGCAGGCCACTAGTTAGTATTACACTCCCTTCCCCTCTCCCCGTCCAAAATGTTCAAATGTGTGTGAAATCTTATGGGACTTATCGGCTAAGGTCATCAGTCCCTAAGCTTACACACTACTTAACCTAAATTATCCTAAGGACAAACACACACACCGATGCCCGAGGGAGGACTCGAACCTCCGCTGGGACCAGCGTACCCCCTCCAATCTCATGCCAGTTGAGCTTGTACTCCGTCTCTTGTCTCTTTGTTTTTGCGTAGCGACTGCCCGCTCACATTTCTGATGATGCAAATTAATGTAGATGTCTCAGCAGAGCCGGCCCGGGTGGCCGAGCGGTTCTAGGCACTTCAGTCCGGAACCGCGTGACTGCTACGGTCGCAGGTTCGAATCCTGCTTCGGGCATGGATGTGTGTGATGTCCTTAGGTTAGTTAGGTTTAAGTAGTTCTAAGTTCTAGGGGACTGACGACCTCAGATGTTGAGTCCCATGGTGCTCAGAGCCATTTGAACCATTTCAACCTTGTCTCAGCAGAAAATTTAAAAATGAAATGATTGAGCTTCCTGTCAAGCAGTATTGGCTCTTTAGTCTACTATGCCACGGCTGTATAGAAATAATACTATTCATTTAAATACGATCTGCTAACCGCAATTGTATCTTCCCTTTAATTGGGCCTGAAATAGTAATAACTAACGTATGTAATACATCGTTGTTAATGTAAGCTAATTCTTTATATTGGTTGCATGTTATGTGCTAGAGAGAATGTCAGTCTCGCCACTAGAATCGTGGACGCACTGTAAGAGGAGCAACCAGTGGCGATAACTGCGCTACAAGCTTTGCATTTGAAGCATCATACGCCATTCCTGATGTGGCAGTAATAGTTATTAGTTTATTACTATCTGATAGGACGTAGTACCTGGCGGTGACCTCTCAGCGGCAGATAGATTATGTTAAACATAATAGTAATTGTGATTGGCAGTTGCTGCGCAAAAAAAAAAAAATGAATAAAAGAAAATAAACGTTACTGCTTGCAAAATGAAGCTTTTAGCTTCTTTTCTTTTTAGTGTCCATCGCGACAACTGTGACTGAGTTATTGAGTAATTTATTTCTGAAAAAAGTATAACAATGTATACCTGTGATTTCTTTTCTTTTGTACCGGAGCTATTTTTACGTACATTATGACTGCTTCTCTCCGTTAATCTACACGTGCGCGCGTGTATTCAGGAGCACTCGCATGTGTGGCTATGTGTTCGAGAAACAAGTAACACTATTTCCCACTGCTGGTGGTGGGTGGAGAATTCCTATTATAAACAAAAAGTCATTCCTTTTCTCCCCACGTTCGAGTCGTATAAAATGGAAGAAATAATTTCCGTGCTGGCTGGTCGACGTCGCGATCTCTTTATTGTTGCTAGCGCCCCCCTGTCAACCAGCAGCCAATAGACTGCCTGCCGCCTTCCACGTCACTGGAAATTTACATTTCCTTCGTCTCCTCCTTTCTGTTCTTCTTCCGTTCGGCAATAAAGTGTGAGCTGGCGATTTTTCGATCGAGAGTGCCGGCGCGCCTGTGTGACGAGACGTGATAATTGGAGATTCACTCAAGTCGCGGCTGTCTCTTTTATCCCGTATGCTGATGAGCCGCTGCTCCTGCGCTTCCTGCTTTATGATGACGCAAATGCTCTTGTCAAGCCACCACTAACTGTTGTTAAATTCATAGATTACTCAGCCGTGATCGAGCGAGGATTTACCATTCGAAGGAGGCAATTATTCTCGAAAGAAATCCCATTTAGTTTTAAGACGTGGGAGGGTGGAAAAAGTCCCGTGTAACAACCACGCAGCCCATTTCTCTGTTTTGTAGATTAAGAGTTCCCAAATGTTCTGAGGTGCGCTCGCTTAAGATTCCTTTGTAATTAGATTGAAATGAGGTTTCTTTCGTAAACTGCGGGGGCGGTGAGGGTGGAAGGGGCGTCGAGCCACGGTCGGAATTACCGAACAGACATTTGGTAGTGTGACACACAAACTACATTTCAAACGTGATCGAAGACGGCTGATCTGCTCTGAGGTAATTATAGATGATCTCTCTTGCAGAGCAAAAGAAATCGAGCTTAACTGTATTTTTCTGAAATGACATTCGTAGAAAAAATGGAAATGTGTCTCGGAGTTTAGAAGACTGTTTTCGTGCTATCTCCTTAATTCAGACAGCTCGTTTGATTCGTTTTCACGCTGGCGTTCAATTTAATAACTTACTGATGTCGAGAAATAAACGAGTATATCTTAGTTATTTTCTTTTTGTGAGAAAATATGTAGCTTTAGGGTTTAGGAGTCGTAGCTTGGAAACTCATTACTCCAAGATAACGGTGGCTGTGGATTAAACTGCAGTTATTGTCCCATTTTAATACACAAAATACGCCTTTCGGAAACACATTTCTATCTTCATCTTGTCTAACACAAAAACCAATTCATGTTGCTATCACATTTCCCGAGTTGTATATTTAGGATTCACTTCCTTTATTCTGAAACTTGTAGGTCCTATTTTCGTATTTATATGTATATGACAACATTTATAGCTTCACTGATGTTCTGATGTTAGGCAGCATTCGTCATGTGGGCGATTTATGGATTTGTTTATATCAGAAGCTACACTTAAACACTAAAACAAATCGTTTCAGTCCTTCTGAAACTAAATCTGAAATCAGTTGTGGCCGATTGCTGTATTTCTTCAAGTAACTCGTTACTCTAGCTTGTTTTCTCGTTTGTTTTAATTTTTATGCCGGCCGAAGTGGCCGTGCGGTTCTAGGCGCTGCAGTCTGGAACCGCGAGACCGCTACGGTCGCAGGTTCGAATCCTGCCTCGGGCATGGATGTGTGTGATGTCCTTAGGTTAGTTAAGTTTAGATAGTTCTAAGTTCTAGAGGACTAATGACCTCAGAATTTGAGTCCCATAGTGCTCAGAGCCATTTGAACCATTTTTTAAATGTTTATTTATTTTCGGCAGAGCTGGACAATTTTTCCCTATCATGTGTACTGTCATGTAATTTGACAGTTTAAATTTTCAAATATCTAAGAATATGGCAGTATTCTGAGAAATACGGACTCGATAGAAGACATAAACAGCTGTAATGACGGACCTCACGTGGTTACACTCAAGAAAGCTGCCTGTGATAACAGGCGAAACGTTGGTCTTCGTTCTAATTACGTCCACAACCTTTTTTTTTTTTGTTTCTGAATTTGTCAGAATCACATCGTTCCTTTTTTTTATTTATAATCGTGCTGTGATTTGCAAACCTACTTTCTGCTCTAAAATTTATTTTTCATTTGAGGAATATAACGAAGAATACTTTGTTATTAGTTTCAGTGATTGGGAGAAATTTGCCGGCACGTGTGATACATAATAAGCGTGGTGATCAGCAATCATTTTTAAAAGTGAGGAACATGCCTGAAGTATACGGTATCACTGTAGTACTTTTCTGTTATTTTTGTGTTTACTCTCGCTTAAGTCAAATATAGTACAAAAGACAATGTTGAAAATTGTTTAGTTAATGTAAGAAGCATTTTTCGCATTCCTAATATTTTGTGCTGCTTTATATACAGACTTGATGTGTTACTGCGGAAACAAACAAAAACTGAGAAACATTATGTCATCGTCCCTCCCTCTCTCTCCCTCCCTCCCTCTCTCTCTCTCTCTCTCTCTCTCTGTCTCTCTCTCTCTCTATCTCTCTCTCTCTTTCTCTCTATCTCTCTCTCTCTTTCTCTTTCTCTCTCTCTTCTTTTTGTTAACGTTGCTCCCCTACCTTTCCTCGAATGATGAACGAGCCGTTGTTGTTATAAAATCCCAGACAGACTTGGTGGAATTCCTTGCTTAAGAGATTCTGCGGAATCCCGTTAATATGTGCATGAAGTAGCACAGAATATTCGCGTGCTCCACCGTCTCCCACATTCTTATTAGCCGAGTAAAAGCGCCGCTAGGATGCGCTCCCCATTTTTCAGCGATGTTCATGGAGTCAGTGACGCAGTAGAGCTCGCATGATAAATTGAAATCCCGTGCCACTGTAGTGTCGGCTGCGTTCCCAATTGTTGTTAGCCACTCAGAGTAGATCGCACCGATGGTCATCCGTCTTCGGCAACATTCTTCATGAGCAGCCGCTGCTTTCCCATGTCGAAGAGATATATCTCCCTCGCATCCGGGATGCCGATACACATATGCTGCTGACCGAGCAGCTTTAGCTCCATACTTCCGCGATTGCTCACTTCAGAAGCGGCCGACAGAAGCGCACGAGCCATTAATTGAACAGGTGCGTTGAGTGATAGGCAAACCTTTCCCGGACGTAAACTTACTATTTGGACTTGGTTCTGTTAGAATGTAATTTCTCAGGACTCTGAGGTTCTTAGAGACATAGCATAACTCTTTTGTCGACAGATATGTGGAAAGGAAAAGCCGTCTCATTGTTAGAGAAACAGACCCAACAGTTACTGTAAGCAATTCACATTAAGCTTATCCACTATATCAGGCAATGAGGGTTAGGATCAAAATCTAAATTACTCTAAAAACAATCACTATTTTTGAGCTTGTGCAGCTTGTCATGATATACAGCATGGCGTCACATATTCTATTTTATAGATATTCTTTAGTTGTCTTAATTGGATTGATTATGCTGCGTAAATTTGGCACTGGCTGAAACATAGTAATGCGAAGAAAACATCAGATAATATTTGAAAGTGGTGCAATAGATAAGAAATTTTGGCTGCTCGCAGAGTTTGCAGTTCTGGATACGTTTGTCTTCTTTTTACAGATCGGTATGGCGCAGGTGTGACCACGTGAAATACTATGGAACTGCCGTACTGTTGTGGTCATCCTCGTCCTAATTCCTCCTTTTAAGCTTCAACTACTACAGAGAAAGACATCAATATTTAATTCATTAAAGGTGTTCCGTTTCTAAAGAAGGAAGGAAGACAGATCACGGTTTAACGCCTCGTCGACGACGAGGTAATTATAGATGGAGCACCACCTCGAAAAGCAAAGGATGGGAAAGGAAATTTATCGCGTCCATTTCAAAGGAACTATCGTATCATGTATCTTATGGAAACAATGAAAATCTGATTACGGATCGCCGATAAGGATTTGAACCACCGTACTTCCGAATATGAGTCCTGTGTCTTCAATACTGCGCTACCAAGCTCAGTACATCAATTTCTAAAGACCAATCTGCTGAGTGAACTTTCGACTGTCGGTTGAGACTGCCGTGATGCCAATTCTGAACCTGTGTTACACACTAACGCTTGCAAAAGTGCCAACGCCGAAAAGCAAACATGTGATTGAAATGAACTTTATATCTCTAACTGAATATATAGCAGTATGCAAGTGATTAGGATTACAGAACTGTTCATGATGCCCGACTTCAGTATGATGTGAAGCCCCCAAGAGTAGCAACCAGAACGTCTAACCGTCACTCTTGGGGAACAGTTCTACACAAAACAATGACAGTGGCTGCTGGAAGGAAGAGACCAACAAATTGCCGATCAACCACGTTCGATATATTTTCGACAAGCGAAATGCGAGGGAAGCGCAGTACCCGTACTCGTTTCAACCATGGTCAGATATTCCTCGCCGCGTATGACTTGGCATTGTTCTGTTGAAATATGGCATGTTGCATCGGGTGCAGGAAGGGCAATACATCAGCCTCTAATACTCCCGAGTGTATTGGTTGATGTTCAGATTTCTCTCAGCACCCAACAATTAAGATCACACATTGTATCCAATGGCGTTCCAATCGCACGGCCGGCCGAAGTGGCCGTGCGGTTAAAGGCGCTGCAGTCTGGAACCGCAAGACCGCTACGGTCGCAGGTTCGAATCCTGCCTCGGGCATGGATGTCTGTGATGTCCTTAGGGTAGCTAGGTTTAACTAGTTCTAAGTTCTAGGGGACTAATGACCTCAGCAGTTGAGTCCCATAGTGCTCAGAGCCATTTGAACCATCCAATCGCACGTGGCCTTTGTCCGCTAATCCGCTTGACAATGCACAACGTAGCAGGCGGCTACTGAGTTGTAGACGACCGCGTATGCGGTCGTCATTGTAGGAGAAGTTGTTGCTGGAAAAGTTCAAAATTACATTTAGCGTTCATACGTCCATTGCAGTCTGAGGCCATTATGGTGCCTGAAAAATGGAAGCCGACGCATGGGCACCCATGCTACCTAAACAGCACGCACGCCGCATGTAAATGTCGACGTAAACAGGTGCACATCTGTTCCAGAACTCTGTGTTGAAGTGGTGGAACAGATCGAGGTGGCGCAGTGGTTAGCACACTGGACTCGCATTCAGAAGGACGACGGTTCCAACCTGTCTCCGGCCATCCTGATTTAGGTTTTCCGTGATTTCCCTAAATCGTTTCCGGAAAATGCCGGGATGGTTCCTTTGAAAGGGCACGGCCAATTTCCTTCCCAATACTTCCCTAATCCGAGCTTGTGCTCCGTCTCTAATGACCTCGTTGTTGACGATACGTTAAACACTAATCTCTTCCTCCTCCTCGAAGTTGTGGATCCATTTGGTCCATACGGACGAGACAGCAGTCATCTCATGCAACGGTCACGCTGCATACGACCCTCTGTATCTAAATCTATATCAGCAGCTATAGTCTGCGGATCACTATGACTTTGTATTATGGTTTCTTCCCGATTCAACGGGTGGAATGTGTGCGAAAAACGACTTCTTGTGTTCCTCGATGCGACCGGTTATTTGTCTAATTTTATCTGCACGATATCTGCGAGGTTAATACACGAGAGAGACTGAACAATATTTGCAGCTTCTGCCCTGAAAGATGGTTCTCGAAGTTTTATAAGCAGGTTATCGCGAGATAGTGCGCCAGTTAAGATTTTTCAACATTTCTGTTAATCTCTCCTGTCGCCTTGGTATTTACTTTGTATACAGTTGAGACTATGTGCTAGTTTCACTTCATATCTCTACACGTCTTAACTCCGAAATATGTGTATGACGAGACTGGCTGTACTAGTGACTCATTAATCCTGTGGTCAATAGATACCACAATGCTATCTTTCGTTAAGTGCATAACTTTGAATACTGTGTATTAAGACCAAGTTGCCAGTTCTTGCGACAGGCTGATATTTTGTAGATATCTAACTCGATGTTGCTGAATGCTTTACCAGAATGAATTTTATCATAGGTAACTGCATCATCTGCGGAAAACCTGAGATTGTAAGTAATACTATGTCCCTAGTTGTGTGGTTCGGTGTCTGAGTGAGAAAGTGCCAGATTATAAATCCAAAGGTTCGGATTTCGATACTCTGTCAATTTTTGGATTTTTCCTGGCAATAATTTGGTTATGTGAAAACTACCAAGTTGCACCGTGGTTCGGACTTCATGTTAAATTCTAAGACCCCCTACAACGGCCCGGTAAGTCAGTTCAAAGGTCGTAGGAAGATCAAGGTATGCCACCTCAAATAGAACCGTGCCTAGCTCGTTTCTAGTAAAGCATGTGGTGTTCGGGCCAATCTTCGGGCTTTGGACAGCCTTAAAAAAATGGTTCAAATGGCTCTGAGCACTATGGGACTTAACTGCTGTGGTCATCAGTCCCCTAGAACTTAGAACTACCTAAACCTAACTAACCTAAGGACATCACACACACCCATGCCCGAGGCAGGATTCGAACCTGCGACCGTAGCGGTCGCGCGGTTCCAGACTGTAGCGCGTAGAACCGCACGGCCACTCCGACCGGCCCTGGACAGCCTTACTTAAGTCATTAATGTCTAAGATGAACACGACTCTCGCTCTGGACACCCCAGATATTATATAATTGTCTGTATATGACTTTCCATCCTGAATAACATGCTGTATCCTACTCTTAGGGGAATTTCGATTCAGTCACAGACTTGGTTATATATCCTTTAGCTTTGTTAACAGTCTAGAAATACTGAATCGACCTGGTCTACCCACGGGTGCCACACACGCATGACGAGTGAACGGCAGCATATGTAAAAAAAATTGTGTTAGTATTGTGTATGCTTACAGTAGTTTTGCGAATTTCACTTGAAACAAACTACCGCCTACCGCAGGTACACGTTTCTGTTGTATTTACATCCCAATAAATGTCCTACGCCCTGACGATGAATAAAACACGCTATTGAACAGTTTTTCATTCATTACGCCGTCCCGATTTTGTGAAGAATAGCTTCTACGCTATCTAGAATTACTGCTAACTTACTGCATTATGTTTATTTTTAGCACTGGTAGGATTTATTCTCCATGTGGCAATTGTCCCTGCGTTTTCGCTTAGTGCGGTAATGCTTCCACAATATTACCGTCTCTTAAATAAATGCTATGAAACGTTCGTAATGCCAGATGGTGATCGCCGCAGATAGAAGTTAGCTAACAAAATAAATAAATTTCTACGTAGCAGCTTATGGAGTCCCCAGAATTATATCCTTCGAAACGATGAACGCTTTTCCTAAATCCCAATGCTGATTATCCCTAATTAAGAAACCAATTTCTTAGTAGTTCTCGATACTCGCTGGGTTCCACCTTGGTAGCGCAGCGAGTTCGCCGCCTAATGTATCGTACTTCATTTCTATGCTACGTTGTTAAAAAAAATTTTATAACAGACTTTACCACAATAGCAGATGTTGGTACTATGAGTCTGTGGAGACTGAGACTTAAATTTTGTGACCATATACTCTCGAAGAAGAAATGGATTCGCCTACAGAAACTACCGTAGCGAAATGTGATCAGTAACCATAACGAGAAGCATTTTTAACAAGGAGAAAGATGATACCAAATTATTCCTTTTAACGTATTATTGAATAAGTGGCTGAGAGTGCACGTTATTGGCCACGCTCTTCACATTCCTTCTACGCAGAGAGATGCGATGCTGCTTCGTTAGACTCTCCCCTTTAGTGTTAACAATTTAGCGAACGCCTTTAAATGGCTTTAAAATTTTTGTTTACTTTCTGCGAAGTAGGCTGCTGTTCTAAAAACAGAAAGCAAGAAGTGATCACGCCGGCGCGAAATACCGGGGGTGAGGCGAGTATTCTAACACGTCGCGCTCTGCGTACAAACAAACAGCGCTAAAACTCACACCGCTAAACGGACAAACACTGCTTCTGATTTCTGTCTACATGATGGCTTTTTGAGGAATTTTAAACTTTTTCGAGATGTTTCAGAACCGATGTCTCCTAAATTACGTGGCGTATCAGAAACAACAGTTGGATATTCAGTGTACATAACAACACTAAGATTCTAGGGACAAGTATGTGTTGTTGCGTGGGCAAATACAGAAGACAACCAGAAATAAGGTTAGCTCTTTGTTCCACATCGCACATAAATATTACTGGTACGACCTTTGAAATTTCTGGATTCTTCTCGTTATCTGTCGACAGATTTTACAGGTCTAAGTGATCTGCGAACTTGCCAGACGTGGCCTATCATTTTGCGAGATTTGAAGCCCACCATAATATCCCTGTATCTGCTCAATATCAACACAATCTGACTCCTCCATTCTGAGCAAAACTTCCTTTCTGTCCGCCTTTCATCCTTGCGTGCCTCGGGATTGCTGTACCATCATCAGTGCACAATTTTAATTCTTAACTCTGCACTTA
The DNA here is from genome assembly GCF_021461385.2 of Schistocerca piceifrons. Classification (NCBI taxonomy): domain Eukaryota; kingdom Metazoa; phylum Arthropoda; class Insecta; order Orthoptera; family Acrididae; genus Schistocerca; species Schistocerca piceifrons. The sequence goes on from NC_060149.1 coordinate 85,290,844, forward strand.
ATTCTACATGTGGCTGTCTGTGTTTTTGGTATATGTGCTTTTATTCTACAAGTGCCATTATCAATCAGAAATTCCTGAGATAGTGCTCATTTTGTACGTTTTGGAGCTCACTGTACAATTCCATAAAAATTACAAACTGTCAAACCCAAAAAATGATGGTCCGAGCGCTATGCCAGGTACATAGATAACAAACTCTAGCAAATACCACACGTACCAGCTAATGCAATCAGTCATAAGTAAAACAAAATTACGGTACTAAATGACGCAGTGATGATTTTACGACTGAACTAGGAAATTTTCGTGGACAAAAGAAAGTATTGCACTACTCTTTGCTCAAAGAGGTAACAAACGATTATTTTATAACTGAAGACAGTTCTGAAAACTTCACCAATTTCTTCCAGAAATAACTCCTCCGCGCTGTCAGCTGAGACGGCACTTTTCCTGTGTTTCATACGTTGACTTTTTGGGATGATTTTACACTTCTGTAACGCCGCAATGGTATGCCTCAACGCCGATTTGCGTAGAAAAGCTTTCGTTGTACTATACAAAAGTTCACGACCAGATATTGATACTGGTTTAGCCGGCCGGAGTGGCCGTGCGGTTCTAGGCGCTACAGTCTGGAACCGAGCGACCACTACGGTCACAGGTTCGAATCCTGCCTCGGGCATGGATGTGTGTGATGTCCTTAGGTTAGTTAGGTTTAATTAGCTCTAAGTTCTAGGCGACTGATGACCTCAGAAGTTAAGTCGCATAGTGCTCAGAGCCATTTGAACCAAACCACAGTTTCAGTACAATTACATTAACGCAATACTTTTCTTCTGTCTCTTCAAAACAACTCAGGATACGACTTCAGCTATTATGTACGTTACATTCTGTTAACTAAAGTTTCTTTTGCGCTATTCTGGACTCAGAAACCATAAATTTTCTTCTTATTCGAAATCAGTAACAGGACATACACAACACAATTGTAATTAAAAGATATATCTACTTGTAACTGCCCAAGCACTGTCAAAATGTCTAATAGCGGTGCCAAAAAAACTAACAACAAAAATAATAACATTACAGGAGGGCTCAGTCACGGTACGTGCTATAACGATGAAAAATGTTCTCAGCTTTGAAATGGGACCAAGATATGGTACTCAGTGCGACGAATATTTTTCTTTGTTGAAAGCTTCTTATTTTTATTTCTGTGTTGGCAGATTTGGACGAATGTTAGTAGGTACTGTACCATAGAGACCGTAGAACTGTGACTGTCATTGATTTGTAGTACAGTACTTACAACTGAAACGGGCGAACCTAAAATGTACTTATCTGATGGTATGGCGTCACAATCTCAGGAGACTGGAAAAGAGCGAAGGAGTATGTTAGTTTTGGACTGTGCCAGGAATGTTGCGCATGGGACGCAGAACTGATCAGTGCACCATTTGCTCCATTTCATAGACAAAAGAGGAAAGCGAAGGAATAGTAGGACAAGGCGCTATCCCCTCTTACTGTCTGTCTCAAATCACCTCGTCTCTAAGCTGTAAGCGTCCTTCATATTCCATGAATTTCTCTGAAGTCTTTTGTTTACCGAACGTAATATATGGTAATAAACTGAGTTTTAATTGCAAACATTTGTATCTTTTTCCGGGAGGCTGTTGAACACCTCGTTTCATTTTTAAGTAAGTGTCGCACTGTATATGGTGTTAGTACCGACCCGAAAGAGCTTTAGCTTTCTTGAACAGAATAACGAAAGAAAATCCTCGTGGCCTTGTTTCAACTCTGACGAACACGGCGTCTCGCGAGGAGAAATTAGTATCACTAGTGCAAGCAGTTACACAGAGGCTAATGGAAACAAAAGCTATGAGTTTCATGTTTACAGCATCGTGCAGTCGAGGTACGTCATCCGTTCCTCTTTTTCAGCTCGACTGCTCTAAGTTACAGTACGAATATAAACAACTACTCCTGGAAATTGTACAAGACTCACTGTACAAATAAGATGCTGGTATCAACAAACTTCATGAAAAAATCATACTATAGAAATTTGCAGTTCAAAGTATCTCAAGTGTCCTGGATAGACGAGGAAGGGAAGTTATCACAGATATGTGAGTTTAACTTCGTTGCACATCCCCAGAATGCAGGTTTGAAATTGCCTACGGACGAATTACAAAGTCAAGTGGTATGTCATGCATAAAACTAGAAAGTTATACAACTCGTATTGTTTACAGGCTTGTTCTCTCCAGCGTTCGCCGCGAATATCAGTCAAAACATAGTGTAATCGTAGTCATAATGTGTTTTGACATAAACAATGGATTTCTCATTGAGTGTGTCGTAAATGTACCTATAACAGTTCACTTTCCTCTGTAAGAAAAAGAATTCTATGCTGCACCGAAGACATGTACTAATTGTCGCCAACTGATATTACAAGAGCACAAAAGCAGCAAAATTTAGCCAACAGAGGTTGCATCAAGTTATTGTTTGCTCCACATATGTCGACCTTTAATTCCTCAGTTATCAATCAAGTTTTCTAATTCGTCGTTAGAAACTGATAAAAACAATCTGAAAATACAAATATGCGAAAGACAAGGTACAGGTGCAGAACGTTTCGCTTAAACCAAATACTCAGCTGTCCCCTTCTTAGTTGAAACGTTGTACAGTAATTCTTTGTGGATAAGCAACTGCCTAGTAACATGTATAACTCCCATTCACTCTAACGAAGGTGTAGACGCATGGAGACCACGAAAGCGTCGATGAGACATCCTGATCCGCGACCGCGCAGCCGTTCAGGGCACGGTCTTGTAACTCTAAAGCGGTCCATAAGTGCTCAGAAATTTGCGAGCAGGTTACCTGAGCAGTGGGCGGAGACATGTGGAGAATTTTGAGAGCAATAGTGTGGTGCACTGGCTTGCTCAGCGTAGGGAACGAACATTACTGCACTGTTCGCCTGCGAATAATGTTACCACATCTGTCAGAAGCTTCATTCTATCCAATGTTACGTTCCTCACTCGAGCATGCCACCAACATCTACCACAACGCTGCATCACCTCGTGAGTTATCGACGTACTGTGCCGTGCCAGTAGTATGTAGCAACTCTTGAGCCCGGACGACTTTCTTCCGTCCCCCGTGTGTCCAGTTATGATGTTTCTGCGCCCACGCTAATCTCTGTGCCTTGTGCCGTACAGTGGGCCAAGTTTCGTGTGTGAGTTGGTAGCTCACGTACCGCACAGCGAGCAAGCGGTTCTGAACGCTACGGCTACGCATACGGTTTTTGTTCTCCAACACTGGACTGAGGAGTGCTTTAATACATCTCGGTAGTTGTAACGGCTGTTGTAATCCACGAAGCTTGCCACAACATAGTGTTGCCCGCGGAGCTATCGTTAGTTGCAACGTCTTCCCCCGAACCGAGATGCTCACGGCATGTACTTGTCGCAGTAGCACATAATTATCTAGTGCCTGCACGACGGAAGAGATGGAGAGTCCCACCCATCTGGTACTCACAAGCTGCAACGTCACTATAGCGCGTCATCCCCGTACTGTCATCTCGCTGGACAATACAAAGTCTGACGACACCCCGTACTATTCCGGCGATGAATGAACTCCCTTACTCAAACTGATCGTCTATCTATAATTCAGTACAGAGCTCTTTCGCTAAAGTAAAATCAGCAAACAGGAAAATATATTGTCTTAATCGGAGTTCTTACATATGATGCTTAATTTTCGAAGCGCCAGATTTTCTTGCTGTCGGAAGGTGTAAGTGAAAATGCAAAAGTTTAGTTTCATAGGTTGTTGTGAACTTTGGAACAAAATAAAAGCCAGCAGTCACTATTTTATAAAGGTTTACTTCTACATTCCAGTCACAACCGGTTTCGGGCACATACGCCAATCTTCACGTGGATGCATTCACACTGAATGGTGTTAGTACCACGTTATGCTGCGTGAGAAATAATTTGTTTTGATTTGAATGTATGTATTCAGCTACGAAGACCAAATGTACCCTTTACTTGCAAAAATTGTTGATTACTGGCAGGAGACGTTGATGCAGAATGCCTGTTTACGTGTTTTCCCGCTTTTGGATCGAAAAACCACGTTGCGTGTTGCACGATATTTAATTTGAAGAACTCATTCCAATATACAGACTGTTAAAGAAAAGTACCGAATATTTTTTAAGGTGGGAGTAACCATCAAAACAAGAAAAACCTCAAATAGACATACGCTCTAAAATGCATACGTTAAGACCTATGAGCACTTTTTCATTTTCGATGCTGTGAAAACATCTCTTCTACTGCAAGATCTTTGCTTTCCATATTTTGGGTGGAGGTAATACGGACCAAAACAAGAAAAAACGGCCAGTAAACAAGAGATCTAAAATGCATACTTTAAGAGCTATGAGCAGTTATTCGATAGAAGAGATGTGTTTCACAGTAGCGAAGATGAACAAGTGCTTGTAACTCTGGAGGTATGCATTTTAGAGCTCATGTTTACGGAGCATTTTTTCTTGTTTTGGTCCATTCTAGTCCCTCTCGAAATATGGGAAGCAAAGAGCTTGCAGTAGAAGAGATGTACTACACAGTATCGAAGATGAACAATTGCTCATAGGTCTTAATGTATGCATTTTAGTGCTCACGATTACTGATTTTTTTTCTTGTTTTTATGGCTACTACCACCTCTCAAAATATTCGTCACTTTTTAACGTCCTGTATAATTCGAAGAAAGACACAAATGAAAAAAAAAATATATCCAAATGTGCTGAAAGTAGATTGTCAGACTAGACTCAGTAACAGACAGGAAGGCTCATATATCTAAATTTTTCGATACAGAGATTTTTTGTTAGAAACGGGAAAGAACTGGTGTTTAAGTTAGATGTCGTCTCCTCCGGAATCAGAGGTGTAGCAATCTGGCGCCTCCACTGAAGGCTTTCGCGGGCAGAGATTTATTAATTTGGCGGGGAGCAGCGCGGCGCGTTAAGCGAGTGTGATGCCGTCACTCTCGCACGCCCCCGCGCCAAACAAATAGGGCCGGCGATTGGGTTTTAGGGAAGATACTTAATTTGAGTCTGAGTTCCCTTCCTTCCGCCTGTCGGGGCTTTGTTTAGAAGAGGGCTGGGGCGGCCAGGGAGAGCAGCGGCCGGGGTGACGTCTTGGCCGCTCAATGGACAGTGATTGTAGGTGGGGTGCGGGGGCGGCGCGGCAGGCGCTGCTGACCCGCGCACAAAGTAACCAAGACGACAGAGCAAGCTCGGCACTTTTGGGAATGGGTTAGCTGCGGTCACTCTTCCCTCGTTGCGGGCATTCGCGCCCCGAGATAAAGCCGCCCTATTATCCTGCTTTATTCCCTCGCCTTCTCCTTGACGACCAGGATAAATGAACGGAGGGGAGCCTCAGGTCGCTATCTCTCTCTTTTATGTTTTTTGGAGGCGCAGGAGCCGATCGGTGATTTGTGGCGGCGCTGTCCCGTCGCTGTCCGTCGGCATATCTTACTGATTAACCGGCGCCGGCGCGCATTTCTTCCGAATTCCTGTGCCACGCGCGGTAACGCCTGCCAATTACCCTTCTCCCCCGCGGCGCATTCTACTTAAAATTGCATTTCGCCGTGCCAATGTGTGTACTGTCCGCGCTACTTCGGCGCCCCGCGTCCCTGTCTTCGTGTTCGTCGCCGCTGCCGTCCTGCGCGGCGTGTCGGAATAAAACTTTTTGTCCGTCAGCACGGAAAATCGCTTCGTCTGACTTATTGCTCCCCAATAAAATTGTAGCTCCTTCTGGAAACAGTCTGGATTTTAGTACTGAACATCACCTACTTACCGATATCGAGCCGTTACACAACAAAAACGATTCCTAAAATTTCCATACTATGTTCAGGCTGTTGTCAGAGATACTAGACGATGCGGTTCAGTTCCCCGTCCATGGACCCAGATTTAATTTTTCTCAATTTCCCTAAAGTTCTTAAGGCAAGTAATGGTACAGTTCATTTAGAAGAGTACTTCCCATTTTCTTCCTCGTATCTCTGCAATCGGAACTTGTGCTCCGTCTCTAATGACCGTTATCTTCCTTCATTCCTTCGTGCGCAAAATTCTGTACACTTCCTCAATCTGGCAGTGGTTCAGAGAGGAGTTCAGTATACAGCAATAAATTTTTTTGATAATTTGTGCAACAATATAAAATGTCTGACAGGTAACGAAGCACGTTTGAAATCTAATTTAAAATCATTTCTCCAGGACGGCTCATTCTATCCCATAGACAAATTTCTGCTTGAAAACTGGTAGAAAAAATCCTTGCTTTTAAGTGTAGTGGCATGAATAGGAGTAAAATAATAATGTGTTCATTAATTAACAGTTATCATGTTTACATATCCTGTAAACTGACTCGTTCCACATCGCTTCGATAAAATAATCGTTCAAATGATCTATGGAACATAACTAAGTCAAATCAAGACGCTTTTAGTAAGTTTCTAAGTGAAGTGATTGCACTTTCGAATAAGCCCGACCAGATCTGTAGAGTGTTCCAGGAGGAATGGTCAATATGCAGGGATTTGACGGGAACGATTATTCGAAGCAAAGAAGTCTCGTAAACATAGACTCTAAAATGCGTACCGTACATTACGAGCTATGAGCCTTTCTTCATCTTCGACACTGTGACACTAATCTCTCCTGCTACAAGCTCTTTTCTTTCGGTATTTGAGGAGGAGGTAGTACGGACCAACTGTCTAGTAAATACGGGTTCTAAAAAGCATACCTTAGGAGCTATGAGCACTTGTTCAATAGAAGAGATGTGTTGCACAGTAGCGAAGATGAACAAGTGCTAATAGCTCTTAAGTGTATGCACCTTAGAGTCCACGTTTATTGGACATTTTTTCTTGTTTTGTTTCATACTGACACCTCTCAAAATGTGGAGAGCAAAGACCTTGCAGTAGAAGAGATTTGTTTCACGGTATCGAAGATGAAGAAGTGCTCATAGCTCATAAAGGTACGTATTTTATAACCCACGTTTACTGAATTTTTTTTGCTTCGAATGATCGTTACTATCGTATCCCTGAATACTGACCATTCCTCCAGGGACACCCTTTGTATTCGTAACAAATCTCTTGTGAACGCCGGAATGGTTCTTCGAATGACGACGCTCTGGCTCGTCTCCTTCGTCCTCGGCAAAGACCAAGCGAATGCTTCTTCTATGATGACTTTACTGTCTACACGACGTTAAGCCCCTACGAAGAAAGACAAAAAATGCATGATGTGTGATAATGTCAATATTGCTCTGAACTCCGAGCTCATTTCGTATGTCTTCACTCTTTTCATGATCAAGCAGTAATAATCCGATAGGTGTAGTAAAAACTTCATTTCAGTGGCGCCTATTTGTTTTACTTGGGCAGATATATGAGTCCAGAGATCACTCACGTACAGCAATTATGGTACCACAGTTAAATTCTACAACTTAAGTAGAGCCTCCTTTCTTACTTTTTGTTGTACCGTTTGTTGTGCTGTTCCCACGGAACACCTAAATCTGTTAAGTTTGATATGCTAGTTAAAGCCCACGTTCGTAAACACCGAGCTTGCTCGCTGATTGTTTTTTTCTGTTTGAGTTTGACCGTAACGAGAACAACAAACATACAGATTGGTTCAAATGGCTCTGAGCACTATGGGACTTAACATCTGTGGTCATCAGTCCCTAGAACTTAGAACTACTTAAACCTAACTAACCTAAGGACATCACCACATCCATACCCGAGGCAGGATTCGAAACTGCGACCGTAGCAGTCACGCGGTTCCGAAACATACAATTATTAAATAGCTCCTTACAGTAAATTCCGGATAAATAATAAAGAAGTCCACAAACTATTTGTTAAGTCCCCTTTTTGAATACTATTTAAAGTACGTTTAAGACATATCTCTGCTTTTTAATGTACGAGAAATTGTCTTGCGGACTCTTAACGTAATTGGCAGATCCGTCAGTTTTCTTTTTTATTTCCTGTTAAATAATTCCAGTTGGTTTGCTCTGTTAGCAATGTTCCAGCAGCCCAAAACCTGCTATGAACACATTTCGATCTACTCAGAACCTTGTGATAAATTTGATAGTCACGCGGTAAAAGCAGGGATACCTCTGTCACAATTCTTCTGTCGTTATATATCATTCAAATGCAAATACAGAAGCAAGAGCGTAACTCTCCGTGGGTTTTCTTAATTCATACGTGTTTGGTATCTTTAATAACCTACTGTGGCCCTTATGAAATACAAATGTTACAGTATGTTTCTTTCCTTACATACAGTAATAGTTATCGCACTGCGGAAAAATGTTATTCTAACCCTAATTCTGTCAACATATGTCTGGAGAATATTCCTTCCTTGTATAAACAGCAAAAACTGCTGTCTGTACAGTCATTTTTTAATCTGTTTCAAAGACAGTGCCTTCTGCTGAAAGAAAAAACTGCAGTACTCCGAGAAGTACATGTTACCGTTGAGTACCAGCGTCGTGCTAATGGCACTGTGATAAAATAACGTTTTTTAACCCCATCTGTGCTGAGCCAGAGTTTTCATGTAGCCTCTGTATAATCCAATGCCCGGGACACAGCTTCGCTTCGTACGCAATCCTCGGGCTGCACACTGACGCCAAAACAGCTGTTTTCCTGGCGTTATGAAACAACTTGTTATGGCACAGTCAGCATGTGGAGCGTTTCCGCTCCATCTTGTAACTGTGCTTTCATCGTTTCAGTAACATTCTTCAAGTAACGCGATGGAGTCCTGCATTTATTTTTTTTTTTTTTTTTTTGATAACGTATCCTTAAAACAATATTACGTAGCTTGTGTTCTTTCATTGTTCTTCCTTGTGGTCTCCATTACATAACGGGAAGTGAGTTTCAATGACAGAGAGAGTCCTCCCTGTATATCTGCTGTACGATTACTTTGTGATAGAACGATTCACTAGAAAAATACTTTCAGACTAGAACTCGAGTTTCCAAAATCTTTTACTCACTCTGTATACCTTACAGAAGTTATCAGTCAATAAAGTATTACTTCATCATTGCTGCCAACGCTGATAGCCTGTCATTGACATTGTTCGGTTTAACCTGTGCACTTTCATTCTTCAGTGTATTGGAATTTTATAAATATTTCATGGCCCATTTTATCCTTAACTGTTGGTCTGAAGACAGTTATTTAACAGAAACGACTCACCAAGTACTAACAAAAGATGACTTGGATTGTTTTGAGATTAGTTTTTTGATAATCAGTTGCTGTAATTCCGTAGCCGCAATGCCTAAAATTATTAGATTTTATTTGTCCGTTAAGTGAAAGGCACATGGGTTACAAACTCCAGTCATTGTTTCCTTGTTCGTTCCTTAAAATCGTCGCGACCATCTTGAGCTCTGGTGAATTGAAATCCAAAATTCCTATTCGCGACCTGCTGTCAGAGAATAGCTTCTCCTTGAGTCTTAATAAACTTGTATCTTTACCTCCCGGATAACCCGGAAAACGGAATGATGCTTTAAAAACAGTCGCCATTAGAAAGCCACCATCAGGGCACGAACACAATTACATGTACGATGAGGATAAAGTCCATCGTCAACACCTGTAAGAAACTTAGATGACTTAACAGTGCTGAGTAATTCAAACAGTGCTGCAAGGACAGAGAACTTCAGTGACTTGGAAGGAATATAAAGAGTTCCATGTTAGGTCCACTCATATTACTTTTACATGTGAATGACCTTCCAGTTTACGTACATCAAGCAGAGTTAGTGCATTTTGCAGACTTTACAAACGGTATAGTAAATCCAAAAGGTTTTATTTTTCTGATGATTCGTCTTTCTCAAGTCCAATTTGTACTTCAGTGTTATTCTTACTGTTATTGTTACTGAGTATAATTAATTGTTATTCGCTTCATAATTTGACGTTTCATTATCGTGTGGCAGTGTTCCAGTGGTCGATTAAATTAAAGAAAAATAAATGTTGGTTAATAGCTTATTGAACTCTGTAACGATTGTTGTGCTTAGCAAGGCATTACTTCTGACGACGCATTTGTTTTGTGCAGGATGATGGCATGATGGATCATGAAACAGACGGTGACGGCGCCATCAACCTGTCTACATCGCAGCGACCATCTGCGGCTACAACACCTAACGGCAGCATCGAGTACGATGACCACGACCAGGTGAGCTTCTGTCGTACTCATTCCTGTAACAAGCAAAAACGAAAAAAGGAAAACCTTTTGCTATTTTTTCCAGTGCCAAGCCAGCTTATGATGCTAATGTGAGTCGGTATGCGCAGTCAGTTTTTCGCTTGTTGAATGAAAGCGTGACATACTGTCAAACGGTAAAACCTGCAACAACTAAATTATTAAACTTTTTTGTCTCATTTTAACGACAGTGACAACGAGTCTCGTTCTGTGGTTTGGTTTGTGGGATTAAAGGGACCAGACTGCTACGGTCATCGGTCCAGTCTCGTTCTGTTACAGAACATCTTCGACAGGACTCAACACCTTGAACGACTCTACAAATGTTGAGTTCGTTCCGAAGATGTTCTGAAATTGAGCGGAGCGGGTTTTCATTTCTGAAAACATGCGAAGGTAGACTGTAATAAAATACTTTTTAATTTTTCGCTATGTTTTATACGTAAGTGCATATACCTCCTTAAAGCAGTTTGCAATGATGTTGATGTACCTATCGTTATCGCCAAGAGCCGTATCAACGCTTTTATAGAGTAGGCAAAAAGTACGTTCCATGTAGATGTGTTACTTTTTTTTCTCTATCCACGCTTGACTTACAAGTTTCAGTAATTTGAAACTGGAACTGTAGTGTTATCTGTGGAAAAAATTTGTGCGACGAATCCGATAAGGAAATAAATTGCACGTCATTCGCTTATTTCACTTCCTTGAAAACAGACTGGTCACGAATATCTGAAGTTTTCATTTGATAATCAAAAATTGACGCCGAGACTGAGAACGTGACGTCAAGTGTGAGTGATACAATGTGAGTAGCTGGTGGGGTTCGTGAGCACAGCACAGCATCTTGCCGGCAACTTGTCTTAATGGCAGCTGCCTCCCCGCGACAGTCAACACCTTTCGCAACCTCCCTCAAACTGCCCTGTTTACCGCCCGGCCGGGGTGTTTTCTAGGTTACTCTGCTAGCTGTTTATGTCACACAGCGCTCCCCTCGGGGTCAACAACAATGCAGCACTGTCAATAGATGTCACTTCAGACCTGCATGTCGTTTTTCTTTTTAGCTTTCGAATTCTGCCACTGTCGGTTAGGTATACACGGACTTCCTATGAGTTTCTAAAATCGTTGTCCTCCCATTTATATGATATTCGCTTTCAGTTTATGTACTTTATTGGGAAAAGAAAGTTTAGAAAAGAGGTTTACTTTGACGAGAACTGAGTCATACTTGTACAACTAATTTCTGTACGGAAGCGAAGAAGTAGAAGGATTTGATTGTTTCTGTTCATAAGGCACTGTAATTTCAAGACCTTACACACAGGAAACAGGGTATTTTGTGGCTTAAATCAAATACTGTATAGACTTATTGCGTTTGCAAGTTAACTTCGAAAATAAGCCTTCCAGTGACCTGTAGTTGTGGATTCAGGTTACCTCTGCCTTGTTTAATATTGAGGTGAATAAATATGTTGTGGTTGCCCTTCGCCAAAATAACAAAAGAAAATTTAATTTTTTATGTTGAACTCTGTTGATAATTATTGTGTACGGAAATATCACTAAAGGAGAGTTCATGAATGTGAGACGCCGAATGTAGCTAATCACTCGAAGGAAGAAAAGAATGAAGGACGATTAGGTCGTAGGGTCCCAACGGCGCCGAGGTGTCAGGAGACGGCTAACCGCTTCATTTAGTCTGTATACTTTGTATAATGAATTTCGGTGAACCATTGTTAGAATAACTATGGGATTGGTGTCTCACACAACGTATTCACACTTATCGACTACAAGATGCTGTGGAAAGTGTATAGTTTACAATCAAGATCACTTTCATAATTTTTTGAGAGTTAATTACTCCATTTTTGTGGTTCTCTTTTATAATACCAAGAGTATTTTAAATCCCTTTCCGGTTATGTTTTAAAGAGTTAATTATTTTAAATGCTGTATCGAGCCTATTTCAAGCTGAATAATTTACTCCAAAATATGACTGGCTTTACAGTAACAAAATGAAAAAATAAAAAATAAAAAATCAGTTTCAGTCTTGATTGTATGTAATCTCCAGACGCTCAGCAGCTCATTATCTTTCCGAGGTAAATATTTAACTTTGTTCAATGAGACCTCTACAGGTTTTATACGAACACACCGAGGCTACACAACAGTATACGGGACGTTTCACAATTCCTATTACACACTTATAGGGGCTGTATAGGAGACTTGGTAGATAAAGTTTTGTTAAGGGACCCATGTCCGGAAATGTACCATTTGGATATAACATAAGTTTGAAGACTGGATCACTTTCGAATCACCCGCTCCACGTTACACACGCAAACTGAGAAGAGGGCGCTGTTATTATGTCATCACGTACCATTTTCGTCTGACCACAGCAATAGCTGCGAGAAACTGGTACGTTCGCAACTACGAGGCTTGATTGCGGTGCTCCACGGACTCGTTGCTCTCTCAACTTTGAAGAGGTCGACGTTCGTCGATTTATCCGCCGGCGAGTACTCGAAACATTGCTCCTGTAGAGCACACAGGTCACAGCTCATTGTTTCTGCAGTGTGCGCACTGTAAAGCGGGACATTTGAAACTTATCCGATCTTCAAACTTATTTTGCATCTAAACGGTACATTTCCGGACATGGGTTCCTATCAAAACTTTATCTAATACGTCTCCTCTACAATCGCTAGAAGCCTGTAACAGGAATTGTAAAACACGCTGTCTAATAAAGGGGATCTGTGATCACAAGCTATTACGTCTTCATGTAGACTATCTGCGATTGAAACACTAAGTTTTGAAAACAAGAACTCTGCTTTCAGATCTGTAATGCACAAGCAATATTAGCAGTAACATCGACATATCTCTCAGTAGTATTTGTACTAGCGTAATATCGCTAACTGAAACGAAGAAAAATCGTAGATGTCATCTGCAACAGTAAATATCGTGCGACAATTCGAGCAACAAACAGTTCATTTTCCTTGTTCACACAGTTTCTCATTAACAGGTAGAAAAGAAGCTGGTTGTGTATTTGAAATTCAACGAATTGAATTAATTCTAATTTGTCTCAAACATAGAAGAAACAATTTTATTATCTGGATATTTTTCACAACGCTGTAGCCATTTCTTTCTCCATTTACAACACATTTTCGTTCTCTGTCCTGGTTTTTGTGACTGCTCTCCCGGCAAATTCTGGTACGTGAATATTTCTACGTTTCTAAAGTAACACTTTGTTGTGGGATAGTCCCGTCTAATGTTTCTGAAGAATTTGCAGTGACCAGACTATAACCCAGCCTCTGTTTGCTGTGGGGCATACAATTTTGTGTTGTATAAACCACATCGAAGTACCTGTTGATTATGGCAGTCATTTTGGAAATCGAGTGGTGACATTGATGACGCTCAGCTGCTTCGCATTATTGCATATTATGGTCAGAGTTATGATCAAAATTGCGTTTTTTGTCATATTCACAAAATCATGAAACGACTTCCGGCGAATGAATTTTTAAGAATTAATATGATAGTCTACGGAATATTATGAATTAGAACAAATTATTATTTCTGTGAAGCTGTTTGTTTTGGAGCATGAAAAGCAGTTATCTAGCAATAGTATACGTGTGACTGTAATAATTAACACGAATTAGAACGTGGCTGGAAAATTCTGCGTTTATATGAGGCTCTCACAACCCGTATACCGATTTTACAATACCGCTTCTGGTTGCTCATGTAAACAGTCCAATATCGATTGAGGAAGTGCACTTCTAGGTGCCGAACTTCCTTTTCAACAATCGATTTTCGCTCCCATGTAAACGCACAACCGTTTTTGTAACGTGCCTGGGCTGTCAGTTTACGCCTTGTTTTTAAAAATTCTGGACAGAGTGACTTTTTGTGCAGTGAAGGATATTTAATTGAAGAGAGGCCGCCATTGTGCTGCCTAAATCAGAAACCGGAAAAAGCGGTTTCCGAAACTCGGTTTTCATCTTCCAGGAGTTGTGTCTCATGTAAACGTAGCAAAAGAAAAGTCATCAGAAACTGAAAGGATTGTAGTGAGATGAGAACTGTATACCAACTACTCCTGTGGAACAACTCAGGCGCCGGCCGAAGTGGCCGTGCGGTTAAAGGCGCTGCAGTCTGGAACCGCAAGACCGCTACGGTCGCAGGTTCGAATCCTGCCTCGGGCATGGATGTTTGTGATGTCCTTAGGTTACTTAGGTTTAACTAGTTCTAAGTTCTAGGGGACTAATGACCTCAGCAGTTGAGTCCCATATTGCTCAGAGCCATTTGAACCATTTGAACAACTCAGGCAGCTTGTAAGCACACGTTGCAGAAATGAACAGCCAAGTACAGGCACATGTCTCACCCCTACAAACATACTCTTACAACTCCTTTTCTTGTGAAAACTCCCTCATGACGAAAATAATCCATTGCTTCCACGTTTTTGCATTTAGTACTTTGTTACACCGACTGATATCTCTAATTTCTGGAGAGTGCGAAAGTACGTACAGTTTAAAATTTTCGTCGACACTGGGGCTATTAGGAGTGAAGTGTTACCTCACGAATCCTCACAGCAATCAGGAAAAGCACGAAACTCGTGAATCGATTTATCCGAACGGGGATCGGAATAATAATAATAATAATTATTATTATTTATTTATCCTATGATCATTTAGTACTACTACGTAAGTGACTTTTAAAAAAGTATATAATACACAGGATGTCGACCATAGCACATGGAAACAAATTTGTGTGTCTTAATTATGTAATAAAGAAAATCTTATATTCTAGAGCTTCCACACGTCTCATATCCCCTAGCACACAGAAGCACATAGGCTCGCGCGCGCGCGCACACACACACACACACACACACACACACACACACACACACACACACACACACACAGAGAGAGAGAGAGAGAGAGAGAGAGAGAGAGAGAGAGACTAGATTCCATCCACGCCACTTCACACATTCAGCTTCAATCACACTATCCTTGTTGTCCCTTCGCAGGCTCACTTCGACAGCTTCCTGGTACCCGAATCCACTGACACAATCAAAACAGAGAAGCAGCAGCAAAATCATTATTTATATGAAAGATATAGTAAACGCATCACATCACATATATTCTTGAATATAATGGATGATCAGCGTCAATGCGTGTAATTTATGTATTCCTCATTGCTACCGAAACTATTAGATCGTTTTCAAATCTTTCTAAAATAAAGCTAATATTATGCTCTGTGATTCTGTATGCAACGCACTAAAGATTATTTCAGATTGATACTGGGTACTTTTCCGATACAGCGTCTATGAATTTTTTACATAAAAATCACTCCTACTTGTAGTTTCATGATTAAGAACATAATTGTTTAATAGTTTTGTAAACGTGGCATCACGGAGGATGTGAACCACTTATTCTTTGGTTTGGAACAATCGATGACAACAATCCGCAACATTGTTTT
The DNA here is from genome assembly GCF_021461385.2 of Schistocerca piceifrons. NCBI lineage: Eukaryota > Metazoa > Arthropoda > Insecta > Orthoptera > Acrididae > Schistocerca > Schistocerca piceifrons. Next base: position 85,306,398 of record NC_060149.1, read on the forward strand.
GGCGTCTGGTGGCGTGAAAATGTTCTCTTCTAACGTCGGTCCTAACACTCCTGGTGACAGGAAAGTATACAGTATATAAGGAATTCTTTCTCTGAAGGGTTTCACGATTGGATTTCTTAGCTGCTGCTGAATCTTCCTAGCACACTCCAGTAGCGACTGAGCAGCGCTGATGCAGGGCAGTGTTGTCACTGCTGGAGTACTAGTTATTCTACGTGTTTTACTGTCCCTGTTAATACATATCGATAAAACGAATATCGCACGAGACTAATTTTGGACCACTCTATCGAATGGGAACGTAAAATTGGTCTTTAAAAATAATTTTGTTTATAATGGGAAACAAACCTATGCTTTCCGTCTACACCGGGCATCGCACGAATGACATGATGAGCAGTATTTGTTTGGGATGACTGCAACTACACACCACAAAACCTAAATTGCAAATATCTGCCGAAGCACCGGAGAATGTGCGCCTGACGTCTCTTAGGAAGGACACCCTGTATATAACAAATAATTTAGAATTCTAAAAAAAGAAAAAAAAAGCCTGTAGGTAAGCCATTATTGCTTCTTTTTTTAATTTTAAAGGATGGTTTGTAAAACTTGCATTGTCGCACAATAGCACGCCATACCATAACGGTGTTTGCACATCTGCTTAATAAGTACGTAGTACAATTTCAGTAGTTCCTAAGCACTCTTAAGAAACAGTATTTACCCATCTTTTGTTCAGATGACGAGTTAGCACTATTTTAGAAGAGAACGCGCCACCGGACGAGATAGGCCCGCGAAATAATTAAGCAGGCAGGCTCGTATTTGCTGCACTCTCGTAGTGGAAGGCAGCATCTGCAGTGGAGCGCAGCGCCGCAGGCCGTCAGCGGCGGCCGGTCGCATTAAAATGATAGCGCCGCGCGGGGCTTGTTGTGTGACCACTGCTTGAAAGACGGCTGCTCAATAATGCAGGCGCTCTGATTAGAGTTGCAGGCCGCAACTTGCCTTGTCTTGTCGCCGTCTTGCAACTTACTTCCCTCCTCTGCGTATTCAATTAATGCGCTTAGGCAGGACCCTCCCCGTTGCTGGTTCTCACGTCCTTCGGCCGTACACTTACCATGCTCTCTCTAGTCCCTACGCTCCCGGTAAAATGCGGCACATGCTCCGCGAAGACGCAGCAATCAGCGGTCTCGGTAACGGACCTCAGCTCTGTATTGCAAATCGTTTCTACATTACTTTTGTAGCCGGTGCGTCAAGTCAAGAATTCAATATCAATTTTTCAAAGCAGTTCAATGCAACTGTAAAAATTCTCGAAAAATAAACTTTGAAGTTTTCTGAGCGCCTTTAAAGACCTAAAGGAAGGACTTTTTTCTTCAGGCTCTGTGGTAGAATGCTCGCCTCTCAGACAGGGATCCCGGGTTTCGGTTCCAGGGCAACGCAAAGTTTAAACAAAGATGCATGTTCTATGAGCATTTCTGTGAATTTTAAAACACATAAAGATGGGAGAATATCAGCAGCGGTCGAGTTTGGTAATCGATGGGTCCCTAGGTCGAGTGTCGTTGCAGTCATTATTTTCTTCGGTTTTTCTATTCAGTTCGAATACTGGCACCACTTAAATAAAAAATTCTTTAAATAAATGCTAATTAACATATTCTTAATTCTAATTTTATGAAAAATTCGTATCTTCTTATTTCTAATTATATATTACACAAAAATCCAATTTTCATTGCAAATGTAAATTCCTAATTACCGATCTTTTATAAAAGAATGTTAATAACGATTGTTTACATAAATAAATCACAATTTTTTTCATTCTTATTTATTTTATGATTCACGGAAACGGCAGTAGACCCTGTCCCTTTGTTTAAAAACTACCACAGCTGGAACCTGAACAAGGGGCCCACCACAGAGCAACGCGGCTCCTTGAAAAACAATCTTGCTTTACGTTATTAAGGAAACTCGGAAAACTTGAAAGTCGATTTTCTAGAGAATTTTTGCGAGTTGCATGGAATTTCTTTGGCAGATTGACATTTGCGTTGAGAACTTCACGCACCATAAATATAAAAAAAAAATCCCATTGCCGTGTGGTCTGTTGTAAGTGATTTTTGGGCTACTGGCGAAGAAAAATCTTTGAGCTACAAACAGATTCTCACTGTTCGTCATTTGCCTATTTCATATTCCGAAAGAGTTTTAAAACTTCAGGGACTCGTTGGTGGAATCGTAACACGTCGGTATAGCCTACATGAAAGAATAATGGAGACGCTCGCGGAACGTAAATGGGAATCTTTGGAAGAAGACTGACGTCCTTCTCGCGAAACACTTTTAGGTAAATTTAGAGAACCGATATTCAAAGAATACTGTCCAACGATTCTTCTGGCACAACCGTCTGGGTCATGACGAAAAGATAAGCGAGATCCGAGTCGTATAGACAGTCATTTTTTCCTCGCTCAATACGCGAATAAAATATTGCAGAAAATCGCTGAGTACCATTCGCAGCGCACTGTATAGTGGCTTGCGGAACACATATCTGGATGTAGACCGGAAACAAAGATATAATTTAGTATAATCTATCCTTCAGTTTGAAGTCTTATTCTGTGGGCTACTTTTATGAAAATTGATACGTCAGTGCCCAAACACAAGAAACGCATATAATGTCAGTCACATTGCCTATTTCAGAAATAATAAAAGTGGCAAAACTGATATTAATTTCGCCTTCGGAGTCAAATGTATTCAAATCTCTATTCAAAGATAGTTTCGGCAGTGAAGACGAAGCAAACGATTGATGTCAGTATTCACATTTTTCCGTTGTTATTATAACTGTTGCTTGGTCTGGTGTACGTTCATCCTGAGGCTTCCATTTAAAAATACCGAGTGTGCGAAGCTGAATTGAAATCATAGAGGCAAATTTTTATTTGCGTCAACATTCAGTTCTTTCTTTCGAAATAAAATATGTCTAAAAATACATCGTTCACGGTAATTTGAATGTTACGAAATATACGGAATGTTTCAAAGTCTTTGCACCAAACGTCTAGGAATGATATCACGTCACAGGGATCTTTTGTTAGAGACAAAATGTTCGCTAGCGCTTCCCCGCGATGCTAGCCTTCCTTTAGCATACGCGGGCCCTGGCACTTCGAGATTTCATCGAACTGGCAGGGTCTACTGACCAGGTGTGCTACATACGTACCTGCGCCAGTGAACTGATACACTGATTATCAACAAGAAAGTCTTAACAATGGGTGTCTCTAAGCGGAGAAAGATATTTTGGAGGGGAATAGGGAACTTTAATTTTGCTGGGCGTACCCGTTTTCATACTGAGCAGACGACTGGATTACCGGCAACACACAAGGCACACACACATTAGTGCTACGTAGGAAATAATTAAACGATGCGAACAAAATAAAAACTGTTAAATTAACAGAAAGTATGGTGTTACTACCACTGCCTAATTCCTGGTAGCGTTGACCACAGCTGCAAACAGAGGCCTTTGCATTTAACCACTAATTGTAATATTTTTGCTGTTCCAGTGGAGTTCTGATGCCAGATTCTAAAATACAATACGTCTCAGCTGTATTAAAATCAAGGTATCTGTATTAAAATCATAATGTAAGGCCCATACACCAATCAGCACCTGGCAAATTAAGATGACAGATAAATAAGTTTTTAAAAACGATATTGCCTGAACACACATTTTTGTCGTTCCTTTCGCCCACACACGTTTCAAACGTGTTACACAATCATCAATGGGTTCCCTTTATTTTTCTTAATAGCAAGTCACTCCATCTCAAGCGGCCTAAGGGTCCCCACTCGACCCTCTACAATGTTTAAACCTTTACAGGATGTACATATAGGTCTTACATGAAGCCATGCAAAATTACAGCTCGATAAGTAGTATGGTGAGGCCACTAGCCATGCTTTTGTAAAGTCCAATTTTTCCGTATCGCAACAGATGTGAATAGATCAAGTTTGCTTTAATGTTGCTAATGATGTAAGGGGACTTCATTGCTGAAACTTGATGGTTCTGTTCAACTTTTTAGGTGCAACAGCCTAGTTGCTGAGAATATGCCCAACGTAAAACATATTACAATTTACTATCAAAGTAGTTCACAACTCTTGTCATGACAAATTTGGCACATGTTTTGGCAGCTAGTATCTTACGATACAATGACTTTCTGATGCAGATTTTTTTCCTAATTTGCAGCCAACCAGCATGTTACGAGTAGGTGGCGAAAAATGTTCTGGTGAATTCCAAAATGGCACGGAAACAAAATAAATGAACAGATAAACATTTCTAAAAGTCAAAGTCTGACCAACTTAATTTTTATTTTAAGAAAAAAAGAACTAATAAGAGCTTTAACAGATTTTACATAATTTTCAAATATCGATATTCAAAAAGTCCACACATTCTTCGCTCTTAATAGAAGTTACGTGTTTTTTGAACTTATTTATTATCTTTGAACTGGTTTGCCTCAAAAATGAAACAAACTGTTCCTAATCAAACAAAATGAGCTGTTTTCAATGATGTAAAGAAAAATCAAATCTGAGACTAGCCTTTTTGAGACATAGCTTTTCGAAAATTATACAAAATCGACGAATAGATTTTTTGAATCGACTTTAATCTTCGATAACTCAGTAAGTATTTGCGCAATCAAGACGCCGCTTGCACAGCCTTATGACATGCTGACTGACTGCAAATGAGGAGAAAATTACCACCAGAAAGTCGTTCTATCATAAGGTACAAGTGCCAGAACACATAGCAAATTGTGATACACTCAGTATCTAGGACGTTGTACCTAAAGAGTTGAGCAGAATCACCAGGTTTCAGCAGGGAATTCTCCTTATATATGAGCAGTAGTAAAACAAACTTAGTCATTTATTCATATCTGTCACGATATGGAAAAGCTGGCCTTTACAAGGCATGGCTAGTGGTTCCACCATATTTATTATCAATCTGCATGGATTCATGTAAGACCCACATATAAATCCTGTAAAAATTTCAGGAAAATTGGAGAGGGCTGAGTGGCGATCTTGTTTAAATTTAGACCTCTAGGCATCCAGTGACCCAGCACATCAGCACATATTGTTCGATGTAGTTGCCACCTGCAGTACAGCCGATATTTCACTAGTTTGACATCTGAAATTTTTGAGCTCTCCTGTTGTCAAGTCTCTATGAAACTGCAATCAGAAACACACAATGTATCACTGTTTACGAAACATTCAACTGTTCCGCCATCTTGTTTTATGCGTATAAGACAGGGTCTTTCAAGACGTTGTCCATTAACATACAGTACCGTGAATAACATTCTAAATATATTTTTTAAATATTTGAAGGTGATATGTTATACCGGAATTTTTTTCTTCTAGGTAACATTCATTTCTTGGTTAACGTCTTCTTCGGTCTTTACGTAATTCTGATGATTTGTCGATACTAAACTGTTTTGAGAAACAGCTGTCACACCGTAGAGGGTTATACTGCCAGACTCAGTTGCATGATCGGCTCAGAATACGGGTGAAGAATGTGTGAAACGTATAGAACTAGAGGAATAAGGGAGTTGCAATATTATCTTCGATCAACTGTCAGTAAAGCTGTTGGACTCTGCAGTGGGTAAGCACCAATTATCCAAAATCAGTGACGTGCCAGAACATTGTTTCTATGAAATATGCCCCAAAAAAATCTGATAAGACATATAATCAGAGAAGAACTGTTAAAAAACCGTGAAAGCGAGTAGCTGAATCGGAAATAAATTTTGTTCCGATCTGACCTCTGTTTCTTTGATGTGAGGTATCGTTATCACCATCAACAGAACGAACAGGGAAATTCTGTGATACCTACGTAGAATATACTAACTTCGTGGACATATATTCCAGTGTGTTCATTTATGTAAGATGCAAATGTAGTTAATGCAAGAAAAACAACGCGACGTACAACAAGATGCAAACTGTAATGAGTGTGTGTGTCTTAGGAAAGTTTTACTGTTGTCTACGTTGCGGATTTTTAAGAATAAGAACTTCCGAATCCGCCGCACTAACAGGACAATTAAAATCGAAACAACAAAAGTGTAACGCATAATACACTAAACACCTATGTGTCATGTTAGTACTAAGGTCGACGGACACCAGACTACCACAGCTTTTGCGTCACAGTAAAAATTTCCAAGACTCGGTGTTATTTTAGTAGATTTCGTACAAATGGCAATAGTATGTAAAATACCGGTTCAAGATACTTTACAGCGTGACTTTGAAGACGATACTGCACAACAAAGAAGAGGGAGAAATCGGTAATGAGCAGAGTTCGGATCACTCGCTCTGTTCCCCTCGCAGATAAGCGCTCTTTCCCTCCGGGCACCACAGCGCCAAAAGATCCATACGGTTTTGCATTTACTGCTTACGGCCTATAAAAAGTTAACAAGTTTAAATACAGAAAGCTGACTCGACAATAAATGTTTCTGGAGTTGATGAGAAAAACAGTGGGTATGAGGCCTGCAGGGTTATGCTAAATACGTGTGTCGCACTGCGCGGGGCGCCTACTTCCAATCAGGAGCCGCACACCCCTCGCTCTTCTTCTCCCTTCTTAATTGAAAGAGTTCGCCGAGCCAGATGGTTCCAATATAAAAAATGCCAAGAGATAATCCTTGTATTTTTCTGTATGACGTTTGTTAGACGAACAATAAAGTTGGCCCACCCCAGACAGAGGGTGGCCCGCTCGCAAACATCATTTTTTTTCCTCCGACTTATTTTCCGAACTCATATTAAGTTTCGAGAGTTTCATTAATGATAGATGTCTTCGATGAACTTTTTGAAAATTAAGATATTTGCACGCCGCTATAATTAGAAATGAAGCCAATTTTTCATCCTTTGTTTTCAGCACTTTTCTTCGCCTTTAATTAGAGGGTGACAAATGCCAGGTGGGCGACGCACCGACGCTGATGCCGGAATTAAAAAGCGCTTTTAAAGATAATTTGATGTGAATTAGGTGACCTTCCCTGTGCACCCTTATTTGTCATATTCTTCAGCGAACTTGACTCGCAGGGAACGCACTGTTCTGCTGTGACATTCGCAATCAGAGTCGTGCGTTTCATCTAAGCTAGACGTCTCATTAAAATATCCGACCGATCTCAAATTTAGCGCCAAACCGATATTGTTTTCCGCCAGTGCGATTTAAAGAATTACGCGTAATTTTAAAGGATGCTCTGGACATAGATATAGGAGCAAGGAATAATAGAAACTAGAACACCTTCAAAATTGTAGGCTGCATTCGCTCTTGTAACTTACGAGGAAGTTGTTTATTTATTTTCTGCGCGACCTTAAGGTGACCTCCTTGAGCTGAACTTGCATTCCTTCTCACTTATATTTCACGAACATATGAAATTGGATGCACTTGTTTCAGCAAGGTAATGCTGTTTATAAAAGTGAGTCACATGAGGATCGATGAAATTCCCTAGACTGTGAAAGGAGCTATATATCACAATATCCACCCACAGTATCAGTAGGTTTATCTAGGCAAAATGAAACTCGTATTATTAGTCGCAGCTTAAATTCTCTGAGTCTGTTAACGCGAAGGAGAACTCTTAGGAGCTAAATCAGTGGTGCATAAATATATTCATTATTGCCTCTGATATCATTGACATCAGTTGGTCTCTAAAGAAAGAAAGACAGATACTTCTCAGATGTCACTCTTGACATCTTGAACATCAATCAACAACAATAAACAATAAAAAACAGTAAAACAATAAACGACGACTGGAGAAAATTATTTAGTTTTTCGAGGTATAAGTAACATCATATCTTGCTCTACAAAGAATATTTCTGAAACACTTTAATACAAAGAAACTTATGAAAACTGCTTCAGCACTACATATTAGCAAAAATATCTAGAACATTCTATGACTAATATTAATTTTTAAACACAAAAATCTCAACTGTTTAAGTATCTACTGAAAAAGTTTACCGCATTGTCACAGTCTTGCTTACCAATCAGCAACACCAAACTCTTGTTTCATAAACAATTTCCATCACACTCTCCGATCTACGTTCCTCAGTTCTTCGTTTGTACTTTTTTATAGTACCTTGCTATGCAGGTGAGGGGAATTATTAGATCTCAGGAAGTACGTAAAGTTTGGAAGAAAATGCGGTATCAAGTTCGTAAAAATTTCCCTGGGCTAAAAGACTGCATTCGGCTAAATGTGAAATGAAGATTATTTCTTCACTTCACGTAGAATATTAGATAGGAAAAATACAAAAATTGAGGATTTTGTTTCTTTTGAGACGTCAGGTATTGAATCATCACGATAATGTATCTCGTTAATGGATTCTTCCGCTGCTGCTTCTTGGTGGAACAGTTTTATGTCTAAAGGTGAAAAGCAAACAAACTGCGTCTTGTTCCATTAATATTTGATTATTATTAACCGGATTCCGGCTTCTTAGGCCATCATCAGATAACAACTGACTAGCGACTAGTGCGCAAGAAATCGACATATTAACAACTATACTGAATCTTTCGTCGTGAGATTAAGCGGGAAATGTTGCATGTCAGATATGTTGCACTAGTTACCGGCGTTTAGTTACTGTAGGTCGGCCGGTGTGACCGAGCGGTTGTTGGCGCTTCAGTCCGGAACCGAGCTGCTGCTACGGTCGCAGGTTCGAATCCTGCCTCGGGCATAGATGTGTGTGATGTCCTTAGGTTATCTAAGTAGTTAGGTTTAAGTAGTTCTAAGTCTAGGGGACTGATGATCTCAGATGTTAAGTCCCATAGTGCTTAGAGCCACTTGCAACTGTAGGGTGGCACAGCTGTATACTGAAAGAAGGTGAGAAGGACACAAACAGTGGCCACAATACTAGAGAGACGTCTTATAATTTTGAATCTGTTGTACTCTTTCTACAGGAAAGCCAACACTTACATTACTACAATTAAATTTGCATACAGTCTTTAAAGCCTCTTATAATTCATGGTCCTATTCCTTGTATAACGAATCACGTATTCTTGGTATCATAACTGATGCCTCTTGTACTTTTCCCCAGTGTTACTACGTCAAGACTTCATTTTCATTACATTCATACAACCTGTGTACTTCAATATACTGTGTTTTCGCCTTGTGCTGTTTAGGTACCATGGCGAGCTGACATCCCAAAGATGTTCGTGCTCACATGCGGTTCCCCTTCATCAAAATGTCTTGACTCAAACTCGTTTAGAGGTTGAACCGCACGTGTCGCATTACACACCCTAAATTAGACACTTGTGATGGATTGGATTGGATTGTTTGGGGGAAGAGACCAAACTGCGAGGTCATCGGTCTCATCGGATTAGGGAAGGATGGGGAAGGAAGTCGGCCGTGCCCTTTCAAAGGAACCATCCCAGCATTTGCCTGGAGCGATTTAGGGAAATCACGGAAAACCTAAATCAGGATGGCCGGACGCGGGATTGAACCGTCGTCCTCCCGAATGCGAGTCCAGTGTGCTACCACTGCGCCACCTCGCTCGGTAGACACTTGTGACCCTTTGGTTAAATTGTCTGGCTGATGGCAAGTCTGCGAAATACAAAGTTAATATAACATATGATAACAGTAATAATAATATCAGGAACTAAATTATAAAATATAGTTCGGTCTCTATGCACAAAAATCACAGGTTTATTGGAAACAACAAGTAGGCAAAATCTTTACTGGAAATTTAAGGTGCAGATTATAACCTTGAAAAATAATTCGTTCAAGTGACAAGGATGGCGTATCTTATGCTTAAAGTTATTGTAAGGGATCTTTTTGGGCTTTGGTGGATGGACACTGTCTACAAAATATTATTACTGCTTACTGCCTTTTCTATGCCAGGGGACTGGTGATTCTATTACAGGAAGTGGTTTGCGAATGTAATGTACGTATGTCTTTCTACTTTTCAGTACTTTAGAGGTTCAAACTATCTTATTCTAAACTTTGTTTATCCTTCGCAAGTATTCTGAATGACAGTAGTTGAAGGTTAATTGGCGTATGTTTACACAGCCTGAAATAAATTCAGCAAAACCGATTTCGAGTTCTTATGGAGGTGTGATTCGAGTTCTATTAAAAAATCCGATTCTCACGTTAAAGATCCAGTTCTGGCTCAAGTAAAACTAGAAGTGGCACTTTGATATTTGACGTCTGCTGATTACATCTTTCCAATAATTAGACCTACTGGTATATACGCTTTGAAAAAGTACAGTTTCAAAGTTTTTGTGTAATGTGTTGGATACTATTTACGATGTCCTAAATACTAATTTAAAACTTAAATTTTCACTCTTGCACTCCAAATACTACGATTTCTTTTTAAATTTACTCTGTACCAAATGTTGGAGCTATGCTTCGTGCAAGTGCACTAAAGGACGCTGTAATATAGTTGATTTTCTTTATTGAAAGTTACCCTCAATCTGAAATATTACTGGCACCAGAAATTTTGTTACTTCTTTTCTCAGATTCACTGGGAAGGTGTTTACAGTACGGTGAATCTTACAGTACTCGCCACGTTCTTTTCGAGACAGCCTTATAGCTCATTTACAGGCCTCCGGTTTATTTGTAATAGCAAACGCCGCATTCCAGTACTCGTATCCAACCATAGAAGAATCGTGGTATCCTTTTAGAGGTTAAAATCTAACCTACTTCATACACAGAGTAGATTCTAACCTAACCTCCTCGACCCCGCCTAAAACTGACGAATGAGATCGGGAGCACCGTGACCAAGCTGTTGGCCGATGTTATCGGGCGACCTCTGATGACAGCGTCTGTTGTCGGTGCCACTATAAAAGCAACCTAATAGTTGGCACACACTGCGTTGGTTCCATAACGGTAATCTTAAATCGCTCAAAATACTCCTTTGGCGTTTCTGGAGAATTCAATATTACAGAGCATTTGCAAAGAAAATGAAGTGAAAGAGAATAGGTGTCGCTGTGTAGCTGTTGAGTTACTTCAAATTTCTTCATTTTGACTGTTACAAATCTTTTAGTGCTCGATCTCCTTCTGCCCTGGTATGCTTCCTTCTGATTTGTCCTTCCAGATCATCCCAGTCACGAAAATAAGCAAGAATAATTGTCACGAAAAGTATACCTTAACTTGACTATGAAAACACGTGGACTAGTCATTGGTATCACCTGAATGACAAATCCATCGGGGACATTTCAAGCCTTCTGAAGCTGTCCAAGTGGAATGTTGGTGATGTGACTGCGAAGTAGAAACGTGAAGGAACAACCGACACCAGGCAGACCTCATGCACTGACGGATAGGGACCGTCGAACATTACGGAAGATGGTTCTAGAAAGTCACACGAAATTAACGGAAGGAATCACTCGCGAGTTCCAGAGTGCTGCCAGCAGTTCAGCTAGCACAGTGATTGTGCGCAGGGAGTGGGGTGCAATGGTCGAGCATCTCGTCGCAAGCCACAAATTCCTGCCCTCATGTGCTAAGCGACGGTTAAGGTGGGGTAAAGAACGATGCCACTGGACAGTGGATGACTGGAAATTGATTTGGAGAGATGATTCACGCAATACCGTGTGGCAATCCGATGGAATGCCTGAAGAACGTTACATGGCCAACAGTGAAGTTCGTAGGAGCTGGTGTTACGATATGGGCGTATTTGTCACGTTTATGTTATGGTCCCCTCACTGCTCAAGCAAACGCTCACATATTACAGCACAGTGTACTGCGTACAGTAGAGGAACAGTTCGGAGACGATGACTGTTTCAGTATGACAATGCACCCTGTCAGAAAGCAGCATCTGTGGGGCAATCGATTGTGGACAACATTCCTGAAATGCACTGGCCTGTCCAGAATACCGTCCTCAACCCAATGGAACACCTTTGGGATGAGTTAGAACGTCGACTTCGCTGTAGAACCCAGCGTCGAACATCACTGGGTTCTCTGGTTTTGGCTCTCGAGGAAGAATGGGCTGCCATTCCTCTGCAGACTCCACTGAACGCGTCCCCAGCAGATTTCAAGTCGTCAGGTGACAGGTGACAGGTGGACACACCTCATATTAATTTCCACTGATAGATGTCCCCAGTACCTCTGATCATTGTATTAAGGCTCTCTTTCTACACATAATGCATAAAACTAAAAGAAAGACATGTATAAAAATCATCTAAATTTTAACCTGTATTGTAATTTTTCCATTCAACTTTCTCCGAATATTTTACAGAAAATGATAAGAAGTTCAAATGGTTCAAATGGCTCTGAGCACTATGGGACTCAACTTCTGAGGTCGTCAGTCCCCTAGAACTTAGAACTACTTAAACCTAACTAACCTAAGGATATCACACACATCCATGCCCGAGGCAGGATTCGAACCTGCGAGCGTAGCGGTCTCGCGGTTCCAGACTGACGTGCCTAGAACCGCTCGTCCACACCGGCCGGCGATAAGAAGTTCGTAAAGAGCGCAACTATTTTTACAGTGTTGTATTTGTTATAAAAATATCTATTGTATCGCCTTAATTTCCATGCCTCATTTGCATAAAACGGAGAGGGACAGTGTTACGTATTCTGATCTTTATTTCCTTAGATGTTTCTCAAGGAGCAAATTAATCCATCCATTCAGTTTGTTGTATTTCTGTACATTGTTTTCTATATCAGCAGAAGTCCTGTTAACAAATATAGACGGTGTATCAAAAAGAATAATCCGATTTTTAAAAAATCGTAACTATTATGCCATTTGATATTTGTGCGTGAACAACATACTGTTGGAAAGAACAAACTCTCGAGTTTTACACGACACACCAAAAAGAATCGTGCGATTACAAAAAAAGTAGTAACTATTATGTTATTTGAGACAAGGTGTACGGTTCATTTTTCTTTGCCGGGAACACTGTTACAGGAAGCACATATCTCGATAAGCTTGAGAACTTTCTTTTCTTACAGTTGGAGACTGATTCGAACGACTTCACTTACCAACAGGATGGGGAACCGCCATCTGGAAGTGAGGGAATTTTTAAATGGAAGGGTTACTGAACGATGGATCGGTCGCACTGGGCCAAATGATTCAGCCTTACATTACTGGCCTCCGAGGTCACCGGACCTGACTCTATGTGATTATTTCTTGTGGGTGTTTGTAAAAGACTCTATGAATGTGCCCCCGTTACCAACAAAAATGAATGAACTGAGACATCGCATATCATGAGCTGTGAAAGCTTTAACTCAAGACATGCTCCCCACAATGTGGGAACAATTTGAATACCGCATTGACATATGCCGTGCATCTCAAGGTGGGCAGTTGAACACCTATGAAAAGATAGGAAAAAAATTTTGAGTTTCCCGTTCATTGAAAAACAAAATTCGTTGTATATGTTTATTAGTTTCAGAAATATACACATTGCAAATAGGATCATTCTTTTTGATACACCCTGTATTGCAACCCAGGTATATGCATGAAGGTAACTGTTGTGTTTTTTGCTCATTATCAACTGCTTTTGCTCTCCCTAAATATTTTCCTCTCATAGCCATTGTCTTAGTTTACCTATTTGACAGTGTTATGTATTTTGTTAGATTTCCTTACGTTTATTTTCAAGTTTTCTTCCGAATCTGCTACTAGCACCTAGTTGTTCGCGAAAGATCGTCTCACGTCTAAAAATACTATTATAAAGGTAAAGCAAAGCGAGATGTCGGTCAACTGCAGCGACAAGGAGTCAGCAGTTCCATTAGTTTCGGAACTTTTGTTTTTTACCCAGTCTCGTAGGGAAGAGGAAGAAGAAGAAGATAAACATACTTGAGAATTGCATCTCTTTTCGTCTAAACGGTCAGAGAGTAATTGCGCCATATTTTGGGGCCAACAGTTTGGAACCGAAAAGCGAATATATCCACACGAAACAGAGTATAAATGTTGTTACTGTTACGAATATAGTAGAGACACGAACAGAAGCTTTCTCAAGAAGTAGTTATCTCCGCGCGTCGATGTGTAGAGGCGCTTCGTTTTCCGCTTTGCAGAGCGCCGGCTTTTATTTCCCGTATTCTTTGCACAAAAAAGAGAAGAGTGTATGTGTAGCAGCTTTGTTGGCTTTTTCATTGTGTGTTAAAGCGCGTCGCCGACGTTATGAAGGCAGAGCGCGACTGCTGTGAGGACCAACAAGTGCGGCCGGACCCTCGCAGCCCCGCAGGCGCGATTGAAAATTCCGAGGGAGCGCTGACCACGCCTCATACAACACAAATGTTACACTTTTGCGCAGTTACGCTAAAAGCCGGGGGAGTGCTTCCCCACTCCGTCTCGATCTCAGGTCCGCGGGTTGAGCTCTCCGTGCCCCAGCACTGCACTCGAAAGTACATTCCGTGAGAAACATTCCCCTTTTTGTCAGAATGACAGGGCGAGACGCAAAAGAAGCTGTAAAGACGTAGCACTAGAGGCACATTTTTGTCCATTAATGTCGATTATGTACAAAAAGCAATTCGAAAACAAGAAAAAAGTCCAGTAAACATGTGCTGTAAAATGCGTACCTCAGTAGAACAGATGTGTTTCATATCAGCGAAGATGAAGAACTGTTCATAGCTCTTAAGGAATGAACTTCAGAACCCATCTTTACTGGTTTTTTTTTCATACTACCACATTTCAGAATATGAAAAGTAGCGAGTTTGCAGTTGAAGAGATTTGTTTTACAGTATCGAAATTGAAGAAGTGCTCATAGCCCTTAAGGTTACGTTTCAGAGATTTACTGAGATTTTTTTGCTTTTAGCGTTGTGTACTTTCAATTGTATGCGTTTACGCCATTAATTATGATACACCCTTAATTTATCAAAGAGACTACCTTACTTTGTGAAATACGTGTATATCCAAAACTCCCAAACCGTCTTCCATCTTATCAGTGGACAAAACTAATAACATCTGACTGGATTCCCGGGATTTTGTTGACCTAGGAGTGCAGTGTGAAACATGCTCTTGCGTCTATTACAGTCTTTTTTGCGCTACTCGTCAGAGCTGGTGCTGAGCTGAGTAATCTCAAAATATTTATTTACTCTTACACCCATGCAAGCACTATTTTGGCTTCGGCTGTTGTTCTGTCCTCTTCGAGGTGCGCGAGTTTCAAACACTTAAGAACGTTTACTCTCCTAACTTGGTGTAAATCACTTTCTATTTGATTTGCATTCTCGTATGGGCTACAAGAGTCAGTGTGGCAGTTTTAGTTACGTTTGCCTTATCCCATGTCGTGTGTTACATATTACCGAACGTATTTGTAGTCTAGGACGAAGATCTGTTTTCCAGTATCAGCATTTGGTTGTTGATAAACTTTGCGCTCGTTTCTCCACTGACAATGGTAAAGGAAACAGCAACCGGTTTCTTTTCTTTAAATCCAAAAATATATTTATACACAACCCATTTCAGTGTTAACGCCAGTGTAGTACGAAAAAACATTACATATTTACTCTACAAACCACTGCAAAGTGTATGGTAGAGAGTACGTCCCTTTGTACCGGTTGCTGGCTCTTCTTCCCAGTCCATTTACGTATCGAGTACAGGAAGAATGATTGCAGAAACACCTCTGTTCGCGCTGTAGTTAATCTTGTTTTCGCGTTCCATACGGGAGGGATACGTAGGGTGTTGCAGTATATTCACAGATTCATCGCTTAAAGCTGGTTCATGAAACTTTCTAAGTGCACCATCTCAGGATAGTTTGTCTTCAAACGTCTGTCAGATCAGTTTCTTCCGCATCTGAGAGTAACACCCTCTCATGGGTCGAACAAACCTGTGATCATTCGTGCTGCCCTTCTATGTATACGTTCAATATCACTTGTGTCTTACTTAGAATGCCCAACTGTTTGAACTTCATAATTTCTCTAACGTCTCCGAGAGAAATATGCGACAAATGAATATTAGTGTTAAAACCCCATTGAGCTGACCACTTTTTCACTTACAAGGGAACCTCCCCATCGCACCCGCTTCAGATTTAGTTATAAGTTGGCACAGTGGATAGGCCTTGAAAAACTGAACACAGGTCAATCAAGAAAACAGGAAGAAGTTGTGTGGAACTATGAAAAAATAAGCAAAATATACAAACTGAGTAGTCCATGTGCAAGATAGGCAACATCAAGGACACTGTGAGGTTAGGGGCGCCGTGGTCCCGTGGTTAGCGTGAGCAGCTGCGAAACGAGAGGTCCTTGATTCAAATCTTCCCTACAGTGAAAAATTTACTTTATTAATTTTCGCAAAGTTATGATCTGTCCGTTCGTTCATTGACGTCTCTGTTCACTGTAATAAGTTTAGTGTCTGTGCTTTGCGACCGCACCGCAAAAGCGTGCGACCGTGCGATTAGTAGACGAAAGGACGTGCCCCTCCAATGGGAATCGAAAACATTTGATCGCAAGGTCATATGTCAACCGATTCCTCCACAGGAAAGCACGTCTGATACGTTCTATACGAGAATGGTGACGGCATGTGCTTCACATGACGGGGATATGTTGTCGTCCCACCTAACTTGTACACTTGGCGAATGGGTAAAAAGATTCTTCTACCTTGCCCGACTTAGGTTTTCTTGTGGATGTGATAATCACTCCCAAAAAGTGATGAAAACATAAGAGTTTGTCACATAAACTGAAAATGAAGGATTACACTTTTCACTCGAGAGAAGATTTGAACCAAAGACCTCTCGTTCCGCAGCTGCTCACGCTAACCACGGGACCACGGCGCTCCTTGGCTCACATTGTCCTTGATGTTGCCTATCTTGCACATGGACTACTCAGTTTGTATATTTTGCTTATTTTTTCATAGTTCCACACAACTTCTTCCTGTTTTCTCGATTGATCTGTGTTCAGTTTTTCAAGGCCTATCCACTGTGCCAACTTATAACTAAATCTGAGGAGGGTGCGATGGAGAGGTTCCCTTGTTAGTGTTGAAATAGTAAGTCAAAACCATGAATCTCGATCCAATTTTAAAATTCTATTCCTGGAAATATTAAGTTTTCTCACTCTTCTTCTTCTCGTCACCCCCCCCCCCCCCGCCGCCTCTCCCCCCCTTTCTCCTACGCTCCAACATCCCCCCCCCTCCCAAAACCACCACGACCTTACGATCTCGTAAAAAATCTTCCACAGTTATGAGTGGGAAAGAATTAGTTGAGAAATTGTATTATTTATACGTATGGCCTTACCACACGATACTCACTTCAATCGAATAAATAAAAATGCTACCTGCAATTTTTTTCGTTATTTGTAGCTTTCAGTAAAATTTCCGTATCTGGTGCCACAGTTTGTGAACATTCAAAGAAAGTCCTAATCACTAGGATAAGCTGCCGCTGGAATAAATTATGAGTTCCGATTACGTAGATCATAGTCCCTACGTTAAAACCGTAAAGCGTGAAGGAGACCTGACTAATTTTGTCACGATTTACCGTTACACAAGGACCTGATAATCTCGTAGTCAAATAAGGTGTGTTTACTCGAGCAGTAGTAGCTTACAAGTAGTAACACGTAATGTTCGTAAAAATGTTATCTAATATAAACTACCCCCATATGACTGGGTTCAAAAATGATGTACCGACTCTGCTGACGAATTTCGTAGCGTCTTCCGAGGAGGTGCAGTCCTGTAGGCGAAGCGCGAAGAAGGTAAACTGTGCCATTAAGGCTATTTGGGAGAGGAGTAAAATAAAAGGCGCGGAGCGCGATAACGTCTTGGCGGCCGGAGGGCAGAGATGCCGGCTCTCCTGGGGACAGTTGTGGCCGGAACAATATCGCTATTGATCAGCGGGGACAGTTTAACGCGGCAGTGTTTACCCCTAGCGGACCGCCTGGACAGCTGACTCCGCCGTCGCTTTGTTACCGTGTAGCCAAAAATGTTTCCAATTTTCTTTGTTTATGCAAGAGCTTGTGTGTTGTTCTCCTTGCTCTATGTGGCAGGGGACCAAATTGAATTTGGGACTTGGTCGCTGTTTAGATTCCTGGTTGGTTGTTTAGTTTAGCGGAACAAAGAAAACAGGCACGTGTTTATTCTGGCTGAAATAGCAGGCTACCACGGGCTGGTTGGTCCTTCACTTGAGATGGGATGGCAAGCTAGATCGATACCAGCCAAGGAAATTACTCTCTAAAAGTTGAATACAATGTGAGAGCCGGACAGTGGTGGCTGTTTGTACTCTGAAGCATCCATCTGCAGAATAAACACGGCGCGCACATCCCCGCCATTATCTCGGGCGGGCCCCCGCCGCTATAATATAAACACCGATAGGTGACAAGCGCTGCCTTTTCGGCCGCCGCTGTTTATTGAAATGTGTAATGATGCGCTCACCTGCAGATGTCGTCCGCTTCGGCAAACAGATTTCTGCCTCCCCTCGGCTCGCAATCCCTAAGACAACCTCGGCTGTCCACTGCTTTCCCGAGTGCGCGTTCGCCGGTCTCTGACCAAATAAAGCCTCGAGACAAGTTTCAGTCTTTGCTCGCGTTCAAACACTTTCTCCTTCGCGACTGTTGTCGACACCTGTATTATTTATTCTTCTTCTCACTTCTTCTTTTTTTCTCTCACGACGGTTGTCGATATTTTTGTCTACTGTTGAAAATACGGTCCGCTTTTTTTATCCACGTTACAACGTGAAAATGTATTTGGCAACATATGAGGAAACGAAGATACAATTGTAAAATGTTCCAGCGTTTGGGTGCTCCGAGGTTCGCATTTAGACTTTACTGGCTTAACAGCGCCACCCCTTATCTGGCACAAAGCTGCGGCAGTTCTTAATTTGAGTGTCCTCGTCAAATCCTCCTGTATGGGAATTCTAGAATAATTTGTACCCCCAAATGACATCCGTGTAGGCATAAAAATAAAATTTATGCAAGAAATGTGCGCAAGTTCTCTTCAGTTGTACCGTTTCATATGATAACTTTTATCCTGAACATCATCTATGGAACATCTGACTGCCTCGCATATTCGATGCCTTGCAGCGATCGTATATTTATTGATCAAATAATTTATAATCCAACTGTCCTGCTATTTATGTTAGTGATTGCAGAACAGTGTTCCGAGCGAGAATATGTGATAAGTTTTACCTCACTTGAAACATCTCCATCGCCTCAGCACCATAAGAAGAAATTAAAAATGATATTTTACCTATGACGTATCCATTACTAAAATCAAATGTTCAACAAAGACAAGATTTATGTCTCTTTGTACCGCCAAAATAAAACCACATAATTCCCAGGAGAAAAAGCCGCGTACATAGACGCAACATGAATCGGTATGGATAGTTTTTTTTATTTGCACAGGGAAGTGTTTAGAGGATTTACTAAAGCTCTTGTTCAGGATAAAGATTACTATTGTTGTCAAAAATCCCCACATGTGGTCAGTCGTGTTAATGGCAATATTAGGCATTTATAAGCTTGCTTTAATTCATAAGAAAGTTGGAATAATAAAGAATTTTTGGCAGATATTGCCTTTATTTCGTTTAAGGCGGAATAAAAACATGGAAATGAAGTGAGAGATGGAATTACCATTGGCTAAATTAGTATTCAGGTAATGCCTCTGCTACTTTGTCTCTCGGTTGAGACATTTATTCATGTATTTGACATTACTCATTAAATTACAAAATAGCGTCATTCTGTGTTTCAAGTCTTCCAAGCAGTATTCGCGGATAAAAAGGAAAAACTGACTCAGACAATACAGAGCTGCCGGATGATTTTGCGAGAAAGTGATGTAAGAGGGCATATTTTACATACTGTGGTGAATGACTGCAGTGAGATAGTTTCTATGCCCTACACAGACGCCAGGGTAGAGCACATGAAGTTGTAACAAAAATAGGAAATGTTATCTGAATGAATATGAATCTCAGAAAATCCACTGGAGTATTTACTAATTTAATACTGGTAGTTCACGGAATTCCCTCGTTCTCCTTTCTGCCCATTTCCTTAGTAACTAGTGTTCCTTGTGGAGTTCGATGCAGGCACGCTATTAGGCACACTCCTTAATAAATAAATATTTTGAATCATATTGTTTAGTCAACTGTGGACTTTCCTGTGGCCATTGATTCGTTTACACGTCTTTGAAACTGAAAGATAGCATTGCAACTAACGGGATCTCTTCGTATATGAAATCATTTTCTAGTAATAAATCACACCCGTCGTAGCAACTGTAAACCAGTACTGTCACATTCAGCTTACCAAATTCCAAACAAGAGTACAATGCTATGGCCAGTCCCGTACGGTACTGCAAGAATACAAAGGCGAAGATATTTTCATTAATAAACTGGTAAATTGCATGAAAATGTGGCATATGAAATCTGAGAGGGCGGAGTACTACGCCATCGTAGTTCAGAAGTCGGGAAAATTCCTGCATCTGCATTTTGCAAATCTCCGGCCCCCCATACAGACAAGTTTTTCGCGATATCCCTGAATCGTGTCGGGATAGATCATTTGAACACCGCGTGCGATTTGTTTCTCCATCCTTATCGGCCTAGGTCATTGGAATTAATGGAAAATGCAATCGCATATCTTTTAAGAAAAAAAAAATTGTAAGTGCGATGGTTCCATGTGATGATGGCCAAATGGCAATAAAAAATGAAAACATGAAATGTTCAATCACGTTTTTAATGTAACCAGTCAACCAATAATGCAGGTGAAAAAAACGAAAGCAAATAAAAATTCTAAACAAGGAAGATCCAGGTGTGTGCACGCTCCTTGTACTTGCACGAATGTTGAATTTCATTATATCATAAGAAGATCCGACCTTTTGCACTCACACATTATTACGCGAAACCTTTCTTTTATTTATTTATTTTCTTCTATTTGCCATTGTCAATGATTGTTACTTTTGATTTATTTTTTGTTGCCATTAGTATTTCATATATAAACAACAGAAAATAACTCAAACGTTACCCAGTTTCAGATTACGAATTTGCGCTAACACTTCATAGAATGCCCATTCTCTGTTTCGAACGTACTTAGTTATTTGCGTTTATAGGTTTCTTTTTGTTCTGTGAGATTTCTTTCTGTTCTGCGAATGGCGGGATCAAGGTAAGAAAATTTTACATTAACAGTTATTTCACTCAATAAAGTTTAGTTTCACTTCTTGTTCATTTTAGTGAATCAGTTTTTATGTGATTCCTACCCATGTCACAGCATTTCACCAGACTGTCGTGCAACGATCGTATGTCTTTTTTTTTTTTTTTCAAGAAACAGTGGAGAGATTATCGCATCCCTCATCTGATAAATTGTTCACTGGAGCGTGTAAATTAATGACGGATCAACAGTATTGCATCACATCTTCTTTGCCCTCTTCTTCAAAGCGCTAAATCGAAATGCTTCCGAAAAATATTGCTGTCATTAATTTAAAAACTTATCTGCGAAAAAAAATTATTACGTCAACGTAAATCGATGTTTTATACCCCCTCCTCCTTTCCCCCCGAAGGCTACAGAAGCTCCCCGGAAATAAAAAAGTTGCATACATTGCACATTAGTCTCATACCAATAATTACAGAGAATTAATATGCATTCCCCCGGTTTAAATTCCGAGAGCCGTCAATCTCAAAGTTGCTGGCAAAGAAAGAGGGAAGGAAAATAGCTTCCTCAAAGTTGGTATGCGCTAACGTAGTTAATAAAGCCGCATTAAGGAGAACCAAAGAGTTCTTTTGTGATTTGAAACAAAGTTGGAGAGGAGGTGCAATCTATCATCGCGTTGGCTCGTGACAGGTAAGCTATGCTTAGGATTTCCGTGACTGACACGCCTGCCAATCTCCGCTAATTTGTTACTAAATATTTGCTCCCCACTTTTTACATTGCGTTTTATGGCGTTAAGATACAAAGCAGCCCATTAAATTCTCAGTTTATGTCCAGTGCCTTTCCTTTGCTTGCACAATGCTTATCGCCGTTTGGAGGACAAAATTGAGCGAATTAACTGGAACCATAGGATAGTTTCAAGCACACCCTACACGTTTATGTTTGAGAAACAAGCGAGCTTCTGGTGTCAGAAAGATTACCCGGCGATTGTGACTGCGTCATTGCGTCAAATAAACCGAAGCTACGGTCGCTGTTGCCAATGAAATGACATTAAAGATTCCATCAATAAAACACCTCATCCAGTAAGAAGTCGGATTTCAGGACGCCGTCATAGTGTTATAGCACTCGTAGGGAATCCAGTAGTATATACAGATGTATACTGTCGTCCCGACGGTCATTTGCAGTAAGGTCGGAACGTAACACTTCCCGAGGAATTTTACTCAAAGTTTCCAGTTTGCCTGCTTTATGTGTCGAAATAGTTACTGTACATTCTTATATCACCAAAACTGGAAGAGTCATTATGTCACTATAAGTGTCTTACGGATATAAAATTACTGGTGTGATGTTCAGGACATTGGCAGCATCATACAGCCTCTCAAAACGTGTAAGCATTGGAAGGTAGAAATCCTGCATGCATTGTAACTGAAATAAAAGATGTACTATTTGCGGCTTCTGTAATAGTTTCCGCCACCACTGATGTGAAAAATTCTTAAAAATTAATTAGAGGTGAGCAAACACGCTTAAACCCGTTTTCGCCTATGGCGTTCAGTAATGTATTTAGTTTCTAACGTAAAATGTTGGAATGAGAGGGCGCGCACTCTCTGGCGTACGGCTTTGGATTACTTTGGGAAATAAATGTTCGCGTAGCTGGTGGGCTACCCCTAGCGATAATGCCCTCTTGATGAGGAGTTGTTTATGGCGCACAATCAGCGTTATATGAAAACCGGACATGCAACACGCCGGGATATATACACAGTCGCTTCGCTCTTAAATCAAAGAACAGTTACGCCTAGAGCCGAGCTTCCGAAACAGTTTGACCCGCCGTGTATAGCATTTGCGTAAATTCTTAACTTCTCCAGTTTATTTAACAGACAAAATTTTAAGCTGTTTGATAGATCTAGAAGAACAAAGAGAGGCATATGTCTCGGCTTTTAGCAAACTCCACGAAAAAGCCCACCTCCAACTTTTCCGTTCGTGGCGTGAGCCGTATTTACCCGTGTACAGTTTATGAAAATTTGCTACAGTTAGAACTCAGTACTCACTTGTCTTTTTGCTATCGCCACGGACATTTTTATTACATCAGATTGTTTTATGAGTGGAAGAGGAAGTAGCCAGTAGTAAGATAAATATTTCAGATTGCGACAAAACTGTGCTGTCGTAGACGAAATGTAACTTGACGTTGGAACTTTGTATTATCACAGGAGACACAGACACGCGTGGAATTTATTCTGAAGCGATACAACTGTCCACTATTTTTTTATCATTGGTACTGACGTCTGCACGGAATAAGTACCCATACATTTCATCTCGTCAGTATTCTGTCAGAACACGTTTACTTTAACTACACGTAGAAGCAATTTTTTCGACATTCTCACAGTTAGAGACTCTCCAGTCACGAGCAAATCAAAAGTACAAGACGATCCGCCACAAAATTAGCAAAACCTGGCCTTTTATAGCCTGTAGCCGATGCATGTGAAACGACGCTTGAGGTTAATAAATTATTATGAAAGACTAACACTGCTCAATTTTGGTTATCCTTCCAGAGTTATAAGAGATTAATCAAATAAATGCTGTAGTATTTCTGGAAACACAAAACAACAGATACTTGTATCACAAAAATAAAACTGCCTGGAAAGAAATAGTTTTAAAAAAATCTAAAGTAGGAGAGAGATTCTTTGCGATATAAAAAATATATACTTGTGAATAATAAATCACGAGGAGTGAGGATGGTAGAAGAAAATGGCAACATGAGGCGAAGAAGAAATCTGCAATGCAGAGACAACGAAGAAAGAACAGGATGCATTGTTATAAAGTGACTCTCATTGGTTAGTAAGAAATAAAGGCAATTCCACTTTTTCTTTCGGTTTAGTCAGGTTTACAAATTATGCAGTTCTTTGTTGCTTAAGGGGCAGAAGGTCTGCAGGCATTTATTTAGTTAAACTTAAATGTGGATTTATTGGTAGTGTATATGGGGGTGGTCACAGTGGATTTGGAATCAAGTTCTTTCCAAATATGAATCCTGTGTTTTAACAAAGCACTGTATAATCTTTTTCGAGGCTCTCAAACAGACAAGAGCTACAAATGGGGCATGAAAATGAGTATCGCCGGATCCATATCATGTTATACGGAGCATAACATATCTTGTGATGGACGTTCTCCGCTGAAAAGCATCGTTGTCAGTGAGGTTTTTGTGAAAGAAACTGCGTCAGCAGTCAGAGAAGGGGAAAGTTCATCTGTCTTATCATATTTTTCGGAAAGCCTTACCAAAACTGTCGTTTAGCATACTGAAAACTGCTCGAAAACTTGCTGCTTATCATTTGCTTCGAGAAACAAACAAATATTAAATAAAGCGTTGCTCCACATCGCCATTTGTCTTTTACGTTTTCCGTCGGTCCCTTGTTGCCTCAATATTCTTGAGATGAGGTTTGTCTAATGCAATTAAATGAAAAGCTGTTTGTATTTCGCCACACGCGTTTGGCTTCTTTTTGTTTGTGAGGCAGCTTTAGTGGCCTGTAATAGAGTTGTTTTTGGGTATTATATTTGCGTTATAGAATAATTTCGGATTTCATACTACATTACAATTTTTTGTTATTGTGCATGTATTCCAATCCCCTTTTCTCCCGTTGACGTCCATGTCAGTGAAGACGGAGCACAGGTGTGGACTGTGCGAGGATGGGAAGGCATCATGCAGTGAGAAGCAGCAGCCATGGAAAACCAAAACCGAGGAAGTTAAACAGGGATCTGAACTCTGCTCTTCCACTGTCTGAAAATCTGCAGCAACTCACTCTTATTTGTTCTTCTGCAATGTCAAAATGAAAATTCACAATTTTTAGTTCATTTATCTATTATGTGACAGTTTGCATACCTGGGAAACTAGGTTGGCTATAAATCAGTCTATAAAACGTATAAGACCTATACAGTGATACAGTCCAAGGATTGTGGACTACACGAATTTTTTTCAATCAGAATGCTTAGATCATTTTAGTTTTTGTATTAGAGCATCACTTAGCATTTCTGAAACCACATCGAGATTGCTGGCGAGAATGGTAATACACTGGACTTGTATTCGGAAAGGAGGCGACTCAAATTCTCGTACGACCGTCGGGATTTGGATTTTCCGTGATTTCCCTAACTCGCTTAAGAAAAATAGCGGAACGTTTCCTTTGAAAGAGACGCGGTCATTTCCATCCCACCTTTCCTCAGTCCTTCTGTGATGCCCTCGTCATCGATAGGGCCTTAAATCCTAATTTTCTTTCCTTCCTTCTGTAAGGACAGTTTTCTTTCTTTCATGATAGTGTTTAAATGAATACGCAGTTTACTAATACGTATTACTCGAAACGTCAATTTTTCTTATTGAAATTACTGTGACACTCCTCCTCCGCTGGTTTAGAAATTTGTTGCTGAAACAAAAATATGTGAGCTGTTGGCTGCCCCTGACAAACTTATTCACCTGTACCTGCTTTCTAGCTAAACCCTACTTTGCTTTCCTGTTTTATTTCAGTTCACTCGTTTCGATGTTTCATAAATTCCAGGATTTCCTTGTAAATGTGTTTCTTTTTTAGATCTTTGACAGGTGTTGGTGTTTGATAGCTGAATTTATCGTTACTTTTGACGACAAGACCAAATGGCTTTTGCTGAAGAGTACTACAAACACGATCGTTATATGCATTCTTGCACATTTTAGTTACTGCCTACATTTGTTACATCCAACACTGGGCTTGAAATCGGCACAATTTCTCATATTTTTATTACTGTGGTAGATAAATAGCTAAAAACAAAAGTGTTATTGACTAAAATTACGTAATTTTTCTCAACATCTGACACTCTGTGGCTAATCTTAATATAAATAAGAAAAAGGATTAATATGTTTTGAGTCTGATAAGTATTTTACTATAAATCCTGCTTTCTAGGTATGACTTAACCACTTCCGAGCCACATATGTTATTCCTAGTAACTCTAATTTATGCAATAAAATTCTGTGATCAGCTGTTTCTAAGGCCTTTGATAAATCCAAGAAAATTCCATTCACATTGTCCCGTTCCTCAAGAATGACTTTTGTAAACTGTGCAGTAGGAGATTTTGTACCTTTTCTGGGCCTGAAACCGTGTTGGCCATTGCAAAGAAATTTAACTTTATTTAGGTACTTCATTAATCTATTTTTCAATAGTATTTCAATAACTTTGGAAATGATGGACAGTAAAGAGATGGCTCTGTAGTTTTCTACATTTTCTGCATCACCATTTTTAAGTATGGGTATTAATTTTTCTTACTTTAAATAGTTGGTAAAACACCCAGATTTGAACGATTTATTGATCATTTTTGTCAGTAGAGCTTTTGTGATATTTACGCATTCTTTAAGGACAAAAACTGGAATATCATCTAGATCAGTGGATTTTTTATTTTTTAGTTCGTGTATGATATTGGTCACGTCTCTCTCTGTTGATGGATAGAGAATCATTGAGTTTGGTTGTTGGTTCTGGGTGGGGATTAGACATATGTGTCTGGAAACTTCTGTTGTAGTTTCTTAACAGTGTTGCTGAAGTAAACATTCAAAAACTTTTCCATTTCTTTTGGGTGGCTTATTTGACTATCTTTGTTTTTAATTTGTGAATTCAATTGTTTTTGCCCAGTTTTTGATTTCTCCTCTTTGATAATATTCCTGGGTGCTTTGCTTTTGTTTTATGATTCCGGTAGTATTTTATGGTTTGTAAGTTTTCTTAGCAGTTAGCAGTACCTCCCGTAAATTCTCCCATACTTTTCACTTCCTCTCACCCTTCATATTGTAACTGTGGTGAAAATTCATGCAGGTTTGACTTGCAGTAGACCATTTGTGCACATTTAATTTAGGGGGCTTTTCTACACA
This sequence comes from Schistocerca piceifrons, assembly GCF_021461385.2. Classification (NCBI taxonomy): domain Eukaryota; kingdom Metazoa; phylum Arthropoda; class Insecta; order Orthoptera; family Acrididae; genus Schistocerca; species Schistocerca piceifrons. The sequence continues at coordinate 85,333,143 of NC_060149.1, forward strand.
AATATTTACTTTTAATATTGGACACATATGATCTCATAGGACTAGATTTCGAACACGTATATAGCAGTTTTTTGTGTCTGCATCTGTTGCTACATTGTCAACCAATGCAGAACAATGGATTGTTTGTTTCTCGAGTGGGACAATTTGCAAGTGAAGACACTCTATAACTGTACAGAATATTTAAGTTGGCGTTGCTGATATCATCTGACTTCATTGTGTTGATATTCAGATCCTCAAAGACGGTTTTGTTTGTTTCTGACCAAGATGCCATACCTAAAGTTTGGTGTAGCTTTGAGAAAAAAAAATCCTTATCACTACTGGATGGATAGGTATACACAAAATACAATTAACTTTGTTGACATGCTTTTTTCTTTTACTTCAACAGCTGATAGTTCAAAATAGCATAAGCTCATTTCTAACTTCAAATGAAATACCTTTTTTCACATAAATACATGAACTCCCACCTTTCAATGAGAGTCTTCTACAGAAACAAGCAAGGTTAAAGCTAAATACAAAATTTCATTCATTTTGCACCAATGCCCAGTAAGACATACAGTTGATCTGTCTAGTGTTTGCAAATCTACTTCTAGTTGCTGGACTTAGTTTTTTACGGACTGTATGTTTTGGCGGCAGACTATGAAACATTTAATTGTACTTACCCTGGTGGTCTCCTCCCTCTTCGTGCTTGAGATTAAAAAGCCCTTCGAATGAGACGGAGGCACTGTTTTTCGTCACCACACTTCACTTGTCCGTTCCTCTTTTTCTGGAGATACCTCAACTTCTGTTGTTTCCGCTGACTGACTTGTTGTCTATACACAACCCCGAGTATTTGTAATTTCCTTGATTTTTTTTCATAAAAATGTCACTTTAAGTTTTAATTTTTTTGTCTTAAAGATCTTATAGAAGCACTATATGTGTCTGGCCTTTAGAATATACTGGCGCTGCAAACGGACCTTCTTACATTATCCCTCATTACTGGCATCGTTACACAATTGTCGTTAATTACCGGTACTGTCATTGGTTGTGGCTGTGGTACCATTTGCTCAATCCTCTCTGTATCCTTTCATGTAAGTGATATTGCAGACTTCGGTTGGTTCTTTTCAGAGATGACTGCAAGTAAAATTACGGCCATTTCTTCTTTTCCTTTAGCATTTAGGTGCTGTCCATGAGAACTGAACCAGTCTCTGTTTTCAGGGGCTCTTATAAACTGAATGTTTTGGAAAGCTTTCAGTGTTTTGGCCATTTTCCTATGGGTTCGCCTGGATTCGTCATTCACGCAAGACCAGTTTGTGTGGTATCACAATTTGTGTGTTGAAGGTTGATTAATGTTGATGTTATATATTTTAATGCTTCGTTTGTGGTTGCACCATTTCTGATATCCCAGATGATAGCTGTGTCGTTCATTGTGAGGTTCTGTAAGTTATTGCAGTTTTTTTTTTTTTTTTTGTGGTGAGAGCTAAAGCTGCAGCATAGTTGGCAGAAATGGCTAATGCTTCCCTCAAAGATGTTCACGACTGGTCATTGAAAAATAAAGCTACTTTAAACGTAAGGAATACTAACTGAATGTCCTTTTGGTTAAATAAAAATTAGCGATGATGTAATACAATGTGTAACGGATATCGGATTCTGTGGGCTGATTGTAGACTGTCAATTGAAATGGACAGAACATGTAAAGGCTTTAGCAAAGCGACTGTCCATAGCATGTTATGCTCTGCGAATCCTTGCAACCAGTGTGCAATATTTCATGCCTCAAAGTGATTTATTTTGGATACACACATTCAGTCCTCAGTTATGAAAACATGATTTAGGGAACAAATGCAGGGAACATACAGACTGTCTTCAAGGAACAGAAAACGGCTGTACAGATAATAACAAATAGTAGCAATAGAGCCCACAAAAAGGTAGAAATTCTGACTGTCTCATGTAAATACATCTTCCAGACTATAATGCGAATGAGAAAAAACCTTCATGTTTATGCTACAGACAGTTCAGTACATGACCATGAAACTAGATCCAGTTATTACTTATACGTATACAGGAAAAACGAGTCAAAACCACATTTGCTACATAGCGGCCTAAAACTGTATAACAGGCTGGCACAGGAAATTAAAAGTGTTAATGAACTTCATACCTTTTGTCGAACGCTAAAACAATATTTATTACGTAAAAGCAGTTACACTCTAAATGAATATTTAAAATAACTATAGGTAGCAACTTAATATTGATGAATACCCCATGTATTAAACAACAGTATATGACATACTTATAAATATTGTGAGACTAATTATAAAAAGTAAATCTGTAAGAATCCACGTATCTTTATTTTACAAGAAACATTGCACTAACAATTGAAAACATTTGTACAGTTTGTACTGTTTACGAATAAGTAAATAAATAAAAAAATCAATAAACCTCGAAATATAGACTAAGTGTGAAGAAGACAATCACACGAGAGGCCGGTCTCAAGAACAGTTGAATGAGAGACGGCTGCCTAGTAACGTGTGCAGCTGCTTTGGGTCCGATGACGACGGTGAGGCTATAATGGCATCGACTGCACGAGACACCGAACGCACTGCGTATATTTCATGATCGATGATTGTTCTGTCGCCACCGTCAGAATACGAAGATCGGTCGCAGCTGCCCCAGATGTACTCAATAGGACTCAGCTAAAGGGACCACCGTCGTCTCCCCCTTTTTTTATTCATACTTCGTTAACAGTTACCAATTTTGTTTCACCGTGGCATCCACAAAGGTTATTTTCATTAGATATTTGAAAACACTCGCAGCGTCGAAATTCGTTTTATGGTCATCCAAAAATAGTCAGATAAACGGTTTTTGAACGTTTGAGAATGTGTTACTTGTTTTCAGAAGCTTATCTTCTTATTTATGCGCACGATTTTGAACTTTATGGATCTGCTTCAAGACGTCAACAACAAAAAATCTTCACAAGAATCATCTCTATGATATACTATTAATTCTGACTGTTCGCATTTGGCTTTACTCTTTAAATGCCGATAGCTTTAAGAAATAACGAAAAGAGTTTTATCAGTAAAAACTTATTCGTAAATACACCGTAAGATGTTACGAATTGACGTCTTGGCCGACTACGAGGAAGCCCTCAACAGCTCCACCTTTCATAAAACGCGACTATGCGCAGAAAAACCTAAACCGCGCCATCGCTTTATCCCTTCATACATGAGCGTTAATTTTAAAGTAGCGACGCATTTTCACGTTTTTTGGCTCACCGCTATCGGAGCTCCGAATTATTTCATTTCTCCGGAGGGAAAAATAAGACTGGGTGGGTGCGTTGTGATGCGGAACGAGCGGAAATGACAGCTTGTGTTTTGTATATCGCCGACTCGCTGCATCTTGGCTGAGCAGTGCGCTGCGCGAAAATGTTTCACCAGCATCACACAAGGGCTCTCTTTCTCTGTTGAGAAAGCGGATGTATTTCATGCGTTAAATTTTTAAGCGTTTCTAATTAAAAGGCTAGTTAAACAAGCCCGTAGTGCCTGTAGGGATGTAGCCGAACGCGAGAGAAGAGCTTAGAGCAAAGCTAAAACACACGCGAAAACAAACAAAGCCACGCGCCGGGATTGACTACAAGGACGAGATACAGAGGGAAGAGACTCAGAACTGGATAAAGCTTTTGAAGTGCGTTTTTGCTAGAAATTACAAGTGTTGCTTTCTTTTTCTGATGTCGCGCAGCTTGGCCGTCAAACACGCTACCATGTCACGTCACTTTGTAGACGATCCGAACTCTTTGTGGCTTCTGTTTGGAGTGAAAGTAATTATGTCTCGTTGTTATTTGCGCTACAGAACACGACAAATTGCTGCGGATTTTGCTCTTTCTCGGAGGGAAATCTGGTTTAGGCGCCTCGACCTGAATAGTGTTTCAATGCCCTTATCCGAGATGCTAGTGGGCCGACGATTTTGCGAGAGAAGTTTTAAAATTAAAAATGTGAGACAGCAATGGTCCCACAAAATTAATATAGTGTGCTTTTTGTAACACATTACTTCCATTGTCGTAAACCCTTCCGTTCCTTTTAACAGGATGCTTTTCCTTTATAAGACAATTGATTTCTGGATTTTGTACTTTGTAGAATTAACGTTTCAGTTATCCTGACGTGAAGCTTATAATCACGCGTAACATCAGCTGACACACACGACGATATTTTTCTCGTTATTCGGACTTGAATGCATTGTCTCTTATTTTTACGTCGATGTGCACCTTTTTTAACAATGACCACTGTACGGCACTACCTTAAACATACTGTGTTTTTGTATTTTTCGTGATGTGCTTCTTTTCATCTGGTCTCAGTTGTTAGTACGGGTAAAATTCTGATCAAGAAAAGCGATTATTGTCTTTAAAAGGATTAACAACAACGGTTACCGCGGCTAAGTCCGCGAGATGAACTCCGTTTCATCGCAAATACTGTCGTCGCCGAAGAGAATAATGTCCAACGATCGCCTCAGAAATCACGCTTGCTTACTATGCCGATTTTTTTGTCTTTGTTTGACTTTGTCTGCCCCGGCCGCTTTTTTCCAATCGTTCCCTTTTTCCCTCGCTTTGTCGGTACATGTCTCTGAAATTAAGGAACGGCATGCCTTGATAAAACAGGGGAGAGATGGGGCGGCCTCCTCCAAATAAAAATTGGGTTTAAAAATCTTGGAGTTGTATTTAAACAGTAGCACTTGATTGCTGAGCCCGTTGCCATAGGGACTGCAGTATTTCCGAGTAGAGAGTGCACGCTGCTGTAAAAGCAATTAAGTCTGCCATTGTTTACAGACTCGATATGGAAAGTCGCCGGCATCGACTCGTATTCATGTGCTAACTGGAGCCTGTGCTACGGATTCCACAGAGTCAAAGTTTCTTCCCGCCAGCGCTACCACACAGATATTACGAGGTTAAGAAAATGTTATTCCTGCGACACTGGCGTGTTCTGCTTTAGCTTGTAACGTGATATGTATTGACGACTAAAGTGTATATCAACTTACAGAATATTTGGCATCTGTTTGTAGTAAATAAGGGAGCAGATCAATAAGAAAAACTTTGCTACAATGAATATGTTTAATATATTTTATAGCTTCGTTTTGTTGCCTTCGTAAGGAATATTTGAAAAACAGCCAAACCAGTTGCAACAGTAAAAAGGTTCATTGAAACCCCTTGACCTAGGTTTCGACGTCTTTAAAAAGGTCTTTTTCGTAAGGATCAATGAATGACACTGGTTACGTAATGTTGTGGAGATAAGTTAAAAATGTAGCTATGAGGCACAAACGAAGATAATATCCACCTCCGTAATAATAAAATCACAACATATCGGGGTGACTCTCATTAGAAAGTGGTTCACAACTGCAGTTAGCGAACTAACCATTTCTTTGAACTTGGAGCTGTTTTCTCGACGTCCGCCATGGTGGAATTAGGTCTCCAGTGCGGCAGACTCTCTGTTAGAGTTATCAGAATAAGTTATTTAGTTACAGATCATCTAATTCATTTTCGTTCAGAGTTATCCATGTTACGAAAGTATGAACACAAGTATGACGTGCCTTAAGCATTGCGGGGTAATACCGTGCTGTAGCATACTAATTTCTGTGTAACCTTTTAGAGTGGGTTTTAGCTTACGTTATTGATGGTTTCTTTGTGATTAGCATGTCCATCTATGTCCACAACCCCACGAGATGATGGTTCCAGAGCTAGTAGGCAATAGTTCCCTTCCTTGTGTAGGACATTAAGGTCAGTATATAGAAATTAAGTAAGTATTTTCCGCATTATATTTTGGTGACAATTTGTGGGAGTTTTTGAAAAACTGTCGCTGTAGAGGTATCATTAATATGAATGTCATCCGCCATCACCAGCGGTCGCATTTTGCTCAGCTTGCCCGCTATAGCTAGTAGCCCATCTAGTTGCCCATCGTTTTATTAAGTGCGTGAGTGTGAGGGTGATTTAAATCTTAGCACTAGCCACGGGTAAATTATGTTGTCCAGTCCCGATCCCATCCTCTGTACATCTACGTAAAGCGATTACGAGACCAACTATTCTAGTGCGATTTTTGATACGCATGTTTGCCTAATGAATATGATGAATGTGCTCCAAACTGTTACCGTCAAATCTTTGGGTTTAAGAAGATAAATCCTCATTATGTTGATTACAAATGAAACAGAAACCCTGTCAGTCACGCCAATGGTTTTTCATCAGCCAGGCCATTGGTAGTGTCTGCTAAATCATTTTCTTCCCGTGGGACCAATACACTTACAAAGTGGAGACTGATGACTTGCTAAGTATTAAATGGCAACATAAATGAACTGTATAGGAAAACCAGGAATTGTGTACCTAGCGTTCCCTTCCCTGATTGCTAGCATCCACTTCCGTTATGCGTTGTGCTTTCGATTGTTATGCCACAAAATATTGTGCTAACAGATGTGGTACCATTAAAAATGTACCATAAAATGTGATAATTCGAGTATCGAGCCAGATCATTCCGTATTAAATCGAGCTTTTAATCAGAGAATGGTACGTTTTCCGAAGCACAACACAACTTACAACTTTTTCTAGGAAAGAGACTACTAAATGAAAGTAAAACTATAAAATCAAATCAAATGGTTCAAATGGCTCTGAGCACTATGGGACTTAACTTCTGAGGTCATCAGTCCCCTAGAACTTAGAACTACTTAAACCTAACTAACCTAAGGACATCACACACATCCATGCCCGAGGCAGGATTCGAACCTGCGACCGTAGCGGTATAAAATCAAAAAAAGTTTTGCATCACCCCAGTTCTCAGAACTCCTGAAGATAGACGTTGACTGTGGATATTGTATCACAGACACAGTCCCCTTGAATGTTCAGAGATGTCACTAAACCCGCCCAAAGATGTAAACAACCATACATGAGCAACGCCTATTAGACGGAGGGGGTCCGACACCCGATCAGTTCCAGTCATTCCACCAGGAAGGAGGTACACGGCTCGTGTTGTCTGCAGTTCAACCAAGCCTAGACGGTCAATACCGCGGTTCGATCGCGTCCGCGTCGTTACTTTGTGCCAGGAAGGGCTTTCAACAAGGGAAGTGTCCAGGCGTCTCGGAGTGAACCGAAGCGATGTTGTTCGGACATGGAGGAGATACAGAGAGACAGGAACTGTCGATGACATGCCTCGCTCAGGCCGCCCAAGGGCTACCATGGCAGTAGATGATCGCTGCCTACGGATTATGGCTCGGAGGAACACTGACAGCAACGCCACCATGTTGAATAATGATGTTCGTGCAACCACAGGACGTCGTGTTACGACTCAAACTGTGCACGGTAGGCTGCATGATGCGCAACTTCACCCCCGACGTCCATGGCGAGGTCCTTCTTTGCATCCACGACACCATGCAGCGCGGTACAGACGGGCCCAACAAAATGCTGAATGGACCGCTCAGGATTGGCATCACATTCTCTGCACCATTCAGTGTCGCATATGCCTTCAACCAGACAGTCGTCGCAGTCGTGTTTGGAGGCAACCCGGTCAGGCTGAACGCCTTTGACATACTTTCTAGCGAGTGCAGCAAGGGCATTGTGTGTGGACGACATACGCCGCTGGTGGTCATGGAAGGCGCTCTAGCGGCTTTACGATACGTGAATGTCATCCTCTGACCGATAGTGCAACCATATCGGCAGAATATTGGTGAGACATTCGTCTTCATGGACGACAGTTGGAGCCCTCATCTTGCACATTGTGTGAATGACTTCCTTCGGGATAATGACATTGCTCGATTTAGAGTGGCCAGCATGTTCTCGAGATATGAACCCTATCGAACATGCCTGGGATTGATTGAAAAGGGCTGTTTATCGATGACGTGACCCACCAACCACTCTGAGGGATCTACGCCAAATCACCGTTGAGGAGAAGGATAATTTGGAGCAACAGTGCCTAGATGAACTTGTGGATGCCTATGCATCAATGCAAGAGAACGTGCTACTTGGTATCAGAATTACCGGTGTGTACAGTAATCTGGACAACCACCTCTGAAGGTCTGGCTGTATGGTGGTACAACATGCAATATGTAAAATCTCTATTCCAATTTTCTGTACAGGTTCTGGAACTCTCGGAGCCGAGGTGATGCAAGACTATTTTTGATGTGCGTATAGTACACCCCGCCTTTCACTCTGAACGGGCATACATCTTCAAACGTAAGCAATGTTTTGTAAGAATATAAAACATGAAAACTTTTCTTATGTGACAGAATTTTTTTTTCCTTTTCTTCGAGGCAATAACATTATCTGTTAGTGGTAAAGGCCTTGCATAGATTGCACACTGGAGGTTCCTCTCTCGCGGCAGAGTGACGTGGCGTAGGATTTTTATTAGAAACTTACGCAGTTTAAAACCCATCTAGTTTTAGGTTTTCCGTGACTTCCTTAAATTACATCAGACGAATGCCTAGATGACAACTTATACTCCCCCCCCCCCCCAGCTGAGGCAGATAACGTGACGTGACTTGACCTCTGCCGTTCTTTTAGACTTCATCATTCCATTTTCGGTTCTTATTTTCCGTTGTAATAATTCTTATCTTGTTCGAAGCAATGAAGTGGAACAAGGCGGGTAGATATCCTCGTTTTCTCATTGTCCAACAGAAATTATTCGTGAAGGATATTATTTTTCAAAATTATGGTGATATCCTTAACTTCAGGGAAAAAAACAGTATCACATATCAGCTTTAAAAATTGTTAAAAAGTGATAAAAATGAGCTAGTCAAAGACTACTGAAACGTAAAAACAAACTGATATTAACCATTATCCACCTGTTGGAACCCCGTGGCGTTTGATACTTTCTCCTAAAACCAAGCTTGGAATGATGTGCAAGCCTTGAAATCTACAGATATTACTGACGTTTCGTACTTGTACATGCTCTACGGAACATAAAGCTCTCTGTCCAGTACAGGACGTACAGCAATTAAGTAGTAATAATATAATTACAAGGTCATCTAGTAAAGTTTAGTGTGTAACATTTCCGAATTCATACGCAGCCTGAGTGATATTTGTAGATGGGTGTTCAGTTCAATTTGAGACAGTCTAGAATGTGAGTTACCAGGACAGCCTAAACATGAAAAAAATTAAATACATAGAGCACGCAATCATACGTCTTAAGCATTACTGACTTGGATGAATTTAGTGGAAATTAAAACATCTTCTGAGAAGTAACCTGCAGTTGACTACTAAAAAATATTTAGTGTCTTATACCTTAACTGTGACCTTTCATTGGAAATCATGTGTAATTTGGTTTCAGTACCGTTGTGTTTTGTGCACAAATGACACTTCATACTCCCTGAGTGAGCCGGCCGATAGGGACGAACGGCTCTAGGCGCTTCAGTCTGGAACCGCGCGACCACTACGGTTGCAGATTCGAATCCTGCCTCGGGCATGGATGTGTGTGATGTCCATAGGTTAGTTAGGTTTAAGTAGTTCTGCGTTCTGGGGGACTGATGACCTCATATGTTATGTCCCATAGTGCTCAGAGGCATTTGAACCTTTTGAACTCCCTGATTAATCGCATTACACTCTAAAATAGTTTCACGTTTACTCTGCCCAGTCCAACAATCTCGTTTCCCATTGTCTGCCAGCGCACGTATACCACAGCTGTGTTCTGGTATTCGAATTTAAATGCTACGGGTACGTATTTTTTACTAGCAAACGTTGTCTAACATAGATCTGACCGAGAATTATTTCTGATGCAGTTGGTTTTTTTCATTGTCCAAAGATTACTTTACTTCGATATTACATCCTAAAAATAACTTCCCGTTGTACTATATGTTACTCCCAAAGCTTTTGTTCATTATATTCTCTGAGCTAATGTCTATATGCTTGACAGTAGTTGGCCTCGTATGTCAACTGCCAGTCAATTGCATAAATAAATGTTGGCAGAATACTGACACTAAGGTATTTTCAATCTTAGATCCGTCTGTTTTAAGTTGAAAATATTGCCACATTTTACTGAAACTCAGCAAACTAAAATAGGAATCCTTGAAAAAGCAAAATGGTATTGTTCTTGCGAAACCTTGTTCGGTAAATTTAAGGGGAGATGTAAGGCAATTTTTATCCCTATTCTGACAATGCTGTTTTACCCTTTGAATAGGTACACTTTTCAAAAGAATTATAAGTTATAAAACAATGAAATTATCACTGCATATATATAACATATATGCCTCAATTTACAAGTAAAATGAACATAATACCTCTTATGGTTTTGAAGAAAAAAAAATTATTCTTTCACTAATAAAATTTAACTTTTTTTGGACATTAATTATAAAACAGTTTCTGACAGTTCGGTGGTTCTCAATTTACTTGTAATAACTTATTACCATTCGCAGTTCAAATTGACCAAATTTCAGGTTTCTAACACCATTAGCTTATCAAATAATGGTACTTGAAAGTAAAAAAATGTAGTTTTGAGAAAAATCCATTTGAAGTTTAATATTGCAATTCTATTATAGTTATTGATGAGAATTACTTACCATAATATTTTCCTGCCCCATACTGAGCATCATCTGAATCATACTGATCTTCTTTTCTGCTCTTGGTCCCACCGTGTGGCTTCTTTTGTGCATTTTAAATTAGCAATATCTGCTTTGCAGATTCTCTCTTTATCTATTTGCACCAAGGATTTTGCAATATTTCCACTAGACTTTATGCCCAATAATTCCGAAACATCCAGTTTTCTAATTACACCATCATTGAAGCATAAAATAGCATCATAAACACAAAATTTGAGGATTGTAAGCTGAACAAATACAGTTTTCGGTAACCGGTTCCAAATCACAGAATTCATACATTCATTTAAATTTTGGGTTTTCCCGTGAAGACATTTCGTCAACAGGGTATCTTTACAAAGGTCTCTAAATATGGGTTTAATGTCATTCATTACTGGGGCAGGTAAAGAATGTTTGTGGTCATATCTGGCACTTCTTCTGTACTTGCACCAAGTGTTACGATCATTCGGAAAAATATAGCCCATACAGCTTTTTTCGTGTTTTCTAAATTCCCTACATTTCTTCATATGGCCAAGCCACAATACTTCTGTAATCTATCTATTTCAACATTTGTCAGGCAACCTTTACCACCTACCTTCTTACCATCTTCCAATACAATTTTTTTATTTTTATTTCAATAATCTTCTCAACCTGGACCCCATTCTCTTCTGGACATGCCCAATGTACTCTAATTTAGAAATTGTGACATTAGGGCAATAGGGTTGATCTGCACATACCCGGTCATAATCCTTGCTGTCACCGTCCCCTAAATACTGCGTGTATCTGACACCTCTGAGTGCCACTGAATGATTAAAAATCCTGAGAACTCCTGCAACTTCCATCCCACCACTTGGGCCAGTGTAATTCATCTGACACTTATGTTCATGCTCTTTCTCAGTTCCACTGCCACAAGTTGACTTATCACGATCGTACCCGGTGGTTATAATTAAAGTGCAGCTACTCACGTAACTACAGTATCGGTAGATATGCTAAGGCGTTAATGCGGAACCGCTTTGCGCTGAACAAAAAACATAGTTCCAATTTTGGCCACCAGGTGCAAATCTGGCGGTGTACAGCATCTCGTCATCGTCTCCGGTGCTCACAATGAAAAAATTATGTAAGCGGCGGTTAGTAATAAAGTGAGCATTGCCTTTCTCTCTTGTTTGCTTTTTTCTGCCCAAGTCCTGTTCGTAATCCGTTGCGTAGGGGAACGTTTCTATACGTCTTTATTGCATTCACAGCGCCAGATTTGCATCTGGTGGCAAAAATAAGAACTAATTTTTTCAGCGTAAATCGGTTCCGCATTAACGCTTTAGAATATCTACTACGTTTCGCTACCATTCGTCAATTATAGCACACACTGGACCTCTGTGAGTAGCTGCACTTTAATTTTAACCACCCAATATGTAGATGGGATCGCAGTGCCTCTTGCGCGAAATGTCTTTTGCGCAGAGCGGTGACGAGACGATAACCCCGAATCGCAATTTTTTATTGCAGTTTTTCCATCTTTCCTTTTAGGCTCTCAAAATTAGCCTCGGATCTGGACGAAGAAGGAAAAATAAATTGGAACCGGCAAACGTCATGCTGTGACAAAAAGTAAACTGATGTTCGTGAATAAAATACGTGTGGAGCAGCGGGCGTGATAGCGCGCGGCCCAGCCCTCTTCCATCTGATACCTGCGCTGTCCACTCACCGCTGACCGCCCCACCCCCACAGCTCGCACCCTCAGCCAAATCTTTCTTCAGCCTTGTACCTTAAACCGCCATCTGACTTACAAGTAGTGAAAAATGTGCGCGTCTTATCCAGAACGTCTCACCCTATTTCTTTCTGAACGGTTGGCCGACACACGGTCTGAAAAACAACCGTTGTCTTCATTCATCAGGATTTTCTTATCGCCAGACAAGGGTGGCGAGAAGGAAATGAGAAGTTGGCGTCCGGAGTAGTTTTAGCTACGGCGGACCGGCGGCTGGTAATTTAGTCGTTACGGGATGTGGAGTGTCGTGGGAATTAGAAGGCGGTCTCTCGTCCCTTCGACAGGGGCGCAATCTGGCACGATTGATGCCCTTGCTGACGGGCGTGCGCGCCGCCGTCCTGTTGCCTAAATACGACGTGTCTTCGCGGCCACGCGTTGTACAGCCGTGGCACACACGCGCCCACCGTCATCTAATACAACGGCAGCATTCCTCAGAACACTAGCTGCACGTGTACTCAGTGGGTTCTTCACTGCCTACATATACCCCTTCAGCTGAATCGTAGCATGGTTTCTCCAGATAAGAAAGGTCCCTTCCCTCACATTGTCCAACTCGAGAGAAAACGTCAGCATCTTACAAAGACTGGTTGCTTACCTTTAAGTCGTGAACTTCATTAAACGTAAAATCCTGCTAAGTTATGACGACCGAAATTTTGAGTCACAACTGGCGTTAGTTGTATTGTACGTACAAGGACTACTCGGAAAGTAAGGTCTCATCGGTGGCGAAATGGTAACCATTGTGAAAATCAAACATTTTTTATTTGCAGCAGTTAGCTACATCTTACAGCTACTTTTGTACACAGTTGCCTCTGCGACTTAGATGATTGTCGTAGTGTTGTACCAACCTCGTCGTATAAGGCAGCCACCTGCGCTTGGCTCCAGTTCTCTACCCTGGTCTACAGCTCGTTGTTTGTGCCAAAATGTCTTCCTAACCAGCGGTTCATGTTAGCAAAGATGAAACTCATGGGGAGCCAATTACTGGCTGCATTGTGGGCGATCAAACACTTCCCAAGGAAAATGCTGCAGGAGCATCTTCATTGCCCGTGCAGAGTGCGGCCAAGTTGTGTCATGAAGAAGAAAATGTATGACAGCTGTGTTGTGTGGGCTGCATGACATCAGGCGAAATCTCTCACCAGAACCTTATAGTTAGTGGGAGACACTGTTTATCGAGGCATCTTTACGTGTTTACTGTGCTCTCAGAACTGACAAGAGCGACGTGACGCGATCGACGGGCGTACTAGAGACACCGTCAAACGTATCTGTGTAAAGCTTCATAGATTTTTCGCTGTGGTTTCCATTTCGCGTCCGATCGGACCTTACTTTACGAATAGTCCTCGTATATTTCGGAGTAACAATTTGTAGGGTAAGGCAAATGATAGCCTCCTCTTTAGTAGTAGGGTAATGAGAAACTGCGTTTGTCTACAAAGGAGAATGAATAAAAGGCACTTCTACGTTCTACACTCGAATGCTATTCGATTGTATGGGACACTTCAGGTCGTATTAAAATGGGATATCAACATATACAAAGAAGGACGGCGTAAATGGCCTCACACTTGCTATATCTCGCCAGCACCTGCTTAGGAACCTTCGAGAAGCGTCTTTTATGGCAAACGCTAGTATTATTCTTCTCCTCCGTGAGTATCTACTCCCTAGAGATCAGGCAGTTAAACTGAGTGAATAATAGCTAGAACAAAGAAGTCCAAACATTCTATCTTCCTACCCTCGTTCCGAAAACGGAACGGGAAGATGTCCTAATATAAGAAAATCGAAATATAGCCTTTGCCACAGACTTAACGGAACATAGATGCAGATGCAAGGAACGAGATCTATACTGAACTTACATTTACAAAGAAAGAATAAACATAACACTCAAAACTGCATTTTCAACCAAGGAATAAAACTGTAAAGTAAGTTTCCAAAGTAGATTAAAGAAATTGCTAAAACAAACATGTTAAAACGGCAGTTAAAAACTACCTGTTACACACACATTCTATACAGTGAAGGATTACGTATACAGCACAGGTCAGGGATTTGGTAAAAAATGTAACACGAATAAATAATAATGATGTCAATTAAAGCATTTATCATTCCACTTAACAGAGTCACGCTACATTTTTCCTTCTTTTTATCTGTTTCTGGAAAAACTTACTCCCAAAGTTATGCAATGTATAATACTAACACTTTATTCTCTTTCTGAGGTCAACATCTGACTCGTTACAGTGGGATGATGAGTTATCGGTCTATCAAATGATAAGTTGCGGTTCACAAAATGGCGAAATGCACCTGACGAAGCTGATACTGTGTGTAGTGTCAGGAAAACATGTGTACATAGTTGTGTAGTGTGTGCAGTGACTGGGAGTGAGAAATGAATGAAGAGTCTAGCACTAGCCTTTTATATTATTAAATAAATTATTTGTAAAACAGTATTGTACATTAGGGATACATTTGCCTTACACTTGGCTGCGTCACCATCTGGGTCTGCTGAGCACTGTTAACAAGCAGGGTGCACCCAGCCCTTGTGAGGTCAATTGAGGAGCTACTGCACCGTGAAGTAGTGGCTCCGGCCACGAAAACTGATAACGGCCGGGATAGCGGTGTGCTGACCATATACCCCTCCATATCCGCATCCAATGACGCCTATAGGTTGAGAATGACACGGCGGTCGGTCGGTACCATTGGTCCATCCGAGGCCTGTTCGGGCGGAGAGGAATAAACTGAATGAGGTAGCACTGTTTTAAATAGAGTGACTGTGTATGTGGGAAGGTGGAAGCTCCAGTCTTCATCGATTCATCCTGACTTGGATTTTCCTTGGTTTCCCTTAATTACTTTAGGCAAATCCGGGACTGTTCCTGATAAAGGTCACAGCCGACTATTCGTCCCATCCTTGTCATAGTAAATGTCTCTATATTTGAATTACTTCATTTATGGTGTCCTTAACTTGTAATACGAAGCCATGTCCAATACCCTTGTAAAAGAGGTCTACAGGTGAATAAAACTACTACTGTCATTACTACTACAACTACTCTATAAGTAGCATCTGTATCCGTTGATATCGATGCCAATGGTAGATAAATAGATTGTAAGGTGACCATATCGTCGGACACCTCAGATGTCACGTCATCATTTTTATTAATGCACGGGTGATTAAAAAAAATCCTTATATGTACACGAACGTCTGAAATGTTCCTTTAATCAGTGCCCCTTTCATGTAGCTGTCTGGTCATAAAAGTACCACAAAGAAAAGGAATTTTCACAAGAGTATTGTGCTCCTCTGACAATCAAGTCTGTTGCTGTCAGAAACTGCGTGTTGTTCACGTGATCACAGAGTGGAATCCATGTAGAGACTCTTGGCTGAAGGGATACCACTTCAGTAGGAGATGTATGGTGGCATTGGGAGAACAGAGTTGGATATGGATGCCATGGCAGCCCATGTAAAGAAATGATAAAATTAACATTTGGGATAGGATGCGAGAGTGCAAAAAAGAGATGAGTATTACAAGTCAAACAGTAACACAAGTACAGAAGCTATTCAATGTTCGGTAAAGTCTCAACAGTTCATAAACACAGGTGTCATGCGTCGATGTGCAATGTCCTCTTGGAAAAAGGTACCACGGTGTTGTCACGTGAGAGATAACACACGACGACACAGGATATCTGTGACGCACCATTGTACCGTCAGAGTTCCCACAGTCAGTACCAGCGGTGACCTGAAGTCATACCCGATGATTCCCCACAACATGACGCCACGAGTAACACCGTTGTGCTCTCCAAAACATTGGAAGAATATGATCTTTGGCCCGGTCGCCACCCGACGCACCGTTGATGGTCATCTGGGGTAATGCAAAACTGTGATTCATTGCTGTACTCAATGCTATGCCATTCATCGGCACTCCATGATTACCAGCCACGCCACCACTCCAAACGTAGTCACTTGCGTCGTGGTGTTAACAGCAGCCTACACATGGGACGTTCATTCTATTGTCCGGCTGTTATTAGTCTCGGACAATTGGTGCAGGGAGTCCATTATTTGTCCTCGGATGGCAGTTGAAGCTGTGAAGGGGTTACGATGCGCTTGGTGCATAATATGGTGATCCTCCCTCGTGGTGGTCCATTGTGCTCAACCGTGTAGTCCAACAACACGCCCCGCAAATCTCTGTACTGTACGATAGAATCAATACCCTACCGTACTTCCTCATCATAGCTTGTCTGCATCTACACCTACACATGCATAGATACTCCGCAAGATACCGTACTGTGCGTGGCGGAGGGTACCCTGTACCACTACTAGTCATTTCCTTTCCTGTTCCACCCGCAATGCAGCGAGGGAAAAACGATTAAATTGGGGATCATACGGAGGAATGATCCATAATTTCTCGAATTTTTATCTTCGTGGTCCTTACGCACAATGTATGTTAGACACAATAGAATCATTCGTGAGTCAGCTTCAAGTGCCAGTTGTCTAAATTTGCTCAATAGTGTTTCTTGAAAAGAACGGTGCTTTCCCTCCAGGGATTCCCATTTGAGTTCCCGAAGCATCTCCGTAACACTTGCGTATTGTTCGAACCTACCGGTAACAAATATGGCAGCCCACCTCTGAATTGTTTCGATGTCTTCCCAAAAACACGCAAGCGGCACTCAAGAATAGGTCGCACCAGTGTCCTATATGCGGTGTCCTTTACAGGTGAACTACTCTTTCCTAAAATTCTCCCAATTAACCGAAGTCGACCATTCGCCTTCCCTACCACAGTTCTCACATGCACGTTCCATTGCATATCGCTTTGCATCGTTACGCCCAGATAATTAAATGACTTGATTGTGTCAAGCAGGACACTAGTAATACTGTAACCGAGCATTACAGATTTTTTCTTCCTATTCAATCGCATTTTCCACATTTAGAGCTAGCTGCCATTCATCATCTTGTATCTTCTTACAGTCTCACAACTTCGACATCTTACCGTCCACCACAGCATCTTCAGCAAATAACCACTGCCCACGGTTCTATCACACTTCCTTTGAACACTCCTGACTATATCCTTGTCTCATATCGGATATCAGTATACGACGCATATCCTGAAGTTCTGAAACATCTTCTGGATCACGTAAATACGTCGCTTAGTTTCTGCTCCTTCTAATTTTCTACTTCCAAGTACTCTGCTAAATCATTAAGAGGCAACAGTTATTCACAACAACGAGAACTCGATCTACTCTCCGCCATTGAGTCATGATTCATCATCAGATGTGCCTCATCTTCGACCTCCACATTCTCCCAATCAGATGCTACTCATGTTTCTTCTACGACCATATAGGTGATTTCCAGATTTGCTCCCTCGTCCTTGTAAAACTATTTCGTCCCGAACCAGTAAACTAATAATACCTTCAGAGAAAACTTCAAGCTCTTCTTCCACCAATTACAAGCGTAGCGACTCTTCTGGATTTTGTTCAAACTGTAATACAATTTTTCGACTGTCGACCCATGACTCCCCACTTCTATTGCTCAAATCGGTTCTTTCTTGATTCCTCTTTAAATACTCAATGCCCATTATGATATAAGAATTAAGGCCTTCAGCTATTAATAACTTTAATTCTCTCCATTGAGACTCCACAACTATTTTGACTTGCTCAGCTACTTCAAAATATTTCTCCATAAATACACTTTTCGGCTTCACTTTCCAAGGAGGTACCGTTGTATATGACTTGATAGCTTCTCATTCATTTAACAGTTCAATATTATCAAAACTTATACAAATTTCAGGACAGAGAACACGTTTCTTCAGGGGTTGATTCACTTCCAACAAATCTGCTCGAATATCGTGTTTGTCCAGCGTGTTTATAAAGAAATTTTCTCTTTCAGCTACATTATTCGAGACTCCATGAACGCTAAGTAAACTTTCTTCATGTGGTCCACTAACTTCTTGACATCCATCATCTTTAGAAGTTGTCTTATTGTTACTAACCTGCTCATTAGGTATGATATCAGCATCAACGGCTGAAAATATGTATGAATTAACAATAACACAGTTTTGTGATTGAACCGCTGTACTCTCACGTTTGTCTCTCTGTAAACTTTTATCCATTTGAGTGTTTCCATTACATTTCTGGTTTGAGGTGGCTCCTTTACAGTATTTCCTGTTCACTTACCTGCATTGATTATTTAAACATGGTCATAATGTTGTATCTGTGGCTAGGGCAGGAGGTCATATTTCTGTATTATGTTGCATTGATCTCTTCTTGGAAATTTGGGGTAAGGTCTTACGGGACCAAACTGCTGAGGTCATCGGTCCATAAGTTTACACACTACTTAATCTAACTTAAAGTAACTTACGCTAAGGACAACACACACACCGATGCCCGAGGGAGGACTCGAACCTCCGACGGGGGCGTATCTCTTCTTGTCCACTGTTATGGCCTGTTGTTGTGGTAACCATTGTCTCATCCGTAACAGTTTCCAGTCCTCATGCGGTCAATATTAAATCAGTTCCACCTTTTGTTTGTATCCCTGTTACATTTCTTGACTGGAAATTGTTGTGTGATGGTTCTAAACGTCTTTCTAGCTGAAAACATTCCCTGCTATCCTTCCAATTATTGCCACTTAGAATGTGATTACCCAAACCCTCCAACGCAGAAAGAAATTGTTCCATACTCTCTTTTCTGCTCGTGACAGCAACTGCCAATGTGTGATGAGGCAATTTTGGAATCAACATATGAATAAAATCTTCAAGTGGCAGTGGCTGGCACCAAAGCAAGTACCTTTGGTAACAACATTTAAAAAATTCAGCCGTGGTTCACTGTTTGCCACAATCAGGATAATTACGATCATTGAATATATCAGCCTTCAGTCTTCCTATATTCCATACACTTTGCTGCAAGTACATTGGTAAACTCGTTCTCTGATACCGCTGGATGAACATTCCATCACTGTTGCATGTGAGAAATTGTTGATGTGTCCAAAATATGCACCTATAATATTCTTGATTATTCCATCGATTCATTGACTATAGAGTCTGTTCAGTGGCAGTATTCACAAAATTACTTTTTTTGCGAACATCCATATCGGGACATTGAACACAGCCGAAATTCTAGGAACGGTTACCACTATATAATTCGATCTCAAATCTTAGATAGGTTTCATTTGTCGTAACTTTCTTCCTGCGTTTCCCTAACGTGTTGCTGGAACTTTTGATATTCAGGGGTGTGCAAATGCCACAGGTTCCATATGAGCAAGTGAGAAATTGCACTCTTGATACTTCTCGCCATTTATCTGGTTTTGTATTTAATTCAGCTTCCCTAAGCATTCGTTCACATCAGTCAACTGCTACCTTATACTGCCTTCTTCTAATGAAGAAGTTCTTTTCCCAAGTTTGATACACTGCCCTAAACTTGAATGTCTGTTTGATTCAATGTTTGACTTTGATAAACTAATACTGTAATTAGTGCATATTTGTACCTCACAACTCAGCAATGTGCAAGTCATGATAATAGTATGTTTGCTATGTTCTTACATAGTGCCCTTTATGCCTTCCACAAACTTTTCGACCAATGTATTTTGTTCGTGCAGTCTCTCTTCTTCCGGCCTCTTAGCTGAGTGGTCAGCGCGTCTCACTGCCATGTAGCGGGCCCGGATTCGATTCCCGGCCGGGTCAGAGATTTGTTCCGCTCGGGGACTGGACGTTGTGTTGTCCTCGTCATCATTTCATTATCATCATAGACACGCATGTCGCATAATCTGGCGTCAAGTGAAAAGGCTTGCAACTCGGCGGCCGTACTTCTACAGGTGGGGACTCCCATCCATCAATGCCATACGATCATTTCATTTCGTATCTTTTACCATCTGTCTTAATAGATATAAGGTATCGCCCTGCTTTTTGTGGTTTCGCCTTGTTTTTGCGCGGCTACAGGCTGTTCGTCACCCTGTTTTTCACGTTTTTTGTTTCTGCATTATTTGTAAACGTGTTTGGAATTGGTGGGCTGCAAATACTGCACTCGATATATCACACACCTCGTACGATTGTCCGTGCACTCGTGTGGCTTCAGACTCTGTGCCATCGGCACTCTGAGACTTCTGTTGTTTATAAATTGAAGAATTATGATTTATACACCTATGACTCACGAGGAACGAAATGTACCTCCATCTGATCCGTGACCGGTCAGTCACAGCTCACAGCTCATGGAGACTGATCGGATGTGGATACAAGGAAGTTACATCTTGACCTATGGCATCACAAATGTACTCATTAGAACGCCGCGCGGGATTAGCCGAGCGGTCTGAGGCGCTGCAGTCATGGAATGTGCGGCTGGTCCCGGCGGAGGTTCGAGACCTCCCTTGGGCAGGGATGTGTGTGTTTGTCCTTAGGATAATTTAGGTTAAGTAGTGTGTAAGCTTAGGGACTGATGACCTTAGCAGTTAAGTCCCATAAGATTTCACACACATTTGAACATTTTTGAACTCATTAGAATTGATGTCAGGGGGGAGGGGAAGTGGAGGGGCATCAGAAATATCTTCATGACCGTGGAGTGTTCCGCAAACGATTCTGATGCAGTTCGGGAGCAAAAGGATCTGTAACCTGAGGTGTTCTGTAGAGTAACGAACGCATGCACGTAGTGAGACAGTAGTTTGCTGCATCTTTCACCAGGGAGAGACTATGACATTCATATAACGTACCTTATATAAATACACTCCTGGAAATTGAAATAAGAACACCGTGAATTCATTGTCCCAGGAAGGGGAAACTTTATTGACACATTCCTGGGGTCAGATACATCACATGATCACACTGACAGAACCACAGGCACATAGACACAGGCAACAGAGCATGCACAATGTCGGCACTAGTACAGTGTATATCCACCTTTCGCAGCAATGCAGGCTGCTATTCTCCCATGGAGACGATCGTAGAGATGCTGGATGTAGTCCTGTGGAACGGCTTGCCATGCCATTTCCACCTGGCGCCTCAGTTGGACCAGCGTTCGTGCTGGACGTGCAGACCGCGTGAGACGACGCTTCATCCAGTCCCAAACATGCTCAATGGGGGACAGATCCGGAGATCTTGCTGGCCAGGGTAGTTGACTTACACCTTCTAGAGCACGTTGGGTGGCACGGGATACATGCGGACGTGCATTGTCCTGTTGGAACAGCAAGTTCCCTTGCCGGTCTAGGAATGGTAGAACGATGGGTTCGATGACGATTTGGATGTACCGTGCACTATTCAGTGTCCCCTCGACGATCACCAGTGGTGTACGGCCAGTGTAGGAGATCGCTCCCCACACCATGATGCCGGGTGTTGGCCCTGTGTGCCTCGGTCGTATGCAGTCCTGATTGTGGCGCTCACCTGCACGGCGCCAAACACGCATACGACCATCATTGGCACCAAGGCAGAAGCGACTCTCATCGCTGAAGACGACACGTCTCCATTCGTCCCTCCATTCACGCCTGTCGCGACACCACTGGAGGCGGGCTGCACGATGTTGGGGCGTGAGCGGAAGACGGCCTAACGGTGTGCGGGACCGTAGCCCAGCTTCATGGAGACGGTTGCGAATGGTCCTCGCCGATACCCCAGGAGCAACAGTGTCCCTAATTTGCTGGGAAGTGGCGGTGCGGCCCCTACGGCACTACGTAGGATCCTACGGTCTTGGCGTGCATCCGTGCGTCGCTGCGGTCCGGTCCCAGGTCGACGGGCACGTGCACCTTCCGCCGACCACTGGCGACAACATCGATGTACTGTGGAGACCTCACGCCCCACGTGTTGAGCAATTCGACGGTACGTCCACCCGACCTCCCGCATGCCCACTATACGCCCTCGCTCAAAGTCCGTCAACTGTACATACGGTTCACGTCCACGCTGTCGCGGCATGCTACCAGTGTTAAAGACTGCGATGGAGCTCCGTATGCCACGGCAAACTGGCTGACACTGACGGCGGCGGTGCACAAATGCTGCGCAGCTAGCGCCATTCGACGGCCAACACCGCGGTTCCTGGTGTGTCCGCTGTGCCGTGCGTGTGATCATTGCTTGTACAGCCCTCTCGCAGTGTCCGGAGCAAGTATGGTGGGTCTGACACACCGGTGTCAATGTGTTCTTTTTTCCATTTCCAGGAGTGTATCTCACGAGGGGTAAGATAGATACGGCCTACAGGAAAATTAAAGAGACCTTTGGAGAAAAGAGAACCACTTGTATGAATATCAAGAGCTCAGATGGAAACCCAGTTCTAAGCAAAGAAGGGAAAGCAGAAAGGTGGAAGGAGTATATAGAGGGTCTATACAAGGGCGATATACTTGAGGACAATATTATGGAAATGGAAGAGGATGTAGATGAAGATGAAATGGGAGATACGATACTGTGTGAAGAGTTTGACAGACCACTGAAAGACCTGAGTCGCAACAAGGCTCCGGGAGTAGACAACATTCCATCAGAACTACTGATGGCCTTGGGAGAGCCAGTCCTGACCAAACTCTACCATCTGGTGAGCAAGATGTACGAGACAGGCGAAATACCCTCAGACTTCAAGAAGAATATAATAATTCCAATCCCAAAGAGAGCAGGTGTTGACAGATGTGAAAATTACCGAACTATCAGTTTAATAAGTCACAGCTGCAAAATACTAACGCGAATTCTTTACAGACGAATGGAAAAACTGGTAGAAGCTGACCTCGGGGAAGATCAGTTTGGATTCCGTAGAAATGTGGGAACACGTGAAGCAATACTGACCCTACGACTTATCTTAGAAGAAAGATTGAGAAAAGGCAAACCTGTGTTTCTAGCATTTGTAGACTTAGAGAAAGCTTTTGACAATGTTGATTGGAATACTCTCTTTCAAATTCTGAAGGTGGCAGGGGTAAAATACAGGGAGCGAAAGGCTATTTACAATTTCTACAGAAATCAGATGGCAGTTATAAGAGTCGAGGGGTATGAAAGGGAAGCACTGGTTGGGAAGGGAGTGACACAGGGTTGTAGCCTATCCCCGATGTTATTCAATCTGTATATTGAGCAAGCAATAAAGGAAACAAAAGAAAAGTTCGGAGTAGGTATTAAACTCCATGGAGAAGAAATAAAAACTTTGAGGTTCGCCGACGACATTGTAATTCTGTCAGAGACAGCAAAGGACTTGGAAGAGCAGTTGAACGGAATGGACAGTGTCTTGAAAGGAGGATATAAGATGAACATTAACAAAAGCAAAACGAGGATAATGGAATGTAGTCGAATTAAGTCGGGTGATGCTGAGGGAATTAGATTAGGAAATGCGACACTTAAAGTAGTAAATGAGTTTTGCTATTTGGGGAGCAAAATAACTGATGATGGTCGAAGTAGAGAGGATATAAAATGTAGACTAGCAATGGCAAGGAAAGCGTTTCTGAAGAAGAAAAATTTGTTAACATCGAGTATAGATTTAAATGTCAGGAAGTCGTTTCTGAAAGTATTTGTATGGAGTGTAGCCATGTATGGAAGTGAAACATGGACGATAAATAGTTTGGACAAGAAGAGAATAGAAGCTTTCGAAATGTGGTGCTACAGAAGAATGCTGAAGATTAGGTGGGTAGATCACGTAACTAATGAGGAGGTATTGAATAGGATTGGGGAGAAGAGGAGCTTGTGGCACAACTTGACTAGAAGAAGGGATCGGTTGGTAGGACATGTTCTGAGACATCGAGGGATCACCAATTTAGTATTGGAGGGCAGCGTGGAGGGTAAAAATCGTAGAGGGAGACCAAGAGATGAATACACTAAGCAGATTCAGAAGGATGTAGGCTGCAGTAGGTACTGGGAGATGAAGAAGCTTGCACAGGATAGAGTAGCATGGAGAGCTGCATCAAACCAGTCTCAGGACTTAAGATCACAACGACATATAAATATCTCTCTTACGAGGAAGAGTAAAACCCTGTCAACATGCGGGATCTATCACTTCGAGTTGTTTTCGACTTTCGCGCCCCTGCAATCGGCGTGTACGTGCCACGACTGTAGGCCAGACGCGCTTTCTCCGAGCTTCGAGCGTCCAAAGGCACCACGCCCTTTGTTCTGTCTCTCTTGACGTGTTGTTAGCTGAGGTACACATGTGGGGTGCTGGCTTCTGTATCACTCAGCTAGGACGTGACTTGTCTCACGAACGTTTTTGTTCTCTGACACTGAATTTGACAGAGATCTGCTGCACTGTGGTCAATTTAACAGTTCGAGATAACCGATGGTAACGTCTCGCATCGACACATTGTTGCTCACTGCGGTTCTTAGTGGCAATTGCATTTTCCCGCAAATTGAGTTTTGGTACGCCCTCAACTCGGTGGACCGTGAGAAGCACTGAGCTTTGGCGATTTGGAAATGTGATTATTCCCGCGCCCCTGTCCACCCTTTAAGATTTTGGTTTTCCTCAATTTCCTAAACGGATTTAGGAGAATTGTGGGATGGTTCCTTTGAAACGGAAACGACCGATTTCCGTTTCCATTCTTGTCTTAACCGAGTTCAATACGCGCATTCATTACTCTCGCCCTCTAAGGGGTGTAAAACCCAAGTATTTCTACATCCACAAGTTCAGCAGCCAGCGTTGGGTAACGACGAAGAGACGTAGCCGAGCAACGAGCGAGCGTCTAGGTGCGCAATGTCTCCGAGACGGAGCAGCGGCCTGGGGTCACAAAGGCGGCAGCTATTTACTCTGGAGTCGGCAGTAGTGCACGGACTGCAACTAGCCGCAGCGCAAACCGCCGGCGAGGACGTCTAATTAGCGGCGTGTTTGTTGTGACGCGCCTAATATCCGGCTCCGGGTGTCGGCCAGCGATACATGTAGCACGTCAGCCGCACAGCCGCAGCCCGCCAATGAGCGTCTTTGATTTGGAGCGCAATTAATTCCTTCCGCAATCTCAGCTTTGCTCCATCTTGGCATTTAATTAAGAGCGCGAGGCGACGCCGCGGCCAAGTGACATCTTGGGCGTGACCGCGCCCGGCTCCTTGCGCCTTGCGGCTTCCACATTAGCCGCCGGAGGCCGGCCCGGCTAATTACTGGTGCTGGCATCTGGTCGCGATTAAAAGGACGGGCCATTGGCCAGCCTAACTTGCTGCAACAACGCGGGCCCCCGCCTAATTTGGCCGGCGCCCTTACTCTAACGCCTCCACAAAGCGCGTATATAAAGTGCACTTCGGAACTTTGGCGGATTTGACGCCCGCGCAACTACAGGCAACGTCTGCGAGCGCAGGAACGTGCGACTCCTATTGGTTGAATAAAACCTGCCCTCACACTCCGAATTCTCGGAGAATTTCCTCAGAATTAGAGGCAGAAACTGTCAGGGAGAAACTTTGGTGAAAATATACCTCAAGAGGTCACATTTACCTTTCCAGTTACATCAGAAATAGCTTTCCACTTTGTTTGACAGCCAATCGTCCGAAACTGACAATGTGTGAAAGTGACAACGTTGCCCAAGTGAAATATTCCCCAACGAGGAGGTTCATCAACGTCTACATCCGGAACTACACTAGCGGGAAAAAATCCCAATACTAAAAAATAATTAATGTTGAGTATGAAATTTTGCGAATACATTTGTCTGGGTAGCATATTTAAGTGATTGGCATTGTAGGATCACAGGTGTTGCAAATGTGAAATTCTGGTACATTAAGAGCGGATGTAAACGCCAGAATGTTGAATGCAAGCATGCGAACGTGCGTGCATTGTGTTGTATAGGTGACTTATGTCAGTTTGTGTAATGGAGTTTCAAGTCTGTTGCACTTGGTAGGTCAATACAGGGACGGTTAATGCTGGTTGTGGATGACGCTAGAGTCGTCGTTCGATGATGTCCCATATGTGTTCGATTGGAGGCAGATCTGGTGATTGAGCAGGCCAAAGCAATATGTTGGATTACAACAGCGGTATTTGGGCGATCGTTATCCTGTTGGAAACCAACCCCTGGAACTCTGTTCATGAACAGCAGCACAACAGGTCGAATCACCATACTGACGTACAGATTTGCAGTCAGGGTGCGTGGGATAACCACGAGAGTGCCCCTGCTGATATACGAAATCGCACCGCAGAAACTCCAGGTGTACGTCCAGAGGTCTAGCACACAGACAGAATAATTTCAAGCCCTCAAAATGGTTCAAATGGCTCTAAGCACTATGGGACTTAACATCTGAGGTCATCAGTCCCCTAGATGGTTCAAATGGCTCTAGGCACTATGGGACTTAACATCTGAGGTCATCAGTCCGCTAGAACTACTTAAACCTAACTAACCTAAGGACATCACACACATCCATGCCCGAGGCAGGATTCGAACCTGCGACCGTAGCAGCAACGCGGTTCCGGACTGAAGCGCCTAGAACCGCTGGGCCACAGCGGCCGTCTGCAACAAGCCTTCAACTTGCCTCCTCCTAACCAACACACGGTCATCACTGACACCGAGGCAGAACCAGCTTTCATCAGAAAACACAACACACCTCCACCCCGCCCTCCAATGAGCTCTCGCTTGACACCATTGAAGCCTAAAATGGCGGCGGTTTGGGATCATTGAAATGCACGCTATAGGGCGTCTGGATCGGAGCTGTCCTTGAAGTAACCGATTTATAACAGTTCGTTGTGTCACTATGGTGCCAACTGCTGCTCAAAGTGCTGCTGAATGTGCAGTACGATGCGCCGGAGCCATACGCGGAGCACGATGGTCTTCCGTCTAGTAGCGCCGTATGGGCGTCCGGAGACCGGTCTTCTTGCTACCGTACATTCTCGTTACCACTGTTCAAATGGCTCTGAGCACTATGGGACTCAACATCTTAGGTCATCAGTCCCCTAGAACTTAGAACTACTTAAACCTAACTAACCTAAGGACATCACACACATCCATGCCCGAGGCAGGATTCGAACCTGTGACCGTAGCGGTCACACGGTTCCAGACTGAAGCGCCTAGAACCGCACGGCCACACCGGCCGGCGTTACCACTGTTGCCAGCGATCTTGTACAGTGGTTACATTTCTGCCAGTTCTTCCTGCACAACTGCAGAACGAATATCCAGCTTCTCGTAGTCGTATTACACGACCTCTTTAAAACTTAGTGAGGTGTTGCTAATTGCGTCTTTGTCGCCTTAAAGGCATTCTTGACTAATATCAGCTCACCATGCCGAATTTCAAACATTTGAATGTGTATTTAAAGCAAACCTGATTTGCATCCTCATAGTGGCGCTACTAGCGCCACACTTATGCGACTGACGTGAAATTTGAATAGACACACTCTTTCAGATGCAGAAAGACGCCTATCAACTTTCGGTACTGCCACACAACTCCTTCTTGGTGTAGCAATTTTTTTTTCCGCCAGTGTATATTCCTGAAATCACCCCCTCCCCCTCCCTGTCTTTCATCATCTTCCAGCGCCGTAGCTGGTGAGCGGGACGAACGACTGTCGATGTTCCACAATAAAACAGGTATATGTCGATGAAGATTTTTGATTATGGGGGGGGGGGGGGTAAAATACAATGTTTCCGCTTCATAGGTAGTATGGTGTCAAATAAATTTGTTTTATTTACATCTATGATCACAAAACTGTTATGTCATTATATTACCGACTTCAGACAGCAATGACCATCGTCAGATCTGCAGCAAGACACTGAGAAAAAAAATACAACTAGTCAATTGTCTACATCTTAAACAGTAAAGTAACCATAATGAAAAGTATTACTGACATACATGTGGAAAACATATGCTAAAATATGACGGGCGTACCTGTTTTAAAACATGTCCTAATATAATGAAACCGTAATGATTTCATTAAAACACACACAAAAACAGTTTCGCATCGTCTCACATATTTAAAATATAGTACATACTATTAATTACATTATCAATCGACTGGTACGGTGTTTTATCATTATTTTCTTGGAAAGACGTGTTGCAGGGTATGAAAAGCCGTCTGGCGATTAAGTTCCTCGAAGCACTTCTCGCCTAAGCTGCATTCTGGCGACCGAGTCAACAGAGGGCGCTCATTCCTTACTTCAACCTTTTCTTTCATTCATTTTGTTTCTTTCCCTATTTACTTTATCATTTATTTATTCTTCTGTTGACTGTGTAAGTTTGTTCTTATGCATGTCATTATTTTTATCTAAAATCGCCACAAGGGGATCTCCAAATTACATATTGTCACTTCCTTTTTAACTTTAGTCGTGTTTTTAATTTATTGCATTTTATCACTGTAGCTGTAACTTATACAATTGGTAAGCCCATGATAGACTTCACCTATTGTACTGTTCTTTTTATTAGAGTTTGTGGAATTATATAACTGACGAATATGTGTAGGCACACAGTAGTGACACGTAACGAGCGTACAACACAAACATTTTGTGGCCACTGCACTGCAGTTTTTTAAGAACAGTAGCGCTGTCAACAAGATGACTCCGTCGACACCGTGGCCTAGTACATATACAATATGTGGCCGGAGTGGCCGAGCGGTTCTAGGTACTACAGTCTGGATGCGCGCGAGCGCTACGGTCGCAGGTTCGAATCCTGCCTCGGGCATGGATCTGCGTGACGTCCTTAGGTTAGTTAGGTTTAAGTAGTTCTAAGTTCTAGGGGCCTGATGACCTCAGAAGTTAAGTCCCATAGTGCTCAGAGCCATTTGAGCCATTTTGTTCCTGTTTTCTACATACGTAAACGATCTGTCGTATAGAGTAAGCTGCAGTCTTTGACGGGTTCCTGACCACGCTATTTCGTGTGGGAAAGTGTCGTCGTTGAGTGACTGTAGGGAGATTCAGGATGGCTTGGACGAGAAGAATGGCAGTTTGCTTTAAGCGTGAATAAGTGCTCGATAAGTGGTTTTCGTGGGAACAACGGTCCTGCAATGCTCGAATACAGTGTGTTGCTTGAACCACTCACATCGATTGAATATCTATGCGTAACAATGTGAAACTACGTGAAATGAAAGTAGACATGAGCTCAGTTGTACGGAAGGCGAATGATCAGTTGCGGTTTGTAGCGGAGTAGTGCACCTGCATGGGAGACAGTAAACAGAATGCTTGCGAGCCCCTTTCCTGGGTACTACTCGAGTGTCAGTGAGCTCCACCAGAGTGTGTTAAAAGAAGACATCGAAGCATCTCAAAGGTTTGCTGCCCAATTTCTATCTGCAAAGGGAGTGTTACAGAAATGCTCCGTGAGTCTAGACGAGTATCCTCGTGGGGAGGAAGACCATTTTATCGCGAAACGCTGTCGAAGAAATTTAGAGCAGCATCTGTTGCGGCAGACTGCAGAACGATTCTGGTGACTCCAACGTTCAGTTCGCTTAAGGATCGTAAGCACAAAATAAGAAAGGTTACGGCTCTTTCAGAGGGATACGGATAATCACTTTTTCCTAGCTCAAATTACGAGTGGAACAGGAAAGGTAATGATTGACGACAGTAGAAAGTACCCTCCACCATTCAATGAACAGTGTCTTGCGGATTATGTACGAATGTGCAGAAGTTTTCTTCCTATTCAGAAGGAACCCGTTTCAGACTTCCGTCCATACGTCCTGATTTAGTTGTTTATATTTGTCATAGGATGGCAGAGCAACTGCGATTCACATATATCACATATTAATCGCGTGCGATGTATTCTGATGAATTCACTCAGCAGATCCACTGACAATTTCTGGACAGAATTTCTAGACCATGTGTGCGGTCCCAACCTGTTACTGCTGGATAAATCGAATTCGAATGCGACTGTTAAGCCATTTTCCATACCGTGATTTGGTCTTTGCTGTTTTAGATCATTTAGACTCAATCCTTCAAAACTCCAGAATGTACTAACTGCGTAGTTTTACACAGTGTTAGTGGAGAAGTATCTCTCTGTACCCAGTCACACCACAAAGTAACAAGGTAACCAGCACACACTGTGACCGTCATAATTAATGCGAAAGGTCCTGTATTACGTAATAACCGTATACTGCAGAACTATTAAGCCAAAAGACACCTCGGTGTTCCACGGTGTTCTGTGTTGCTTTTTAAGGGATGTTTGAACACCGCCAAACTTGTATCTCGCTGTGTATAAACTACCTTTGTCGGAGCTAATAATTAACGGGATTAAATCTCCTGCTAACACAAATATATCATCCTGCAGACGCAGATAAGTTTCGCGTGGCGATTTATAGCTAGCGTTCCCGGTGAGTCTTGCACAAAACTCGTGTGCAGAGCAATTTAAATGATAGCGATCTCTTTAGCCAGAGAAATAATTACCACCAAATTTAAAACGAATTTGTTTTTACGAAAACACTTTTTAATCCTTATTCACATTGGAGGTGTTCTTTCTGTTTCGCGTACTCCTTTCTGATAACACATCGGCTCGTCAGCGGGATAGAAGCAACTTTTTGTTTTCTTTGTTTCGGTTTATACTGCTACCAGAGTTGTCCACACACCACCCGTGAAAGCAGTGTCGTTAAGAAACAATTTAAAACGAGATGAGGTTATGATCGCCCAAAATTTGCGATTCTGTATTTTTAACAACATATAGCCTATAATTATTTATGTTAATTTTCAGAAAGCCTAAATGCAGTAACGTAAATTCTGAACCTCCCCCTGCACGACTGATACAGCCTGTGCATTTGGGTAACCAACCCAGGTGGATATTCCTTCTTTCTGTACAGTATTTGGACGACTGGCGTAGTTCATGCGGAGTCCACACGGCGAGCGTGGATACCAACTGACGAAGACAATACTGCGCGGAAAAATCTGCAACTGATTCGAATATTTCTTTATCTCAACGTAGCAGAGTCGTCTAACTAAAAAACCTAAATATAATTCGAGCCCCTCTACATCAGAGACGTTAGTGAAAGTGCAAAGAAAAACATCTTATCTAGGAAAGGAAAAAATATATTACCTTAAATATTGCTTTCACGTCTGTCACTTCTGGATGAGAGGTGGACTTTAGATGTCGGCATGCGGAACCGTCGGTAAATGCTGTTACACCGTGTGATTTTTTTGATTGGCAAAGATTCAGGAAAGCTAAGCTTCAAAAACTGTCCTCATAGAGAACATCAAAAATGAGCATACAACTTTACGGTCTTACGTTGCGTTATTTCACTAAAAAGCATACTACAAGGGTAATATGTTATTTATTTTAAGATGAGTTCTTTGGCGTTAAAGACTCAGTTCCTTCTGTCATAGTACAACGGTTTATCGGCACCAAGATCATCACAATACTAGGTAATATCTTAATTCTGACATGCTTGAGGAGACCACTTATTCCTGCCCTTGTTGAAGAAACAATCCTCAACTAGCAAAATGGGGAACTGGCCACAAGAAACATAAAACAGAAAGTCTCTCGAATAGTTTGTACCAGTATTTAGGTCGGTTCAAATTACAGCCAACTATAAGAAAACAGCTCCAGAGACTTGATAATGACATTAAGTCTGATCAGCATCATAATCAGCCATTTTCGCGATGGTTAACGTTCCGTCTGCAGCAGAGCGTTACAGAAACTTGTGACTGTTACTTCTGACAGAGCTTCACATGAATTAACACCACAGATCTATGTAAAGCATAATCCCCAGTTCATCTCTGATATCGCTATAATATTGTCACCAAATAAGGAAATTTAGTAACAAAAATATAAATGTACCCTAATGGATTTGGAAACTGTTTCTACCTCATCTTCGGCTACCTGAGTCGGACTTGTGTGTTCGATGCAGTAACTGTAATCGTCTGTGGACGATATTTGACGAGTTACGAGCTGCGACTATATAATTTGAGGAAAATGAAGTCGAAAACTCGACTAAGAAATGCGTGCAGATAGATTTTGTGATAAGTTAAGCTTGTGGAATAAAAACTTCTCTGCTGTAATTTATTTGCGTGTAACGAGTGATGAAATATTTGCGAAATATATGCTCTGATTGTTGCTGAAAGACTTACTCGTTTATGTTTTATTGCTGTGGAAGGAAATTGCAATCAAACACTAAGATCTGGCATGCACGAGTGTGATTTGTATAGCGCTTCGTATCTTAAGCAACAGAAGAAGACATCCGAAGGAACTCTTCGAGAAAAAGATTTCAATTCTCCTTTACTTCGCTACATAGTGACTAATTCGAAATTTATTGGCACCTGCTTAGTAACAGTGACAAACTCCTTTTTTGTGTCACATTAATAAATGAGTTCTTATTTTATTTATGAAGACAGTCTCTCGCATTCTTAATATGTAGTCTGTATGCGAAAAAATCAGCGAAAACTCCAGATATTTGTAGTGAACATACAGAGAAAGTATTTGAGGTAAACGATATCGAATGTGCCAACAAACCGATTCGCAGTCTCTTAAAGCGAAGGTCTGTGTAATTTGTACAGCGTTTCGTGTCTTGGGCAACAGAAGAAGACAGGTAGGAACACAAGTGAGCTGAGCGATTCGGCAGGCCTCCACAGTGCAGGCGCAGTGTTGACTAAGATAGCAGGGAGGCCCCAGAAGTGCTATGTTTAAATGTGGAATTGGCTGCGTGGTCCGCTCGCCGCTTATCGAATAGTCCTCGGCCCACATGCAGATTCGAGCGCTCCGCCATGATAAATACACCTCGCTACCGCGCAACTATAGTGGAAGACCAATATTTGCGCACGTTTCCGGCTAGGGTAAAATCGAGCGAAGGAAAGAAATGGTTTGCCGTCTGCGACTGATTCTGGTAAGAAAATACGGTATCTCATTTTTCATTTGGTCGAACTTTGTAATCCTCATCTGCTTGCTGTGTAATAATAACTTGAGGGACCGCGTTTTCTCCCGAGATCGCGGTAGCAAGAGAAAAGAAGCAGACCCTCTCCCAGAAACAATGATACTCCAATTAAAGCTGGTGTTTGCTTAGCATCCCGGAGATATGAAGAGGAGAGACGCCGTAACCCAAATAATGAGACAGTGACCGGAAGTGCGTAATGGGACGCAGAGAGGGAGAAAACGCGGGCCAATTTATCCCTTGTTGTTCCCGTAACGAAAAATAATTACAACTTCTGCCCCCCTTCCCTTCTCTTACGCAAATATAACCGCCTCATTAAATACGCCATCTACTGAAATCAACATCACTTGTTTTCTGCACTAATCACTCAGCAAAATTGTGTTCGACCAGAGACAGCTGTACGTTTATGGTTGTTTTGAATTTGCGGTGGTCACATTCTACAAATGTTTTCTAATTGTATTACATCAGAAATGGTTTGAAACACGTTTGCTCGGATGATTAATATAATAAAAGAAACGCTTCACCTGATTAATTTGTTTATTGATCTTCGTCATCCTTTGTGTACACTGAAACAATGAAATATGAGACAAATCGATTTTGGATTAGAATTGTATGATCAGTGTATGTGTTTTAGATGATATCATGGGTATATTGATGAGGTAATAATAAATAAATATTTAAAATATATTTAGTTTATAAGGTTAAATATTAATGGGCGTACACATAATAATTCAACAGCCATGTGTTTTGTATACAGTATCCACTAAGCAAGTAAATATTGGTTTTACGACAATACCGGAGAATAACATAATAATGAAATAATGCTATAAAAGTTTTACAATACATTGTAATTCCAGATACATATAGACTTTGTAGTACACAGAGGAGAAAGTTTATACTTTTTCATATTGGCAGATTAAGGATTAACATTTATTTTGGCTATATTCAATTAATACAATGAAATACACATCCTAGTTGAATTAAAATTTGTGTATTTTTAAGAGCTGTTTTAAACTTCGTTATATTTTTGGGTTATAATGTTTTCTCCCACTAACAGAAGCTTATCTTTTCCGAGGTTTGTTTGAGCATAGTCAGTAGGCAGTCCTTATATGTACACACAGCTTCATTTTTACGATTTACTTTGTGGGGGTTCTCAAAAATTCATCCTGCTTTTGTTCTTAAATGCACATCAAGACAAATGATTCGATATTCTGTTGAAGTAGCGTTTAAGTTAATATACCAGTATCCATGTTAAGAAGTCTGCGAAATTATTATTTTTTCCTGAATGTTAATGAGATTAGAGCAATTAAGGCTAAGCTGTAATTGTTTCGTATTCGTTAGTTTCTTGAAAGATGTCGAAATCATTTGCAGATAGTGATTCTCGTATTTCCGTCTATCCTGTTCGTTAGATAACAAGGATTCCCCCTCCCCTCCTCCCCCAAATGAGCCATCCTTGCCGATGTGGGGAGGCTTGCGTGCCCCAATAACGATACAGACAGCCGTACCTAAGGTGCAACCACAATTGAAGGATACCCGTCGAGAGCCCAGACTAACTCGTGGTTCCTGAAGATGGGTAGCAGCCTTTTCTGAAGCTGCAGGGGAAACAGTCTCGATGATTGGCTGATTTGGCCTTGTCGCGTTAGCCATCATGGCCTTACTGTGCTGGTACTGTCACCGGCTGTAAGCAAGACTTAATTACGCCCGTTATTTGTTTTCCCCGTTCGCATGCAATTTCACTCTACGGCTTAATGATGATGGCATTCTGTTAGGTAAAATAATCTGAAGGTAAAATAGTTCTCCATACGAAAATCCTGGCAGGGACTACGCAAGAGAATGTTGTCAACAGGAGAAACAAAACTGACACTCTACGGGTCGTTGAGTGGTACGTTGGGTCCTTAAATCAGTAAGTAGGAGAGATGATTTTAAAAGGGTAATGGCCAGGTTGAAGTGATTCCAGTTGACTGTATAATGGTAAGACAGAGATTTCAGAACAAGATTTTAAGCTGTAAGACATTTCCATGAGCAAATGTGAACTCTGATCATACTTAATGTTGGAGAAATTGCTAAAAGGTAGGATATTAAGGATGTGGGACCTCAATAAATTGATAGAACCAAATGTTGTAGACAGCTTGAGAGGGAGCATCAGGCAACGTTGGACTGAACGGTGGAAGGACCACAGCAGGAGACGAATGGGTAGCTTTGAGAGATGAAATAAGGAACGCAGCAAAAAGACTAGGCCTAATAGAAATCCGTGAAAAAACAGGAGATATTGAATGTAATTGACGAACGGAGAAAACGTAAAAATGCAGCAAACGAAGCAGACGAAAGGGAATACAGACGTCTAAAAATGAAATTGACAGAAATTACAAAATGGCTAAGCGGGAACGGCTAGAGGACAAATGTAAGACAGTAAGAAGCATGCATAACAAGGGGAAATAAATGAGACTTATGGACGAAAGAGAAGCAACTGACTAAATGTCAAGAGCTCAAATGGAAAGTCAGTACCAAGCAGATAAGGAAAAGCTGAAAAGTGGAAGGAATGTGTAGAAGGTCTGTATAATGGAAACATATTGTTATAGAAAGAAAGGAGGCAGCAGGTGAAGATGAGATGGAAGATATGATTCTGTGGCAAGAAGCCAAAACAAGGCCCCTGGAATAAACAACATTCCGTTATAATTATTGAGATCCTTGGAAGAGACAGCCATAACAAAATTATCCCACTGGTGCGCAAGATGTATGAGGCAGATGAAATACCCACGGACTTCGTGAAGAATGTAATAATTCGCATTCCAAAGAAGAGCGGTACTGACTTGTGTGAATACTACTGAACCAGCAGTTCAATAATTCCTGGTTGCAAAATATTGACACGAATTGCTTACAGAAGATGGAAAAACTGGTAGAAATCGATGTTGGGGAAGATTAGTTTGGGTTCCGGAGAAATATAGAAACACACGAGGCAGTACTGATCGTACGATTTATCCTAGGAGACTGGTTGAAGGCAAACTTACCTGTATAGCAATTGTAGATCTAAAGAAATTTTTTGACAACGCTGATTAGACTACTCTGTTTGAAATCCTGAAGGCAGCAGGCACAACAAATGGTTCAAATGGCTCTGAGCACTATGGGACTCAACTGCTGAGGTCATTAGTCCCCTAGAACTTAGAACTAGTTAAACCTAACTAACTTAAGGACATCACAAACATCCATGCCCGAGGCAGGATTCGAACCTGCGACCGTAGCGGCCTTGCGGTTCCAGACTGCAGCGCCTTTAACCGCACGGCCACTTCGGCCGGCCAGGCACAACATACAGGGAGCGAAAGGTTATTTACAACTTGTACTGGAAACAAACAGCAGTTACAAGAGTCGGAGGACATGAAAGGTAAGCCGTAGTTGAGCAGGGGGTGAGGCAGGGTTGTAGCCTATCCCCGATGTTATTCAATCTATACATTGAGAAGCAGTGAAAGGAACAAAGAAGAAGTCTAGAAAGGGAATTAAAGTTCATGGAGAAGAAATAAAAACTTTGACGTTTGCCGACGACATTTTAATTGTATCAGAGATGGCGACGAATTTGGAGGAACAGTTGGACGGAATGAATAGTCTCTTGCAAAGATATTGTAAGATGAACTTTAGCAAAAGTAAAACAAGCGTAACGGAGCGTTATCTAATTAAATCAGGTGATGATGAGGGAATTAGATTGGGAAATGAGAAACTAAAAATAGTAGATGAGTTTCGTTATATGAGCAGTAAAATAACTAATGATGGCTGAAGTGGAGAGGATATAATATGCAGACTGGCAATAACAAGAGAAACATTTCTACAAAATAGGAATTTGTAAACATAGAATATCAATTGAAGTGTTAGAGTCTTTTCTAAAGATATCTATCTTTACTGGAGCCTTGTACACAGTGAAATTTGGGCGACAAACATTTCAAACACGAAGACAATAGAAGCTTTTGAAATGTGGTGCTATAGAAGAATGCTGAATATTAGATGGGTAGAACGAATAACAACTGAGGAGGTACTAAATTGAAATGGGGAAAAAATAAATTTATGGCAAAACTTGACTAAAAGAAAGAACAGGTTGATAGGACACATCCTGCAGCATCATGGAATAGTCAGTTTGGTGTTGAAGGGAAGTGTGGGGTGTAAAACCTGTAGAGGGAGACCAAGGCTTCATTACAGTAAGTAGGTTCAAATGGATGTAGGTCGAAGTAACTAAGCAGAAATGAAGAGGCTTGCACGGGATAGAATAGCACTGAGAGCTGCATCAAACGTCTTTGGATTGAAGACTGCAATAACAACAACAGATAACATGAACATCTCCGTCCAAAGATTTTATTAATCTAGTGTCAATCTCTCACCCAAAGCCAAGTCGCTAATATTACATCCACGTTCGTTGATATGCTCTCACTCCGGTACCAATGAACCAACTCCAGTAAACTACCGATCATGAAAGAGGAATGTGTTTAAGCGATAAAACAATCCTCAATCGGAAAGTTGCTTTGAACATAGGACGTGGTTCTGTTGGAAATGGTAAGTCCTTGCGTTCCTCTGACCTTTGAATTGACATACAGTGAAGCTTTTTGAGTGACCTACAGTTTATTGTGCACTCCAAACCAAGACGCAGCGTGACATATCCAAATAACTGCCAGAAGCGAATGAAACGATAAGTGACGGAACGAACTTTATGATTGTCACCAGACCATAGAGCTTGTAGTGAAACACATTCCCATTCGGCCAACATGCCACACGTAAGCAGTGTAAATGCGGTCGGATTAGGATGTGAGTAATTAGTTAACAGCTGGTTTGCGTAGCTAGTGCTGGCGTATCGAGTTGTAGGACAAATTTCTATTTATTGCCGTGCCCTCATGTATCGCTTGAACGTTTTTGTAAGTTACTTTAAGTTATGTTCAGTCTTCAAGTACGTTTTCAAGGGATGTCCTTTTCAGGGTTTGAAATACTCGTATTTATTTTACTTACGTAATATAATCATAGTAAAATTCTTACAACGCAAAAGAAACAATGTAATGAGAGACATGAGATAGGATACGTAAATTGCGTACGTCTACATCCGCATCTACATCTGTACTCTGCGGACCACTGTGAAGTGCATGGCAGAGGATTCGTCCCACTATATCAATTAATGGAGCTTTTTTTCCATTCACGTATAGAATCCGGGGAAAATGATCGTTTAAATGCCTGAAATCAATCTAATCTTATCCTCACGAGCCCCATGAGAACGATGTAATAGCCTTGTAGACAACGCTGCATCTATCGATAAAATCTTCTTTTTATTTGTACATAGAATCTAATTCTCTCAATTAGTAATAATTGCAAATTATCAACCAAAATGGGGTTAGAAAAACGAATCTTTTGGATCTCCTTGAAAAAGTTTAACATGTCGTTGTTGGTGAAGCGCAAGTTTTTGCGTTAGTTTTTGGAGATTGGTCTATGCAAAATGTATCGAGAGTAAACGAATAGTGTATTAAGGTATTTGGAATCTCATGAAAAGATTGTTAACAACCTGTTGATAGGAAGCTTTATAAATCGACAATAAGGCATAGAAAAGAAGCAGTTTTGTATTTCTTGAAGTATCCAAACTAGGGAAACTGTACTGAATCTAATCCAGTAATGCTGGACGAGAATTCCACAAATGATCCCCCCCCCCCCCCCCCCCTCCCGCCAAGCCTTTCTTGGCGAGACGACACGACATCAGTTTAAGGGAGTAAATTGTGATAAAAAAAACGCTGTTCATCGGTGTTAGGCAAAAAGCGTTGTCAATTAACCTGGTGTTACGCAGTTGAATGTAAAACCGTAAAGACGTGCAGAAATGAGACATTTCGGTTTGTGTAATCATTTTTCCTTCCAATTATGAGGTTAAGCGAACCGTTCAAGTGTAAGAGATTGATTTTTGTTTTTAATGAACAGAAAAAACACACTACCTACGTTTATAGTTTTAAAGGCATGTGAACATTATAAAGAAAGGCGCACGCAATGCGGATACACAAATTCGACACAAGAAATATACACGAGAAATTTGCGTGAGTTGTACCCACAAGCATAAATAGCATGATTCTTCTCGTCTCGTAGCACACATTTGTGAAATTAAGTACTCTGCAAATGTTACAGTACACCATCACCGATGAGGCTTTAGTACAATATATTGAAACACATATAATACGAATAAAAATAACAGTTGAGTAGTTACTCGCAGACATTTTCTGACTAATTGGTTAGTGGTCTTGTCGAGCCATAGTGACGATTCCGTTTTTACGCGCAGTATTTCGTCGTCTCCTTCAAAGGCTGCTAACTATCTCTAATACCTGTGTCCTTTTTCTGGACCCCCAACCAGTCTTTTTGGAGAAGAGTAACCAAATATTCGTAATTCTTCGCTTATATCGAGAAAACACTTAAAACTTTGTAGCAACATTTACTGCCATAATATTTTGGCACGTAATATGTTATTCTGTCGATTTGTATGAGATGAATTGCGTGGGCTGGCTTAGGGCACACCTGAAGCTCTGCGTAAATTGCCGTATCATCATTTCGCGGACGTTACTCCGGTTGAAAGATTACAAGCATCTGTCACGAGGCTAATGCCTCAGTAAGGACATTTCCGTGTCTTGGCGCATGCAAAGCCGCTAAGCTAGCAGCGGGATTTGGCTCACTGCTGAGGAGACGTGTCTGCGAATACATAGCAGCAGGCGTGTTCCCACCACACTCCACAGGGCACTCACTGCTGCTACCGAACTACATATTCTACAGATCCTAATGATACACGCCTACAACTATATCTGAACGAAACTGGCCGCTCTTACCATTTCCTCCGGAATTATCTGCTCTTTGTGTCATCTTTTCTGCACTTATTATTCAGAAATTCGTACGGATCTACGTGTATCAGACATGTAACTGAAGTTCCTCCCTGTCTTCATTCCCGTTCGACGACGTATTACTTCTCACTGTCACTATTTTCAAGAGTAATCTAACTATTAACTGTGATGAGAGATTAGTTGCATTCATCGAGTAAGTAACGAATAAATCCTGGAACGACTCAGCGAGATAAAATGTTTACTAGAGAACGCAATTTTACGAAGACGTCAAATGTTTGGACACACATAAAAACACGAGTCGGAGCGGAAAACTGTCGTTGATCGGATGGTGGAAGGAAAGAATCCCAAGAACAGACATGAAAGGCAGATGGTCGATGATGTGAAACACAGCAGTTATGCTGAAATGAAGAGAATAGCTGCTAAGCGATGAAAATAGATACCTGCAGCCAACCAGCCTTAACGATGATGACAGTAACTTGAGGAAGAATGTACTATGTTTCTTGACTCATTCTGTAATGAAATTTTAATAGTAGGCATATAGTCTTTACTACAGAATCTTCTTGCGTAAATTGTTGAACTTAGGAGTAATCCGATGAATTATAGACCCATATAACTGACGTCGATTTGCGGTAAGATTTTGAAACATATAGTGTGTTCAATGAATTACCTCGAGGAAAATGATCTGCTGACACACAGTCAGAACGAATTCATTAAATGTCGTTTTGTTTGTGAAACACAACTAGCTCTTTATCCTCACTGACTAATGAATACCATGGCTTATAACCCAGTTGCGTGTCTATAAGAGCATCGCTCCAGTTGTGCGACTGGAATCGTAGTAATTGGCGGAAAGTCATAGAGTAAAACAGAAATGATATCTGGCTTTCCACAAAGAAGTATAATAGGCTCTCTGTCGTTCCTAATCTGTATAAGCGATTTAGGAGACACACTGAGCAGCCATCTTAAGTTGTATGCAGATGGTACTGAGCACTATGTTACTTAACATCTGAGATCATCAGTCCCCTAGAACTTAGAACTACTTAAACCTAACTAACCTAAAGACATCACACACATTCATGCCAGAGGCAGTATTCGAACCTGCGACCGTAGCGGTAGCGCGGTTCCAGACTGTAGCGCCTAGAACCGCTCGGCCACCCCGGCCGGCATATGCAGATGATGCTGTCATTTACCGACTAGTAACGTCATCAGAAGATCAAAACCAATTGCATAATTTAGACAATATATGTGAACGGTGCGAAAAGTGGCAATTGACCTTAAATTATAGTCCGCAGCTCGTGGTCGTGTGGTAGCGTTCTCGCTTCCCACGCCCGGGTTCCCGGGTTCGATTCCCGGCAGGGTCAAGGATTTTCTCTGCCTCGTGATGACTGGGTGTTGTGTGCTGTCCTTAGGTTAGTTAGGTTTAAGTAGTTCTAAGTTCTAGGGGACTGATGGCCATAGATGTTAAGACCCATAGTGCTCAGAGCCATTTGAACCTTAAATTATAAAAAGCGTGAGGTCATCCACATGAGTACCAAAAGGAATTCGTTAAATTTCGGTTACATGATAAATCACCCAAATCTAAAAGCTGTCAATTCAACTAAATACGTAGAAATTACAATTATGAACAACTTAAATTGGAACGATGACGAAGATTGCGTTATGAGGAAGGAAAACCAAAGACTGCGTCTTATTGGCAGAACACTTAGAAGATACAACAGTTCTGCAAAAGAGACCGCCTACTCTACGTTTGTCCATCTTCCGTTAGAGTATTGTTGTGCAGTACGGGATCCTTACCAGATGGAATTGACGGAGGACATAGAGAAAGTTCGAACATAGGCAGCATGTTCTGTATTATCGTGAAATAGGGGAGAATGTGTCACGTATATGATAAGCGAGTTGGGGTGGCAATCATTAAAACAAAAGGCGTTGTTCGTTGCTGAGAGATCTCTTCACAAAATTTCAATCCACCAGCTTTCTCCTCTGACTGCAGATATTTTATTGGCGCCAGCATACATAGGAAGAAATAATTACCGTAATGAAAGAAGAGAAATCAGAATTCGTACGGAAAGATTTAACTGTTCATTTCTCCCACGCGCTGTTAGAGCACTGCTGGAAGGTGTAACGGTAGAGAAACAGTCCGAAGGTGGTTCGATGAACCCTCTGCCAGGCACTTAAGTGTCAATTGCAGATAGACATATACATGTAGATGTAGCTACTGCATTACACTTTTCATTACCACTGTGTTACATGTATCAGAACTATTCGTATTATACAGTGTATTACACTTGTGGGTAACTCCGTTACCAATAAGGTGCTGTTTTCTGGCTGTCAAGTTGTTGGAGTGTTTCACTGACTGTGGTCTCTCGATTCGTCTTGATACACTGTTCCTTGTGATATACTTGACTGAGCACAGGAAAGTTCAGTGAAGGAACAATATCTCAAGTAGTAACATGTGCTAAGAATGTGACATGCGCATGAGGAGAAACAAAGGGAACAATACTGGCCGCGTTAGAAGGGAGTTGGTTGTGGTGACTGTTGCTCGACCGTGGACTGTATCCTTGCTCTGCGACGAGTGTCATCAGAATTGCTCAGCCTAATGGCAGTGGACGAGCAATTTATACTGACGCGTTCTTACGCTCCAGGGAAAAGGAAAGACGACGGCGCTGCTTCGCATCCTCGCGGGAAACAATGTCCACAATTATTTTGAAACCCGGAAAGAAATAATTCACTCGTGTGTGGACTCAAATGAGTCCCTGTTTTGGAGGCAGCAGTTACTAACTGAACATATTTGGCAATAGCATGTATTTGAGGCAATTTTTCGTTTTGTTTGGTTGCAGACCTCGTGCATGACATCGCGCGCACACGTTTGTAGTAAACTGCTCGACCATTGTCTTTTCATTAATCAAATTTGATTAAATTTGGCACTGCGCAACGACACTGTTCGAGAAAGAAAACTAGTCGCGCAGCATTACGGAGTGGCAACTGGTTGCTTACCAATGTGAGCGGGCTCGGAGGTGTACGTCGAGAAAGATCGCAGATGCTTCTCTTGCGGCCAGTGGAACACCCACTTCATACCGCATTAATATTAATTGTTGGTACAGATTTCTAACAGATGGGTAAGAATGTGCTTTCAGTGTAGGTGCGAGCCGACAGATGTGAGAATTTGTATTTATGACTCGTTCAAAAGGTTTCACGCAAGAAAGAAAAATATCGATGATGCGCCACCTTCAGTCAACACCGAGAAACTGCGACAATGTTGACAGAAAGCTAACATCTGTTTCAGAGACTGACTGCTGATTATCGAGGACTGAGTCAACGCCTTCATCTACAACGATCTGGGTTTGTGGAAGAAATGATGCCGCACAGTTAGAATGACAAGCATACAGTACGGGCGAAAATGGCTAGAGATTCAACTGGCACGTGAGACCTGACTGAATCTTTCTAGAAACAACCAGCAAAGGGAACGTTGACCTGGGGTTATACGGAGCATGGCAGACAGTCATCACGATCATTCCTAAATAACACATCGTGACAGTTTCCAATAGCTCTGCATACATTTCGGAAATCGTCTATTGTGGCTCGTGGGAGGCATCATCAGAAGCAAAGGTAACGCCTGCAGTACTTCATCGTAGTGCAAATGGCTCTGAGCACTATGGGACTCAACTGCTGAGGTCATAAGTCCCCTAGGACTTAGAACTACTTAAATCTAACTAACCTAAGGACATCACACACATCCATGCCCGAGGCAGGATTCGAACCTGTAACCGTAGCGGTCGCGCGGTTCCAGACTGTAGCGCCTAGAACCGCGCGGTCACCCCGGCCGGCCTCATCGTAGTGCTATAGAGCCAGTGCTGCTTATAATATACACGAATGACCTGGTAGATTACATCTGCCGCTCCATGAGGTTATTCACAGGCGACGCAGTTACGTAGACAGAGGTGACGTCGTTGGAATCTCGTTGCGATATGCAGACAGACTTGCAGGTGATTCAGTGTCTGGTATAAAGCTCGGCAGCTGACACTAAATACAAATGATCGTAATGCAACGCGTGTAAATAGCCAAAAAGGTACAATATCGTATGACTGCACGATTGGCGATCAGTCGCTGCGGTCAGTCACGACTTTCAATTATCTAGGAATTTCTTCTGTCT
This sequence comes from Schistocerca piceifrons, assembly GCF_021461385.2. Classification (NCBI taxonomy): domain Eukaryota; kingdom Metazoa; phylum Arthropoda; class Insecta; order Orthoptera; family Acrididae; genus Schistocerca; species Schistocerca piceifrons. The sequence goes on from NC_060149.1 coordinate 85,376,995, forward strand.
GGAGTGATTTCAGGTGGGACGACTTAATAAATCTATCCGTGAAGAAGCCAGATGTCCGGCTTACATTTACTGGAAGGCTCATAAGCAAGTGTAAGTCAAGCACGAAAGAGGTCGCTTACAATACCGTCGTTCGATCAAATCTTAAGTGTCGTTCATCAGTCTGGATTAACGAAAGAAATATAAAATATGGAAAGAAGAGTCAATGCAGAGAGCCTTACTAATCAAAATCCGGGAGCCCCCATTCCAGAAGGACTCGACAAACATTTTACTTGCACTCTAAAATTAGAGAAATTGTGGACGGCTACAGTGAGTACCGAGAATCCCGCATGCCATCTGTGAGTAGAATGAGAAGGGCCTCGCGTACCTTTCGTCGAAGTACAGATGTAGATGTACAGTGAGATGAAATGATCGTATGGCACTGATGGCCGGGAGTCTCCACCTGGGGAACTTTGGCCACCGAGTTGCAAGTGTTTTCAGTTGACGTCACGCAGATGAACTCTCCAACCCGGCCGGGAATCGAACCCGGGCCCGCTTCATGGCAGTCAGATGCACTGATCATTCAGCTAAGGGGACGGACAGATGTACAACATTTAGTGAACAACGAGTTTGTTTCTATCTTCTCTTTGCTTTACGATACCATTCGACGACTTCTTTTTTACGATCCTTTTACATCGCCCAATCGTTTCCGTTAGCCGCACTTGCGGTCACGTTCCAGACGCACGAATCTCCTCGGCCGAAATGTTCACGCTGGCAGTCTCTTCCGCGCGTCTTTTTTGTTCGTCGAAGGAGAGCCGAGACGCGGTCCACGGGGTGGCAGGTACTCGGGGGAGAAACATTAAAATGACGACCGATTGACGGCGCGTGCAGTACTTCTTGGGGTGGCGGCGGCACTTCTTTTGTTTAGCGGTGGCGGGGACGGCGGCGGAGGCCGGCCGTGGAGCGGGGGCGTGGGGCGCGGGGGCGTGGGGCGCGCTGCTGACTCGGCGGCGGCGACGCCAAATGGGGGCTCTAATGGCCGGCCGGCAAAAAGTCCGCCGCCCCAAGGCGGGCGGCCGGGCGGCCGAGCGGGCTAGCGCGCGGCTGACCGCACGCCGATTTGAATCCCAGCCGTTCATCAAGCCGGCACCGCGCACCGCGCAGCGCAGCTCCCGATAAATTCCCGCAAATTTCGTCTCGGCCTCCAGCTTTGCTAAATATTTTACGGAACGTTTCTTCCACGTGTTCCGCGAGCGCGGGATTATGCATTTAAACAGATGGACGGCAGGGTGGCGAAGCGAGGGCCGCCGGATCTCCGAATGTTACACGCCACGGGAGAGGTGGAGGACGAAGAAATAAAGCGGCTGAGAATATAAGCCGGAGGGGAAAAGATGGAAAGATGGGTATCGACGAAATTGCTTTTACTCCGGGGTTGACACCCTTGTCGATTATTTGTTGGCGTGGTCGCCCGAGAATATTCGGTCCCCGAGATTGTAAGAAATGATTTGGGGTGATAAAGCATTTGCAGGTAGGGCGGGAATATTTTGCAGCAGGTGCTAGCCGGCTCGGCTTTCCAATAACGGCGCTGTCGCGTTTCCAGCCGCCGCCTGAAATACGTGACGGCGACACACCGCCTCATTAACATCTACATCTCCTCGCCTTCTTCGTCCGCTCCGCTATTGTTTTAGTTATCGCCTACTTATTTTGCCTTCCGTATCGAATAGAAATAACTAAATTGGCGGAAATCATTTCGTTCCCGAGTCAGACAGTGGCTCGACAGTTCTAGAAAAACACTACCCTTATGTACATAATTCAGCTACGGTGTTTTAAAACAGAAAGAAACACTTCTGAGGGCAACGCCGCAGGCTCCTGCATTATCCTCACATTTTTCTCCGTAGAAAACACCGTAGCGTCACTCCACTGTGTTTGGGTAGACAGTTATTTCGTTTCTAAGTCTACGAAGTTGAAATGTAGCATGTGTGTGGATTCCGACTGATAAAGAAAATAGAACTTACAACGGTAATACCGTAAGTAATGACCTGTTACACATTCACACTGCCGAGTTTGATATTCCACTCCTATCCCAGGTCGACTGGTTTCTCGACACTGACCCTCAGTGTTGCGGAAGTTCCATTCTCTTCGCCTGGCCATTCTCATGAAACCAGTGGAACCTCAAGTTTCGATATACTTCGTCTTTCAGGTGTTGAATGAAAGTAATCGATGCAAATAGTAGCCCACTAAGCAATGACTTACATGACTAGTATCTGTTTTCTATTTTAATAATTTACCATTTTATGTGAATCAATATTCGGAATTAATCCTGTTTGTATAAGGGGCAATCAAATGAAAACGAGACAAAAAAATGGTTCAAATGGCCCTGAGCACTATGGGACTTAACTGCTGTGGTCATCAGTCCCCTAGAACTTAGAACTACTTAAACCTAACTAACCTAAGGACATCACACACATCCATGCCCGAGGCAGGATTCGAACCCGCGACCTTAGCGAAAACGAGACGGATGGGGAAAAAATAAGCAAATTGTTCTCTATTTAAAATACAATTTCTATAGCTATTAATTCATTTATGAAACTGTGAGACAAGACGGTCAATGCCTTCGTGGGAAAATATTTGCGGTTACCTGCAGATTCATGATTGCACCCAGGCGTGCAGCTCTTTGTCCGAAGCAAAACGACGGCCGCGAATGCCTTCCCAAGAATGTGGAAATCCCATGGGAAGAGATCGGGACTGTATGGAAGACGTGCATCCCAAGGAAACTCCCCCAAGCGTAGTCAAAAACTTTGACAACTCGTGGGCGGCCAACATCCTGCAACAACATCCTCCACACAGTCCCGGTATCTCCCGTTGCGACTTCCATATTTTTGGAGCTCTGAAGAAAGACGTTCGTGGCCATCGATTTGCTTCGGACGAAGATGTTGACGCCGGGGTACAAGTCATGGTTCCGTGGGCAAACGCAAACATATTTCCACGTTGACATTGACTGTCTTATCACACAGGAAGATAAACATATAAACAGATATACCGATTACTTTTCAAATAATAAACGGCTTACTTACTTTTTTCCTATCTGTCTCGTTTTCATTTGAGTACCCCTTATATTGCATAATTGAGCGAGCTTTAAACTTTTTTTAAAAAAAAGCTCATCCAATTTTTTGTACAGTTAAAAATTCCCATCTCCAATTAACTTAGTATGCAAACAAGAAATAATAAACAGGATAAAAAATTCCAAATTCTTAAGTATTAATATACACGAAAACTTAAGATGTAAAAACTATATAGTAGACCTGCTAAAACGCTTTTGTTCGGCTACTTTTGTCATAAGAATAATTGCCAGCTTTATGGATACCGAGGTCAGTAAGTTAACTTATTTTTCATATTTTCATTCACTGATTTCTTATGAGACAATTTTCTAGGATAACTCCTCACCTAGCTAACAAGTATTCAATTCATCAAAGAAAGTAATTGGAATTATGTGTGGGGTTCACACACGGACATCGTGCAGGCATCTCATTAAGTAGTTGAAAATATTAACTACAGCCTCACAGTAATATTCACCAGTACTACACTAAAAGGAAAAATTATGTACATTACCGTTTAATGAATCTAACCTTGACACAGAAAAGAGCGAAATGCGCTGCTATAAAACTGTCTGATACTACACACGGAAATAAAATGTGCGGCAGATAGCAGGAGATTAATTAAATTTAGATGAAAGTTGTTTCTCCTTAACAACATCTTCTACACCATAGAAGAATTCTTGTGAAAAATAATCAGCAATTTTTACAGAAAAATATGTAAATGAACAACACGAAGCCGTATAAAATTATTTTTTACATATCTAGATTTATGGGACACTCGAGTGTGACCGTGTCTGGTGTTGGACTGCATGGGAAAGTGAGGTTCTGGTCGATCACGTCCGACCAGCACAAGGCAGGATCATCGTACGGGGCTAGGGATGATCATGATGTTTGGTTTGTGGGGCGCTCAACTGCGCGGTCATCAGCGCCCATACAAAGTCCCAATTTTTACACAGTACATTTTTTCGTTTACACAGTTCAATCTAGCCACTGCCGGCCAGGGTGGCCGAGAGGTTCTAGGCGTTACAGTCTAGAACCGCGCGACCGCAACGGTCGCAGGTTCGAATCCTGCCTCTGGCATGGATGTGTGTGCTGTCCTTAGGTTAGTTAGGTTTAAGTAGTTCTAGGGGACTGATGACCTCAGAAGTTAAGTAAGTTAAGTCCCATAGTGCTCAGAGCCATTCGAAGCATTTGAATCTAGCCACTGTCACGAATGATGATGATGATGAAATGATGAGGACAACACAAACATCCAGTCTCAGGGCAGAGAAAATCCCCAACCCTGCCGGGAATCGAATCCGGGAGCGTGTAATCCAGAGGTAGCAACGCTAGCCACTAGACCACAGAGGGGCTAGGGAATTACCGTCCCATGCGTAGGCTGCTACTAACATCTCAACACAAAGGCTCCGTTTGGAGTCGTTCCGTGATCGGGAAGCACAGACTGCTGACGAATGACGTCGCCTTGTGTTGAGCTATGAATTTAGGTTCTGCACCAAGTGGGAGACTATCGTCGGCGAATATGGGGAGAGGCACAGCGGTGTCAGTTCTGGTGTCATGTTGTTGGGAGGCATTGGGTATGACTTCAGGTCATGGCTGATAGTGACTGAGGGAAGGGTACGCCACGGATATCCCGGGTCCCCAGGCGTCTCCCCTCATGCGGCAGTATCGTGGTGCCATTTTTCAACAGGACAGTGCTCGTCCACATGTGGCACGTGTCTCCATGAACTGTCTGCGTAATGTCGGGTTTCTGCTGTGGCCAGTAATATCTCCAGATCTGTCGGCGATAGACTAGGAGTGAGACCAGTTTGGATGTCAGCTCCGCCCCCGTGCGAGTGTCCAAGACATCACGGAACAGTCACAACTGTTGTTGGCCACTTTGCATCAGGAGAGGAAACAACGCCTTTATGCCACCTGCGTAGTCGAATCAGTGCACTCATTCAGACCAGAGGGGTAGCAACGCCATACTGATAAGTCGGCTCATACTGAAAAGTTCTTTGTAGATTTGATCAAATTTGTAATCAGTGCAATAATGTCACATACCCTCTCAATCTGGGAAGTTTCATTTCGTGAAACCTTGTAGTGTTTTACGTTTCTCAACACAGAACTTGAGACTCGTATTCGTTGTTAACACGTGTGACAGGCTCCGATGGAAGGTTCAGTTTTCGATCCAATATCTGCTTCGCACATCGTAGGACGGTCTAGTTGGTATTACAAAACACTTACGACGTGCTCTTCCTTTTTCTGTCATATATTTACTGCACTAAACATCTGTGCATGTTGTAATAATCATACTGAGAACCATTATAGCGACAGAAGATAGGTAGACGACTGAAATTTTCTGAGACATCGCCTGGACACACTTTGATTATATGATCAGTACCGAGAGCAGTGGACTTGATATAACACGTAATGTACAGCTTAAGCGAGGACTGGCCGACTACTGAAAATGCAATGCGTCTTTCAGAACCATCTGCATCCCGTATCAGGTGAAACCATTTTCACGAGATAACTGCAATTGTGATTTATGAGGATTTTTAGCGGAGATTTACACATAGCCTTACACTTTAGTCCGCAGCTCGTGGTCGTGCGGTAGCGTTCTCGCTTCCCACGCCCGGGTTCCCAGGTTCGATTCCCGGCGGGGTCAGGAATTTTCTCTGCCTCCTGATGACTGGGTGTTGTGTGCTGTCCTTAGGTCAGTTAGGTTTATGTAGTTCTAAGTTCTAGGGGACTGATGACCATAGATGTTAAGTCCCATAGTGCTCAGAGCCATTTGAACCTTACACTTTAGTGTGAGAAGAAGAAAGTGACTCTTAATGTCGGCGTCAGTGTTTCTCAGAAAGATACCTACATTAACATCGAATATAAATTCACGTTTTATGAAGTTTTTTTCCTTGCAGTATTTTTGCGAAGATTAGCCATAGATGGGCGGTAAAGAGCACAGACAAGAAGCCAGTACAAATGTGATGCTTGCTACAGAAGAACTCCGCAAATGAAGTGGTTACATTGCGTTACTGATGAAGAGGTACTGAATGGAATCGATGATAAAAGAGCAGCTTAACTAAAAGACTGGATACACTGTTTGATCAAATGTATCCGGACACGTATTAGTGGGCATTAATATGGAGTATGTTCACCCTTCGCCTTTATGTCGGCATGAACTCAGCTGGGGACACTTTCAGCGAGATGTCTTAATGTCTTTGAAGAATCGCAGCCTTTCTTCCTCAAGAGCAAAAACCAGAAAAGGTAGCGGTATTGGACGCTGGGGTCTATAGCGAAGTCTACACTCTCATTGATCCCAGGGTTCAAAGCGGTACTCTGGGCAAGCCAGTCCATTTCCGGAATGTTACTGTCCACAAACCATTGTTTGTGAGACAGTGCATTGCAATGCTGATACAAACAATCATCGTCTCCTAACTGCCCTTTTTACAAAGAACACAGTGCTGTAAAAAGTGTTCATATCTTTCCGCATTTAGCAGTTCTTTAAGCATAATATGGGACCACACCCTAACCAGGAAAAACTCCCCATACCTAACCATCACCATCTCTGTAGTTGGCACTGTTCATGATAGCAAGTAACATTCTCTGGGTATTCATCAAACCCAAACTTTTGCGTTGGGCTGCTAAAAGGTACAGCGCGATTCATCACTCCAAACCACTCGTTTCCAGTCATCCACTGTCCAGAAGCGTCGCTCTTTGCACCTCCTCAAGCGTCGCTAAGCGTAGACTACAGAACTCGATGGTTTATGAGTAGCTGCTCGAGTTTTTTTTTAACCCTGCATGCACAGCCACTAAGCTAACTGGACTGCTGGTTGCACTTTGGAACACGCGAATGTTTCCTCCCACTGATTACAAGTGAGCGTTTATAACCACACTCCGTGTCCACCCCTGGTAGTCGAGTGGTCACCGCGACGGAGTGTCATACCTAACGGCCCGGGTTCGATTTCCGCCTGGGCCGGAGATTTTCTCCGCTCAGGGACTGGATGTTGTGTTGTCCTTATCATCACCATTTCATCCCCATCGACACGCAAGTCGCCGAAGTGTCGTCAACTCGAAAGACTTGCACCCGGCGAACGGTCTACCGCCGGCCGCGGTGGTCTAGCGGTTCTAGGCGCTCAGTCCGGAACCGCGCGACTGCTACGGTCGCAGGTTCGAATCCTGCCTCGGGCATGGATGTGTGTGTTGTCCTTAGGTTAGTTAGGTTTAAGTAGTTCTAAGTTCTAGGGGACTGATGACCACAGATGTTAAGTCCCATAGTGATCAGAGCCATTTAGAACGGTCTACCCGACAGGAGGCCCACGGCATTTCCATTTCCATTACCACCCTCCCTCGTGCTCGATGATTCCTGTCCGTTAGTACATGAGGTCTGCCTGGTCTTGCTTTAGCTGTGGGTGTTCCTTCCCGTTTCCATTTCTCAGTCATTCCACGAACAGTCAACTTCGGCAGCTTTAGAAGGGCTGAAAGTCCTGATGTATTTGTTACTCAGGTGACATCCGATGACTAGTCGACGTTCGAAGTCACTGAACTCTCCTGCCCGACCCATTCTACTGTTACTGTTTCGTTACTGACAACACAGTACTTCCCGCCTCCATTTATAACGGTGGTTCTAGATGTCATTTCTATATTACGTAGGGTTTTTCGGACACTTTTGATCGAATAGATGATGTTGATAAGGTACATCCTAAGGCACCACTGAACACGTAATTTGTTAATGCAGGGAATTGTGGAAGGTAAAAACTGCAGAGGGAGACCAAGGCTTGGTTACAGTAAGCAGGTTCAATTGGATGTACGTTGCAGTTGTTATTTATGGATGTGTAGATATATAAATTAGCTCTTATAAGTTTCCACCCCATCCTCGATTCGCAAACAGAGTGTAATTGAAACAGAAGAAATAATGTCGAAAATAGCGAATGTGTCAAACAGTAGGGTGCTGTGTTGCTGCTTATGTGGCTGTAGACCTCTACGGAAATACAATTTATTTACATATGAAGGTAGTATCTGTTGCCGAAATAACAGATGCCATAGATGACCGTGCAGCTTCTCTAGAATGAAATGATAATTAAATCGACACCCTAGCTGCCACCAGGTGTTGATATACATCATTGGGGACATGTTGAAAATGTGTGCCCCGACCAGGACTCGAACCCGGGCTCTCCTGCTGACATGTCAGACGCTCCATCCATCTGAGCCACCGAGGGCACAGAGGATAGTGCGCTTGCAGGGACTTATCACTGCAGGCGCACTATCCTCTGTGCCCTCGGTGGCAGTACCAGACAAAGCGATAATCTCCTCTGAAATTGCGTGGTTATGGATCAGTTACAAGTTACTGGGCAGCTTGTTGGAGAATCGTTCGGCTTAAATGGCTAAGGGAATGAGAAGGATTTATTGTCGTTCATAGTTACAGTCAAGATGCTGGACGAGTCAGATTTTGTATTGTAGATATGGAATGATATTCGAGGAAAGGTGTGGAGACACCATTGATTAAATAACCGATGAAGAAAACGAGGGGTGTGAAAAACATGTGACCTGCCCAGTCTTATCCATTCTGACTGAGCGTGGGAAGGACTGATGTGATCAAACAACCACATGTTACCGCACCATTCATGGCTAGATCGAGTCGCATGGAGGTTTCGCCATTTGGACCGTGCTAAACTACATCACAGTAGTGAAGACGTGACAGGACTGTAGACTGGACAGGTATATAGAAGGCGATTTACGACGTCCTGGTGTGACAGTTTGTTCTTCGCAGTTTAGAGGCTCATTCAAGATTATGCCTAATTCTTTTATTGTTTCTTTATTGGGTAACTCGATACCATCAAGGAGTACGAGTGGAACTGTTCCACGAATACGTTAGTCGATTAAGTTCTAGTGTGATATGGCGATCATCTGTGACTTTTTAGGCTTTAGTTTAAGAGGAGATTCCACCCTAGAACTTCAGTGTAAAGCAAATGCAGTGGCTGTTTCACATCTTTGGAATGTGAACTGTTAGATTCTAAAATGGCTTGCTTGTATTCGAATTACAAGTATGTCTAAGAAATCTTCGAAATATAGACTGCGCGAGAATCTGTGACACGCCGTGAGCTACCAAAGTGGTCCAGACAGTGGCTGTCTATCAGAGACTCGCATCTGATGCACTGCTGGCTAGACACCATCGTGGCAGAACACAAAATGCAGAAGAAAGTTTACACAGCGTCATCTGGACCAAATCTCCCAAAGTGAAAAGAAAAATATATGTTCTTGGGTCTTGTAGAAACTGTTTCTTAGCTCAGAGTGGGATGTTTGAAAAATGAAGAAGGCAGGTGTCCCAGCACTCCTGTATCGCCCTCCCAGAGGAAGACCTCCTTACCTAGAGATCAACGACGAATCAAGCAGTCTACAAGATGCTGCCTGGACAAGGAAAAATTAAACAAAAAAAGCTACCCTGGTCTTGAAAGTAGAAGAAGAAAAGCCTTACGTATGGTGATGGTGAATGTCAATGGGTATATGTCTTGTCGTAGCATTCATTTTCAATAAAATTTTAAAATCAGTTTTCACGTAAATTTGTTTTTCTAAGTCCAATACCAACTTTTTATCCTAAATATTAACCAGTTTCAATGAAATTTTTGCAGGAAGTAGTCTTGAGATATTTACATGCTTATATGGATTAATATTTCCAAAGATGTAGCTTATCTATTTTACTATCACATTTATGAACCAATAATTGAAGAAAATTTAAATTTGGAACTTCAAACAAATACTGACAGTAAATTAATAATATTTCTCATAAAATGAATGCATCGAAGTATTGAAAAATGTCTTGTGAAAGTACCTAAAAAATCTGGAATGTGAAAATTGAGATCTGAGCACCAACAGTTGGTTATCAAAATTGAAATTAAAAGCATATTAAAAATTCAAAACTATAAAACCAATAAAATTCTGGACATCAGAGCTTGGGTATTGCTACATTTTTACGTGATAGACATGATTTTTAAATTCACTTGTAATCGAAAAAGTTAAAGCTTTGGGCGGAGTCTCTCCTTTAGGTCCAGGTTTTGTGCCCATCGTGATACTGTACAAAGGTGGTCAGGCGTACATGACATACCAGAAGTTATGTTCTTAGGGCTGACGAGTAGGCAGAGCTGGATCTCACTACGTATTAGTTATAGTTGCAAGAGTGTAAGAGAGACGAAACGTCGTTGATGTACAGGGAAAAAAGCAACAGGTCAAGGACTGAAATCTAGGTGTTACTAACACACGTTTCTGTAATGACTGGTTGATATTTGTTATCAAAGCAGCTATCGAACCACGGTATTATTCCTTAGAGAAATTCAGCTGTTTCTTTTCGTAAGTAATATATCCAAACAGACAGCGTCAAAAGCCTCGCTGAAGTCACGCGGTATTAAAATGGTAGCTTCGCGCCTGCGAAAATAAAATAAAATATAAACGAACACTCGGAGAGTTTTGAGGCAAAAGAGCGAGGGTGGCCGAGGTATTTTGGTGGAGGAGACAGTGAGAGGTGTTTGCAGGGCCGCGCCGAGGAGAAATATTTCACGGAGCAGGAGGCGAGGGGAGGCGCTATGTAAAAGAGAGAGCATTTATTTAATATTGTCCCCTTGGGCTGCGCGGTGCGGCGCGGCGGCTAGGGCTAGTGCCCGGTCGATCGGTCAGCTGTGTGATTTGTTTGTCGCTGGCTCCCCAACTTGAGAAGTTACAAATGACGGCTGTCCGCCGCAGCCTACCGCCGGCCCAGATGGCGTTAGTATCGACAGTTTCCGGCGGAGGCCTCGTAAATCAGGCGGCCTTATTATTGCCGTTTCCACGCAGATGGATACACTGACGGACCAGAAATGGCCCGTCTTTATTCAATGTGCCGTCGTAAAATGGACTTTCATGTGTGAAATTCAGCAGTCATAGGCATTACCCGGAATGGGGAGCACTAAATTACGGCCGGCGCGCCGCACCTGCTTTATTTCTTCTAAAATGAGAAATTTGTCAAGGCTTTCGACTGTAGACAGTTTCGCTGAAATATGCTCCAGTGTTAAGCCGTGGAGATATGTCAACCACCTCCCGAGCTCCGGCCGAAGAACGTCTTTTTCCCTGTCATGGGTATTGGGAATGTGAGTGGATAATGCATTACACCTTGCGCTGACCACTCGAGCCGTCCCCTCGATGGCGCCGATTCTTCGAGCTGGCTCTGTGCGCGTTTACCTCTTTCTCTTTTTTTCTGGTATTTCGCAGTTTTTCCGTCCACTGTTCCAAAACAGCCAACATTGCACGTCTGTCATTGCACTTATCGCAGCTTACGAGATTCTCTAACGAGCTAATTTTAACTGTGGAGTTACTCTGCACAACTCTTCCTCGAGCTTCCCCTCCTTCACTAGAGACGATGTTTAATAACTGCTGATACGACTAGCCTCTAAACAGTTTAAGGGAAGAGAAAACGAAAGAAACTCACTTATAATAACAATGGAGGGCAATGCACTATAGAACCAGCTTTCGACAAGAACATTTCGCCAACACACGATAAGAATCGGGAATGCAGAGTCTCGAAGAAGAGCGCAATTTAGGTGCCTGGATTTTTGAAAACTCCGGCGTTAGCGCATTACTCTTTCTGCAGTTTATTTAAAATAAACTGAAAAAAACGAAGGTATAGTTTCTCGTAATCACATATTGTCTTTGCGAAGAAGGCTATCGAAGATGAAAGCGGGATTTCGTAGTATCACGGATCAGTTGACAGACTGTCCGGGCTCCCAGATCTGAACTTCATCACCAATATCTCAGGAAGAATTAAAATCAAGATTTGGTGCCCCGTCTACGACGAGATCATCAGAGACGGTGCAAAACCTCGAATTAGGAAAAGATGGGGAAGAAAGCTAGCAGTATCCGTTCGAAGGAACCGTCCCGATATTCGCCTTAAGCGATTTAGGGGAACCTCAGAAAACGTTCCTGCACAGTCAGACGGGGATTTGAAGTGCCGTCCGCCCGAACACGAATCCCATGTTCCACCTCACTCGCTAATTTCTCCGCAAGTAAAATTCGTGTTTCACATTCTGTAAGAAATATCTACACTGCTTTCAGTACACAAAAGTTTGATAAAAACCAACACGAACCGATTCAGAATGCAGCTTCGTCGCTGTACAACTGAAATTTTGTAAGACCGAAATTTCTGGTAGGATACTCAATTCTTGCCGTTTGAGAACCTTGAAAACCGCTATCTACATGGTTGCAAACTGCAAAATGTGAAAACAGGGATAGAAACTTGCTCATAGCTTAAAACTGTGCGGACGGGATCTTTGTACGTCGTAGGCAGTATTTTTATTTGTGCTTGTAAGATCAATTCAAAACCTTATACTTAATTTTTAATTTTTCCCTTCCTTTTCCACAGGCTACTGAAATCTTGAGATTCCATAATTCTGCATTCAGTGATCTGACTGTGCCCAGAACTCACTTGTGGGTATATATTTCTGGAGCGAAACGTCCTGCTTCTGACGGACAGGGTGAGCAGCAACCTGCAGCTGTTTGCTGATGGTGCTGCAGTGTACGGGAAGGTGTCGTCGTTGTGATACAAGATGACAGACAAAATTTCTAGTTGGTGTGATGAATGGCACCTTGCTCCACGTGTAGAAAAATCTAAGTGATTGCAAGTGAGTAGACGAAACAATCCCGCAATGTTCGAATACGTTATTGGTAGTGAGCTGTTCCCACAGTCACGTCGATTAGATATCTAGGAGTAACGTTGCAAAGCGATTTGAAATGAAACGAGTAGGTGAGGACGGTAGTAGAGAAGATAAGTGGTCGACTTCGGTTCATTGGAAGAATTTTAGAAACGTGTGGTTAATCTGTGGAGGATACCACGCATAGAACACTAGTGCGACCCATTATTGAGTACTGCTCGAGTGTTTGAGGTCCCCACCAGTCCGCATTACACGAAGTCATCGAAGCATTTCAGATGTGGGCTGCTAGATTTGTTACCGGTAGGTTCAATCAACAAGCAGGTATTACGGAGAAGCTTCGTGAACTTAAGTGAGAATCCCTGGAGGAAAGACGACGTTCTTTTAACGGAACACTATTGAAAAAATTTAGAGAACCAGCTTTTGAAGCTGACTGCAGAACGATTCTTCTGCCACCAAAATACATTTCACGTAAGGGCCACGAAAGTAATGTAAGAGAAGTTAGGGCTCGTACGGAGGCATATAGATAGTCGTTTTTCCCTCGCTCTGTTTGCGAGTAGAACAGGTAAGGAAATGACTAGTAGTGGTACGAGGTACCCTCCACCACACACCATTCAGTGACTTGTGGAGTATATATGTAGAGGTAGATGTAGATGAACTGCTCTTTTCATTTACCGAACTACAGATTCAAGCACGATGTAGAAAGATCGTACCTACTGGGCGTTCCTCACTGAGAGAATCCCATCTTTCGGATGCGTTTTTTGAAGCGGATCCTCTCGTTTCTAGTTCTCTACTTAGGAAAGTTTTGACTGTAGCCGACCCTCAGTGAATAACTTTAGTGATGTTGTTAGCGTTGTAGTTTTAGTGATTAGTTTACTAAGCTCTTGTACAAGCTTTCCGTGTATTTCTGAACTCCTCGTTGCGTTCTGTAAAGCTGTGACCGTGGCATACGTAGGCGGATCTTATCCTAGCGTAACACAAAAGTAGGGAACTATTCGATTATTCTTCCTCCTGGAAACTTAAAGTGACTGTCAGAGTAAAATTTTTAGCTAATTCTGTAAAAGGCTTGACCAAAAATGACAGCTTTCCACTAGTATTAAGAGATACTGAAGACATTTGACACAGAAAACGTGTGTTAAAGAGGGAGATAATAGCAATATATCGTTAGTGTAAAATATTACAAATTCGTTGTGGTTTGTTCGTGAAAGACAAAGACCCGAATTTGAAGTATCAGAAAGTGTCAACACAAATTAGTTGCGTTTGTAAACATCTACATATATAGTCCACAAGCCACTGTGCAGAGCGCGGGTGCGTGGGAAAGGGTGCATCGTCCCAATGTTACGACTGTTTGTGCTATTTTGTTCGCATATTTGGTGAGGGAAAATGGAGAAATAACCTAGAGTTTGTCGCATTAGCATCTTACATGCTATCTCCTTGACAAGTTTACTGCCCTTAATTTTTTGTCGCTTGGAAAAGTTATTTCTGAGATGTTGCACATTAATAATGGTAGACTCCACGTACTCCTCCGTAACGGCGTCGCTGCCACGACCCCTATAGCGTGTCGCCTAGCACACCAACTGCCATATATCACTGGTGTTTTTTTCGCAATGTATCATAAGCAACACATTCTCTGAATGGCACTTTCAGTACACTGAGGTCGTTCATTGGCTGATCTGTTCCAGAACACTAAATATTCCATTAAACAACCTAACTAGTAGGTGATATATATTCGGTTCTCTTGTAATAAGTTATCCTTTGATGTCGGAAGTTTCTTTCTGAAGTAAAGGTCGTTTCTCCTTGTCGTTCATTAATAAATATGTTGCGGCCGGAATATAAAGTTTCAGTTATAATGCGTTTTAACGAGGACACAAACCCGTCACGTCGTCTCTCGAAACTCTGTGCAATCAGTATCAAAAGGGTCTTTTCACTTAACATTAATTCGGTGTACGATATGCAAATTTCTTCTGAGACGCGCCGGTGCACGTAACACTTCCCTCCTTTCACACGCGCTTTCAAAGTTAACTTTCGCAGGAATTTCTAGAAAATGAGCAATCCAACACCATCAGTATCCTGATGAACTCAATTATACTGATTAACCTTTGTGAGGGGAATATCAATGGCCATCTCCCGTCGCCTTCCAGTGACGCACATATCCGCCAATAACAGCCCGACCTAACAATACACGAGGAGAGGCAGAAGGCAGGCGCTGCGCGTGAAATATCAATGAGCGACGACCGACGCGTGGACCGCCATTACGACAAATTTCCTAAGTGCTTCGGCGCATCTTAACGCTATTCAAAGTTCCTTTGAGAATTCCTTCAGAGCTGCAAGCATAAGCCTCTATCTCGAATCTCCTTTCGAGGCTCAAGATAGAGACCGAAATGCGTGTGGTAGATTTTTATTTTAGTGCTTTCGTTTCGAGACTACGTAAGTCAAACAACCAAGTGCAACAACTTTTTCTCTTAGTATAGTTGCTGGTCTTGGAAAGAATCATATCAACATCTTAACATGTTTTGCATGTTTCCACTCATTAATGTCTTAAGTCAGTATTTTCTTGGGTACCGCATCAGTTACAAAGAAAGTATTGATAGCACAAAAGCGAGCAGTGACAATAAGATGTGGTACTCACTCACGATCATCTTGTCGACGGCACTTCAAAGTGTTAGTCACTTTAAAATATGGAAACACCACAAGCACTATACAATACCAAGCCTAATACGGTCTAGGAAAACTGTTGACGTTCAAAACAGCTCCCACTCGTCTCGGAATGGATGAACACAGGTCATGTATGGTTTTCAAGAGAGTCGTATACCATTCTTCCTACAATATAGTGGCAAGTTGAGGAAACGATGATGGAGGTGGATACCGACCACGCACCCTTCTTTCCAATGTAGATTACAAATGCTCAGTAATACTGAGATCTGTTGACTGTGGTGGTCAGGGGAGATGCGACAGTTCATCCACGTGCTCACAAAACCAGTCCTCGACGATAGACTTGTGTGAGCAGGGGCCCTATCGTCTGGTTCAAATGGCTCTGAGCACTATGGGACTTAACATCTACGGTCATCAGTCCCCTAGAACTTAGAACTACTTAAACCTAACTAACCTAAGGACAGCACACAACACCCAGTCATCACGAGGTAGAGAAAATCCCTGACCCCGCCGGAATCGAACCCGGGAACCCGGGCGTCGGAAGCGAGAACGCTACCGCACGACCACGAGCTGCGGACCTATCGTCTGGAAACGCATCATTACCACTGCGGGACAAACATTGCACCGTGGGATGGACCCGATCATCCAAAATGGTCACATAATCCCTGGCCCGGCCGGAGTGGCCGTGCGGTTCTAGGCGCTGCAGTCTGGAACCGAGCGACCGCTACGGTCGCAGGTTCGAATCCTGCCTCGGGAATGGATGTGTGTGATGTCCTTAGGTTAGTTAGGTTTAATTAGTTCTAAGTTCTAGGCGACTGATGACCTCAGAAGTTAAGACGCATAGTGCTCAGAGCCATTTGAACCATTTTTGAACATAGTCCCTGGCAGTAATGCGATTTTGCAGAGTAACCATGGGGTACATAAAATACCACGACATAGTTCCACCTTTGCACTTTGCCTGTAGGTGTCATTTATGTGTGTAGATTTTAACTTCTTTGAGCAGGCCCGGCTTTCCGTATTTGTTGCCAATCTCTTGTGCTTGGATGTTTTTTGGATATATGTCATTTTGTATGTTCACTCTCATTTAAGTGAAGGCAAACTTTGACCTGCGTATATGTTTTTAAGAGTGTCTTCATTGTTTCTAGGATCTTGTACAAACATATCTTTTCCTTTGCCCCATAAAGCATTAGGAATAGGAATGGCAAATGCATAAAATTAATGCAGAACATCGTATTTTCTCTTTGTTTTTATTATATTCTATGAAGGACAAAAGGAAAATTTGGTTTAAAATAGAGCTAATATTTAGATGACTTCCGTTCAGAATGGTCCATACGGCATATACCGATGTACGTCTCCTTCCTTCTAAACACCCTGTACGGGTAGTTAACAGCCTTCTTCACAAATTCTTAAGTTGTTCTGTTTTGATCACGTCGTTTCTTATTAAACTTAGCTTTATACGAATTTCGAGCTCATTCGTGCTGGGAGAGAGCCTTAGATTTCCCTCGCTGAGTTAGTTTAGCAGCGAATCAGTGGAATGAGCGGAAGCAATTTAACGGTTACGCCGCCTACTGAGACTCTCACCTATGCGAAGATGCCGTGTAAAGTCGACTCAACTCTGCAAAGTAGGGTTTCTGTTTCATTTCTAGTTTTTGCGCCAGCTTGCTTTTGTTAGTTGCCGGGCTGCACCGCATCATTGTTTGGCTTTGCCTGTCACGTATTTGGTATGCTCGTATTGACGCTCGGCCGTCTTGCACGCGTGTTTTGTTTCCGCACGGCGCGCGCCGCCTCCGTGGGACATGTATTATACAACAGAAATCAAATGAAGCTTTTGTCTAAGCTGTCTAGCCCGCGTACGCCTCACAAGTGCCTGGCTGCTTTACATTTTTCTCCGAGTCCCCTCCCAGTGACTCTCGAGGTTGAAATTTTGATTCTTATTTTCAGTTCCAGCGTTGCGTGAAGAGATTCCGCCGAGAAAACTTGTGCTTAAAAGGCAGAAAAAGTGGGATCTTTTCTTCCTGTCTGTCAATCTTCCGGATATTTACAGGAGCGTTATTTTTCTCTTATTCTCTCCGCCCTGCGGGATAATTCGGTAAAGTTTGGCTCCCCGCTTATAATTTTTATTCGGCTACCAGACATCGTGTATCAACATGTTATTCTACGTTTCGGTCAATTTTACAGAAAAGCTCAGAAGTGGATGGAAACGGAAAAACTATAAGTTGGTGAAGTAGAGTTTCGCGCTTGTAATTTTGCAACAAATATTACAGTCCGCGAGAAAGTCCATCAAAAATTATTAAAAAATCAAACATTTGTGACTTATTAGCAATTTACAACTTTAGTCTTGGTTTATCCTGTCTGTCAGATTTGTCATATATCCGTGACGTGAAAGTATACAGTTTTAAGAAACGACTTTGGCTGTCCTATCTCGTAAAGTTGTATTCCGACTTAGGCGTAGCTGTGTGTCTCCAGTGTGATGTTATTGTGTGTGTTATTGCAAATACAGTAGAACATATTGGATTCGAAACGTATGTGCTATGTCCTCTCAATGCTTTAGAAGGTAATTATTCTGATACATTCCGCTCTGAATCAGTTGTTAGAGGCTGGCTCAATGAGCGACCGCAGGAGGTGAGATTTTCTTGAAAAATTTAAATCATTTAACATTAAAAAGTAATTCTATATATAATGAAACAGGTGAGGTTTTAGTATGCAAGCACCTGAAATCCTTTTTAAACTACAGCCTAAAAGAGTTTTCAGATGCTGTTGAGACCAACGACTACGAATTTTCACTTGGACAGTGATTTAGGATCGTTTTTGCTTTGTACTTTATGTCTCCAACTGTCTGTAAATCAAGGTTGTACTTCTCAGTGAATTAGTAACAAGTTTTCTGTTGCATAAAGTATGCCGCTCTAGACCCAGTCACAAAGACAGAAAAAATGCAGAAATAGCAAGTAACAAAGGAAAATGGAAACGAAACACGTTTAGTAACCTGTTTTACTGTAACAAAATAAGTAATCTTAGTGATGTACTCCATTGCCAGCAAGTTATTTGGCTGTGAGGCAGTAGTACCATTTGTTTCGGCACAAGGAATTTGTCGGAAGCAGGAAGCAGGTTGAGAAACAACTATAGCTGTGTCACCAATTTTGTGAATCTAACCGAAGAAAACGATATCATTTGAACTGACACATAAGTTCCTTACTGAGATTATGCCGAGAAGTCCTGAATAAGTCTTTAAGCCAGGTACAAGTTGCTTTATCTTCGCTGGCGTTTAACACACGGACGTATGCAGAAGCAACGTTACCTGTTAGTAGTAGTAGTAGCTTACTCATTTGTGGAACACTTTTACAAGCATAGTGGGCATATAGCTGTATTGCATTTAAGAACAAAAAATATAATTAATATACAGGGTGTGCCAGGAGGAATGGTCAATATTCAGGGATATGACAGGAACGATCATTCGATGCAGAAAAGTCTATTAAACATGGGTTCTGAAATGCATACCTTATGAGCTATGAGCACTTATTCGCTGCTGCGAAACACATGTTTTCTACTGAGCAATTGGTCATAGCTCTTACGGTATGCATAGAGCCCGTGTTTATTGGAATTTTTTTTTGCCTTAATGGCTGTCTCTGTCATATACCTGAGTATTGACTATTCCTTCTGGGACATCCGGTATACACACGTTTACGGGTGTAATTTGGCTATGATGGGACAGGTAGTCGGCTGTGGCTTAAGAGTGCTGTACGCACACTACCACAGGTGGCAGCAGCTTGTAGGCGTAACAGCTACAGCCTGATCTATCAACATAGTCCACTTCGCACACCTAACAATGAAACGGCTGATGTTTTACACTTTCTTCTTACGCTCTCTGACCGAGAACGTCGCGTAGCGCGACCCTCGTAGGAACCATCACGGCATTTGCTTGAAGTAATGTAAAGTTTCAAGGAAAACTTACATCAGAACAGTCGGATGTGGACTGGAGCCTCCACGCTACATGGAATGGAGTTAGTTAGGTTAGAAATGTTAGAGAAATTTGAGAACAAACATTAAAGTTAACGCTGTTCCAGAACCAAATGGCTGGCTCTGAGCACTATGGGATTTAACATCTGAGGTCATCAGTCGCCTAGAACTTAGAACTACTTAAACCTAACCAACCTAAGGACATCACACACATCCATGCCCGAGGCAGGATTCGAACCTGCGACCGTAGCGGTCGCGCGGTTCCAGACTGAAGCGCCTACAACCGCTCAGCCACTCCGACCGGCTGTTCCAGAACCCCGCTGTTACTAGTGCACAGTCTTTTTCCTTAGTTCAGTCTGCGTCTTATTACAACTGTTTACATCCTTTGTTTGTGAACACTGGAAGACTGATGATACAGCTAAAAACTAACTGTCCAAATTTATGTAGCATTTCTGAAGTCTCGTACGTACTTGCCACGCCACACACTGAATCAGTTGCAGTACACAATGCAAACGATATTCGCCTCGCCCAGATCATGGCAGCAACTGGTAATGAAGTATGAAATTACAGTTTTAAGCTCTTGAGACCGCTATCAGCAGGAAAGCATTGTTATGCGAACTTACCTTTTCATTCCCGTAGGCTTAGGTGAGTATGTTTGTGACTTTTTTTTACTTTCACTACCATTCCAATTGTGAATTTTGCCTCTGATGCGAGTATTTTAATGTAATTTTGGTATATGTGATATCCTTGTCAACAAATAGTATTTTCACAGACAATCTGGATACGAGGTTAAATAAAAGCGTTTTCTTCGAAACAGGATAATTAATACGTATTACGTAGAAGTAACCGTCTGTATAATAAAGTGTACAGATGCTGTCGTGGAATATTGACACATTTTTCTTTTAAAAATGGAGAATTTAAATTCGTAGAAAATTTGTTTTTTCGTTCATCGTCATAAGTTTCCGCTTACCACTGAGTCGCTGCCACAGACATCAATAGCATTCATAGACAGCACGAAACGAACATACCGTCATCAAATAGCTACTTATGTGCTCGAATTTCCGAGATATTCCTTTTGGGTACTAAATTCATTCGATGAAAAATTCTACGAATGTTCAGCTTCTTACCACAGTAATTTCCACGGATGTTCCTCTTTCTACAGTTAGCAATTTAAAAACTGACGGCAGAGTTACTTTCGTCCATCTTACAGAGCAATAGTCATCGTTAGTATTAGAAACAGTAACTACGCAAATGACGCACCGCACACTGTACGCCTGTAGCCATTTTGAAGGACGTTGATGTGTAAAAGATTGTCCAACACGGCGCGGATATGCAGCTACACATTCGCGTCTCGGAAGACGTAAAACCTCTCTGTGCTGGCGACAATGCACGTAAACATGTCACGTATGGCCCTTTTGTCACTCGCGTCATTGTTTCGAGACATTATTTCCGTCTGGCGCGAGCAAAATTGTCACTAACTCAAAAGCTACGGCCGATCACGAACAAATATTTACTCGCCGCGCTGCGGTTCTTCGCACGGAGTTGTGAAGACGACGCAATGAATGATAAGACGTTAAAATGCATTACCATGATGTCACATGAAATAAAAGCCATACACAGGGGCGCATTATGTGAAAAATATGGAAATAATATTGCTCTCGGCAAGCAAAACAGCCCTCTGCATGTGAAATATGTTATAAGGGATCTTTCCTCCAAAGGGATGAAACGCCGTGCCGAGTTTTTAAGTTTCTGCGGCGTTTCGCGGAGAATACCAATGGCCTAGGTATGAGCCGCGAACGCAATTTTCAGAGAATTAACGAGAAAACAAAGCGTGTCGGGGTGGATACGAGAATGATTTAACCATTCCTTGGCCTTTATTCGCCGCTCTGGTGTCGAGTTAGGCTTCATGCATTCAAATTTCGGGGGAATCGTTATAGGCGGGCCGTGTCGGAAGCCGAAACTTGCGGGGGCCGACGGCGCATCAATATGGAGATTTCGCCGTGGGAATGACAAAGCCGTGTACCTTAGCGGCCGAGTGTCCACTCCACGCCCCCAATTTCTTAGCACTCCATTCGTTGCTTGCCAAAGCATTCAACGTGCGTGTCGGCCGACTGCAAACTCCGAGCCCACAGCTCAACACGGGACATCTACTTTTAATCTGCTGCGATCGAATTCTTCTGTGTCCACCACTCCAATAGAGAACTTCTTCGTTTGAAATTGTATTTTTCACTGCTCTGCTAATGTATTTCTGCTGCCGAAATAGCTCTTCTTTCTGAAATACATCTGCTTAAAATTGTTGATGTGTGGAAGAGACTTGGAACTCTTTAAATGCCCTGTTCACATTTTTCGAACAATTTCACCAGGACTGTGGTCAAGCCCTTGCTCCTGAAAGATTTGAAAGGCTATATGTGAAAACTAAGATAAAATTTTTGGAGTAAGTGACGTTTATTGTGTCTGCTGCATACCTGGGTAGGTAAAGGGCGACGATGCCCGTAGTTCATCTTTGTCTATTCGTTTGGTTATATGCACCGTACACATGCTCTTACATTTCAGAAGTCACTACGGTCTGATCAACTCTTAATTTTATAAAGAGCGTTTATGGAGACTAGTACCAGTCACAATAATTTCTCATCGTGAGAACGAAGTTTTTCGCGACGACACTCTTGTACAAAACATTCTCAAAGTCCCTGCCGCGTCAGTTCTGTATGTCGCTTTATATAGTCCATGGACGGCTTCTGATTGGTTGGCACACGTCATCCTTACGCAGTGCTGCCATCAACCGAACATTAAAAATCAGAAACGTGTGAAATCAGCAGTTGCTGAGAACAGCTTTCCAAATAAACACAAAACATTGTTTGAATAATGAAACGTTTTGTCCTAGGTATCTACAAACAGGGATTGTATCATTAAATAGGATGTAGAAAGTAGAACCTTCGAGATCAACTTCAACTGGAGCAGCGGGTATGATCTTACAAGGAGGCCACACAGCAATCGAATTTTGTAATTTTTTATATTTGAAGTACGTGAATTTCAGAACTCATGTATCAAACTCCCAAAGCAAGTTGATGCAACTCTCAAAAATTCTCGAGAAAATCGACTTTGAAGCTTTCTGAGCGCCTTTAATACGCCAAAGGAGGGTTTATGTTTCGACAGGTAGCGTGACTCTGTGGTAGAATGCTCATCTGCCACGTCGGAGGCCTGGCTTCGATTCTTCGGCAATGCAAATGTGTAAATAACGGTGTTCTACGAGCATTTCCGTGAAGCGTAAAATACATAAAGATGGAAAAAACATCGGAAACTTGTGAAATCAACAGCTGCTGACCACAGCCTTCCAAAGAAACACAAAATATTGTTTGAATAAAGGAAAGTTTTGTCCTAGGTATCTACATAGGGGGATTGTGTCATTAAATAGGATGTAGACAGTAGAACCTGCGAGACTGGTAATCACTGGATCGCTGATTTGAGCCTCGTTTCCGTCCTTTTTTCCGTTTTCTGTTCGTTTCAGTTCGAATACCTACCTCGTTTAAATACAAATTTCACCAAATGTATGCTAATTAACACACATGTAATTGTCATTTTTATGCATAATGCAAATGTTCCTATTACTTGTTGCAAAATCAACTTTTCTTTGCAGATATAAATTCTTAATTACCGATCTTTTATAAGAGATTGTTAATAAATATTGTTTTAATTAAAAAGACATTACAAATTTAATTTCATTCATCTATTTTATGCTTCACGGATATGCTCGTGGAACATGCACCTTTGTTTAAAAATTTATCACGATTAGGAATCGAAGTAAAGTCACCCACACGGCAGACGAGCATTCTGCCACACTGCAATGCAGTCCGTCGAATACTCGTCCTTGTTTTAGGATTTTAAATCCGCACAGAAAACTTCAAAGTCGATTTTCTCTGGCATTTTTGAGAGTTCGTAGATTGATATTTCAGTTGTGAACTTCACGTACTATATATATATATATATATATATATATATATATATATATATATATATATATATCCATCCGATTGCCGCACGGTCTCCTTGTTAGTGGTGCGTGGACGCAATTCTTCGATACTGACTTGAGAAGAAACAGAGAAATTCGTCGAATTGTTTGCGCTCCTACGGGAGCGGTGGCACCACCATCGTAGACGTTGACACCGTAAGTCGTATTTGAGCCATACAGGATGAACCAAAATTCGCGCACTCGGAGGTCACGGCACGATTCCTTGCATACTAACAGTGCGAAAAGATCTGTAACAGAATTTCATCCTGTGCGTATTTGTTCCTCGATTTAAGTCTGTAACTGTGCTGATTTGTTAGCTGACGGCGCGGTAGCTCACCTTGTTCGATTAGGGGCTGGCTATCTGCCGTATTAAAGAAACTGGGTGAAGTTATTATCGTTGGAGTTTGAGAGACACCATTTGATGTCCGCACAAAACTACAGAAGGAGAACGATGAAAAATCAGATAGGAAGAAGAAGAAGAGGAGGAAAAAAAAATTAATGCATGGGGGAGAGTTTTGAGTAGCCTGCTTGAGATTCAGAGTTCGATTCCGGGTGTAGGTGTAATTTTTTATTTTTTATTATTTTATAATTTTGATCTGCCCAATCATGCTGCAGCGTGGGCTGTTTCCTAAACTATACATATCCTACAACTTAGTTTCTTAAACAACGAACATGGCAGTTATTGGCGAGACATTTCAGAAATTTTAGTGAAGAGTAATAATCAGTAAAAAATTAATTGACTATCATCATAGGAAAAAACATATCAATGTGATAGACACGTACTATATTCAGTAAGATCTGTCAGTTGTAATGTTTTAAAATCGCTGTCAGCGACTACATGTCTTTCGCAAAACATACATAGTCTTCCGAGCAGATGCTCAAACATACCTCTCTGCGTCTCCAAACATCCAGCGATTCGCTGGATCATACTTCTCTGAACTCTTCGCAGTATTGCTGCATCCTTAGTTACGTGAGAAGCGTGCTACCAGTTTTTCCACATTCATCACCGGAGTAGAATAAACGTAACGTAAATAACGTGAAGCGTGTTGCTAGACTGGTGACGTAGTGTCCTAAAGAAACGTAATGGAAATGAAAGTGGTAAGCATAACCCTCTTCTTTTTCTTGTGCCTTCGTCCCGCATCAGCATGGTTATTAACAGGTTGGCATGGTTAATTTAAGGGGTGGTCGGATGCGCACCCTTTTGCGACACCGTTATCCCCCGGACGGAATATATGCACCCCGACTGTCGGAGTGTGGGGTTATTTATGTGAAAGTGAGTGGAAGTTTTCTAAATGTCTGCGAATCGTGTAACAGAGGCCAGACTTCGTAACTAGCCCGGTATTCAACCTTGTAGGATGTGCGAAGCCGCCTAAAAACCATATCCACACTGGCCGCTCACAGCATCTTGTTGTTAATCCGGTGGGCGGATTTGATCCGAGCTCAGCGCACCATCCCGGCGCTTTAACGCTCGTGGCTATCCGGGCGGGTAAAGTGGTAAGTATAACAGTTGGTACTACTCGACAGAACCAATCGCAGGCCAGTATAATGGAAATTGGGTCCGAGTGAAGTTAATGAAGTAGTGTGAAACAGTACACTTAGATCATGTGGCTACGTGACTTGCTTGGTTGCCCTGGAACCATTTCGGAAAAAAGAAGCGGGTTTAGACCAAGTGAAAGCGTTTTTTCTTTCCTTTTACTTTGGACGAAGGGGCATAACTGAAGAAAAGGGAAGCAATTCTGACAACAAATTGGAAAACATAAAAGAGAACAGAGTAAACGTTTATATGCGATTTAAAAATGCAAGAGTAAAAACGATAACTATTATACTGTCATTTCTGTGTTAGTCTTAAATAACTTCATTTGTTTCGTTATAGACCTGCTGTAATTACTGTATTACGATTAAGAAGTCAGATACCATATCACACGAAACTAAAATAAGAAAATATAAAAAATTACGCAGACCACGAATCGTGACTGGTGACGAGGCAAGAGTTTCCTATGCTACAATGGAGACAAAACAGTTGTCAATGGTGTGGGGTCACATTTCTTCGCCTAACATATGTAATAAAGCGAAAAGGTTATGGCTACAGATTTTTACGGCACTAAGAGGATCTTGTTTAAGGCGTTAATGGAACGTGCAACTACAATCATTTCAGAAGTGTACTGCGAGACATAAAGAAAACTGAGAAGAGCACAAGTGACGCGGTTATTTTAATAACTGGTGTGTTTTTGTACGACAGTGTTCGGCCATACACTGACTGGCTAATACTATAAGAGTAGCGTCAGTTCAGACGGGGCGTTTTTCAACATCATAGCACAAACATGGTTCGAAGTGATTTCCACCTTTTCACACATGAAAAAGTGACTTGTCTCCCAACGCTTTGACTCTAATGACGAATTGGAAGACACTATCACGGGCTGGCTGCAATCTCAGACGGAAGAATTTAGTGAAGGGGAATTTGTAAACTCGTTACAAGATATAATAGATGGTTAAATCAGTGTGGTGGAATGATATGTAAGAAGTATTAAAAAGGTGTAGTTTTTCATTTCACTATACCAACATTTACTGTACAGCCTAACGGAGATTACTTTGCGGATAGCGCTAGTACGTACACTGATTTTACTGTAGAAGTTTTTAGTCTTAGAGTGTGCTGTGGGCTGCCTGAGGAGAAAGAGAAATATAACAAGTTTGACAGAGCGTTTACTTCGTTTGGTGGCCCTGTTGGTAATATGAAAACGTAAATAAACAATCACTATTCACCAGATGCAGCTGACCTCGTTTGGCGTATTCTCCTTCTTCCATTACTGCGGCGTTCTGAATTTTGACGTCCAACGTTTTTAACTCGCGAAATACACAAACAATTCGCTGTTTATCGTATACCACATCATTGTGCACTAGCCGACCACGATATTATTGCACTTGGCAGAAGCACGCGATGACTTTACAATAAACGAGTACAATGGTGACTTAGGAAAGGAAAACGCAACGCACTGTGATAGATTTCGACATAATTGTGCATATACTTTCAAGTGGTTCAGCGCGTCCTCATGAAATATCACGATAAAAACTAATGGTAAGCCAACTGAAATGCCCTCACTCTCAAATGCAAAAACATTTGCATTTATTTCTCTTTCTCCACAAGCAGTTCTCAGCACATGCCGAGACTGAAAACTACTACACCAGAATCGACGTTTATGTAAATTAAATGTTTTTGCATTGCTTCATTTGCCTGATGACGAGGACTTGCATCAAAACATTATCCGTAAATAAAGAAACTGAAGCGAGGTAACAAGGAATAGTGACTAGTAACTGTCCCTACAAAAACTGTTTATAAGTTTTAACAGCCAATATCCTTATAAACTATAGCTTTTCTCTTACACATTTCTTCGTCCTCGTATTCATTCACAATATGCTTATTTCCACTACTTTCTGAATTTCTAACCTTTTCTTCATATTTTCCTCATTTAAGGTGTCCGGTTCATCGTCGCTGACTAGAGCATTGGGAGCAGGACGAATCGAACACGAGTCCCCCTCGTGGTAGTCAAACTATTTGCTGTTACAACATCCTTGAACATATTCTAAGCTCGAATATAATGAGGACTCTAGAGGGATCATAAACCAGGAAGGATGAAGAAAGCATCGCACATGCGAAACGAACTTCACTCTTTTCACAAAGAATACCCTGCGAACCGTGGATGCAGACCAACAGGCAGCTTTTATATTTCCAGCTTTCCGGAAAGTCTCCGCTACCATACCAGGCAGCTGACCGTTAACAGAGGGCTGAGCGCACGGAATTTATCACTGGCTCGAAGACCTTTTGAGTAACTGATTCTAGTACCTATTCACGAACAGTAAGTATTCAGCAGATACGAAGGTTACGTGAAGAGTAATCGTGTAATCGATCTGTCAGTCAGGGTAGGCAGCAGTCCACCACTGCTTGCAGATGCTCTTGTGTACGGTAAAGTGTCGCCGTTGCTAGACTGAATGCGGATTCAGTATGGCTTAAACATAATTTCTGCTCGGTGCGTTTAATGGCAACCGATAAGTAGGAGGAACATTTCGGGTAACCTTCGAATACTGTATTGATTTTGTCTCATCGAATAGATATATTAGCAAAACATTGCGAAATGACATGAAACGGAACGAGTACGGAGGATAAAAAAAATTGAGATCAATGCTCGTACCGAGGTATACAATCACATTTCCCTCACTCCATTTGGAGTGGAACAGGAGAGGGAATGACTAGCAGTGGTACAAAGTACCCTCCGCCATGCTTGTGGCGTATATGTTGATGACTGCTCAGGTACGAAGAAGGACAGCTTTGTACTGTGTCTTACTGAACTAGACGACAGCTCGATGAGAATAATCTGCCACATCGTAATACACTCTCTTATGAAGTTTCCAATGTAGACGTCTCTGTCATGTGGGGGATCTATGAAGCTTGCTGAACTGCAAATAACAGCTGCTGTGTAGTCAGAGAAATCATTCAGTTGGCGGGGAATAGAGAGAGCTTCAAATTTACGCGAAGTTTACAAAGGGCAATCTGGGACACAGGGTCTCGTCGATGATTGTGTACTGTACTGCGAACGGATCACAGTGAACCCGCGAGTGCACGACAAAACTGTGAAAATCTGTTCGTCGTTAGACAATTTGAGCATCGAATGGTTGCCAGTGCTGTGAATCAGAATGGTCGGTAATCAATAGGAGGCTACGATGCTGGAGAAGGCGCTAGTTGTGCGAGTGTCATACCGTGCGGGTCTTCACTGCCATAGCTGGGCTCTTCACTGCTTGCACCCTAGTGCCACTGCTTCATCCCCATGATACAACAATTTAGCGTAATTTGTTAACAGCTGTTAATGACCAATATTTGCCAAACTCTATACAAAAGTTGTACGAGGGTTATTCGGTAAGTAAAGAACGATCGGTCGGGAAATGGAAACCACAGTGAAAATCCGATGAAGTTTTGCACAGGTGTGTTGGGTAGTGTTGGGCCGTGTCTCTAGTATGCCCGTCAATAGCGTGTGATCATGATGTGTAACCCTGAGGATCTTAATGCATTTATCCAGCAGTGAATGTCTA
Source organism: Schistocerca piceifrons (assembly GCF_021461385.2). Lineage (NCBI taxonomy): Eukaryota > Metazoa > Arthropoda > Insecta > Orthoptera > Acrididae > Schistocerca > Schistocerca piceifrons. The sequence goes on from NC_060149.1 coordinate 85,405,404, forward strand.
GTGGTTGGCGATGGTGACACTCATAATGATCACACCGAGCGAGGTGGCGCAGTGGTTAGACACTGGACTCGCATTCGGGAGGACCAAGGTTCAATCCCGCGTCCGGCCATCCTGATTTAGGTTTTCCGTGATTTCCCTAAATCACTCCAGGCAAATGCCGGGATGGTTCCTCTGAAAGGGCACGGCCGACTTCCTTCCCCATCCTTCCCTAATCCGATGAGACCGATGACCACGCTGTCTGGTCTCCTTCCCCAAACAACCAACAACATAATGATCATGATAGATTTTAAAAGAAGCAATACACTACGTTGTACATGAAGACCATGCTGCGGATAGTGTTATACGAGGAGATAGATGGCTGGTAGTTGATGAGGGGCGGCTAGCTTACGACCAGGAGAATAACTGATGGTCTGTGGCAGGACACAGAAATCTGGCCACGTGCAAGAACGGAGCAAAGAAGGCCTAGGGGAATGGGTAGGATATCAGTTTTGAGTTCTTTAGTAACACTTATAAGGAGAAAGAAAACGATGTGTATACCAGGAGCAAACATCACAGCTTTTATTTGTCTGACTTAGTAAAAAGCTAAATGTGCATCTTCCGTAGGTAGGTGTAAAAAACCTGAAACAAATCAAGGGTAATGAATAAATCTGAATATTTAAATAGTGACTGGGTCTGCAAATCATTCCTCAGTACGTTACACTTGCAGTGTTGCTTAATCTAATATTCCGAATACAGGGTTACAATATCAGTACGCTCGACGGACACATGAATATCACAAAATTGTATGGAGTATCTGCGTCTTATTGTAACAGTCTAATGATCTTACTGTTAGAATACGTATCGTGCGCAAATGATGGACACCAAAGTTTCCACACGGTGTTACTGTTAGTGTTAATTAAACAGAATGGATGTCCAGTCAGTTCGGACGACTCAGTGACGCTTAGGACAAAAATGAAAATGAGGGCCAATTACTCATCAAGAGTAAAAAAGAAATAACCGTGGACGAATTAGCTAGCGAAATCTTGGAATGTTAACCTGTAATGCAGTTACACTCTTCGACACACGACCGTGCACTAGAAGAGTCCTGAATGGATGTCTGTTACAACAAATTTACATTAAAAATCACTCTATAGTTGCATCATTTTGTGCTCACGTTAATGATCCATGGTGTCGGATTATGGGTATAGCCCCAACAGTGATCTGGAAACGGGAAGCGTTTTGATTGAGCTGTACATTTCTCACCGAAAATAGCTCATACTACTACACCGGTCTGATAACGAGTAAATGCTTCTTTTGTAATAAAATACAATCATTTTGCAAAGCGATCTTCTTACAGAAAACTGTGTCAGCTTTAATTTGCTCATCTAACTTAAGATAGTAGAGTACTACTAGGAGAAATAAATTTATTTGAATAAATAAATAAATAAACTAGGAGAAAACAGCGAAAACGGGAGGAGGGGGGGAGAAGATGCAGAGAGAGAGAGAGAGAGAGAGAGAGAGAGAGAGAGAGAGAGAGGGGGAGAGGTATGTACCCGATTCTTATCTAAAACATAATTTTCTGTTAATGGATTCTTCTGTCGCTGCGTGGTAGGACAATTTGATATTTATCAGTGAACATGATAAATTACAGTATACTGTAGAACAACTGTTGTCTGTGTTTTTCATGGATAAATTAGTTTTCTGGTTATATTACGAGCTGCCTCAAAATGACGGTAGAATTACTGTGAAATTAGTACTGATTTTACGGTATTACAAATGCAATAATTTATATATTTCTAAATACTACAAAACGTGACATGTGACTACAATACCGTAAAAGTAAGGACGCTATTTGTTCGTTTAGAGTTCAGAGAAATCTACGAAACGCAGAAACACGCAGAGTTAAAGACGGAAGGAAAGGGCTTTCATACAAAATGCAAGCGGCACAGGATCCTAATTTGAGCATGAAAAATGAGTTAATCTGGAGACCTTCACGGATTTAATCTTGACGTTACTTTCTCTAGATACAAGTGAGAGGCGGGAGGAGGGGGTCATGTAATTGCGTTAACAAGTCTATTGTGTGTTGAGACAGGGTTCTCTGTCTTGCGAGTTAAGTTATTCTGCTGTCAGAGGCCTATGCATAACATAGCCCCAGTCTCACTCCAGACGGACTTCATTATTGCTTTCTAAATTCACAGCAAGACTTTCATTATGAAAAAAGTAGAGGTGCTTAGAATGTAACTCGGCATTTAGCATGCAAGCAAAGCAGCGACCCGTACGCGCGTATCGGTGATAAATAATTTAGCGACCAAGTGTGGATGGAACGGGAGAATGCAGCTATCGGATCTACCATTGTATCCAGCACATAAAGATTTTACGCTGTGTTTTCCACAAACAGGTCAGGTCTTCTTGGCTGAAAGGGGAACCCGAACATCTGAATAATTTAAAGCAGCACTAATTGATACTAAATTATGAAGCCTAGCAAAACAGCAGTTTCGGCCTGTCAATGCGTGTTTGACCTCATTTTCTGGAAACAACAAAACAGGCGGCCTGTAAGAAGAGTGCGGACCAAAAAGTCGTTTACGCCGCATCACAGTAATATATTAGATTTACGGCGAGACTGAGGGGGGCGTGTTTTATCTCGTTTGACGAAGTTGGAAAACGCTCGACGTATCGCATAAATATCGTTCGGCTAACCAGAATAAAAAGAAGAGCTGTAGGCTTTCTTACGACAGAAGGGGAGAAATACCTTCCAAATTCTCTCCGTTTTCGCTGCTGACAGTATTACAAGTACAGAAGTGTGAATAATAAAATCGGGTGTTTCCCCTAAAACATTGATCAAGCGCAGGTAGAGGGGCTCTCAGATAATTCGAATTATTCGCTACTGTAAACTTCAAGCATGGCTGACTTCGCCGAGGCAAGAGTATGTATCCTCGAAGGAGTTCAACATTCAAATATTCCAGTCACATACCTAACGAATTCGCTGGCTGCAAGGCAAACATTGCTATCTGTTCTGTTTGGTCTCCAATTGTAACTTTAAATACAGGCGACGCATGTATTATTAGAGTGCAAAATCTTACACGCTGTTACCTGCGGTAGCGGAGGACGCGCTAATCTTGTTTCGTCGATCGATTCTACCCGTGTCATCGTCTCTGCTGCCTCGACATCGGCTTTTTCCCAAGATTTTCGTTTAACTTAGATGTCCATAATGCATCAGAAGCCGCCAAAAAAGCTACAACCGTTCCTCACATGCATATTGCGTCAAATGCGAAATCTAGAACTTTATTAAAAGCCTGTGGAATATTATGGATCTACACCACTGCTATTCGTAGTTCCATCCGTAGGCAGTTAAATTTGTTAGGAACCACTAAAAGTGAAAGTCTCATTGAAGAAGCGAAATAGATCGCACAGTTTGCCCTTGTAACTTGCTGCAACGTGAACCAAAATCTTACCTCCCTATTATAACGAAAGCCAGACAATGGGGAGACTTGCCAACGGTTATATATGCGGTTGATAAGAAGACGTGCATTAGGCGGCCGCACAAGCCCAGATGATGTCTGCCGGCCAAAATTGCATTACACATATTTCATTTAATGATTGACGGTAGTGCTGTTGTATCACGTACAGCGCTGCTACTGGTCTGGAACTAAACTGAGTACCGTAATACATAAATCAATTTCAGAGATTCACACGTGGTCATTCCTTAAATAGATTCCCTGCACCATCCAGGTCCAATCCTGACATGTCCTCCGTCTCGACCTCGACGGACCGATAAACTCTAACCTTTCACCCTTCTTCCATTACGCCGCCGTTGTTTTCTGAGCGATTAGCAGTTGTTCTTAAATTCTGACGGAAGCTTTGGTACTAGAACGCTTTTAAGCGTAAACGTACCCAGAACGAGCGCTAACACCAGGTGTAAGAGCCAGAGATTGTCAGTTCGGAAATACAAACCCACGCATTGCCATGTATGCTCATTCCCATGTGTGAACAGCAATTCTGCATCTGAGTGTCGAAAGAGTGAGTTAAATATTGAAGTGGTGGTAGGTCACTTAGCTCTCTGCGCTTTGCTACATGTCGGGATACTGCGCGAGGGTTCTTGCTGTTGCAAAGACCATAATTATCCAAACACTCGTATTCTAGCTCTTCTGTTGTTACATAACGCTGTACCGCCTCGCTACACAGCAGAACGAACTCACTAAGCAACGTTCTGGCGCGAGTGCTCTAATACGGTTGGTGGAATACGATACGCGCTCTCTATTCTGAGAACCAAAAGTCACTTTTGCTGTTATTTGGGCTCGGAGAGGCGCGAATGCGCTAATAACGGATGTTATGCATAGATAAGGTTGTTCGTCGAACTCGGTGTAATATGTGGTGGCGCTGGACTCGTATTCTGGACAAACGGCGTTCAATCCATATTCGACAGTACTTGTTACGATTAGGGCAAATATCCTTCGTCACCCTTCCTGAACTGAACAGATACACAGGTTTGATCGAAATCGAAGGTGACGAACGTTAGCAGTGAACGTTCTTCCCGAAGTAAGACCATTTGGAGAACATGCAATATCGGCCGTGTGGCCAAGTGTCACTTTCGACCCAATTATTGGCACGTATCACTCGGACTAGCCAGTGGGTAGTTACTGAGAGACGGGAAAACAAGAAGATATACCCATATTTCATAGGGATCAAATTGAGCTCTCAGGTTTTCTCGACGTGATCGATTAATAGTGTGCTCCGTGCGTCCTACCCAGTTGTTGATGCCATTTTATACACAATATTTCGACGATCTGGGTCTGCGAAAGCCAGGTGTTTATCGCATTCCATGCGGATGTGGCAGGTCTTACGTGGAGCAGACTATCAGAGCAGTCGAGGAAAGCTGCGAGATACGTTAGCAACTTACCTGACTAAAACAACCAAGCAGATCAGTTGTCTCCGAGCACTGTCGCGAATATAATCATTAAATGCAATACGATGAGACCAGTATCGAGACGCAAACGCCAAGTTTCTGGGGCAGCATAATTATGGAGTGTAGCGAAATAAAGATGTCAGGAAACGTAATAAACAGTAATGGCAGTTGAAATGGCTCTGAGCACTGTGGGACTTAACATCTGAGGTCATCAGCCCCCTAGAACGTAGAATTACTTAAACCTAACTAATCTAAGGACATGACACGCATCCATGCCCGAGGCAGGATTCGAACCTGCGACCGTGGCGGCTCCAGACTGAAGCGCCTAGAACCGCTCGGCCACTGTGGCCGGCAGCAACGGCGGTTTCAATTTAAATACGCTTGGGATCGGTCACTCAGTTTATTAAAATCTCGCCGGTTTTAGAAAACGCTTGAAGAATTTGCATTTCAGGGAATATCAATGCGAGCTCTGAAAAAGAAAAGGGCATCAAAAGGTGTAATGGGTGTCACTAATCAAACTTGGCTATAAATGGCGGCGTGAGACCAACAGTACTGATGGCGTCCAAAAAAAAAAAAAGGCTCTGAGCACTATGGGACTTAACTTCTGAGGTCATCAGTCCCCTAGAACTTAGAACTACTTAAACCTAACTAACCTAAGGACATCACACACATCCATGCCCGAGGCAGGATTCGAACCTGCGACCGTAGCGGTCACGCGGTTCCAGACTGTAGCGCCTAGAACCGCACGGCCACTCCGGCCGGCCGTCCAAAGAAATGCGGATGAAAATTCGTAGAGATCTATTAGCTCACAAATTTATACTTTGCAGGGCAGCTATATCATTATGTCAACTTCTTCAGAGACTTCGGATGTTCAGGTAAGTTATCAGTGCCATGGACGTACCGCATGGCAAAGAGATACTTCTATTAGCCTCCAGTTGCAGTCATCTCTAATACATCATTCCGCCCATAGTGAATTGTGTGTCACCTACTTTCAGGTTTGAGTACGAAACCCTGGGCTACAATCTACATTATGCGATCAAAACAATCCGAAAAAATCCCCAAAAACATACGTTTTTCATATTAGGTGCATTGTGCTGCCACCTGCTACCAGGTACCCCATATCAGCGACTTCAGTAGTCATTAGACATCGTGAGAGAGCAGAATGGAGCGCTCCATGGAACTCACGGACTTCGAACGTGGTCAGGTGATTGGGTGTCACTTGTGTCATACGTCTGTACGCGAGATTTACACACTCCTAAACATCCCTAGGTCCACTGTTTCTGATGTGATAGTGAATTGGAAACGTGGAGGGACACTTACAGCACAAAAGCGTACAGACCGACCTCGTCTGTTGACTGACAGAGACCGCTGGCAATTGAAGAGCGTCGTCATGTGTAATAGGCAGACATCTATCCAGACCATCACACAGGAATTCCAAACTGCATCAGGATCCACTACAAGTACTATGACAGTTAGGCGGGAGGTGAGAAAACTTGGATTTCATGGGTGAGCGGTTGCTCATAAGCCACACATCACGCCGGTAAATGCCAAACGACGCCTTGCTTGGTATAAGGAGTGTAAACATTGGACGATTGAACAGTGGAAAAACCTTGTTTGAAGTGACGAATCACGGTACATAATGTGGCGATCAGATGGTAGGGTGTGGGTATGACGAATGCCAGGTGAACGTCATCTGCTAGCGTGTGTAATGCCAAAAGTAAAATTCGGAGACGGTGATGTTATGGTTCGGTCATGCTTTTCGAGGAGGAGGCTTGCACCCCTTGTTTTTCGTGGCAGTATCACAGCATAGGCCTACACTGATGTTTTAAGGACTTCTTACTTCCCACTGTTGAAGACCAACTCAGGAATGGCGATTGCGTCTTTTAACACGATCGAGCACGACCTGTGGCGGAGTAGTTACACGAAAGTAACATCCCTGTAATGTACTGGCCTGCATAGGGTCCTGACCTGAATCCCATAGAACCTTTGGGATGTTTTAGGACGTCGACTTCGTGCCAGGCCTCACCGACCGACATCGATACCTCTCCCCAGTGCAGCACTCCGAGAAGAATGGGCTGCCATTCCCCAAGAAACCTTCGAGCACCTGGCTGAACGTATGCCTGCGAGAGTGGAAGCTGTCATCAAGGCCAAGGGTGGGCCAATATCATATTGATTTCCATCATTACCGATGGAGGGCGCCACGAACTTGTAAGTCATTTTCAGCCAGGTGTCCGGATATTTTTGATCGCATATTGTATACTGCATCCAACAAGGCCCTTCTCCCCCTTTGCGACCTAAGAACAGAATATCATTCACCTTTATGGCTGAGGTTCTAGCAAAAGGAGGATAGCACTACATAATATCTATGATAATCTGATAACAACAGATTCGCAGAGTCCCCGCAAAAAATTAGTGCACCAATACTGGAACTTTGAAACAAACTACAGGAGAACCTCAGTTATACTTTTTTTAAGGGGAATAATAAAATAAGAAGTGAGATTGGCCATGAAGTGATAATTCTTAATATATTTGTATTAACTTTAAATCAATCCAAACAGAAGGTACATGTACTGTACAGTTGTTCAAATAGTCTAAGTCATGAACAGTTACAGTTACTTAGACCTAAAGAATGAATCAATTGTGGTTTGTTTTTTGGATGTGCTTCTGACAGATTAGGATGGGCCACAGATTCACCACGTGATTCTTCGGATTCCTCAGAATTGTTTTTTTTTTCTTCAGTTGATAGAGGCACAACATCTATAATTATTTCTTCAAAAGACACGTCATTATCAGCATCACACTCTACAAAATAATCAAAATCAGTTCCATTTGAAAAACGTGCCCAGTCATTGTCTTCTGATACATCGAACTCTTACGTCAAATTCTTCAGCTTATTCGTGCTCAGCTTGAGTTCCATCTTTTGTGATGCCAGCTTTTCGAAAGCACTGGCCTGTTGTGTTTGGTTTTAACTGATCCCAAGCAGTCCTTTTGTACTACATTGCCTAGATATGTAAAAATAAATTAAAGAGCTGCCTCTACCGATGTTGTTTATGCAACCCGCAATGTTATATCTGCATCATATAATTCGTGCAGTCGCAAACTTTTGCACAGTGGTAGAAGAGAGTGCCATAAACAACATGCTAGAAATCTTGGTCTGTGGGGGCTGAGTGTGGGAGTGCGGATGCGTTTGAAAGCCACTTCTGTACGTTTTTCTTGAATAACTCGAAAACTACGGCCTGTAGCTAAAACAGCCCAGTACAAAATTTAAATAAATTCCCCGCAAAAACGTCCTGTTCATTTTTTCTGTAGGGTTAGTAGTTTGCGTGTGATTTATGAGGGCCGTATATAACATTGGCGGTTGCGTGAAACGAAATCAGTAAGGGCAGCTGAATCAGTCTGTGTATGTATATGTACTGCATTTAATTCTGTTTATAGATCTTGTCTAAAACTTTTAGTGACTTTCAGAGGGAAATGACAGGGAATGCTACACATACGTAGTGTATCTGGAAATCTACAGTGCGATTATTAAGTTTGCCTGCAATGCGTCCAGTTTAGAATCTTCTCTCCCATTGTCGAGATGTGCGATGACGCGTTGGATCAGCATCTTCCTGTACCTCGCTTTTGTGGCAACAGTGATGCCCAAGTCGAGTGGTTGAATATAGCTCGTGCAATTTGCTGGAAAAATTGACAGTTCTATGTTGCCGGAGGGTGAGCCGAACAATTGCCCAGATGCAAAAGTATTTTCCTCTTGTCACGACGCGTGTGGGCATTGAGCTTTTCGAGATGACTCTTGCAGAGGTTTTCAGTCATACGTGCCTTTTCGTTTAATTCGTAGTAGGCGGGCTAAGATTTCGCTCCTTTGAAACATCGAGGTTTTGCTGACTCCCCGATCACTAGTGGTCGGAATTTATCAGCGGCGTGTGCGTTTGTGGTAAAGAGTGTCGTCATTCTTCGCTTGCTTCTCTTTCCCTCAAGCAAGGCGTCACCCCTAAATGCCAATTTTTTGTCCGACAGTAAACAAAAAAAGTTCTATTTCATCTGTGTTGTAAATACCTATCAGAGTGTATTTTGCAGTTAGACGTGGAAGATCACGCTCTTTCCAAAATTCTACGGTGATATAATCCACGCTGTTAGCCTCCCGACAAACTCTGTGGGCCAGTAATACCATATCTTCCATTGAAGCGATCTAACCACCCAGAAGAAGCATGAAAGTTTTCAACAGTTAACTTTTTTCCGAATTCTAAAGCCTTTTCTGTCGACATTGTGCCTGAAATAGGCACATTTCGTGCACGCTACTGCTGAAACCAAGTTTTTAGGCATTTTTCCAAGTCCGCGAACTTTCCACCCTGGACATGCTTTCGTTTCTCAGCGCTTGGCACGGCTTTCGAAGCACTAGATCTTATGTGTGTGTCATTTGCCGTTACGGTAGTTAAGGTAGAATATGGGATTTGGAGGCCCTTTATGATGCTCGCTTTATGTTCACTAGAACTTCTTTCTATTCTTTAATTATGTTTATTTTCTTCTGAATGGAAAGGCATCTTCTTTTGTTTTGTGACGAATTCATCACATTCGCATGTACAAAAACTGGAAACTGTACGCTTCACTCAATGTATTCTGCACCTGCTCACACTAGTGTCAATTACGACTGCATACCACTCCTATGTATTGTGACTGTTGGATCGCGGGCCAAATTCCCCCTCCTTATCTCTGAAATCGACTACCACAAAGTCATCAACAACAATGTCGCCATGTGTACTGTAGCTACGGACCACGATAATGACTGCTGGTTTACATGCAGACCGCAAACTAACAATCAGTGACCACACCACATAGGAAACGTTTCGTGACGATTCGTATTAGTCTTTAAAACATGCGACAAAAAAGACTGTAGGGGACTAAAAATAATAACGTAAAAATTCGAAAACATATAAACGGAAAAAGTTAAAGTGGGGCAACTTAGCATGCAAAATGGAAATAATGCGCAATGTAAACGTATAAGGGCGAAAACATGTGAGGAACGTATGAATACAGCCTCACTATATTTCCTCTTCGATGTCCAGGAACTAATCTATCAGTACATCAGACCATATAAAAGAGCGGAACTTTTCTAGGTCATAAGGCAAACCGGAATCAGAGACAATACAATTTTTGATCAGTTAGCAATGAGTGGCACCAGAGAAAAATACCTTTCTTTGTAAGTCTATCTTATACAGAATTCCTAATCATTGTAACTAAAGGGACGTTTGATGATTGATACCGATTCTGGAAAACCCCTCAGATGAAGAAAAAACAAAACTTTGCAAGGATTCAACAAAGCATTCTTAAAAGAGCATGATATCCAAAGTTAAGACTTTCACGGTGACGTACAACGTGTCGTAAGAATGCAAAATGGACGCGGGTGTTATTGCGGCGGCGCGGTTCTTCCCGGCCCTTTACGACGGACCTGCACCTACCTGTGTACATTGTCTCAGCAGATCATCAGTAGGAAAGCCGAGTCAAACCTACTGAACCAGGCTGCAATTAAAGTCACTAATCTACGTTTCGGGAGAAACACGAAATGAAAAGTTGGAAATTTTGTCCTCAATTAATATATTCTGAAACTTAGGTGAACAAATATCACTGCCAAGCCCGTGCTAGTCTTAACACAGTCACTCACAATCCCTTTCACTCACATTAGCAAGTTGCATTACCCGAAAACGTAATAGCTACAAAAATACTAAAAGTTTTTGATTGACAACGCTCGCCAAATATTAAGTCTGTCGGTACCAAATGCAGTCACAGTTTTTAGCCACCGACCTGCTCAATACGCCACGCGCAATTTGTCTTTTCTCGTCACAAAATTCACTTAAAAATTCCGAAATTTCTACACGCCCATCGGAATAATTATGCCGTCACTTTACCACACTTTTGATGTATGAAACATTGCTAGATCCGGCAGCTTATTATTTCCGTCGGAACTACTACTGCACACGTCCGATCTCTTTCATGGCTAGGCTTCGGCTCTCCCCTAGAACACTCTAAGTCTTCTCTACCAGCAGAGAAAGGGGCGCGAAGAATATTGCTTTACCATTAGTCAGTTTACTCAACAGCCAATAGCAAAACAACACTCTCCCGCGTCAGTCCGCGCTTTTCATCCATAACCAATCGCAAAATAGTAAACCTCCCGACTGCACTTTTTACCGACGTAATTATCTAATATGCTGAAGTTTTGCTTAAGCATAAAGTTATTTACTGTTGTTATTTATACCTGAATTAACTTTCCCTTTACCATAAACTTACTTTACAAAACTATTCTACAAAAATCCCCTTTGTCCATATCCATACTTCTTCGAAATGTTCCCACACTATATCCTACTACATAACTCGTTAAACAATTATCTCCATATTAACCTTAAACCACACTCACACATCATTCATACTGTTAAAACATATTTATAACATTTTACATACACAAAAAGACATAATAACACTTTATGAATATACTAGAACCGTTTATGTAAAACATTCTATTACTTTAGTGCACTCTAGTGGGCACAATCGAAACTAAAATGACAGTCCCCCTATCCAATATTGTCCTCTATCGGCTGATACATAAACTACGTGCGCGTCCAGTCTCGCATCACCATCTGTCACTCTCCAGCTCTGAGACACATCTCCCACTTAACCGCCTCTGTACAGAATCAACATTTTAACCTCACCATACTGCGAACATCACCCCTCAGAAGTAGCAGTTCTAAATTACTCTCTGCTTGTTTTCCCGCTACATCAGTCGACAGGCCAATCTTTGAAAGACAATCGTCAAACTGGAAATTCCTCTACCCAAGTGACAGGAGTCTTACCCGACAGCCAAAAATCTACGACCATATCGCAAGATACTTTCAAGAGACGGACATTCATCACTAAACTCCAAGCTGTGAAGACACCGAGCCGCAACAGCCAAATTACACGGTCCATTCACATTAATGTGACTACCGCCTATGTTCGACGTCAACGTGCAATAACCATTCACAGTTGGTAGGCGGCAGTACTCGCAATAGAGGGTGGGGAGGCGCAAAACAGTGCAGTCGTTTTCGTAATGCGTAACGGAGTGATTTATCAGACTTCCAGACGAGCTTCATCATTGGCTTTCGGGCCAAGGCTGCAAGCATTTCCGAAACGATTAAGTCTGTAAACTGGGCATGCCGCCGAGGTTAAAGTAAGCCGAGCATGGAAAAATGACGCTATAAAAAACCAGCGCCGAAGCAACCGTGGTGCACTGCGGACCATGGATGACAGGGGTGAACAACTGCTGCGGAGGTGTGTGCTGACTAATAGACGTGCAACTGTTGAGAAACTGACCGCCCAGATGAAACAAGGGGCTACCAACAGTGTCTCCTGAACGACGGGCATCCCAGCAGGCGCCTGTGCTGACTACTATTCACCGGTGCGCAGGCTGGCATTTGCACACCAGTAACGCAACTGGGGAGCCACTGAGTGCTGACAGGTGGGCTTTTCAGGTGAACCACGCTTTATGCTCCATAGGACAGATGGCCGGACCTTCCCCCACTTTCTATTGCACCTCTTGCTCCTCACCCCTTTTCCTCCAACTCACCTTCCAATTCCACTATTTTGCACTCTGTTCATTTATGTTTGGGGCCAAATAATTCAACAGTAGCCGCATTGTAATAATACCTTCTCTAGTCACAGTAACTACTTATACTTTGAATATTGAAGTAAAGACTCTGAGTGTCAGAACACTAGTAGCTTCCGGATTACCAGACCATAATGCTAATGTAAAATGGCACATCTACTTACAGTTACAGTACATAAACCTGCCATTAATTTTAAGGGATTAGATAGTAGGTTCTTGGGATGAACTTTCTAGCTGTAATAAATATACTCAACTTTGTGTGATGATTTTATTGGCGCACTGTTTCAATTACTGTGGCAATTATTGTTTATATTATACAACCAACATTAGGTAACAAGACTGCAGGCTTAATCAGCAACAACAATGAGTAAATAAAAAAAATATCAAACTCCCGCGGTTGCAGCTCTACGTTAAATAATCACTGTATCATAGCAATTACGCTTCTCCTGTTAGTTTCTCAGCCACGAGCGAGACAAAGAAATAAAAATATGCCGTTGTGTGCTCGACGAAGAGCGAATCTTCTCACACGGTCATCACATACGCGAATCCTCTTCGAGAGAGTGAGTATTTTTAGTATTCGATAGTTAGTTCAGTGACTGATTTTAGTCGCTTCTGCTGTAGAATTCCAGCAATTTGTATACATATGTATTACTTCTTACTGGCAAGGAAAATGATAGAAAGGACACAAAAAAATGTGAACAAACTGCCAGGAACGTGCAGTTAAAGCTGCTAAAATTAGGTGCTGAGAAAACTATTAAATACTAAAACATTTCGTTGTCACATACATCGATTCTCCATGTGCATTTGCGTGAACAGTGCCTGCGATGGAATCTCCGTTCTTGGCCGAGCTCGCAACAGCGTATTATTTCTCTCTGTCGCTCGTGGCTGAGAAACAAGCCGGAGTGGCGTAATTGCTATGAAAATCTTGGGGCTGACCCGCCATATTGAGGGTTTACCTGCTATTGTGCAGCCCCCTTACTCCGCTGCTAAGAGCTCCATTGTCGCAGCCTAATACGGAAATGATAGCCACTTTCTGCAGGTCGCCTTCCTGCAATATGCTGCTTATTGACTGCAGAGCTCTGTATCGCCAGCGCAAAATGAGTTCGTTTGTGATTCTGGTGTACCGAAAAATACCCTGCTAGCAATGCGACCCGTGTCCATTCCTAAGAATAGCTGCGAACGTGTATCGCGTCTCTAGTTGTGACGAATGTATTGTGGTATACAGGCTTGTTACCTACATTATTCAGTCGTGGTAATTAACTTTGTGCCGAAAATTTAACCTACAGAGAAGTGCCAAAATAGTTCCAATGTTAAAGTAATAGAACTGCCTTATTTTCATTAGAGCACGAAATCATAATGTTCTCGGAACGTTCACGTGTACATTCCTACTAACTGAGATTTCTTGGAAGTAAAGTAAATGGTGTATAAAAGGCTGAAGAACGAACCAAAATTAGGAAGCAACAGCCATTGTATATTATTCATAATCGTAATTATGGATGGATATATCAATAATATTGATTCTCTCGAGTATTTAAAGTAAAGTCACAGCAACAACATATTTTCATTAGCTTGTAAATGATCACTGTATTGTTCGTTAGAGCACAGCTGACAACAAAATTTTCTTCGAGCTGAATGTTCGGTTTACAGTGGAAGAAATAAAACTGAACTGAATAGTGCCTGGTTTGCACTTACTGCTAGATTTAGTTAATTTTTTTCCCTCCTCGAGAAATTTCATTCACGAAAATAAAGCGAACGTGAGCAGTTTCTATAAACTACTAATGTATCAGTCACGCTTGACGTAGAGAAAACACACTTACTAGTGTTATGTAGATATAGTAAGTGTAAAGTTTACAGTGCCCCGTTTCAGGTCGCTTCTTTATGTTAATGTACTGGGTACGGCAGCGAGCCCCGCTGCAGATACATGGCACTGTGTGTGTGTTTCCTGCAACATTTCTGCACACTCCGATCAGACAGTGTTACAGTACCGTTTGTGCAAATCGAGTTAGTTGTCTCCTCAACTCTGTCGGGCCATCCTGATTTGAAACCATGTAAACATCTCATACGAATGCCAGATGTTTTCCCGAAGAGGACCACTGCTGATTTTGTCCAACTGAGCTAGAATTCCTTCTGTGTTATCTCTCGTAGTTAACGGTACAACAAAATACATAAACTCCTTCACTTACATCTGATTTCTTTAATCAATGTCTACAGGGCAGAGAACACATGTTCAGTGATGACTGCGAGAAATATGACGACAGCATAAACTACTAAGGGAAAACGGAGTTAGTCCCGTCTTACTGTATTCCATTCATCTTGGCACCGTGGATGCTAAGAAGGCATACGTCATCCAATTTAAGTGCAACCAGTTTGATATATGAGTAGTATAGGCCAAAGGCATTCTGGGACACTTTGTTTACATCGCATGTTCTGGCCCACTTTGTTTACATTTACGATGAACCCAAAGCTCCTATGACGTCATCATAATCACATGACAAATCACTCTCCCTTTCACCCTCGCCTCCCCTCCCTCTCCTCTCCAACAAATGACAGCATGGAGTTGAAATGAGGCAGTCAGATTTTAGTTTCAGTAAATAAATAAAATAAATTTTTAAAAAATCCAAGTAGCCCAGCTGTGCTTTGAATACATCCCCTCAAAATGATTGCCTCTGAATTGCGTGCGTGCACGCACGCACGCACACACACACACACACACACACACACACACACACACTTTGTACGCCATTCAGAAGAATTAGTACAACATGCTTCTGAACGTTGCCATACAGCATAGAGCAGCTACTTGCAACTAGGGGTCCCACCAAAGGCACCTTTGTTATAATACGCAACGCAACACAACATGGCTGGAACCTCGTTTCAACAGAAACCTAAGTGTCCAAAGTGGGACGAGTTGCTCGTCTAGTCACCCAGGGCGTTTGTCATCAGAGCTCGAGAGATTTAGACGGAAACTGAAATAATGAAAACATATCTGATCGTGGATTCGTACGTGAAATTTACTTCCTTCATTGGGGTAAAAGTTGACACTTGCATTATTAGTGAGCTGTATTTTATTACAATTTTACATTCAATCGGGGTAGCCGTGCGGTCTATGGCGCCTTGCCAAGGTTCATGCGGCACCCCCCGTAGGAGGTTCGAGTCCTCCCTTGGGTATGGGTGTGTGTGTTGCCCTTAGCATAAGTTAGTTTAAGTTAGATTAAGTAGTGTGTAAGCCTACGGACCGATGGCCTTGGCAGTTTGGTCCCACAGAACTTACCACAAATTTCCAAATTTTACATTCAGTCGCGTTAACAAAAGTCCCTTAATTACTGAAATACATTTTGTTTGGTGCTGCATACGTGTCCTGCAATTACTGATTACTTGAAAGTATTTAACTTAAAGACATATGTGTACTCTCAGAAATGGAGGAAGATTTCACCTTGACAGATGTGAAGTGGAAAACACACGTGATCGAAACAAGGACAGGGATTTGTATGACATTATTCCAAGAGTCTTCTCTGAAAATTACTTTGAGCATTTGGAGAACCAAATCAAGAGGGGCACGTCTTTGATCTGCCGGTAACTAACAAAGTCGAATTTCTCGATTCAATTAACGTAGAGGAGGAAATTACTGACCTTAAAGGTATATCAGATAAATGAAAACATGTATTATAAGTAATAATAAGAACTATAGAAAAATATTTCTACTTAACAAGTGCGACAACATCAAACATTTACTGTGTGTGGAAATACACTATGTGATCAAAAGTATCCAGACACCCCCCAAAAACATACGTTTTTCATATTAGGTGCATTGTGCTGCCACCTAATACCAGGTACTCCATATCAGCGACTTTAGTAGTCACTAGACATCGTGAGAGAGCAGAATGGGGCGCTCCATGGATATCACGGACTTCGAACGTGGTCAAGTGACTGGGTGTCACTTGCGTCATACGTCTGTACGCGAGATTTACACACTCCTAAACATCCCTAGGTCCACTGTTTGAGAGCTGATAGTGAAGTGGAAACGTGAAGGGACATGTACAGCACAAAAGCGGTACAGGCCGACCTCGTCTGTTGACTGACAGAGACCGCTGGCAATTGAAGAGCATCGTCATGTGTAATAGGCAGACATCTATCCAGACCATCACACAGGAATTCCAAACTGCATTAGGATCCACTACAAGTACTATGACAATTAGGCACGCGGTGAGAAAACTTGGATTTCATGGTCGAGCGGCTGCTCATAAGCCACACATCACGCCAGTAAATGCCAAACGACGCCTCGCTTGGTGTGAGGAGTGTAAACATTGGACGATTGAACAGTGGAAAAACGTTGTTTGAAGTGACGAATCACGGTACATAATGTGGTGATCCAATGGCAGGGTGTGGGTATGGCGAATGCCCGGTGAACGTCAACTGCCAGCGTCTGTAGTGCCAACAGCAAAATGCGTAGCTGCGCGGTTTGAGGCATCATGTCACGGACTGCGCGGCCCCTCCCGCCGGAGGTTCGAGTCCTCCCTCGGGCATGGGTGTGTGTGTGTGTGTGTGTGTGTGTGTGTGTGTGTGTGTGTGTGTGTGTGTGTGTGTGTGTGTGTGTGTGGTGTTATTATCACAAGTTAGTTTAAGTAGTGTGTAAGTCTAGGGACCGGTGACCTAAGCAGTTTAGTCCCTTAAGAATTCATTCTGATTTGAACATACTTTTTTTTTTTAAATTCGGAGGCGGTGTGTTATGGTGTTGTCGTGTTTTTCAAGGAGGGGGCTTGCACCCCTTTTTGTTTTGCGTGGCACTTACACAGCACAGGCCTAACACTGATGTTTTAAGGACTTATTGCTTCCCACTGTTGAAGAGCAATTCGGGGATGGCGATCGCATCTTTCAAGACGATCAAGCACCTGATCATAATGCACGGCCTGTGGCGGAGTGTTTACGTGATAATAACATCCCTGTAATGGACTGGCCTGCACAGAATTGTGATTTGAATCCTATAGAACACCTTTGGGATGTTTTGAAACGCCGACTTCGTGACCAGGCCTCACCGACTGACATCGATACCTGTCCTCAGTGCAGCACTCCGTGAAGAATTGGCTGCCATTCCCCAAGAAACCTTCGAGCACCTGATTGAACGTATGCCTGCGAGAATGGAAATTGCCATCAAGGCTCAGTGTGGGCCAACACCATATTGAATTCCATCATTACCGATGGAGGGCGCTACAAACTTGTAAGTCATTTTCAGCCATTTGTCCGGATACTTTTGACCACATTATGTACATAGATTTTCAGTTAATAAATTTCAAAGTATTGTGCCCAGCGAGATTTCGAAGGATGGGAAGACCTACCGTGGTTCAATAGCCATGTTAAAGTTACTGTGAAAACGAAGAGAACTTTATTGCAGATTCACACCAAGAACGAAAATTGATCGAAGCCTAACCGATCGTATAAAGAGCCAGTGTTCAATTAATTTGAAAGTAAAATTTTGCCTACTGATTTGACGAAGAATTATGAGACGTATTGGTTTTCCGTAAAATCGGTAAATAGATCGAAGACACCTATTAATCGCTCAGAAATCATACTCAATCCGAAATGGAAAGTAAGAGACAGAAGGACGAACTTGTTTCACTGAGTAAACTCATACGACGATTCCGCTTTCCTTTATATGCACGAATGTCGAAATGTCACGTATAGATATACGTAAGCCCATTGAGAATAATCTATTAAAATCGCTCAACAGAGGAAAGGTAACTGGAGCTGATGGCATACCTTCACGAGTCTATATAGGTTATGCGACAGAACTGGCTGCCCTTCTACACTGAAGAGCCAAAGAAACTGGTACACCGGCCTAATATCGTGTAGGGCCCCTGTGAGCACGCAATAGTGCCGCAACACGACGTGGCATGGACTCGAATAATGTCTGAAGTAGTGCTGGAGGGAACTGACACCATGAATCCTGCAGGGTTCTTCATAAATCCGTAAGAGTACGAGGGGGTGAAGCTCCTTTCTGAACAGCACGTTGCAAAGCATCCCAGATATGCTCAATAATGTTCATGTCTGGGGATCTCGAGGCCAGCGGAAGTGCTTAAACTCAGAATAGCGTTCCTGGAGCCACTCTGTAGCAATTCTGGACGTGTGGGGTGTCGCATTGTCACTCCAACTGCACAGGTCCCACACCATTACAGAGCCTCCACCAGCTTGAACAGCCCCCGGCTGACATGCAGGGTCCATGGATTCGTGAGGTTGTCTCCGTACCCGTATACGTCCGTCCGCTCGATTCAATCTCAAACGAGACTCGTCCGACCAGGCAACATGTTTCCAGTCAAAAGTCCAATGTCGGTGTTGACGAGCCCAGGAGAAGCATAAAGCTTTGTTGATGATGATGATGTTTGGTTTGTGGGGCGCTCAACTTGGCGGTCACCAGCGCCCGTACAAAGTCTTAATTTTTTTCACAGTCCAATTTAGGCACTGTCACGATTGATGATGATGATGATGATGAAATGATGAAACCAACACAAACACCAAGTCCACTGACAGTGAAAGTAAAGCTTTGTGTCTCGCAGTCCAAAAGCCCATATCGATGATGTTTCGTTGAATCGTTCTCACGCTGACACTTGTTAATGGCCCAGCATTGAAATCTGCAGCAATTTGCGGAAGGGTTGCACTTCTTTCACATTGAACGATTCTTTTCAGTCGTCATTGGTCCCGTTATTGCTGGATCTTTTTCCGGCCGCAGCGATGTCGGAGATTCGATGTTTTGACGGGTTCCTGTTATTCACGATACGCTCGTGAAATGGTCGTACGGGAAAATCCCCACTTCATCGCTACCTCGGAGATGCCGTGTCCCATCGTTCGTGCGCCGACTATAACACCACGTTCAAACTCACTTAAATCTTGATAACTTGCAACTGTAGCAGCAGTAAATGATCTAAAAATTGCTCCAGCACTTTTTGTCTGTTACCGATCGCAGCGCTGTATTCAGCCTGATATCATATTTCCGTATTTGAATATGCATGCCTATACTATTTTCTTTGGCGCTTCGGTGTATTAGCAGTTTATCATAGGTTTCGGAATAGCGAAAGTTACCAAGTGATCGGAAGAAGGCCCATATCATTTCCGTTTCCAAGGAGGGTAATCGGAGACAGATATAAAATTATATTCTTACATCACTGACGTTAATCTTTTATAGAATTGTGGAACATATTCAATGCTCGCGCATTATTACCGTTCTTGAGACCAAAAATCTCATCTGTAGGAATCACGACTGATTCCACAAACGCCAGTATTGCTAGACCTTACTGGATCTGTTCGTCCGTGACATCCAGAAGGCAGCATAAACAGGGCCCCTATGATACTGTAATTTTTACTTCTGGAATGGATTCGATACATATCCACTTCGTTGATGAGTGAATATTTCAGTAATTTTGTGATTGTATTGGAGACTATCTTATAGATAGGACAACACATCGCTCATCCTTTTACAAATAATGTTTTCTTCTATCTGCAGAATAAATACAATAGAATAATAAATAAAACTACTCTGTGTGTAAACTAAAGTGAAACTGTTCTCGAGTCATAAGGACGGTTGGTGCTTTAGCAGACATGGTTCTATTGGAGGAGGTACCTCTCTGCCTTCCTCTGGCCTGTGAGTTGACTAACGCAGTCAGTTGTTAGGCAATCTACCGTTTAACGTGGATTCAGAAACTCGGTGAAACTTTGCATTTTTGAAATGCTCAAATAATTGCCAGAAGGGAATGAAATATGTTAAAAAAATCCTAGAATTTGGTGGGGATCAAATCCTGGACGTTTGTATCTATAGTGTAGCACTTATCCACAATTTAATAGCCAAACCAATTTTATTTACTCCATAACAGTTCAACTAATACAACGACAAAAAAATCATTTTGTTTTCAATATCATCAACGTCCGTAGCTTTCAACGAACATTGCATTGTTAAGTATTCGCAATGACATACACTGCATACATTGCCTGACAAAAAAAGTGAAGTAGCCAGAAGACATCGTCGGTTGTCAATATAACTTCGCATATTACAAGCACGTACCATCAGTGGGTATATAAACGATTAGTTTTTCAATCCCCTATGATAGGCAGAACGGCCACCAGTGTTCGTTTTAGTGCTGTTACCAGGCCTGGTCTGGTATTTAAGGGTCGTGAACAGTGTCAGATGTTGAGTGATTACTGTGAAAGACACTGATTTGCTGTGTATTTGTATGAGACGTCATTATCAGCACATGACAGAGTTTAAAATGGATGGGTCTCCATTTGGCCGGCTGGCCAAATCGGGCACGATGCAGATTTGTTGGGCATTCGGATGTGGCACTAGCCTGGTGTTCGACTGCATGAGAACGTGAGTGCAGGCACATTTGCCCTCAAGATTCCAATCTTTTATGTCCCATCACCACATGGGAGAATCGCCATATTTTGCAACATAGAATACTGTAACCCCTTCACAGAATACATCTGAGAACAAGCATTGCACTCCATGCAACGTTCTGTGTCATCCCACACCTTTGGTTGTAGTCTAGCAGCAGCCAGACTATGGATTTACCGTCCTGTGCTTAGGGTTCTTGAACACCACAACCTAAATAGCTGCATTTGGAGTGGTGCGATGGCTGGGAAGCATGGACAGCTGATGAATGGTGTCGCACCATGTTTAGCGATGAATCACGTTTCAGCACAACCTGGGGTGACTAATGTCAGCGAGTATGGCGGCGACCTGGACGGAAGTCCCATTCTCCAGTTGTTCTGGAGAAGAATATCGGTGTTCCTCCAGGCGTCATGATATGGGGAGCCATCATGTGTGACCTCAAGTCATGGTTGGTAGTGATTAAGGGAATTCTGACGGCACGACAGTACCTCACGCACATCCTGCGTCCCTGTGGGCTACCTCTTATGCTACATTATCATGGTGTCATTTTTCAGTGGTCCAATGCACATCCACATTTGGCATGTGTCTCTATGAACTATCTGTGTGATGTTGGGGTACTCCCATGGCCAGCAAGATCCTCAGATCTGTGTCTCTTAGAAAATGTACGGGACTAGTTTGGGTATCAACTCCATCCCAGTGCCAGTAGCCCAGATGTCAATGACTAGTTACAAGAGTTGTTGACCAGCTTACTTCAGCAGAGGGTACAATGGCTTTATGACACCCTTCTCAACTGAATCACTGCTTGCATCCAGATCAGAGGCAGTGACACATCGTACTGGTAAGTGGGCTCATACTGCCTAGTCACAAATTTCACTCGATTTTGTAATTACTGAAATAACATCGGACACTCTCTCAGTGTGTGAAGTTTCATTTCGCTTCCTCCTTTTCTCTCGGGTGCTTCACTTTTTTCCGGCAGTGAAAGGATACAGACTTTCATTTTTGATAAATATTTTTTGTATATATAAAATATAAATTGTGTTGATGTTGACATGACTAGAAATTAATAACACATACTGGCACACTCACTCAACTCTTATCTGTGGACCTGTAGAGTTCACTCAAGAAAACCCTGTGCGGAAGAAAAATATGAACACATGAATAATGGAATTACAAAAATTTTAAAAAATGTGTTAAAACAGTGAAGTGTATTATCATTTAGAATATAAAGCTGCAGTAGTTGCTGCTGATAAATCAGTATCTCTTTTCCTCTATCTCAATACAATAAATTCGACAGGTTTGTTGGTATAGTAACTTTGAGAATGCACTTCACATCCTCAAAGGTACTTCTGAGTTTCTTTCCTGACTTCTATATCAGAGAAAAAGTATAATCACTACATAGAGCTCATTTCAATAAATGGGGCTGACTTGCTGGTCAATCTTTTAACATTCTCTCTGGACTGAGAAACTTTCCAGACAGATTACTTATAAGTTTGTAGTCTGTGGCGCTTCTGACACATGCCATAAAAGTGTATTAACTTGAATAATATTCCATTAAAGCCATAAGATACCAGACAAAATGGTTCAAATGGCTCTGAGCACTA
Source organism: Schistocerca piceifrons (assembly GCF_021461385.2). NCBI lineage: Eukaryota > Metazoa > Arthropoda > Insecta > Orthoptera > Acrididae > Schistocerca > Schistocerca piceifrons. Next base: position 85,427,891 of record NC_060149.1, read on the forward strand.
TGCGACTTAATTTCTGAGGTCATCAGTCACCTAGAACGTAGAACTACTTATACCTAACTAACCTAAGGACATCACACATATCCATGCCCGAGGCAGGATTCGAACCTGCGACCGTTGCAGTCGCGCGGTTCCAAACTGTAGCGCCTAGGACCGCTCGGCCACTCTGGCCGGCGATACCAGACATGTAGAAAGGATGTTGACTAAACATAATTCGAGAAATAGTGTTCACAATGTCACATTTTTTTTCTCGGCTGGTGTCTTAATGCTCGTCCCATCTTCCAGTTACTAATTTCCATATTTTCTTTTCCTTTCACTGCTTATCGTACCAGTATACTTAATTTTAAGCATCTTTCTGTGACACCAATAATCTTTACTTCCAGTGTTTGCATCTATATAATGCTGTGCTCTTGAAATATACTGTATAGAATTTCTTTCTCAAATTAAGGCTTATTTCTGATACTAGTAGACATCTTTGACAAGAAATGCTGTCTTTGCGGGTGCTAGGTAGCTCCTAATGTCTTCGTCACTTCATCCGTTGTGTGGTATTTTGCTCTTGATGTAGCAGAATTACTTCACTTGGTCCAGACCTTTTTATTAGAGATAAAAAATTCAAAAAATAGATAAAAGGTTTCAAATATTTAGAAGCCAATATCGTAAATTAAAATCTGGTAGTAACAACGAGAGCAGCAACCTCAGCGAGTTGAGGGTATGTTCCAAACATTTTGCAGGCGTCATCGTCGGTGAAAGTGTTGAAGCAACAACAACAGCAACAACAACAGCCCGCACAGCCGCAACCACCACAGCCGCAGCAGCAGCCGCCGCAGTCGCAGCCTCAGCCGCAGCCGCAGCTGGGCCCACACGCGGCGCAGCCGGCGCGGGAGCGCGTGGAGGGCGAGGCGCCAGCCAATGGGAAGGGCTCCGCGGCGAGCGGCAGCGCCAGCGGCAGCCCCAGCCCCTGTGGCGCGCAGCCGCAGCCGCAGCCGCCGGCGCAGCAGCAGCAGCCGCAGCGGCAGTCACCTCAGCCCCAGCCGGCCTCGCAGCCGCAGGCGGCGCAGGCGCTGCCGCCGCACCAGCCGCAACAGCCGGCTGTCATGCTGTCTCCCGCCTCGGGGCTGCACCAAATGCAGCAGCTGCTGCAGCAGCAGATCCTCAGCCCGGCACAGCTGCAGTCCTTCATGACGCAGCACTCCCTCTTCCTGCAACAACAGCAGCAGCCACCTCAACCGCCTGTGCCGCCACCTCCACCGCCACCCCACCATCACCAGCCGGTAATTCGCAGCCACGTTTCACTCCTTCTGTCGAGACGTCGTATAAGGGAAAGCCGTCCCACAAATAAAATGAAAACTTCGATTTGTGGGTGGGTCGAATCTGCCTGTACTCGATGTCGGCTTTGACCTGCAACGCAATGACGTTGTGGTGTGTGACGTATTTATGTGGACAGAGAAGGAAAACTGTGTCAATAATACTTAGTTCACCCCTATATTATTTTTTACTATAATGTTAGTGGTGGCAGACTGCTCTGTAGCATAGCCCAAGGTCTTAGTTAGATTGACATATAACAGTTTGGTTGTCAGTTGGTGAAGCCGACAAAAGTTTCACAACAAACTACACTACTGAAAAAAAAATGCAACGCCCCCAAGGACAAGATCATTTTACATCATTGCAGGAGTATATGATAACAAATTCAGACCAAATGAAACATGCATCGCAGCAAAGGATGACAAAACAGTAACATCAATACACACTGTACAACCTCCATTGGCAACTCAGGCATGTATCCTCATATGCAAACGATCATAAAGACGCCAAATGACAACCTGCAATACACTGTCCCAAGTATCATGTGCCTTTTCCTGCAATTTGGCAACGGTTCTTGCAGACCCTGGAGAATGAGCAAGTTCCCACTTCATCATGTCCCATACATGATCAGTTGGTGATAGATCTGTTGATCTTGTTGATCAGGATAGTTGTGGTGCACCACAAAGAGTACATTGATGCAGCAGCTGTATGTGAACATACACTGTCCTGCCGAAAAACATCACCTTCCTGTCGAAGAAATGGCAATAGCAGGGCACTGTTTACTTTACCGTGCAGAAACACCAAATGTGACCACGAGTTATAACTGATTGCCCACCACGTGGTGAAGCCTGGGATGGGACCTGTGTGTCGTAGGAGAATGAAGCTCACGACGTCTATGCCATTCCCATTAATCCCTCACTCACATATGGATAGAACCTACTCTCATCACTGAAGACAACAGAGCGTTTTCCCACTCTCCAGTCAACTCTTTCGTGAGTAACCGTGCTTGGTGGTGTCGTGATTTCCGTGGTAGCGTGGACAGAGGCACATGTGATCTTTATCCTGTCGCAAGTAGGCAGACCCCAGTGGTCCGTGGTGACACAACAGGTGCAACATGTGCCCAGATTTCGTCCCTGGATGATGTTCGATGGTTGCTGGTCGCATGATGCACCGATCTTTAAATGCATCCAGAACCAGGTCTAAAGGTATAGGAATACTCCACAGATCATTGATGAAAGCAGTTTCACCACCAATACGTTTTACCCAATATATGAAACGATCTGTCGATACGCCTATCCAGCTTCACGCAGGCCCACAATACGACACTGTTCAAACGGCAGAAGGAGTTCAACAGGAGTATGTACTTGTCGGTGGTGCGTGGTCGTACCCTAGAGTCAGTGTTGCAAACATTATCCACCTCTAAACTCAGCACAATTACTGCCTGCAGGGTAAAAACAAAAGATGGAGAGACAGGCGTCCTGGGCGCCATCTGGTTGCTCATGACAAATAAATCACTAACGCTACAACCCCACAGTATACACATACTATTCCCTGGTGCCACTGTACACAGTTCTTGATGGTGTTGCATTTTTTTTCCTGCTGTGTATTTTATGAAACGAAGGTTGTAGTGACAGGCTGATCTGTAGCACAGCCAGAGGTTTAGGTTAGATTGTAAGGTGGCCCTTTGTTTGGGGGCTGATGATACCAACAACTGTAAATATATAATCTTAGTTGTGGTGAACATACATTCTGAAGGGTGATTTATGTACACCATTTTGACGACATCACATGTCAAAGCAGTCGTTTAGTATTGGCAGGTTCAATATTTCCCTGCTGGGGTTCCAATGGAGGAGCTTTGCCTCCAGCTCTTAAATTACAAAACTCCCAGCCAAAATCTCACCTCAGACTCCACTTCCAGATTCGATAGTTCTGAAACGAGTTGTTACTGAATGTGGAAACTTGAAGTTAGGAATTCGAACTTTAGAAATTTAAATTCCAAATAACAGCAACACTTGTCAACTTCACACCCCAGGCGGTAGTTGAACGTCACCATCACCAGAGCAGCCCCAGCCCACAACAACGGACTTCTGGAGTTAAGAAATTGCTTCAGGTATGTCCACCATGGGACAGCTTAGTAAAATTTCCTGGTAACATTTGAAAAAGAAAAGAGTATCTCAATGTAGACACTGCAAACACTCCAAAATGGCTTTCAGGTGACGGCTAGAGATCCGAACAGTGTTTAAACGCAATATTTCGTGTGCCGTCAGTTATCCAGAGTGAGTGAGGCAGTCTGAATCTATAGGTCATTCCACTGCCTGAAAAGTAACCGCAACGAAACTTGAGAGAACTGAGATTTGAAAATACACGTTAAGACAAAAACAAGACCTACCACGAAGAAATTATCAGAATGGGACGGAAATCGGTAGATGTGACGTACATGTACAGACAAACAAATGACTACAGTTTCAGAAAAACTGAATTATTCATTCAAGAGGAAGTGCTTCATTAATTGAGCAAGTTAATAACGCGTGGGTCTACATTTGGTACTTATGCAAGTAGTTATTCGGCTTGACGTTGATTGACTGACTTTCTGGATGTGCTCCTGTGGGATATCGTGCTAAATCCTGTCCAACTGGCGCATTAGATCGTCAAAACCCTGAGCTGGTTGGAGGGCCCTGTCCATAATGCTACAGATGTTTGCAATTGGGGACAGATCCGGCGACCTTTCTGGCCAGGCTAGGGTTGACAAACACGAAGACAACAGGTAGAAACTCTCGCCTGTGCGGGCAGGCATTATACCGCTGAAATGAAATGTAAGACCACGACGGCTTGTCATGAGGGGCAACAAAACGGGTCATAGGATATCGTCGACGTACTGCCGTGCTGCAAGGATGCCTCAGATGACAGCCAAAGGGGTTCTGCTATGAAAAGAAATGTCAGGCCATAGGGTGGGCGGCAGTCAGGTTGGTATCCCACCACTGCCTTGGACGTCTCCGGACACGTCTTCGGTCTGTAATTTCATTGACTGGAGTAGAATTGTCTTTAGTGATGAGTCTCGCTTTGAGGTGAGCCTCGATGGCCAATGTAGACGCCCCGGACAACAGTGAGAGACTAGCCCGACTGTCACCCGCCATACGGCCCGACAACGAGGACTTATGATGTGAGGTGCCATTACTTTACATGGTAGGACTGTTTTGCTTGTCATCCACGGCACCCTTGCAGCACAGCGGTACGTCAGCGGTATTCTACGCCCCATTTTGTTACCCTTCATGGCAAGCCACCCTCGGCTTACATTTCAACAAGACAATGTCTGCTGTTTGCTTTCGTGCTCACCAATCCTTACCTTGACCAGCAAGTTCGCAGGATCTGTGAATGTGAATAATGCAGGAAACACAAATATGAAAGAAGTGTTAATTCATCATTCTCTGCTTCAGTAGTACTACAATAAAGTGAGAGATAGGTAACTTTGAGAAAATCTTTGATGACAAATATAAAATGGCTTACATCACACTCTACACTGAAAGAAATCCAAAAGTTTGTTTTCGAAATGATTGCCCTTTGAGACGTCTCAGTTAATTCTCCGGTCTCAAGTTTCGTTGCTTAATGCACTTTCTTATCGAAAATTGTATTTCAAAGTCTTTGCAACAACCGTCTAGGTGTGCTAGACCGCGTCATGGGGAACAACTTTTGTCAGAGGCAGAGCTAAGGCATCCTTTAGTATTCACCAGCACTGGGACGACGAAATGTCACCGAACTGGCAAGGGTGTACTAACCAGGTGTGCGGCATACCACCTACCCCAGTATATTTACAGAGTGATTTTCAACAAGAAAACCTTAAAATAAGTGTATCTAAGCAGAGAAGTACACCATCTGATCAAAAGTATCCGGACACCTATTAGTGGACATTAATATGAGGTGTGTCCACCCTCCGCCTTTATGATTGCTTGAACTCTGCTGGGGACACTTTTGGTAAGACATCCGAATGTCCGTGGACGAGTGGCAGATCTTTCTTCTTCGAGAAGCGAAACCAGAGAAGGTACTCGTGCTGGACTCTGGGGTGTCGAAGGAAGTCGACATTCTAACTTAGCCCGAAGGTGTACCATTGAGTTCAGGTAGAGATTCTTTGCACGCCGTGCATTTCAAGTCTGTTACTGTCAGCAAATCATTGCCTCACAGATACTGCTTAGGGAGATGGTGTATTGTCACGATTATGCGAACAGTCATCATCTGCGGATTGTTCCTCTACTGTACGTTGTATACAATGGTGTAAACTGCGTTCATATCCTTCCGCAATAAGAGGACCACACCCTAACCACCAAAATCAGTCCCATACGTTCTCCGGGCATTGCCAAACCCGAAGCTTTCCATCGGCTGGCATAGTGTATAGTCACTTCAAATCGCTGCCAGCCATCCACTGTGCGCTTTTCACCACCTCAAGCGTTGCTTAGCACTGACTGCAGAAATGTGTGGCTTATGAGGAGCTGCTCGACCCTTGTAACCAACTACGCTCAGTGATTGTGCAAGGTCACTAGTGATTCCTTCCGATGATTTCATGCGCTTTTTTTACATCCACCCTCCGCAGTGCTCGACGGTCCCTGTTCGTCATTACATGAGGTCTGCTTGGTCTTGGCTTACCTATGTGGAGGATTTGATGTTTTACTGGATTCCTGATATTCACGATACACTCGTGAAATGGTCGCACGGGAAAATCCCCACTTTATAGCTACCTCGGAGGTGCTATCTCCCATCGCACGTACGCCAGTATAAAACCACGTTCAAACTCACTTAAATCTTAATAACCTCCCATCGTAGCAGCAGTGACCGATGTAAGAACTGCACTGGACACTTATTGTCTTATATGGGCGTTGCTGACCTCAGCGCCGTATAGTCCCTGTTTACATATCTCTGCGTTTGAATACGCATGCCTATACCAGTTTCTTTGGCGCTTCAGCGTATAAAAAGGATGTTTAAAAGTCTTTGGAGCAAATTTCCATGGGTGATAGATCACGTCATCGGGGACCATCTTTTTTTAGAGACAAAATCTTCACTGATGCTTCTCAGTGAAGCTAGATGTCTTTTGTATTGGGGATGCTCCTGAGGGGCGGTAGGGCGTAGCCACTCTGCTGCGTGCATAGACAATGTGTGTTGCCTATAATCCGGTCATCTACTCTGCTTGAAAGGGCTGGCCAGGCAAAATCAAAGTTCCTGATTCACTTCAAAAATATTTTTCTCCACCTACGGACACTCATTTTATCTTTTTCTTGTCGAAAATCACCAGCACACTTGCTTAACAGGGTGTGCTAGTTTGGTGAAATCTCGTCGTCCCAGGGCCAGCGAATACTAAAGGACTCCCAGCGTTGTCGGAGTGTATCGGAGAACATTTTGCATCTAACAAAAGTTGTTCACCATGACGGGATCTATTAACCCTAGACGTCAATCGTTAGTCAAATTATTAATTTGCGATAAAACTAATTTCGTTTCGTTAATAAAGAAGGTGACAGGTTTACACAGTGCTGTTCTTATTCAGAGATTATAATTGCGTAAATACTATCTCTAACTCTAGCTCCGACACGACCAAACAATTGTGTAGCCTCCGACGCTGACTTCGAGTGCACCCCACTATAAAGTCCTCATTTGTGAAGTTTGTCTTACAACTTCTCTGTGAGACACAGATATCGTCTTTCGTTGCCCCATTGACTATAACTCTTCTGCGCAGCTGTTACATCTGTTTTCCTATGTCAATTTACCACTATATCGAATCTTACAGAGTTTCGACGTGGGTGAATTGTCAGTGCTACTTATCATTCACGGCTAGAGTTACAGTTGTGCTGCATCTGCAAGGTGCGACAGCACTGCGAGCTCGCAACGCGCAAACCGGTGTGTTCAGTTCCAGTCTCAGCTCCGTACAGCCATCACGCGATTTTCGAGAGGGTCATCAGTGAAGTTGTGTTTTTGTTGCGTGGTACGCAAAGGGAACAGCAGGATTTAAAGCAACGTTATGCTATCAAGTTTTCTGTTAAACTTAGGGAATCCACGAATGTGACCCTTGAAAAGTTGAAACAGGTCTATGGGGACCACTTCTTATCCAGAGAACAAATTTTTCTCTGGCACAAATAATTTTTGGAACGTCGAGAACATCACTCAGAGAGACTTTCAGCTTCAAAAACTGACGAAAACGTCGAACGTGTGCGTGCTCTTGTGAGATCAGACCGACGTTTAACAATAAGGATGACGAGCGACCGCTTAAACACTTTCACCGAACATCAAATTTTGACCAAAGTTTTGCATGTACGAAATGTTTGTGCCAAATTGGTGCCGAAAAACCTCACACCTGAGCTGAAGAAACGTGTGCGTTGATCTTCTTGAGGGGATTGCCAATGACCACGAATGGTTCAGCTGTGCGATCTCAGTTGATGAATCCTATATTTTTGTGTGCGATCCTGAGACAACGAAGCAAAGTGAAGAGTGGCACATTGAGACATCCTCTCGACCGAAAAGCTCGAATGATCACATCAATGATCAAAACAATGCTGATTTGCTTTTTTGGCGGTAGGGGTATCGTGCATAAGGAATTTCTTCCTCTGGGACAAACTGCCAACCAAGTGTTTTACAAAGATGTCGTTTAAAGGCTCAAGGGAGGGTGACTCGAGAGAGACCAGACACTGTGGATGCTGCATCGTGGCAACGGACATCAGACGGCAACTTTCAACACTGAATTTTTGACCTCAAAAGGCATTCCTGTTGTTTCACAGCGCCCCTTTCAAAGGATGTCATTATAGGACCCCGGAGAACATTCAAAAGAATGTTACCAACATGTTAAAGGTCCTACCAGTTGAAGTCTTTCAACGCTGCTACCAAGACTGGGAACAACGCCTCAGCTGGTATATAGCTGCCGAAGGCACCTACTTTCAATGGGACTATATTGTTGCTTGAAAAAAAAAATACTTTAGAAGATAAAAAAAATCAGTCGTGTTACTTTTCTGAGACGCCTCCTAATCTCGTAACAGTTACGGTAGGTGAAGAAGAGATAAACTGGTCAGTTACGTAGAGAATTATTACCTCTTATAAGAAAACCACTGACACGAGAGAGGATGCCGAGCTGTGTCAACAAAATCGATGCAATGGGAACTACACAAACTAATCGTTCTTCATAGAGCCGTTATTTCCAAATCTCTCGTAAACCAAACGAATCCGAAGAACCGGCTTTAGCAAGAAATGAGCATAAAATCGCAACTGCTGCCGCATGCAGTACGTTCAGCGAACCTACTTTTACACTGTTCCCTGTGGCAACAAAAGCGTAGAATCGTAATGTCTACTTCGAGCTGCGAAGCATGCCACAGGTTCTGTTATTATCTAAATGACTGCATTCGGATTTCGTTGATTCTTTGCTCACACTAAAAGTAAAGATAATTGATGAAGTCTATAAAATAGTTTTAGGCGACAACATGCTTGCAGTGTCACAGGTACTGTTCAGAACCTACCCTCATTCACATCGATATACCTGTAAATGTCTGACGCCGGATTAACAATCAAAACAAAGTGTTGTTGCCAGTAGTAACTATTTCAGTGAAGGTGAGGACAGTCCCAATAGCTTACAAAGTTATGGCGACGATTGTTGGGATTTTCTTACAAAACAGAAAAATGATCTCTCGACAATTTGACAGTGAGATATTGGACCTGTTCGAAAATAAATGGAAGGATACATAACCATATTTGGTGAAGAAGAAAGTGCTATTTCCCAGCGGCATTTGTCGCCGCGAAACTGCCACAGTTGGTGTCGCTTCCTAAATGTTCGCCTGACATGACCCACTGCGATTTCTTCTTTTTGCTAAGCATAACGAAATGACTCTCACAACAAATCTGCTCGAATGTGGTCGTCTACGAGACAGAGCTGTGTTTTACATGCGTGACAATTCTAATTCTGAAAGTGTTCAAAATATGACCAGGACATTGGGAAAATTATTTATCACAAAAGGCGACTGTATTGAAAATTAAATACGGTAATTTGGTTTTGAAAAAAAAAAAAATGACGTCTAATGATGTAAACTGATCGAGCACCTTAAGATGAGCCCACATGGCTCGAAATGCATCGTGTATTGAATTAAAAATCAGGATTAGTAAGGGAAAGCGATTTATTTCCTTTTGACGACTGCGATGCAGTTATAGCGACAACACTGACAACAATCGAAAAAATTAAGTCTGTTCCTTTCTTCAGCTACCCGCATAATCACTATCGCTATGTGTGGCAGGTTCGAATGCTGGTGGTGAGACAGGTTTATCAGCAGTACTCGGGCGGTGAAGAAAATGTCCTCCTAAATCCCAAACCTCAGTGCACTGGAATAAGGGTGCGTAACACCCTTTAAGCTGATACCCCAGTTAATAAGGAAGGCGCAGCATGTTATCTTGGATGGTGAGTCATCCTCTGATGTAGAAGTAACTTCGGGCGTGCCCCAGAGAAGTGTCCTGGGGGCCTTGCTGTTTATGTTGTATATTTGACGCAGTTATCTATAGTGAAGTACTGTCTGAAAGAAGCTGAATAGTTATTAAGTCAGAACCTGACAAATTTTCAAAGTGGTGTGAAGACTGGCAACTTATTTTTAATGTTCAGATAAATGTAAAAGTGGGCACTTCACAAAACGAAAAAAACGTAGTAACTTCTGGCTATAATACCAATGAGGCACAGCTGGAATCTGACAACGCCTACAAATACCTGGGTGTAGCACTTTGTAGGGATATGAAATGGGATGATCACATAGGCTCAGTCGAGGGTAAAGTCGGTGGTAGACTTCGTTTTATTGCTAGAACGCTGGGAAAATGCAATCGCTCTACAAGGGAGAGCGTTTACAAATCATTCGTGTAACCCATCCTGGAATATTGCTCGAGTTTTTGGGGTTCGTAAGAAACAGAACTAACAGGGTACATTGAACGTATGCTGAGGACAGCACGAATGGTCACAGGTTTGTTTGACCCGTAAGAGAGTGTCACAAAGAAGTTGAATAAATTGAACCGGTGGACTCTCGAAGATAGACGTAAACTATCCCGAGAAAGCCTATTTACAAAATTTCAAAAACTGGCTTTTAATTATGACTCTAAGAATATATTACAGCCCCCTACTTATCGTTCGCATAGGGATCGTGAGGGCAAGATTAATCTAATTAATCTAATTAATTGCACACAAAGGCATTTAAACAATTGTTCTTCCCGCGTTCCATACATGAATGTAACGGGAAGAAACCCTAACTGGTAAAGTGGGACGTACCCTTTGTCATGCACTTCCCAGTGGTTTGCAGAGTATAGAAGTAGATGCAAATGTAAGAGTTCGACTTAACATTTGGTACTATTGTAGAAATGTGTTTAAATGCGGGCACAAGTTTCTGACTCCTCGTGCGTTTCATTTCGATGATCGTATATGCTAAACATAAACACAATATTGCACTGCATAAGTTGTTATCACTGACATCCATATAACTTGGATACATGCTACACTGACGAAATAAGTGTTTTTCGATAGATGCAACCTTCCCTATGGAAATGATTCATATCACTCAGACTCGTATAAAAAACTATATGCACTCATGATTTCTACCTGCAGCATGGTCCTACTAGTTTAAATAATACTTTGTTTTTATGAAATACTCCTCATTAAACTCTGAACGCTTCCTTTCCCTTGACTTTTTTCGAGCTCGTACTTTCCAATGACACCGGCATGGACTCTGGTGTTATCAAAACTGCTGTATTTTCGACCAACTGATGAAAGGAATATAACCTCCCTGATAAATCATACAATTGCATGGAATCCTTGTTCACCTTATTCCTAACTTAAGCGACAATCACCATGAAACCACCTTTCTTTCAGTGAAGTTTTCAGTGAATATGGTGAGCATAACTATTTGTGAAACGATCTGTAGCAATAAAATGAAACAATTTCTTCGCCCAACAATACAACTTTACGCGACCATGCGGATACAGATGATAACTGAACATGTGTTGACTATAACGTTAAGCGCCTATAAGGAATGGTCCAACATAGACGCGGTTCCATACACAAATGTACCATCAGCCGGTTTGTAAATGGGTCAGCGTCTCGTACAGTACTAACAACTCAGTTTTCGTCCTGATTATCTGCTATGGTATGAATATCTCACGGAACTACAACAATTGTGTAAGCGCAATTTAAGGACTTTCGCGTATAGATGTAGTACAATATGGCAGCAACACACACGGTTCATGTGTAATATATCGTACCACAGTTACTGGAATGCAGTGGCCGTGCGTGGTGTTGTTGCAGTGTTGCACACCTCCCAGTAATTTTACACTTCGTATTTTCGGTTTAGTAAGCCTAACACGTACCATGAAATACGTTACCTCTGGTTGTCCAACGCTGTATTACCTTGTACCGGACTCAGAAATGTAGCTGGACTCCAAACAAACTCAAGGGGGCTGTCTCTGGCGGACACCACGGCCAGCCTAACTTGGAACGGACCTGTCTGTGGCACCATTGGAAGCTTTGCGGTTACGTCACTGGGTGTTGTAGTAAACTAGAAATAGTTCCGAATGCTCCGCGAGGTAGCACCAGTCTACGGAGAACACTTCTCCCAGCATTCTCTCCTCCCGCAACGTTAATTTGCTATCCTAGCCGCCAGGATACGCCACCCAGAATATGACCATTAGCGATATTTCCGCAGCAATCATAATACTTTTTCTTCATTCACATATTTGTTTTTAGGGTAAAAATTCGGAGGAAATGTCTTCTCATCAGCATAACTGCACTTTACATTTTTGTCGGTCGTGAATGAAGAACGTCGGGAATCCAGGCGCCGAGATACGGAATTTTCTCTCTGGTAAGCGTCTAAAAAATACAACCTTGAAACATCAGTGCTACACCGAACTTCAAATACTGCCGGCCACCACTGCTGGAATGCTTTCCAGTAACCGTCTTCGTATCAAACAATAGATCACTATGGTTGGCAGCTGTGATAGAAGGCACAAAGTTCAGCTTCTGCGTTTGAGCTCACTATGAATTAGACAGTGTTTAGGACCCGCTTTCTGTTGTTTTTACCTTCATTGCTCTACTGCTCGATCGTGGTTCCCCCAAAATCGTCGCTTCTTGTCGGCTGTTCCACTTCTTGTTCTTTCGTGTTGTGAACTCTGATTGACGTGATGTGAATCATTGTAATTTCGATAGTGTGTTGTAAAAGAGCTGAAAATATATATAGTAAAAAACTAAAACCAAGGCAAATGGATAGGATAGTTTAATAATTTGTAACAAAATATATCAAAAATGTATTCACGACTGCCATCGCTTCAGGAACCGTGGTATGTCTCAGGCTGAAAAATACGCCCACCAATTTCGTTCCATAACACAAGCAGTAATAATCACTTGTCAATTAAACATAGTGTGGTCAGCTCGTTCATGCTGACAGTACCACTTCTGTTAACGTTTATGTATGCGACTTATGCTATCCAAGCACAAACATGTCATAAATGATCTCATGTAACTTTAGAAAATGAGTGGCTTATGTTAACCGAAACTAGTTGAAAGATTACCGTATTATTTTTAGTATGTAATTTTACACTTTGCAAACACGTGTAGCAAGGAATATCCCATTTCATTCTGTGAAAATAAGCTGTTATGGGAGCTACCTTTATGCTGGACTAAGTACAGTAGAGCGTCGATTATCTGAACTAATTACTGGAAATAGATGTTCGGAAAACTAGTTTATGCGAACAATCGAACCACATACAGTAGAACTTCGCTTGTACTTTTTTGAAGGGGGATGATAAAATTAATGTACAGATGAAATTAACGTTTATACTTTTCTTGAAACTAAAAAATATTAAATGATATCTTTTTGTCACTGTCTTTCAGCACTTTTTTTTTTACAAGGTAACGTATATATGAGGTGGGCTACACTAAAAGAGCATACTTTTTGTTGATAAATGTATTAAAGATCTAATAAAATAAATATGCCTCGAGGAGTTCATACATCTAAAAGAAAAAGTGGATTTCAGCAGAGAAAAGCAAAACTGGTTACAACTGATGCACTTCAGAGCGTTTCTGGCGCCATCTTAGAATATGTTACAAGCACTGATGATAGCCAAAATTCGTCAAAAGAAACTGATTCTCTCATTGAGGCAAGGACTGATTCGGAAAATATCAGCTTATCTTCAGAAGGCACCAACGACACTACAGATGTGGTGATAACGCAAGAAGCAGACAAATCTGAAAAAAATACTGAAAATGGCTGCGATAATACTGATAATGTTATTACTCTCGAAGACTGTAATAATGTAAATGAGTCTCTGCAGGACTTGAGAGAAGTATCTCATTGGAGCATACCTGTTCCTGATTATGTTCGCATTGCGATCATGAAAAAAGGAAAGGAACATTTCCAAACCAGAGAAGGGCCATTGGGCTCTGTATCTAGGCACGGATTAAAAACAAAAGGCGACATGCGGTATCTTTGAAAGAAATGGTTTTATAAGGTGATGCTCACTGGTGAAAAACTGCGGTCTTGGATGGTTTACTCTCCAGCTAAAAACCTCTAATGTTTCTTCTATCGTTTGTTTGCTATCACCAGTAGTATTAATGCAAGATCTACGTTTGTGACTGGATTTTAGTAGTGGTGGAAATTTAATCCTAAAGCAGCCCACCAGGAACCTACAAATGAACATCTGGAAAGTCGTGAAAACTGGAAAACTTTGGAAATTGCATAAAACAATAGATGACGCAGCCTTGCAATTAATGGATACTGAAAAACTGAAGTGAAAGGGTCTTTTATCGAAGTTATTGCTTATAACTTTGTTTCTGGCTAACAAAACCTAGCATTTCGTGGACACGATGAAGGACAAGACTCTACAAATAAAGGCAATTTCTTAGGACCGATGAAACTACTGTCAAAATATGATGTAGTGTTGAAGGAACACACATGGAACTAGGAATATGGTAAATCTCAAAAAGTGTCACATTTATCACCAGAAGTACAGAATGAATTTATAAATGTTTTAACGGACCACGTAAAATTGAAGATTGTAAAGAAATCAAATCGTCTGAATGTTTTGGTATTGTTTCACAGCACAGCTGACCTTTCAAATATTGATCAGATGTCTGAAGTGATTCGTTTCGTGAAAGCTGATAACGGAAAAGTGGAATTAAAAGAAGTATTTCTTGGATTTATTCCTCTAAAAGGAAAAAAGCTGCTGATGTAAGTGACTAAATTCTTAAAAAGTTTGAAAATGATAATTTAGACTTTATGATGTGTCGATCCCAAGTATATGACAATGCAGCTGTTATGAACTATGTAGGCCTATATGGAGGAGTGCAAGCCAAGCAAAAAACAATAAAGTCGTTTTATTGGATGTATTGATCATTCAATTAATTTATGTGGGCAACATTCCTTTGCACAGAATGTATCTTGTGTAACATTTTTCGGAACAGTAGAGACCAATTTTACATTTTTTTTCTGCTTCCACTAGTTTTTGCGATGTTCTTATCATACAGGGCAAAACATCTGTTAAAAGACTCTCAACAACGTGTGCTCACTATGCTGCATTAAAAGCTCTGGCAGAAAATTTTTATGATGTTGTCACTGTAACTGACATATTATGTTATCAGAGGTGCTGCACAAAATCTTATACCTGCTGTATGTAATTTCAAATTTCTGTGCTATCTTTACTTTTGGAATGATGTGCTGAGAGAAGTAAATTGTACTCAGCTTGCATTGTAAAGTAAAGGCCTGAGTCTTGATCATTATTTACAAAAATAGGCGTACTCCGTCTTTATACTGAACAGAAACGAGGTCATATTGTAGAAGAGGCAATACATCTTGCTGCGAGAAAGTCAGAGGAATACGGCACTCCAAAAGAAAGACGAATTAGTCGTAAAAAACGAATGGCTAGTGAATTGGCCACCGATAAAGAACTCACACTAACACCAGAGCATGAAAAGGATTTGTTGGACTGTCTTGACCGATTCAGCGTTCAACTCCGAACCAGATCAAAGTCCATTCAAGGTGTCTCACTCTTCGAGCTTGTGCAGCCAAATACTTCGCTTTCGGCAAACAATGAGACGTTGAAATTAGCTGTTTCAAAATGCACTGGTTTTTATGATGATCAGAAGGAGAACTCCTCGATGAGATTCTAAGGGTTATACTCTTCTAAAATTACTATGACGATTTGCGTGTCAATTGCGTAATGTGAGAGGAGTTCTAGTAAATTAAAGGTTATTAAAAATTACTTATTATCAACAATGAACAACACGAGGCTAAATAACTTTCCCATGTTAACTAACGAACATGAGGCAACACAAAATATTAATTTTTAATGTGTGATATCAGTTTGCGGGTGTTAAAGCTAGAAAGAAATTTTAAGTGTTTGTGTCTCGCATTAGTAAATGTTTTTCTGAAGTATTTAAGCTAATGTATAGAGTATAATACTACATACTAATGTATAGTGCATAATACTATATACTAATGTATAATGCATAATAAAAGAATACTATTACATATGGCAATTTGATGATTAATGACTCTAAGGCCTTCATTTGTCTTATTTAAATTCATACTTGAAATGTACCCACTTTTACTGATTTTAAGAGTTGTTGTTAGTGGGGTGACCGCTGATATCTGTCCCAGGTGCCACCCATGCTACTAGCTATGCCACTGAGGATATGTTATGGGAATGCATGCGTGAGATGATTCGTGAGGACAGCAAATTGCCAATAAGAATCTGCGTACTCGTGTAAAGAGCAATATTGTGGGTCAGCATGTCGCCAGCTGGTAAAATAATGAATATTGAGGTGAGCGGTCGGCCAAGGCAATGGCTCGATGTTGGAATAAATGGGAACATGCGATAATGGTTTTGTACGCATTGTCGAGGTTCTGGCCGACCAAGTCTGACCACACGAAGAGATGATCTCTGTTGAGCATCTAGCTCATTGTAACACCTTCACGTCTGCATCTGCCACCCGAACATAATCAATGGACTAGCTACGACACATCCTGCATTATTGCTCGGAAACTAGCAGAAGCCATTATATTCAGTCACCATCCGATGCAATGACCGCTATTAACACCACAACACAGACGATTGCATGTGGAATGGTGCCGTATGCAGGAAGCATGGACTACTTACCAGTGAGCTCACATCATTTTCGGCGATGAATGTCGCCTCTGCACTAACTTAAATGGCCATCGTCTGCAAGTGTGATGGTGCCGAGGGAAAGCTCACATTATGCCAATGAAAGGCACACTGGGATTACCCCTAGTGTCATGTGTGGGGAGACATAGTGTATGACCTCTGGTCCCCACTGGTAATGATTCAGGGAATTTTGATGGCAGAGCAGTACTTCACAGACATCCAGTGTTCACGTATGTTGGTTCTCATGAGACAGTAATTTGGTAGCATCTTTCAAAGCGACAACGCTCGTCACAAATATCATGTGTCTCTGTGAACTTTCTACATGATGTTGGGGTGCGCTAGAAAGATCCCCGAACCTATGTCAGATCAGTTCGGGCGTCAGCTGCATCCCAGTGACTTTTTATGGGATATCGAGGCCATTTACAACAGTTTTCAGCCAACTTACTTCAGAAGGGAATCAATGGTGTGTAACATCATTCCCAACAGTAGCAAAGTATGAATTAATAGCTAAGGGGTGCAACAATCTATTGTCAAAGGTTGAGAAGTGTAGTCGATCCTCCAATTTCGTTGTTCATTTAACTTGATTTTGTAATCACTGGAATAAAACAACAAATCGGTACCATCTCAGTGCATGACATGTCATTTCAGTTTCTCAAGCTTAAGCTTTGTTAGTTAGTGTATCAATCAACCAGCAACTCTTTTTCATCATAGTCTTCAAATCCTTCACCTCTAGTGTAAACTTAAGAAAACTAAATATCTAGAACATCGCTTTTCTATTCGGTAGTTCAGTGTGTCAACTGAAAAAGGATTATGTCTTTTGAACAACATACTGTATTTTGGACAGTAGACTGCTACTGCAAACAAAACTGACTTTCCTTATAAATACAACACTTGAATGATTGTTTTATAACACTGAACATAATAGTGTTACATCAGCAACTATTACTACATAGAATACACCTGGACAGGGAGGAGAAATTTGAAATGAAACTTCACCTTTTGAGAGGTTATGTTGTTTTACACGATCCAGTCACCGCCTCTGTTCGACGTCAGTACGTCAGTGTGTAATAACGAAACATAGACGGCAGATTGAAGCACTAGCAGTGGAGGGTACACAAAGCGTGTCGGGGGGATGCGGTAAACAGTGCAGTCGTTGTCTAATGCAGAATCAGAGTGATTTATCTGAAGTCCAAAAGAGCGTGATCATTGACTTTCGGACCAAGTGTGAAAGCATTTCCGAAACGGCTTAGTCTGTAAACTGTTCCCGTGCCGCGATGATTTAAATATACCGTGCAAGGCAAAATGGCGTTGTATAAAACTGGCGCCGAGGCAACTGTGGCGTACCACGGGACGTAAATGACAGAGGTGAACAACGACTGTGGATACGTGTACGGGAAAATAGATGTGCAACTGTTCAGCAACTGGCTGTCTAGACGAACCGAGGGGCTAATGATAGTGTCTACTCGATGAATGTTCACCAAATGTTGCTGCAGGCTCCCGGTTCGTGCACCCGTGCTGACTTCTGTTCAGCAGTGACGACAGGTGGAATCTATATGCCAGTACCACAACTGAACAAAAAATGGTTCAAATGGCTCTGAGCACTATAGGGCTTAACACCTGAGGTCATCAGTCCCCTAGAACTTAGAACTATTTAAACCTAACTAACCCAAGGACATCACACACATCCACGCCCGAGGCAGGATTCGAACCTGCGACCGTAACAGTTGCGCTGTTCCGGACTGAAGCGCCTAGAACCGCTCAGCCACCACGGCTGGCCCGCAACTGAACATCCACGTAGTGACAACAGATAGCTTTTTCAGATGAATCACATTTCATGCTCCATCGGACAGAAGGCCATTGGCATTTACAGCGCTGCAACAACCGTCAGAAGGATCCAGAGCAGAGGAGGGAGCGTTTTGGTATGGGAAATGTTTTTGTGGCATACCCCGGGTGTTCTCGTCATTCTAGAAGACACAGTGGATCGACACAAGTATTCCTCTGTCCTCGGGGACCGTGTCCACCCCTTACTGCGGTTTGTTTTTCCCTTGGCACGATAGGGTCTATTAGCAGGACAGTGCAGTGTGTTACACAGCTCACATGTAGTTATCTGGTTCAAAGAGCACCACGACGAGCTTACCGTACTTACATGGCTACCGAACTCCCCAGATTTAAACCCCTAGGAGAATCTGTGGTATCATCTCGATCAGGCTGTCCGTGCCACGGATCCTCACCCGAGCGCAGCTGGCCACGGCACTGGAGTCAGCACGGCTCCATGTCCTTATCGGTATCTTCCAGAACGTCATTGACTCCCTTCCTGCACGTGCTACAGTGGTCCGTGCTGCAAAAGGTGGTTACTCAGGCTTTTGACAGGTGGTCACATTACTGTGACTGGACAGAACAACAAAAACAATATAATTAATATATGCAGGCATTTGCATACTTGCAGGTCTAGTTTGACAAGGGACTGGTAGTTGACCACGGTCTTATAATAGAAAACATCCCAGGATGTTCCTGAAGTAATTTAGAAAAAAACATGGAAAACATAAATTAAGAAGGCTGGATGAAGCCTGGAGCCTCCAACCTCCCAAATACGAGGCCAGTCTGTTTAAAACAGTGCTACCTCATTCAATTTATCCCTGGTGTACAATACTGTTTACAAAGTTATTTAGTAATGTGAAAGGTTTATACTACACTGCTCATTCATTTCTCACTCTTAGTCACTGCAAAAACCACATGTAACACTACACACACTATCAGCTGATGTCAGGACCATAGTGACAGTGCCTGTTTTCAGTTTTTTCTATCCGAACTTTGCATTTGCTAGCCTGAAAAACTGAGCCAGTATCCCGATGTAATGAGTGAGATGTTGAGCTCAGAAAAAGGGTGAGGTGTTAGTATTATGCATTGTATAGCTTTGGGAGTAAGTTTTTCCAGTGAAGAAAAAAAGGAAAAACTTTATGTGAAAATGTTATGTGAAATAATATGTCTTGTTGTTATTGTTTATATGTCTTACATTTTTACCGAACTGCAACTCTTTGTTATCTAAGTAATCCTTTAATGCATAGACTGTATTGCTTTACAGATGTTTTTTAACTGCCTTTTCAAATGAGTTTGTTTCAGTAATCTCTTTAATCTCTTTGGCTAATTTGTGGTTCAGTTTTATTCCTTGGTATAAAATACTGTTTTGAGTTGTTCATTTATCCTTTCTTGCTAAATGCAAGTTCAGTCTATCTTTCATTTCTTGGTCATGGGCAGTACTGTTTGTACAGTAATTATCAATGTTATTTTTGATGTATACAGCTGACTGGTAAATGCACTCACATGGTGTAGTTAAAATCCCCAGTGTTTTGAACAGATCTTCACAACGGGCTTGATTACTGTTTTTGATTATTATTCTTATGGCCCTTTTCTGTAGCTTGAAATCTGTGTTCATGTATTTGTTCCCCAGAAAAGAGTTCCATAACTAAAAATTGAGTATATATGTGATTAGTACAAGTGTGCAGCTAAAAAACACTAGCTGTTACATGCTGGTGACAGGACTCTAAGGGCATAACACGCTGATGAGATACGAGTTAAATGAACAATTTGCACTGTGAGCACATGGCTAGTCCCTTGTGTGTGAGATGTTACATCCCGTTGGGTGTGGATACGTGCACTCGTGTGATTGGGAAGGACATGATACATACACCTTACCATCTCATCAGCTTAACTGCCCCACAACATTTGTAACTGCATCTCAGTATCTTGGGTCTTGGTACTGGGATGAAAGTGGTATTTGAGTTGGTCCCACAGAAGTTCTATTGGGGGCATACTGGTGGATCTTGCTGGCCAAGAAAATATCTCAACAACATGTGATTCATCAGTCAGGCTTCTGCTAGTCTCAGACCAATGGTGCAGCATTACATGTGAGTTCATTACTTGTGTTCAGTAAGCAGGCACAGCTATCAAGATATTATGATGTGCTTGCCATACAACATGGTAATACTATCTTGGTGTGGTGAGGCCTACATTGACCAGGACCTTTATGATGGATGTGATTTCCCTTACCTTCCAATTAAGTTCAGCTTGGGTCCTCTGTCACATCTGAACACTTCACGCACTTGGATATTTCACAATTCCACCAGCTTGGTCCGTGGAGGCCAAAATGATGATCCTTTCAAAGTCTGTCATCTGTTGGTGATGTTTTTTCTAATGAGCATGTGGTATTTCCCATGGACTTTCACAGTGTTCACTTACTATTTGCTACATTGCACACCAGTTAAATACCCAGTGCTTCTGATAATGTGATATTCTGGGGAAAATATGAAATGATCAGGTGGCTGTTTGAGCTACCACAGATCACTCCAGCTCTAATTACTTACATACCTATTGGTGGTACATTATCTATTTGTGCAAATTGCATCTACAGTGTACCATTCCTTACACACACTTAACTTTTTTGTCATTGGGCAAAGAAAAACTGAACCAACATTAAACTTCCTGACAACTTTTCAAAATTTAACAACCTCTGCAGATCATTCACTATCTCAAAGATCTATGAGCTCTTCAAAATGCTCAGTATTGCTAACTTTTGCTATGTCAATATGAAATTGCAGATTCTACCTATGTGTACCATGTGGTTAGTGAAGAAAGCAGGAAAATCAAGGTTTCATATCTCATTAAAGATCAAATGATGATGGAGTAGAAAATGAGCTGTGGTGTTTTAAAATAGATAATTCTAGCAGATGTCTGCATCACTTTCTTTGGTTGAGGGTAATGAACCATCTTTTAAGGTTATGAGCATGTGCAGTACTTCAGTTAGGCTACACGAGTATCAGAAAAATGCTGAAGGTAGTGCTTTTTTCATGCCATCTGTGCAATAATTCATGTTTGAAGCTCGTTTTGCATTATAAACAGAATATCTTGCATGCCATTAGAAATAGAACTCAATAGATGAATTTGTTTAGAACAATGAGAACTTTCCAAAACATGCCAGAATGTTAATGAATCAAAGAATAAGATAAGTTTCACTAAATATGACAGGCTATTCTTTAATCCCTATGCAAGTATATTCCACAGAGACCCCATGGTTTCAAATGATCTCTCTCTCTCTCTCTCTCTCTCTCTCTCTCTCTCTCTCTCTCTCCCCCTCTCCCTCTCTCTCCCAGTTATTCAGTTATTATTTTTATGCACACTAATGATGTGACAAAAGAAATTATATGCACAGAATTTTTTTTCTACACTGGGAATGTAGAACCAGTTTAATGCTTTATTTTCTTCTAGGAAAGTACAGGTGACCATGCAAGCAGTGATCGATTCAACTACCTCACACTGAAGTCTGTGGTAAGTAGTAAACATATTTACTTTCATTAGTAAGAAATTTAAAATAAATCTAGCTTTTATGAATGATAGAGAGGCCTCCATTACTGTAAATATCATGAGTTTACCATGTGATTGTTAATCTGTGTGCTTAAAGTTCCACTTATTTGTTTTGGCAGTGTACTTAATCTGATTTTATTCACTTCCTCTAGTCAATATGCATGCATTTCAGTTGTAACGTGACATTCAGTTCATGTGGGTCAATACATATTGCTTTCCCCTTGCCAGTAACAATTGACTTCTTGATGCCACTACAATGTAAGCTGTCTGTGACAGGCAGAAATGCACGAACGAAATACAAGAAACATTTGAGCATCAGGAAACATAACATTTGTTGATGTTCGTTACCTTAATGAATTCAATTTCCCAATGAACAACCTTATTTGTCAGCCTGATATGTAAAAACAATTAAATGAAATTATTTGTGGGGTATTATTTGTTTAATATGAACTACAATTCAAGAAGCAATTTGAAAGTTCTCTGTTTCCTAATAAGCAGTATTTATGTCAGAAATTTAGTGTAACAATAGACATTGCTGTTAGGACATTTTGTCAAGCAATCCACATCCTTTTGAATGATTTTTTGACTAATAAAGAGTCATTATGTACATTTTCCCCAGTGATTTGGTAGATAGATTGAATTTCAGTAATGCACGATGTAAATGGAGTTACCCCAAATGAATAATACTCATCAAATTTTTCATGCAACACCAAGCCCCAAAAGAAAATATCATTTTGTTTCTCATTTCAAGAGGAATGTTATTTGAACTGGAAATTTATATGTCCAGCTGATAGATCATTTTTAAATTAATGTAGTACAATGTTTAGCTTATCAATAGGTATTAAAAGATGCAGTAAAACACAAACACTAATCAGTACTCCAGCAGCAACTGAGTGTAACTGAGTATAGTGAGGTCTACATGGTGATAGCAGATAGACAACACAGTTCAGGCTGACACAAGAAAGACAGCAAATCACACATGTTCAAAACAAATTTTCAGGATGGCTTGAAAGTGATATTGAAGGTTGTATTGGTATTATGGCTAGATGGCTTGCTCTTGATCAGTTGTTCAAAACAAATTTTCAGGATGGCTTGAAAGTGATATTGAAGGTTGTATTGGTATCATGGCTAGATGGCTTGCTCTTGATCAGTTACCCACAGTAACAGACACTGAAGTATCAGTGAACATATCTTTGCCATGTCTTCAAAGTCCAACTTTCCCTCTCTTGTGTGTTAATCCATTTCATGCTATCTGTCTGGTACTGCCATATGACAGCACTACTGAACCGCTGTTGGGATGCAGCTTAGTCTTTGTGTTTTGCTGCAGAGGATGCAGGTTAGTGTTTGTGTTTTGCTGCCCCTGTTAATGCATATTGTTAAACCAAATATCACGCTAGACTAATTTGTAACGTCTTTATGAAATAGGTACAAATGTTCCACTTTAAAAAAACATTTTGTCTTTATTGAGACCCAAACTGACGTTCCCCATCAATCCTAGGTACTGTGTGAAACATGGTGAGCAATATTTGTTTGGGCTGACTCCATATATACAGTGCATAAACAAAACTACAAATAGCTACTGAAACATCAGACAAAATGCACCTGACAAGTCTTAGGAAAGATACTGGTACACAGCTGAGAGACACAAAAGCATACTTTCAATCAACATATAGTTATGATGTTGAGTGAAGTGGTCATAGGAGCATGTCTGAAAGATCTTTACTGGCAACAATGGATCAGGAGAATGGAGCTACTATTTCAGCAGTGCAGTTGTCCAACTTTATTTTAGTGGATGAAAAGTTAGGTTAATGCATAATTCATTCCTGTTTGCATTTATTTTGCATTTGTGCCAATAAGTAACTGACAGAATTTTCATCAGAGTTCAGACATTAAATAGAACATGAATGAAAATAACTACTACACTTAAAAATCTTCAGGCAATATTGTACAAAAATCAACAGTTAGGTTGAAAATAACACTGAAAAATATATGAACATGTAGTAAATAGTTAATGCACACAGATACAATTTGTGGAATACACACAAGTTGTACAATATAAACAATGTGTATAGAGTGTACTGACAGGCAACTACACAGGTCACTGCACACCATCATTACACATCACACAACAGTGTTTGCCCACTGTGGATGTTGGCATTATTTATTGGTGCTTCATGGAATGAGTAAGCTTCTCATCATGGTGTCATCATTAATGATATGTTAAACACTGATAAACTGAATGGCATTAGTCAAGATCTTATCACATTTACAAATAAGTATGAAGTTGAGGAACACATTTAATATTGGCAGATACATTGTATACAAAAAATGTATAAACACACAAGACAAAAAATGTATAAATGCACAAGTTTTTAGGGGTAGATAGGGAGAGGTGTAGCACTTTTAACTTGATGTTGATTATTCATGTATTCATCATTGTTGCTGGTTGTCAACACATTCTTTGATTCATTTTTGAATTTACCATTGTGACAAGTCTTTGACTTTTGAGGCAAAGTGTTGAATTAAAATTTTATTTGATAAAATACACTGTTCTATTATAGGGTTCTCCTGTGCATTTTCCCATGAAAATAATTTTTGTTTTAATGATTATAGATATGGCTGTTTAGTGTTGATGAATGTCTGTATGGTTTTTAGGAAAAGATGCTACCATAGATATGTGTAAATGGAGTGTCATGCTTTTAAGTTCTTTAAACATTTCAGTGTGTGCTTCCCTTTGGCTACCCCCTTTCGTGTCAGTATTTTCATTCTTCAGCTGGAGTTTAAATGAATTTTGTGCTACTCTTGTATCACCCCAAAACAGAAACTCACATCCCAGTCAGTTGTGTTTGAATGGATGGTAGGAACATAGCAGAATTTCTGTATTACATTATCTTTTAAGAATTCTTGAAATATAACAGTAACCAGAATGAAAAATGCTCCTCTGGTAGCACAAAAAGATGACTATGCCCTGGGCATAGTTAGGGATGTAAAAGAAAGGGAACTATCTTTTTGACGTATATGGCAGCTTCAAAGACATTTAAATCAGAACATTGTCATATTCACACTTTTTTACTTGTTAGTATTAGTCATGTAATATAATGTATTGTGTCAAGTAAAGTAACATGATACCTGACGTTATGTCATATAATGTGACATATACCATCATGTCATCCAACCAATGTGACACAACGTGTCATTAAAGTTTAGGATTCATACATCCTCACTCTAGGATACTTACTATTATAGGTGCCCTCCAACTCTGCTGCTATCTATTGTAGATGCATCCCACTCACTAGAAGCACACAAATTTGTGTCTTTTTGTTCTTACACCCCACATGACATGTGTAACAGGGGGTGGGCCTAAGAGAGCTCACTGCAGTGAGGAAGTAGGATTAACTCATAAAAAGGTGCAAATATGTCTTTGAAGCTGTCAGATAAGCCAAAAAGCTAGTTCCCTCCTTTTACATCCCTAATTCTGCCCAGGATATACAGGATTTGCCTTTTTTGTGCTGTGGTAAGAACATTTTTCATTCTAAATGATAATTAATTGAAACCCTCAGCTGCCGACAGGTGTTGTTGATATACCTTGATGGGGACAGCTGAAAATGTGTACCCTGACTGGGACTTGAACCTGGGATCTCCTGCTTACGTGGCAGATGCTCTATCCATCTGAGCCACTGAGGACACAGATGAATAGCGCGACTGCAGGGACTTATCCCTTGCACCCCTCCTGTGAGACCCACATTCCCAACTGTCCACAATCTATGTACGCAATGTTCCTAATAGATATTTGCCCATCCACTCATTACTCGTGCCAGCTAAGGTGATGATTCCCGTAAGAGTTGAGAACATCTTACAAATCTAACTGCACATTCTTACTCACACCATTTCTCAATTGTAATAGAAGGAAACAAATAGTGAATAATGTTCATTTTCTTCATTTGCCTGACTAGCAAAATCAGGATATTTTACTTATTTACATTCATGAAATGCAATATTAAATGGTCTGGTGATGTCAGATATGACTTTTCCGTAACGAAGTCTTTTCATAACCCAAACTGACAGACAGTTAATGAATAATTCAGGGTGAATAGATGTGTTTACATGATACTGAATCATTAAAAGTAACTTCCAGTGGATACTTACTTTACATTTTATTATTTGTGTTTTTGTGTTCATTCATAAGCAAATGTTTATTAAATTAAAAAAAAAGAGAGAAACACTGCAACTGCCTCACAAATTATTTGCTATTTGTCTGTTCCCACTATTGTAAATGTGGTCAGATATTAATGTAACTTGGTACACATACATAGCATTGGTGGGTACATAAAAGATTAGAGATGCTGTTCTTTGTGGCAGATAGAATGGCCAACAGAGTGCATTAGTGTTGTTCATATTTCGTGTTGTTACCAGGGGTAAAATAAGGGGTGTGAACAGTGTCAGATGTTGAATGATCACTGTGAATGACATGGAGTTGCTGCAGACACAAGTCAGACAGTGTTATCAGCACTTGAAGGAGTTTGAAAGGGACCTCATTGTGGACCTCCATTTGGCCAGCTGATCAAATCATACAATACCATGATTTGAGTGGCATTTGTGTGTGACAGTGGTTCAGTGTTGGACTACATGGGAATATGAGGGTAAGCATATTTGTCATAAAAGTTCTGGTTGACCACATCTGACCACCACAAGGTAGGATAGCTGTATTGTGCAGTGAGCACATCATAACCCTTTCACACCTGCACCTGCCATCTGAGAATATGTAATCGCACCATGGGTCAGAGACGAGCAGCAGACGGATTAGAGAATACCATCCCATGTGTAAGCTGCTGTTAACATCACAACACAAACAGTTGCATTTAGAGTGGTGCCACAAGTGTGAAGCACAGATTGCTGATGACTGGTGTTGCATTGTGTTCACCGATGAATCTCGATCCTGCACTGTCCCAGATGACCATAATCCTGTCTGCACAGTAATGACTTAGGGAGATGTCCCATGCTTCAATTGTTTTGGAGAGGAACAGTGGTGTTAGTTCTGGTATCAAGGTGTGGGGAGCCATTGGACATCATTTCAGATCATGGTTCGTATTGACTCAGGGAACTCTTATGGCATAATGGTAACTACATCATGGACATCCTGTGTCCCCTATGTTACCTCTCATCAGACGGTATGGTAGTGCCATTTTTCAACAAGTTACGACTCATCCACACATAGCACATGCCTCTATGAATTGTTTGCATGATGTTGAGGCCAGTAAGATTCACAGATAGGACATGTGTGGGACTAGTTGGACATCAACTCTCTCCCAGTGTCAGTATCCAGGATATCTAGGACCAGTTACAACAGTTGTTGGCCAGTTTGTCTCAGGAGAGTATACAACTGCTTTATGATACCATCATCAATTGAATTAATGCATGTATCCAGGCAATAGGGGGTCCAACATCATACTGATAAGTGGGCTCATACTGCCAAGTCATTTGTAAATTGTACTTGATTTAGTAATCACTGAAATAACATCAGTTACCCCCTCAACCCATGAAGTTACATTTCATGTCTTCCTCTCCTTCTGGATGCTTCATTTTTTTGTCAGACATTGCAGGTGTTACTTTTTTATAACTGAAACACCAGGTTAATTCTACAAAAATTTCTTTAAAGTAATGCTGTGCTGGAGTGTATTAGTACTGTGGTCATACAATTTGCTCTCAGTCAGTCTCTAGTGCAATCAGTAACAAAAAGAGAGACCAAAAGATTGGTAAACATTAGTTCACCATGTCTTCCATGCCTGACTTTTTCTGTCTCGTATGCCAATCTGTACTACACAGTATATCTACTACCAACACGAACCAGGGCTACTCATTCACTGCTGTAGTACTGGTCATTTCTCATGTTTTGCTGTTCCTGCTAATACATATACCATAATAGGACATTAAATTAAACTAATATGGTACCACTCTATCAAATGTACACATAAAATTTGACTTTAAAACATTTTGTTTCTAGTAGAAAACAAATAAATACTTTTTGTTGATGCTAGGCTACATGTGAAACACTTTATGTGCAGTATTTTCTCAGATTTACTCCATCTGTTCATTGAAAAATCTAAAGTGCAGATGTCTGCCAAAACATCAGACATCGCAATGAGATTTTCACTCTGCAGTGGAGTGTTTGCTGATATGAAACTTCCTGGCAGTTTGAAACTGTGTGCCGGACCGAGGCTCGAGCTCAGGACGTTTGCCTTTCGCGGGCAAGTGCTCTACCATCTGAGCTACCCGAGCATGACTCATGCCCCGTCTTCACAGCTTTACTTCTGCCAGTACCTCATCTCATACTCTGCAAACTTTACAGACGCTCTCCTGCAAACCTTGCAGAACTAGCACTCCTGAAAGAAAAGATATTGTGGAGACATGGCTTAGCCACAGCCTGGTAGAGCACTTACCCGCGAAAAGCAAAGGTCCCAAGTTCGAGTCTTGGTCCTGCACACAGTTTTAATCTGCCAGGAAATTTCATCAGACATCTCTTGAGAGAGACACTTGATATATATGATTAATGTCTATCATGGTTGTGAGCTTAGAACTGAGGTTCTCTATTGGAACATGTAGTGTCTTTCTAAGTAAATACAATCCACATTTTATTATTTACTTTTGGTGCATATACATTTTGGTACAGTCACAAAGAATTCTTTGAATTTGTTCATTATTGATTTTAATTCAGTTTCATCTCTTTTACTTCTAGACAAAATGGAAACATTGTAGTAAAAGATAACATCTTGTGTACTACCTTCTTGATGTGTACATTCCTAAACCTAAGGTTAGAGGAGACATTTATTTCTCTCCACACCCCTCCCCCCTTTTTTTTTTTAAAAAAAAAAAACTGAGTTTGGTGGTGCAGTGATAATGTGGAAGTTCAAATCCACATCCAGATTTAGGTTTTTTGTGATTTCTCTAAAATGGCTTAACGCAAGTGCTGAAACGCTTCCATCAGAAAAGACACTGATTATTTCCTTCTCCAATGGCAGGACATTGAAACTTAATTCCTTCTTTTTCTTTTGTAAACCTATGTTTTGTATCACAGGTAGCAAGCACCAGCTATCATTGCATGGAGGATACCTCGTGGTGTTAGCTGCCAAACAATTCACATGCTGTACATTTGTATTAAACTGCAGTATTTATGCTGATTACATATTGTTTCTTTTTTGTGTTCCTTTCAGGGCGACACATATAGTTTGTTTAGAGACAAGGCTAAAAATGTGCATTGTTATCCCCAGCTGCTTCACACAGAGGCACTTTTCTTGGTTCCAGGAGAAAAGCAAGCTAAAGGAAATAAAATCTGCATAAATGCTATATTGAAGCTGCATTTACACTGTCAAGTTTTGGACCACACATATTCAATGTCCAGTTTTTACTTGCACCAGTTAATTTTCAGCATAGCTTGTAACACTTAACAGATTATATGTTTCTTGTAAACTCTTTTCATCTGTTTGAAAATTTTGTTTGTATTCACATTTCAAATGGGGATAAACAAATGAAATGTAGGGAATTAACCTTGTACTTGTACAGACTTAAAAATGGTAGTTACTTTCTGACCTGCAACTGGACTGGAACCTGGAACAGGTAATTCGAAATAGAAAACAAAATTCATGTCATGACAAATAAATTATAGCTATGGAAATAACATTGCTCAAATGACAACTGTGATTCATTTGCCAATCTATATGTATGAAACCAATAATGGTAATGCAGACTCACCTAACTATAAACCTTGCACAGTATTTTCATGCCTTGTGAAAGTTTTCACAAATATTTCCCAAAACTCAATTCAAATAAATATTGTATTAGGGATACATTTTATATTCATGTAAGTAAAGTACAAGAATTTACTTTCGCACTATAGGATACTTTTGATAGATTTATCTACAGAGCTTTAAAACCAATGTTCAAGAAACAGAATGTTCTGTATTTAATGGGTATTCTGCTTTACTGACGAAAGCATTAAAAGTTGTAACACCATATGTGTTACCTACTTGTATGAAAAAATGTTTTCTACGCTAATTTACACTAGCATGGAAAGAGACTCAAAACTTTTTAGCTTGCTCTCAGGATACATCGGACAAGAACTCAACCTGCTATTAAGACTATTTTCCTTAAACATATGTTTAACAGGTATATAGTGCCTTCTGCTGTAGCTCTGATCTTCATTAATTAACTTGATTGTTTTAAAATAGCACATGTTGATTGTGACCATTTCACGCTGTTCATGGGGTTTGTCACCTCACAGTTTAATTGAAATGGGCTTGGCATTAAAAAGGTGTAGAAATTCTGCTATGGACCATCTTCCAGGTAACTTAAGTATCATTTTTATATGTTTTTCTTGCTTTATACCCCTCCTTCATTTTAACTCAAGAGTTCTGTTGTTCTTCACATTACTGTTTCCCAATTTCTTGGAATGTTCTGGGTATCTAATGATGTTGGCCACTGTGTAACCTTTCTAAAATGTTAATTGAATATTCTACTTCTCATTGAAGCTATTCGTTTAAATTGTTTAGATTTTTCCACTAATACACAATGTACTTGTTGGCTGTTACTGCATTGAACTGTGTACTCATGTGATTTACTAATGTCTGCAATAACTACAACCAGGCTGGCAATAATGGACATATATTGTGTCATTTGTCTCCCATTTAATATATTACCATACTCCTGCTGAACATTAATTTGGATGAATATATGTATGGTATTTATGTGTAATAGGTAGTGTGAGTAAAAACTATTTTGTGATAGACCATACTCAAACTTTACTATGTGAGGATTCAGAAGATTTAAGTTTTCAACATTTTCCACTGAAATACTGAGAAGATTCATGGAATGGGACGTAGTTAAATTATTCCTGATGATCTATCTGTAGTAATCAGTACTTCAGAAGATAGACTTAACAATCTGCTGTCAACACTAGATTAATAATCCTCGAAGTATTAGCTGACTCTAGCATGTACCAAGGGGATGGCAAGATAGGCCCCCACCAAGGATTCAGGCAATTAAGGTTCAAATGGTTCAGAGCACTATGGGACTTAATATCTGTGGTCATCAGTCCCCTAGAACTTAGAACTACTTAAACCTAACTAACCTAAGGACATCACACACATCCATGCCCGAGGCAGGATTCGAACCTGCGACCGTAGCAGTCGCGCAGTTCCGGACTGAGCGCTGAGAACCGCGAGACCACCGCGGCCGGCAGG
This sequence comes from Schistocerca piceifrons, assembly GCF_021461385.2. Taxonomy (NCBI): domain Eukaryota; kingdom Metazoa; phylum Arthropoda; class Insecta; order Orthoptera; family Acrididae; genus Schistocerca; species Schistocerca piceifrons. The sequence continues at coordinate 85,458,919 of NC_060149.1, forward strand.
CAATTAAGGGGCCACACAACATGATCAGAGGAAAAGGAAAGATGGTTTAAAAACTATTCAGTATGGGTATGCAACTTTTCCTACATGTCGTGTTCCTATTTTTACCTACCCAGAGAAGCCTTCCCCTTCACCCATGACTGTAAACACATGCTGTTCTGACCATATTATATCCACAGTGAAGTTCATCCATGTTGCCTCATGAAGATATCATTAATACTGAACAGACATCTGTCATTAACACGTGTTGTGGCAATAGTGTGCTTGGACCATATGTCTGTCACATATACATTTACACATGTTCAGCAATGGAATTCTTGCTGCTACTTTGCTGCATTGTTGTAGGACATTTACAGCATTGTCCCCTTACCTAGTGTGCACTTATTGTGTGTTTGTAACCCAGCAAAAAGTCCCAAGTGACTGGAAAAATGGGCAGATGGCTTCTGTATATAAAAGGGAGATAGCATGAACCAAAAAAATTACAGACCAATATCCTTAACAGTGGTTTGTTGCAGAATTCTTGAACATGTTCTCACTTCCAATACACTACTCAACAAAAGTTTGGAAAACTATCATAAAATGTTGTCTACAATACTAGAGCTCTCATTGACTTAGGCGCTTCATGCATTATCCAGTTATAGACTATATACTTGACAGTGTTTACTACAGGTAAGTTTAGTGGCCATTTCCCAATCGTGTAAACATACCGCTGCCCCAGTGGTACACTGCGAGTGGTCCAGTATCTACAACATCTTCATTAATTTTGTGTTTAGCACTGCAGTAACATGCCATAGAGGCATGCAACACTTTGATACAACCATTTAGCGACTTTACTTTCAGCAGGTAACATGTCATTCAAGTGGTGTGTTTAAGGTGTGAAGAAAGTACAGAGAGACAGGAAATGTGAATGATAGACCTCGCAGTGGTTGTCCTTGTATGAAAACTCCAAATTCTACATTTCTTCCAGCTGTCGGCTTGCATTCACCCAACATCAACTGCAGTAGGGACTCATATCTCAGACCAAACAGAGCACAGAAGATTGCATCTGGGTGGTCTTCATTCCAGAAGATCATTGAGAAGATTTGCACTAAACCAATGGAACCAATGCGAGTGAAGGACCTGAGATCTTGCACATCAACATTGGACCATTGCAGAATGGAATAATGTCATGTTTTCAGATGATACCAGGATTGGTCTGTGACAACACACTAGATGTGTTAGTGTTTGGAGAAGCAATAGATAACACCAGGAACCCCGATACTTTCAGGAAATCCATCAGTTTGCTGGTGGAAGTGTAGTGTTTTGGGTGGCAATAATGATGGGACAGTAGACCTCTCAAATTCTCATCTATGGCAATTTGACCAGTCCCCGATACCTCCAAGAGGTCCTACAAATGACTGTAAGGCCCTACAGACATGAAGTCAGTTACAACTTCATCCTAGTTGATCACAACGCAAGGCTGCACTGTACTCTACCAGTGTCTCGGTTTCTTCAAAGATGCAATGTCAACTGAATACATTGGCCAGCACTGCCCCAGACATGAACGCAATTGAGCATACATAGGGTCTGTTGAATGTAGCAATTGGACAATGGCTGAATCCAGCTGACAATCTTCAGAACCTTACTGAAGCAGCCATTGAGGAGTGGGACCTCATACCCCAAGATAAAGTTGATGGTCTCATCAAAAGCATGCCTCACAGAGTGGAAGAACTCCTCCATTTGTGGGTATGACATACTCACTACTAAAGACTGATAACCATCATCATAAGATAAAGATTTTCACTGTTTTTGTTGTCAGGGTGTACACCTGGGAGAGAGCCTACTTTGTTTTGTAATTTTTTTGTAACTAACCAAAATCATTCTTGGTTTCAGAACTAATTATGTTTATTCTGCTAATAAGGTACTGTACAAACCTCAGTGGGTGTACTACAAGAAGTTATTCCAAACTTTTGTTGAGGTGCGTAAAATAAATTTCCTTGAGACCAAAAAGCTTCTCTCCAGGTAACAGCATAGTTTTGGAAAGCATCGCTCATGCAAAACTCAGTTTGTCCTTTTCTCATGTATCTTGTGAACTATGAATGCAGGACAACAGGCATGTTGTCCCATTGCAGACTGTTGATGAAGGTGTGAGCATATGGAATAAGTTCCCACATATGAGTGCAGCTTGAAGACTATAAAAATCACCAAATGTGGAAAAATGTAAGTTAATGCAGATGGGTAGGAAAAACAAATAAGTAATTTTCAAATACAATATTGGTAGTGTGCTTCTGGATACAGTCAATACAGTCACATCAATTACATATCCAAGCATAATGTTGCAAAGCAACACGAAATGGAATGAGCATGTAAGTATCGTAGTAGGGGCGGCAAATGGTCAACTTCTGTTTAGTGGGAGAATTTTAGGAAAGTGTGATTCATCTGTAAGGGAGAATTATGCATATATGACTCTTTCATAACCCATTCTTGAGTACTGCTCAAGTACTTGGAATCCACACCAAGCCAGATTAAAGGAAGATACAGAAACAATTTAAAGGTAGACTTCTAGATTTGTTATCAATAAGTTCGAACAACACACAAGTATTGCAGAGATTCTTCAGGAACTCAGCTGGGAATAATACCTGGAGGGAAGGCAATGTTCCTTTGGAGGAACTCTACTGAGAAAATTTGAACTGGCATTTGAAACTGACCGCGGGATGATTCTACTGCCACCAATATACATTTTGTGTAAGAACTATGAAGGATAGGGCTCAGCCGCGTGGGATTAGCCGAGCGGTCTAGGCGCTACAGTCATGGACCGTGCGGCTGGTCCCGGCGGAGGTTCGAGTCCTCCCTTGGGCATGGGTGTGTGTGTTTGTCCTTAGGATAATTTAGGTTAAGTAGTGTGTAAGCTTAGGGACTGATGACCTTAGCAGTTAAGTCCCATAAGATTTAAAAAAAAAAAAAATAAAAAAAAAAAGATTAGGGCTCATACGGAGGCATTTAGACAGTCGTTTTTCCCTTACTCTCTTTGCAATTGGAACAGGAAAGTAAATTACTAGTAGTAGTAGTACAGGATACCCTCTGCCACACTCTGGATGGTGGCTTGCAGTGTATGTATGTAGATGTAGATGTAGGTGTAGAGATAGTCCTCAAAGGTCGGCCAGCAGGTAATGAAGCAAATGCCCTATTTGACCAAATGCTTCTGATCTTTCATGATTTCTGCTGCCTGAGTACTGGAATCAGACTATTTGAGCTGTAGTGCTTCAGAGTTTTTGACAGACTAATAAGTGAAAGAAAAAACAGATCTCACATGTATCACATCATTTCATTTGACTTTAATTTCCTGGTGGGAAATGTCTTCAATGAAAGCTCTTTAAATGTGTTGATTTTGGACCAGATAGAGCAGAGGTACTGACACAGCTGAGCTGGTTATGAAGTAGAAGCTTTCAAGCTCCAGATGAAAAAGCTGATGAAGAGCATTGACATGACTTTCCATCAAAATACTTTCAAGATTTTTAAGAGATACTTATCTAAACATCACAATAGCTTTGAGAACTTTCATGGCTGTGCCATTGACTGTAACATCTTCTGAATGCAATCTCATTAGATTAAAGATGATAAAAATTGGTGTGGGTCAAATATGGGTGGAAGTAGACTATCATGTTGATAGATTATGACACAGCCACTAAACTTGACATCAATGACATAATTGATAACTTTGCATCACTCAAAGAAGGGAAGTGTAAAGTAAAATTATAATAAAAAAGCAGATCCTGGAAAGGGATATTTTCACTACTTTTAATTATAGCCCTTTTTCTTTTATAGCAGATTAATAAGTTATGCTCTTGTAATAATTTATGAGGAGCAAGTAAAATCTGTTCTTTATTGTATATCATTCTAAAGCCAATGTACAGTAGCTACCATAAAGACTAAGATATAGATCTTGTTTTAGTTCCAATTTTTTTTTAAAGTTTAAACAATTTGTAATTTATTTCCTATGGTGATATAATGTAATTTCTATGCCAGTCACATTTTTCCAGAAGTGGTCAAAACAAAAACGACTGACCAATGGGACACAAATTTCAATATGTAGGTGGCTGACCAGCTACATTTTACTGATTTCTTATATTACCCATTAATTCATATGAGTTTTAACAATGCATTACATATAAAAAAAAATCATATTTGTAATTTTACGTCATGAGTGCTGGATGGTGAATATGCAAGTAAAAATTAGAGAAAGTGGGAGTGGGTGAGTGTTGTTTTAACTGAGACTGTATCTTATGACTTTCATAACTTCAGGTATTGGCAAGTCCACCAATGGCTATACAGGGTGTCTCTTCGAAAAATCATAATTTTAATGAAGTAATCTTATCAGCTATGTAAGAATTGGATGCTAATGAAAATTTTTGCTGGAGGATATGTTTCTGGGTGGTTTGAAAGAAGGGTCTTTGTTGCTGTGAAGAGGGATAGGAACAGACTGCACAGGAGTTTGTCATTGGCCAGTGTTGGTGGAGTAGACAGAAGAGAAAAACATGAGAGAGATTATTTGTGGAAGTGTTGACGGATATAGTGTTTCAGCAGATTCATTTACTATAGATATGTGCACTTCATGTGAATTAGGTGAGCACTGTCAGAGTGGAGATAGTATTGTTTATTGGTTGGCTTGATGTCAATGTGGGTAATGTGTCTGTCTTGCAGATGTCCAGGATGATGCAACAGACCTCAGTGCTTGTAACTCCTCTTGGGTTAATTGGATTTCCTCAACCAGAATAAATGCCCATTTCAGAGATAGGGACTTGCATTCCAGCATATCATTTAGTTTGGTGAATCTCCCATACTCAGCTTACAGTAGCCTCCCACACTCCACTCTCTTTTCCTCTTTTTATGTATTTTTCCTTGCTTCTTCTATTCTCTTTAGGTACCACCTCCCCCCTCCCACAAATGTACTCTGTATATACACACTCTAAGACAAAAAAATGACACACCATGAAGGTATTATCTGAATGCAATGGAAACCAGTAGATGTGATGTACACATACAAACAAACAAGTGATTACAATGTCAGAAAAACTGGACTTTTATTCAAGGGAAAGAGCTTCACAAATTGAGAAAGTCAATAATCCGTTGGTCCACCTCTGGCCTTTATGCGAGTAGTTATTCAGCTTGTCATTGATTGACAGAGTTGTTGCATGTCCTCCTGATGGATATTGTGCCAAATTCTATTCAGCTCATGCATTAGATCATCAAAATCCTGACACAGTTGGGGGACATTGCCCATAATGCTCCAAACATTGTCAGCTGAGGAGAGATCCAGTGACCTTGCTGGCCAAGGTATGGCCTGGAATCTCAGTAACTGGAGTAGAATTGTCTTCAGTGATGAGCTCCACTTGAAATTGAGCACTAATGACCAGTGAAGATGTGTCTGGAGACGCTCAGACAGCTGTGAGTTACCAACTTGACTTTCGCCTCCAAATGGCCTAACTACGAGGACTAATGGTTTGTGATGCCATTTCTTTTCATAGCAGGACTCCCCTAGCTGTCATCCATAGCACCCTTATGGTACAGCTGCACATCAACAATATTCAGTGACCCATTCTGTTGCCCTTCATTTCTAGCCATCCTGGGCTTACATTTCAGCAAGATATGCCCACATGCACGTGGCAGGAGATTCTGCTTTTGTGCTTGTCAAATCCTGTCTAGGCCAGCAAAGTCACCAAATCTCTCCCCAGTTGAAAATATTTGGAGCATTATGGACAGAGCACTACAATTAGCATGAGATTTTGATGTTTTGATGTGCCAATTTAACTGAATCTGGCATGATACCCCTCAGGAGGACATCCAGTTACTTTATCAATCAATACCAAGGCAAATAACTGCTTTCATAAGAGCCAGTGGTGGACCAACAAGGTGCTACCTTGCTTAATTTGTGAAGCTTTTTCTCTTGTACAAATCATCCAATTTTTCTAAAAATGTAATCATTTGTTTGTCTATAGATGTACACCACATCTGCAATTTCCATCTCATTTTAATAATTACTTCATACTGTGTCTTTTTTTTAAAGTGTGTAGTATACTTAATTTTTTATAATTTTGTTTTATTAATATTTCGCCAGCCGGAATGGCTGAGCGGTTCTAGGTGCTACAGTCTGGAACCTAGCGACCGCTACAGTCGCAGGTTTGAATCCTGCCTCGGGCATGGATGTGTGTGATCTCCTTAGGTTAATAGTTCTAAGTTCTAGGGGACTGATGACCACAGCAGTTAAGTCCCATAGTGCTCACACCCATTTGAACCATCTTTTTAATTATTAATTTTTCCCTGCAAGTTTCTTTTGTTCTTCCTTACCCATCAGCAATTCGTTTGCAATTTCTCCTGTTTATTATAATCAAACTATGCTTACTGATCTTCTGCTGTTGACACATTCACCCCTTCCACCCCCAAAAAATAGATACCCCTGGCTCCTTTTTCTTTGTATTAGTCTCTCATCGTCTCTGCACATCACTGAACTATCTTAATGTGGATTTTGAGTGCAATACTGCTCTTGTCATAGCTGTTGTAGCTTCTTCATCTTGTTTCCCCCTGGAGAAGGAACCTTGGTTCAAAAACTTGGAACAGATTTTACTTATTTTTATGCATTTGCAGTGACTGTACTATGAGTTGTACTTCCCAGAGGTAAGTGTATTCAGTACCACCTGTCTCTTTGTTAAGTTAGCAAACATCTCAGAACTGTGTTCATTTTTGGAGTTTAAATACTTGTGTCATTTTAAACTAAGTAATGACAAAAATGTAACTAATTGTAGTTAAAAACAAAAAAACACTGGTTTACACCATTAAGAGTCACATAGCTGCATTGGAAGCAAAAAGCAGAAGTTAGAAAATAAATGATCATAGCGTTACACTATGAAAGTAAGGAACTGTGACTATCTGTTTGTTTCAGCAACAACAGCAGCTGGCTGAACTTGGAATGAAGCAATTACAGCAAGCAATGCAGCAGTTACAAGAACAGCTGCAACTGAATGTCATACAGCAGACACACCTACTGCAGTCAGGGGACAAAAAGAAAGCTTCAGGCCCTTTGCAACAGTTAGCACTGCAACAACAGCAACTCATGCAGCAGTTACAAATCACACAACGACAGTATTTACTGCAGCAGGGTATTGGCATTCAACCAATGGTGCTTGCTCAAGCTCAGGCACAAAGTGCAGGTAGGCATGGAGATAACAAACAAAACTTGCCAGCTCTGGGTGAGCAAAAATCCTTGATTCAAATTGAATTGTCAACATGAGGCCCCTCCACTGGACCCCATTTCCTAGGAGTATATGATGAAATGTCAAAATTACATTGTAGTGGTAAGTCGGTGGCATAACGTTTCATCTTCGAGGTCTGCAGCTGTTTTTATTCTCAAGAGAAATCTGTTTTTAATTTTTATACTTGCATGAAAAAAGAACATATTGCTGACATACTGTGTATCATACATTGTCACAGAAATATTCATGTAAATTAAATAATAAGTGCCACAGCATGCTAATGGAAAATTTGAGCAACATTTAAAAGGCTTAGAGGAGGCACAAGTAAAGAATTTGGACATAGAGAAGGAAAAGTTCTGCGGCAGCTTTAAAAATAGTGGTGATATAAAAGTAGTATCTGGTACTGGACACCTGAGAAGAAGAAAAAGGAGGAGGAGAAGCAGGAGGACCTGTCAGTGTGCAGAAGTATCAACGATATTGTTCCTTCAGCTTAAGTACTCTACAAGAAAGCATCCAGTAGAACATTAACACCGATATTGCTGCTTTGGTACAAAAAAATAAATAAATAAATAAAAATAAAAAAATCAGAAAAATATTTTTCTTTAGTTTAAAAAGCAGTTCTGAATTATGGTATCAAGTTTACACAGGAGGTTCAGGACTAATACTTACAGAAAACATCCTGAATATATTATAGAGAAAACCAGAAAACCTGACAGCTTAATTCAAGGTTACAAGGAATAAATTGCATTGATATATCAAACAACAGCCAACAAAACACAGCAAGAGAAAACCTGATATGTGAAATTTGCCATTCTTTAATATGACATAAGTCCTACAAAAACTTTTAATTTGGGACTGAAGTCAGTAGAAGAAAAGAGGAGAAGATACAAACGGAAGTGTGCAGTTTGAATGTCCATAGACATGCATACCACAACAGGCAGCATTACTATGTAAATCAGAAAGTACAAATCCATGAAATAATAAGTGCATTGCTGCTACAAAATTTGTAACTTCATAGATAAATTTAAAGGTGGTGTAGTAGAAGGCCACACTAGCATGCTCTTGAATTTATTGTTCTTTAAGTGGGAGGAGAGAAGCATATTAATTTATATTTTTACAAGAAAAATTTGAATATAATTGTGAAAGAAATTTTTGTATATGTTGTCCTGTAAATGAACTTATTAAAGACCATCATATCAAATTGTAACATGTTTTTGGGAAGACGTTCATAGTAAAAAAAATTATTTTATTCAAGACAGAATCAGTTTCATCCTCTTAAGAGAGCAAGCGTGCATTAGTTTGCTATAATTATACTTTTAAACAAAGAATTTCAAATATGAAAAGTTGAAGATCGGAAGACAAATGCTTCTCAGATGCAGTCACATCTTTTCCTGCTATAAACTTCAAAACAATAAAGCTGAATTATTTGGTCAGATGCACTCTATATTTAATCGAGGGTACATCACAACAAGCATGTGCTGTTCACCGTTATTAACAAGCTGACAAAAATACTGAACAACGAAATCATTGTTTTCTCTGGAGAAGCTTGCGTTTTATTCTTAAGCGATTTCAGTTGTGTGTGAACTGATTTTGTAACTAAAATTAGGCATTTCAAACTCTTTTGTCATTAGTACATCAGTGACAAATTATAATAATTGTACAGTATTCATTATGCAAGTTAGGCACCTGCAGTTGATTTTTAAGTGCAAGACAGTATGTTTTCATAACAAGCTTATTGAAGCAGGAAGATACCTTACAAAATGGGGACATTATGAGAATCTCTGGGAAAATGTACCTCAGTTATTGTGAGCAGACATAAAAACAAAATATAACCGTGGAAAGTTGCTAGGCTGTTTGGATCTTAATAATTTCAGCAACAAAACATTCATTCATTTTGCCAAGTAAAATATTCTAAATAAATTTTATATGATAGCTCTTGCAGTATAAGTCTTAAAAAGTGTGGTTTAAGAATTTGTTCTAAAGCATTAATTGTTCATTTGAAAAGTAGGGGTATATCTCCACCAGCAACAGCTCTGAAACAAAGTAAATTATTTGAATGACAAGAACTGAATGTCACTCTGGGGATCTGCACAGTAATCAAACTGTCAAAATGCAGTGCTTCAACTGAATTTTAATAGTTTCATTACATTTACGTGTTTTGGTCATTACAGTCTTGCATCACTTACACAAATAGGACATGATTTTCTTTTAATACAGTTATGAGTTGTAAATCTTTTATTTAAAACTTAACTTCATTCAAGAATGAGTGGCGCCAAAAGAAGTTTGAATAAAAATTCAAGAAAAAAGTATTTCAGTGATCTTGATCTATTTATAAGTAGCAGTGGCAATTTCTGTTGTAGCATGAGAACATACAAGGTTTTACAATTCACATTTACTTGCAGGGCCTACTGTTATCATAGTGTTCAAATGATTTGCCACTGTTTAAATGACAGTAATTAGCTTGAAATAAAATATGACATTTTAGAGTTTGTTGGGCTAAGAAAGGTAAAGAATATGTAGGCAGTTTCCAGCTGGCTGAAATATTTCATCAAACAGTTCTGAAAAATGTGATGAAGGAATACAATTTTATCTGAGACATAAATGAGAATCTGTTGTTAGAGAGATTACAGAGTAATGAGCTGAAACTCTATCCACATATTGCAGAATGAGAGAGAGAGAGCTCCATTTTATTTAAATATTCTTGTAAAAGCTTAAAAAATACAGACAGTGGATTAAAAAATATTATTTCAAGAAAAAGAAATACTATTTCAATATTAAATAAAGTTTCATCTGCGAAATGACGTATATAATGAGGACACATACTTGACAAATCTACAATTTTGTTTTTGAGCCACACTACAACTGAAGAATGAAATATTGCTAGATAACTTCATTTTGAAGACAGCACACCATCCGGGAGGTTATACAGTTACATTATCAAGTCAAAAGAGTGTAAACAAAAATGAGAGACAGAGGAGTTCTGCTAAAAAGCATCGGAATTGTGAGTTCCATATAGTTTAATGTACCTACTTCAGCCTTATTTCAAGAAGAATGCTGACACTGTCCTGAATTCATCATGTCTGGTATCAACAACTTCATTTCTGCCATAAGATGTCCAGATACATGCATCACCTGGTTTTGTTAAAAGAAAATGTGTCGGACTCAACAACTTCTAAATAGAGTCAAACATGTAGCTCAACAAATGGTGTATGCTTCTCTCAGGAACAGCTTGTGAAATCCAAGAAAGAATGAAAGTATCAATTGCAGATATACTCCTGAGAGTCACCGGCATTCCAAAAGCGGTTTACAATAACTTCAGTATTTCATCTCACAGTCTATTATTTCACCATGACATGCAAACAGTGCTAATGTGGAACTGTTTGAATGATGTGGGCATAGAGTATGCAATATGTAATAAAATTGCATGCACAAACATACAGGTGGATGTATTTAAAAAGAGAAAGGAAGACTAAAATGAAGAAAAATCTGAAGGTATGTTTGCTGAACTGTTTCTTGATCCAGTCAAGACAGATTTTGGAAGTCCGCACTACCTGGGTGTCCTGTAAGACATTGCCAAACAGCACTGTTGTATTCATCACATCACTGCGATGGACAAAATATCTTATGCTGTCTGTGGTTCACTGTGGAGGGGTCTACTTTTTATATTAACTCTGACTTGATGTGTGGAAGCTATTGTACATAATTACAGATATATAAATTATTCATCTCCCATTGTTCCCCAGAGCTTGCAAGAAATTACTTTGGTCTGAAACAAAACTATTAAAACCTGTTTTATTCAGCTATAATGACACCCACTGCAGTGCGGAGTTCCAAAGTGCTGTGGAATTCCTTTTTTTTAAATGTTTAATTTGTATTGTAATTGTACTTATTTTATTTACCTTTAGTTATTTTCTGTTGGCTGTAAAGCTAAGTATTATGCAAAACTAATAGGAACATTATATAAGCTATAATTTATTTACTTAAGTAATGAAGTGTATCTTCAATATAATTGTTTTCTCAGTGTTCATTTACTTTTTAGTGAATTCAGGAACAAGTAACACATATGTTTTTAAATTTCTCAGCAGTGACATCAGATGTACCAAATCCTTGGAAAGAACCACCTTCTGAAAACCATGACACGCATCACAATGTTTCAGCACATAAAAATGTCCCAGGAATCAATGGTAAGTACACTGTCCTTCCAAGCTTACATTGAAAGAAACAGCTAATATCTTATGTAACTAAAAAGACTTAAATAATGCACTGAACAAACATTGTCCAGCATCATTGAATCAATACAGGTCTCTCACAATTTCTGTGCTTGATAATTACACATATTTTTCTACAAAATAATTATGCTGAGATCATTGGGGTATCAAATCAAACTGACCAGTGTGAGTTGTAGCTTTTTTTTTCTTTCCTTTTTTTTTTTTTTTTTTTTAAAAAAAAAAAAGATTTAATTGTTTCAATTAAATCAGGATAATTAACAAAACCTTAATTAGTTATTTGAGGGAAAATTGAAATATTTCATGAACAGCTCCTGCTACCTATGTAAATTAAGTGTCAGAAAGCTAATCTTTTTCAGGACTAGCCATTTTGTGTATTAAAAAGTTCCATCGATGTAATATTCAACTGTTAAAAAGACTGCCTTCAAAGCAGGTACTAAATTCAGGGCATTTTGAGAACAAAATATGCTGGGAAAGCAATTTTGTAAGCATCTCTGTTGTAATGTCTTAGTATTGTTGCAGCTGTACAGATGCCTGCTGCCTTTTTTGCAGTCATTGGTGATTCATAGTTGAAAACTGGCTGTAGTGCTAATAGCTGTCCAGGATTTTATTACTCTGACTCAACTATAGAACGTATCAAGTAACCTCTGAGGTGTCCAAGCATGGCCAATCACCAAAGACACCTGGCAAATGCGGAGTGTTCCAGCAACATTGAAGGCAGAGAAGCATGCGAGAAGGACTGATAGAGAAAAACATCCTCCAGGAGAGCAGAATTACCTGAAAGAGTCATGAGAAAGCTGTTTGCAGGCATTGACACTTTCCTGACCTAGTCTTGCCACATCTTTTCATATGACATGCAAAAACTAAAGGATTCATAAGCTGCTGGTAGATACCAATATGTCCAAAGTTAAAATCTGGGTTGTTTGTCCACATCATTTTCCTTCAATCAATCAATTTTTTGACCTCTCTGGTGGAATCTTCTTCAGGATCTTGTCTCGTCCATGATAGATTGAGCACTGTTAGAGACCAGTGTCATCTGCTCTTATAGAGGGGATTTTTCTCACAGTTGTGCTGAAGAAGAGGGATTATAGACTAAAAAACCTTGTGGCTATCACTGGTGGGCCATCATCATTGGGTAGTAAAACAAGTATTCCCACACTAATGCCAAAGAAGGGGGTTTATTGGCTAAAACTCTTGTGGCTACCATTGGTGGTTCAACATTACTGGCTAGAAAGGAAATGGGCAGAGCAAGAGAGAGGGAATGTTTACTCAAAATATTATTGTCTGCAGGTGTAGCTTCCAGGGCATTGTTTATATTGCTCTCACACAATGCAGTCATGTATTCGCTTCCTTGAAGGTCAGAAGCCACAATGCTAGAAGCCTATAGCTGTAGCCTCTATTGAACAATGTAAAATCCAGGATGGAATGTACCAATATTATGAAAAGAAAAGGAAAGTTGCTAATCACTGTATAGCAGAGACACTGAGTTGCAGATAGGCACAACAAAAAGACTCTCACAATTAAAGCTTTCGTCCATTAAGGCCTTCCTCAACAATAGATGACTGACACACACACACACACACACACACACACACACACACAAATGCAACTTGCACAGGTGACTGCAATCTCAGGCAACTGAAACCACACTATCTTCAATACACTTGTTTTCCCAATATTCATTTACTTTTTTCATGAATAAATGAACAAGTACCACATACATTTTTAAGTTTCTCAGCAGTGACATCAGATGCACCAAATCCTTGGAAAGGACCACCTTCTGAAAACCATGACACACATCACAATGTTTCAGCCCATAAAAATGTCCCACACTGTGTGGTGATTTCAGTTGCCTGAGACTGCAGTCGTGTGTGCAAGTTGCATTTGTGTGTGTGTGTGTGTGTGTGTGTGTGTGTGTGTGTGTGTCATCTATTGTTGACGAAGGCCTTAATGGCCAGTGGGTTTAATTGTGAGCGTCTTTTTGTTGTACTCTCTATTGAAGTTACATTCTGGAGAAGATCCCAGTGGAGGGGTCAAAATGTAAATTGTTTGAAGAAAGATGATGAGCCTGACAATCCAGAAGATTTTAATTTCAGTGATATTGGCCACAAAAGCCAAATTATGTGCAAGATGATATCAATCATCTCTTGAGATGTGCAAGCATGGCTGACTACAAAAGGTGCCTGGTAAATTTGCAAGATGTTCCAGCAATGTTGATGGCAGAGAAGCATGTAAGAAGGTCTGACATTGGAAAAGATCATGCAGGACTGTGGAGTTACCTGAAAAAGGAGTGAGAAAATTCTTGACAGACATTGACATTTACCCACTTTAGAACAGAAGGACTTCCGACAACTACAATCTAACTGCTCTTTGACAGTGGCAACAGCGAGCATGTACACTGACCATCTCAAGAGCTGCAGAAGTTATCAGAATTACACTTCTCCTCACATCAGAAATTGTTGACTTCCTTCTTTCATATCAAAAAATAAAACAAATATTAAATGAAAACATAAATTGGAACTTTTCTGCCTTCTCTTGGTCTTTATATTCTTAATAAAGATAGAATATTGATTAATATTTAAATATATTGGATTAACACTTCCTGAACAAAACTTGGAAATAAAAGAAAATATATTAAAAAAGAAGGTCAAATGTTTTGTGAAATCATTTGTCTAAAAGTAAGAAATAAAGTAGATTAGAGAAACATTTGATGCACCTTCCAAAATTTCTTCCCAGTGAACTATTGTTTATAATTCTGTTATATGTGTTTTCATGGCCTGAACCAAATTACTTAACATGTTTTACCATCAATATCCATCCATCATCACAAGATAAACAGTTCACTACTTTTTACATTTAATTCATTAAGGGTATTTGAGTATAAGAACAAGTTGTAAATGGCTTTTACACCATGACCTTTTATCCTAGATAAGAATTTTACTGTGGGAATATCAGTCTGGGTTTCGAAAAAGAAAAGAGCATCAGAAGGTATGATGGGCATCAGGAGTCAAACTTAACTATAAATAATGGCACAAAACTAGTCCAGGAAGTGAATACACATAACAGCAAAGCTGGCATCACATGAGTAAGATGACTAGGTTGTTCATTTTACATAAAAGTGAAATGGCAACTCAGCTGAATAACAGAAGCACACCAGTAATTGGTCGCACCAATAAAACCTCAGAGATTAAATTTCTGACCTGTTGGTTTTGGAGATTTCTCTGAATAGCCTTGTAATAATACTAGTTATTTTTGGTGATACAATTGCTACAAAACTGCATGTTTGTTTGGAGTAAACTTTTAGAATCCATACTTAAAGAGTGTGGTTGATATAATTTTTTATCTTATTGAAAGCTTTTCCATCTTATTGAAAGAGCTCTCACAAAACCCAAAGAAATATTGATCTCATATAAATGTGACTTGATTGGTAAAATGTCAGACTGCAGATCCAAAGGTCTCAGGTTTGATCCCTGCTCAGCCCTAGGATTTTTATCTGTCACTTATCTTTTCATTTACCTCTGGAAATATTGGTTAATGTGAAAAATACTGAGTTGCACTGTGGTTGAGCATCCACATTAAACTGTATGTCCTCCTATTATTGGCAGACTCTGTCAGTTCAAAAGCCAGAGGAAGGCAATGGCATACCACTTCCAATAGGACCATGTCTAATAAAGCACTGTGGGGTTCAAACCAACCTTTGGGTTGATGACAGCTTTACCCTTATATGAGGGCCATCAATGGCACCAAGTTTAGTGTTCAGTGTAACTCTTGCATTGCTACAAAGATGATGATATAGAGACATTACTGTCTGTTCCATTGAGAAATAGATGAAATCACTAAAATTGAACAAGGCTCCTTGGCTCGATGGACTCCCTGTCAGATTCCACGCCGAATTTGCAGCTCTCATTTTAATCATAATATACTGCAGATCCCTCAAACAAAGCAACTGCGTCCACTAGTTGGAAGAAAGCACCAGTCATACCTGTCTACAAGGAGCGTAGCAGAAGTGATTCACAAAACCAATACCTAAAGATATTGATGTCTACCAGTTGTTGAACCTTCGCACTTTTCTCAAGCCATGGATCAAGGCAATAAGTTACATGCAGTATTTATTGACTTCGAAAAAGCATTTGAGTCAGAATGACACTATTTGTTAACAAAAGTATGATCATATTGAGATCAAACAAGATTTGTGACTGGACTGAGGATTCCTTGTTGGGAGGATGCAGCACGTTATCTTGGAAGAACATCCACAACTGACTTCAGGCATGCCACAGGGAAGTGCATATAGCCCTTTCTGCTCACATTCTATGTTAATAACCTGGCAGACAATACTAACAGTAACCTCACACTTTTTGTGATGATGCAGATATTTTTAATAAAATAGGGTACTGAAAAAAAGGAAGAAAGAAAGATTGGCAAGTTGCTTTAAATGTAAGGAAATTTAAAATTATGCACTTCACAAATCACCAAAAAGTAGTATCCTATGACTACAACATCAATGAGTCACAAATGGAATCAGTCAAATCATACAAATAGCTTGGTGTAGCAGTTAATATGGATATAAAATGAAATGGTCACATATGCTCAGTTATAGTTAAAACAGGTGGCAGAGTTTGTATCATTTGTAGTATATTGGGAAAATGCAATCAGTCTAAAAATTAGACTGCTTACAAAGCATTTGTGCATCTCGTCTTAGAATACTGCTGAGGTGTGTAGGACCAGAGGGTATTAAATATATTACAATAAGAGCAGCAGCATGCATGGTTATGGATTTATTTGACTTGAGGAAGAGCATTACAGTGATGCTGAAAAATCCGGACAGGCAGATGCTTGAAGATAGATACCATCTGTCCCACAAAAGCCTTCATAAATGATTCAAGTACCAGTATTATGTGAAGAACCTGGAAAAATACTTCAAACTTTTGCACTTTGCTCCTATAAGGACTGTGAAGGTAAGATTAGACTAATTACAGCACACACAGAGGCATTAAAGTAGTCATCATTATCATACTCCTTAGGTGCAGACTGCACTACAGAGCAGGTGGATGAGGCAGGCAAATACTATTTCCACACAACATACTTGTCGTGCAGAGAAGCCTAAATGGCAGAGACTGTAAAAACACATTTTTGCTGGTATCTCCACATTCAATTAAAAAGTGAGGTCCCAAAAATGTCTCCTGGCACCCCAGAAACAATGACAAATCCTTCAACGATAGGCAGGGTGATAAAATGAGGGATAAAATTCCAGGAGCCTTTTTCAGACATTGTGCCTTCTGATAGATTTTTACTTCCCTCACAAAATTTGTAGACTACATAGAAAGGCCTGAATCATGTTTGTGTTGGATGACCAGTTCTGACATTGACATTTCTGATACAACATTTTTTTCTTTGGTTTAAACTATAGACTACATCCAATATAAATCAGTGTAGTAAGTGGCCAACAATCTGTGTGAACATATGAACATGGAATGCCATAGGAAAGTTGTGAGCTCAACTCCTTTGAATATTTGTGCTTTTGGTCACGTTGAATGACTTAAAATTCATATTAGCTGTAAAGTAATGTGAGCTCATTCTCACTTTTCATTTGTTTCCTCATGAAATTATCTTTAGGATTTTTCTGAAATTTTGAAACACAAAATTGTAAGCAATTATAAGGAAGAACGGAATGTATAACACAAATCAAACTTCTGCGGAAGCTGCAGCTACAAACTCACTTACATTTTCACCTTGTGTGTTGCATATTTAGCACAGTGCAAGCACATTTGAAATCTTCAGTTTATGCTGTATTATCAGTTTGTCATTGCAGTCACAAAATAATTTAACACTTGCAACATTTTTCTCTTGTGAATTTTTCAAGTTTCAGTAATGTGTATAATTTATTCTCTCCTTTTTTATATAAAATTAAGGAACTTGTACCTCACCTGTATTGTTCTTGACACTGAGAAATCATTTAAACTTCAGTTGTGGTGAAAGTTATTTCATTATGACTGTATGCTACATGCTTCAGTGCACTAACTAGCAAGAAAATTGAAATAAAAAAAACTGAACACAGAACAACTGATTTGTTTAAACATTAAATACCTATGCACCGAGATGACAAAAGTTAGGGGTACCTACTAATATCTTGTCGGAGCTCTGTTTGCCTGCCATAGTGCGGCAACTTGACATGCCATGGACTCAACAATTCATTGGAAGTACCATGAAAAAATATTGAAACATGCTGCCTTTATATCCATCCATAATTCTGAAAATGTTGCTGGTGCAGTATTTGGGATTTGTGTTGGGCAATCTCGGTGGCCAAATCGTACACTCCAATTGTCCAGAATTTTCTTCACACCAGTCACAAACAGTTGTGGCCTGGTGGCATGGCACACCGTCATCCATAAAAATTCCATCATTGTTTGGGAACATAAAGACCATGAATAGCTACAAGTGGTCTCCAAGAGGTTCAGCTGGACCATGTAAACACAACCCACATCATTATGGACCCATCAACAGTTTCCACAGTGCCTTGTTGACAACTTCGTTCCATGGCTTTGTGCGATCTATGCCACACTCAAACACTACCTTCAGCTTTTACCACCTGAAACTGAGACTCATCTGACCAGGCCATGGTTTCCCAGTCACCTAGGGTCAAACCAATATGGTCATGAGCCCAGGAGATTCACTGCAGGTGGAGTCATGCTGTTTGCAAAGGAGCTCATGTTGGTCATCTGCTGCCTTTGTCCATTAATGCCAAATTTCACCGCACTGTTCTAATGGATGCAATTATACATCCCACATTAATTTCTGTGTGTTGCATGTCTGTTAGCACTGACAACTGTATACAAATGCCACTGTTGTCCGTCATTAGCTGAAAGCGTCAGCCACTGTGTTGTCCATGGTGAGTGATAATGTCTGAAATTTGGTATTCTCAGCACACTCCTGATTCTGTGGATCTCAGAATATTGAATTCCCCAATGATTTCCAAAATGGAATTTCCCATGTGTCTAGCTCCAACTACCACTCTGCATTCAAAGTGTATTAATCCCCATTTTGCTGTCATAATCTCTTCAGAAACTATTTCACATGAATCACCTGAGTAAAAATGACTATTCTGCCAATGCACTCCCCTTTTATACCTTGTGTATGCAATACTACTGCCATCTGCATTGCTATCCCATGACTTTTGTCACCTCAGTGTATTATTCATGTTTCTAGAATCTAAAAAGAAATGAAGTGAATGTGTTGTGGCGTAGGTAAAACACAATATTAGTTGTATCTTTTTTTTCCAAAGTGTTTCAAACCTGTAGTATACTACTTGTTATTTCAGGACTTCTGGGAACTATAGGGTTGGGCCGCAGGGATAGCATGAATGGAGTTGCTGGTGTTGGAGAGGAGAAGCTTCTTGAAAGTTGTGGGGACAAAATGCATCCACTTTATGGTCATGGGGTCTGCAAGTGGCCTGGCTGTGAAGTTATATGTGATGATTTCCAGTCCTTTCTCAAGTAAATATAATCAGTTAACATTTAATTCACTATTACACCCATAGGTGATGTAAGACTGAATTTGTGTATTGGTGAAGTTCCCTGTGAATAGGTAGTTTTCTCTGTGTTTAATGTAGTCAGTAGCTATGGTGAATGATATGTAAAGTGTTACCTAAGTTTACATCTCACATTATCTTCTAATAACCATTGATATTAGTTTTTTTTTTTCAGTATCAGTAAAATACTTTTGCATTTTTGTATTTATAATCGATTTTAACATTATGGAGATATATTATTAACACATGGAGAAACTATTAATGCTTTCCCTTTGTGCAAAGTCATCTGCTTCATACCCATTAGTGAATATTTAAGGGGGGGGGGGGGGAGTTCATGAAAAACACACACTATTAAAAGATGCACCAAATCAACAATTTTGAAGATACAACAGTGAAATTTTGTACTATGCTTTACATGAAATTAACACATTTACTGTTAAGTTCCTTGCATTATATATATTTAACATTTTTATAGAAGTTAAAAAATAATTTATGTACCTTTTTCTCATAAAATATTCAAGAGACTTCTACAAAATTTTCTTTGTTTAATCTCTGTGCATAATTAGTTATTTACATGTCTGATACATCATTTGAATGCTGCTTTTATCAGAATGATGTGGAATAAGTCAGTTTACAGGATATGTATACATAATCAGTGTTAACATTAATGAACACATTACCATTTTATTCCTACTCATGCAACAACAATTTAAAAAAGTTTTCTATTTTTCTGGTTACCAGCTTTTAAGTAGAAATTCATCATTAGAATAGAAGCAGTTGTCCAGGAGACATGATTTTAAACTATATTTAAAACTTGTCTTGCCACCTGTCAGACATTTTATGTTGTTGGGCAAATGATCAAAGATTTTTATTGCTGCGTACTGCACTCCCCCCTGACAGCTTTAACAGTGGGTAATAAAGATCAATTTTTTTCTTCTAGTGAAGTTGGTATGGGCATCACTTTTCTTTCCAAATTGTGATGGACTGCGTATGATAAATTTTATTAGTGAAAATACACTGAAGAGCCAAAGAAACTGGTACACCTGCCTAATATTGTATAGGGCCCAGCGAGCATGCAGAAGTACTGCAACACGATGGAGCATAGACTCAAATAATGTGTGAAGTAGTGTTGGAGGGAATTGACACCATAGATCCCTCAGGGCTGTCCATAAATCCATATGAGTACGAGGAGGTGGAGATCTCTTCTGAACAGCACGTTGCAAGGCATCCAAGATATGCTCAATAGCGTTCATGTCTGGGGAGATTGGTGGCCAGCAGAAGTGTTTAAACTCATAAGAGTATTCCTGGAGCGACTTTGTTGCGTTTATGGATGTGTGGGGTGTTGCATTATTCTGCAGGAATTTCCCAAGTCCATTGGAATGCTCAATGGACATGAATGGATGCAGGTGATCAGACATGATGCTTACATATGGATCACCTGTCAGAGTCATATCTAGACATATCAGGGGTCCCATATCACTCCTACTGTATGTGCCCCGCACCATTACAAAGCTGACACTGGCTTGAACAGTCCCCAGCTGACATGCAGAGTCCACAGATTCACGAAGTTGTCTCCATACTGTACATGTCCATCCACTCGATACAATTTGAAATGAGACTCATCTCACCAGGCAACACGTTTCCAGTCATCAACAGTTTAGTGTTGGTGTTGACAGGCTCAGGTGAGGGGCAAAGCTTTATGTTGTACAATGATCGAGGGTACACAAGTGGCCCTTCAGCTCCAAAAGTCCATAACGATGATGTTTCATTGAATGGTTCACACACTGACACTTGTTCATGGCCCAGCATTGAAATCTGCAGCAATTTGTGAAAAGGTTGCACTTCTGTCGCATTGAACGTTTCTCTCCAGTCTTCATTGGTCCCATTCTTGCAGGTTTTTTTTCCGGCCACAGCAATGTTGGAGATTTGATGTTTTACTGGATTCTTGACCATGGTACACTAGTGAAGTTGTTGTACAGGAAAATCCCCACTTCATTGCCACCTTGGAGATGCTGTGACCTGACATTCGTGCACCACTATAACGCCATATTCAAACTCACTTAAATCTTGATAACCTGCCATTGTAGTAGCAGTAATTGCTCTAATGACTGTGCCGACACTTGTTGTCTTATATAGGCATTGCTGAATGCAGTGCCATATTCTGCCAGTTTACATATCTCTATATTTGAATATGCATGCCTATACCAGTTTCTTTGTGTGTAATTGTATTAATTTTATTGAAGGCCATTGGTGCTACTTGTAGTTGCTTAAAGTTTTGTGGAATGACATTTTAATATATTCTCTTGCTTCTTCAACTGAACTATTTAAGCCTATATTTGCTGCTACATTTAAGAATTGATCATTAAAAATACTTGCAGCTTGAATTGTAAGTCACAACATTGGCATTTAGTTTAATTGTTATGGAATCTTGTACACTGACTTTCTGTCCTGTCTCCCATTTGGCAATGTCTCATATAGTTTCAATCTTACTATCTGCATTAGTTATTTCTGTCAGCATGTGCATACTTCCAGATATTTTAATGACTTTTCTTAAAATATTAAAGTATTTTTTGTGGCATACGAGTAACGCCAGATCTTGACTTACTCTGACCGTTACACAGATATCCCTCTTCCTCTTACATGATATTTTAATTCCCTTAGTTATCCATGGCTTACTTGCTTTTTAATAGATCTTTAGGATAATTTTTTAGGAAAGCAGATTATAAATATTGACACAGATTTACTATAGAATAAATGTAATTTGGCATTAGCATCTCTTTCTACATATACCTCATCCCATACCACCCCTTTTAGCTTGCTCTTAAAACATTGTATCCTGTTCTCATTAAAAAGCCTCACTACTTGTATGAACTTGCCTCTTGGTTGTAAAGTGCCATACTGTTTTATTTCCATTAATTGTGCATCATGATCAGATAGTCCATTAGCAATTGGGTACACATTAATGGTTTCAGCCTGAGTTCTGTCTATAAAAATGTTATCAACCAGTGTCCTACTATTTTGCTGCACATGAGTTGGGAAATAGACTACTGAAATTAGATTGAAACACCCAATTAATAATTCTAGCTCCTTTTCCTTTCCGTATTGTTTAAGAAATCTACATTGAAAATACCACAGAGCACTAAATGTTTCTTCTTGTCTGACAGGTAGCTCAATAATACATCTATATTTCTCATAAACAGCTGAAAGTTTCCTGGAGGGGATCTGTAGACTGTTACAGTCACCAAGAGAAGTATTCTGCAGTAACATGTCACAATCACATGTTCTAGATTATGATCTAAACAAAAACTATTTGTTTTAATATTTTTGACTTTTTAGATTTGCAACTCCACCTTTCTCCATGTTATTTACATGGTGTTAAAAAAGGCACATAACATTTATCCATTCAGAATTTTCCACATGTTCTAGGCATGCAATAAGCACATGTCTTACTTTTCAACCCTCTAATGTTCTGATCGAACAAACTGATTTTATTTTACTGGAAACTATTGCAAATATTATGGTCTTTACTGCTCTATTTTCTTTCAATATCTCTGCCTATAACCTGAGCCTGACCTAAAAAAAAGTGCCCCTTTGATTCCAGCAATCACAGTGATTTTTTCTTGTGTGCTTGTGGCCATTCTTACACTTTCTGCACTGCTCAGCTAATCTTTTCGTTCCCCTCCCATTTAGGTGCAGGCCATGATTATTATGTCCCCATCTCCCAACTGCAGGAACAGGCACAGAACAGACATCGAACTTTGTTTCAATCAGAATCAACTTGATCAGCTCTTTCTTCACATGGCTAACAGCAATGTTAACCCAAGTATAATAAGAGTCTTTCATAAGGGGTTTTGAATGTAACAAATAGGAAAATTTTAATAATTTTTCAATTATAATTCTGTAAGTATAATATAAAATTCATGAAAAATTCGAACCACTTTGCCACATATCTCAGCTTGTACTCAGAATTTCAAAATTTACTCTTGACTCAACATTTATGGGTTTTATAGAAATCAGTGTACAAAATTTCATAATTATAGCCTTCATAGATTCCAAGGAAAAGGTACATAAACCTTTAAGCATAATTTTCAGGAAATGCAATTTGAAGTTCAATCTGAAGTTTTTTTCATACGTCACTTGTTCAGAAGGTCCCAGATTTGTACTCCAGGTCATCTTTCCCTTCAACGCTTCTCTTCTGGTTTCTTGTTTTCTGCCTTCTTTCCTTTAACAGGTCTTTAACTGATTTTTCAGCTTCAGAGCTGTGCTGTAAATCTATTTTTGTCAAGATGTCTTGAGCAAAATTTCCTATCTTAAAGCCCATTCTCTTTAATACCTTCATCCTCCCTACATTCCCATGATTAAATACAAGAACTGCATCATAATTTGCATTTCTAATGACTATAGCAGATGAAACTGTTGTTTTAGGGCATTATTGTCATATGAGTGAATTTAGAGAATCATTTGGAGTTTGGTTTTTGCTATGAAGATACTTTTTTAGAAGTTCACAATCAGTCATAAATCTGTAAGTGGGTTTGACAACATCCAGGATACAATTTGGAAGCCTCTCCTTGTGAATGTAGGGGCTTTTACTCATCTGAGCCTGTAGGTATTTACACCCTGTAATGTGACAGGGACAATGAATGGGATATTCATCTGATGCAATACATGGAAATATATTGCCCACACTGTACTTTTCATGTCACTTATACTGGATGGGTTCTGTATGATAGCCTTGCCATAATATACTTGAAGAGTGTCTATCATCTTCTTTGTGAGGCTGTTTTGTCCATCAATGCCCTTTGCATCTTCAAACTTTGTTACTACTCCTAAGATATGGAACAGAATCACAGATGATCTGTAAAACCAAAGAGTATGTATCACAACCATTTAGATATAGCACATGCAAGTTGCTTGAAAGCAATCCTCAGAATCATTGTTCACCGAGCTATTATTGAAGAGTTGCTTCAAAAAGTGGGTGTGGCCGGAAGGTTGCATCATACATTTAATTATTGTTGTTTCTTGATTGAAACTTTGAGAAATTATAGCCCATGAGTTCACTAATAAATAAAACACAAATTGAGAATGGTCATTTTTGGTCAATTTCGTGAAGTTAGGTTCTTTCATGTATAGATTTATCATTTAATAATGATCATCTTGTGAACTTGTAGATGCAGCTGTACATGTAATTCAAAGAATTAATTGTATTCAAAAAAATTAATTTTAGAATTAATACAACTGAGCATTGATGAATGTTATAGTAAGAAAATGATATATTAGTATTTGAAAAAGGAAAAATTTGTTCATCACTTTTGAAAGTAGCTTAACTTTAGATGTTTCTGGGAGTTACTGAAGTGGTGAATTAACAATGATATTGGGTTAGCAAGGGGAAATATAAACTTTTGGCACAGTTATGGGACACAAGCTAAGATTGATAGTCAAGCTAAGTGCTGAGTTTGGTGACTGTTGTGTGTCAACAGGCATAGCACTGTGGGCAGCTGAAAAAAACATTGTACTCAACCTGATAATATGTACCTGGTCACCATATCCCATTACTTGGGCATATGGACTATTCCAGTAGAAGGTCAATTGCTTACTTACTTACTTACATCTCATGCTGTGTTACATGTGGAAACTGCTTGTGTGGTGCAACAAGAATCCCAGATGTGTAGTTTACTGTTTTAAGATACCCTGTTGATTTAATAAGTTATTATTTTTTCCCCATTCTGGGAAAAACATATATGCACTTGGCATAAAACACCTAAGACTATGAACGCATCAGTCTTGGTGATCATATTGCAGGCATGTGATTGCAGATGCATAGTCTATGTCAATTTTTAAACAAACAGTGGAAAATCCATGATGGAATAATGACAGTTTTATGAAAAGAGTAGGTTGCTACTTGCTGTATTGTGGAGATGTTGAGTCTCAGACAAGCACGACAGACAACTACTGAACACGTAAGCTTTTGGCCAGAAATCCTTCTTCTGAAATAGACAACATAGACACACACATTCATGCAACTGCAATTCACACACACACATCACTGTCTGTAGCTCCTGGGGCCACTAGAAAGAAGTAAATTTTCATGAAATTATCTTCAGAGAGAGTGAAATACTCTTCAAGAGAAGTTGTATTATTTTTCTCATTGAACAAATTACAATTTTAGTTTTGTCTCTGTGAAATACACTGGTGTCCAAAATTAAAGCAACAAACATGTCTTGTGTCTAATTCACACTGTAGTCGTACAGACTGTCAACAGATGTCCATATGATTGTGTTCTGTATGGAAGATGGCATTCTGGCCAATGCACAATCATGCCAACAATGACGTTGGTGCACCTATCAAATGGGGCAGTGTTTGCTGGGTAGTTTCACATCCACAATCTCTGTGTACACAGTCACAGTTGGTGCAGAATGTCACTGAGAAGACACTTACCAGACTCTCTGCAGTTGAGGGTCACAGGAAGAATGCAAACAGGACAGATGCAAATTGTAGTGGTCAGATCACTTAATGTGAATTGTTCTGTTGTTTCTCAGATGTGGCGACAGTTTATAGAGAATGAAACTGTATCCCAAAGACCAGGGCAGGGCCGATCATATGTGACATCAGTAAGAGAGGACCATTCTTTGGCTATAAGGGCATGACAGTTCTGCCTTAGTACTGCATGGCAACTAGCATCTGACCTTGCAGCATCCAATGGACAAGTTGTATCAAGGCAAACAGTGTACAGAATGCTTCAGCAATGTGGCCTTTATTGTCAGAGATCTGCTGTATGTGTACCTCTGATACGTCTTCTCAGGAGGGAACATCTAGGGTGGAGTCATCACCATGCCACCTGGAAGGTCAAGCAGTGGGTCAATGTTCTTTTCACAGATGGGTTACAATTTGGTCTGAAGAGTGATTCTCGATAGGTTCGCTTCTGGAGAAAACATGGAATGTGATTTTGTGACTAGAACATTGTGGAAAGAGACCGATATTGTGGATGGTCCCTAATGGTGTGTACAGAGATTGTGTTGACTTCTCAAACACCTCTTCATGAAATTGTATGGGTGAATTGGCAAGGATTAACTGCTGTCAGGTAGCACGACAAGATTTTGGGACTTCGTGTCCAGTTGTTGTGAGGCACTGTGGACCCAGACTTTGCATTGATGGACGATAATGCTCGACCTCATGGAGCATGGGTGGTTAATGTTCTCTTGGACGTGGAAGATATCACATGCATGGCATGGCCTGCTAGGTCTCCTCATCTAAATCCAACAGGGTATGTGTGGGATGCAATAGGGAGATGGGCTGCATCACATCAGTATCCAACAATCACTCTCTAAGAAATGCGAGCAGCTCTGCAGGAAGAATGGGTGTTATTGCCTCAACATGTGATTAATAACATCACTCACAGCATGCCCTGTTATTATCAGATCTGTATTGCTGCCAGAGATAGTCACATCTCATACTGAGCACAGTAACCATTTGTCAGGATGTGTGTGCAAATATGTTAAGTTGAAAAAATGAAGAAATTTTTATCTACTGTTGTGCATGTTGCAGTTGTTTTATGTTCTGTATTCTTTACATTGTTTCTACATTACTATCACCTGTTCATACTGTTTTGTGGCAAAATAAACACAAACTTGCAAAATTTCCATCTGTTGCTTTAATTGTGTATTAAATTGCAAGGGAACCAGCTGGTCAGTCAGTCTCACAAAAGAATTGTTTCCTTTGTACTTGCTTTGTTTGTTTTGTACAAGGCTAGCCATGGCAGATGTTTCAGAGTGAGGCATCTAGTTCTGGCTCTTGTCAGCGTGCTGATCCTATGGCTTACAGTGTCTGTATCTGGAAGAAAGAAAGGAAAATGCTTTTAGTGAATAGAAGGAAGTGTGAGGAGCCCAGTCATCTTCAGGATTGTCATTAAGCATCATGGTTTGTGCTCTATAGAGATACTGGTAGAATTGGAGCTGTGAGGACCAGCTGTGAGTTGTGCCTGGATAACTCTGTTGGTAAGAGGATTACATGCAAAATTATAGGTTTCAAGTTTGAGTCCAAGTCAACCACACAGTTAAAATAACCAGGAAGTTTCCAAGATAGTGCACACTTCATTGCAGAATGAAAGTTGCAGTCTGGTCCTCAAATTAGGTTTATATTACAACCCCATACATAACACACCCATACAGAGTGACAGGGTAAGATTAAATTAATTACAGCATGTACAGAGGCATTTAAACAATCATTTTCCCTACTCTCCATATGTGAATGGAACAGAAAAAAAGTCTTTATAACTGGCACAGTGTGTAATACCCTCCGCCATGCTGTTTATAGTGGTTTGCAGAGCACATATGTAGATGTAGATGTAGATTGAGGCAACAATAGCTTTTTTAATTACGTACTTTTGAAGGATTGCAAGTGAGCCATTCTGTTTTATGCTTGATCTGCGTTAAAATTTCAATAGAAGTTGTGATGGATAAATTTTATTATGAAATGTACTCACAAATTGTGAATATGATTGTACATTGTCTGTACAGTTTACTGGTAACATATGAAAATTTGTGCCTGATGGGAACTGGAACCCGGATTTTCCACTTAACATGAGTGGTCACCTTAACCTCTTTGGCTATCCATGCACGACTTATGGCCAGACCTAAACTTCCATATGTCCTAGTGTCTACAACCCATAGTGCTCAAATACAAATTGTATGATTCCCACACAGCGAGAGACATTGTTTTTGCTTATTAGATGGCCTTGCTTGGGCATGAAATACAATACATGTTACTAGTAAATCATACAGCCTGTGTACATTTCATAATTTAATATGGCTGTCAATTGTCAGCACTGTCTGTTCCTTTGGACACGCATGTGCATCTGAAGGGAACTTGCATTGAACTATACAGACACTGTAAAATACAGACTGTGCCATACTGGATAAATTGTGTCTTTATGTTTAATTGAATACCATTATATTTTCTGATAAATCATAACCATGAAAATTTAAATTAATATAATTTTTAAATTTTATCACACATTACCAGGCATCTAAACACAGAACACACGCTAGATGACAGATCTACAGCACAGGCAAGAGTGCAGATGCAAGTTGTATCTCAGCTCGAGCTTCAGCTGCAGAAGGAGAGGGACAGGCTGCAAGCCATGATGCATCACCTTCATATGACCAAGCAACAAGCATCTCCCGAACCATTAAAAACAGAGGCAAGTGTAAGTTAGTACGAATCACCTTCTTATTCAGTGACAGCTTTAATTTACACCACTCTTAATATCAGTATGTCTGAAATTGAACAAGGTAGTGTGAATTGTAGTATTTGTTTCATACTAGCCAAATACCCGGTGTTGTCCAGGTATGTATTTATTCCAGTTTAGAAAGAGATGTAGACACGCACACACACACACACACGCACACACACACACACACGCACACACACACACACACACACACACACACACACACACACACACACAGATACAAAATTCAAGCTTTCGCAACAAACGGTTGCTTCATCAGGAAAGAGGGAAAGACGAAAGGATGTGGGTTTTAAGGGAGAGGGTAAGGAGTCATTCCAATCCCGGGAGTGGAAAGACTTACCTTAGGGGGAAAAAAGGATAGGTATACACTCGCGCGCACACACACACACATACACACACACACACACACACACACACACACACACACACACATATCCATCTGCACATACACAGACACAAGCAGACATTTTATCTGCTTGTGTCTGTGTATGTGCGGATGGATGTGTGTGTGTGTGTGTGTGTGTGTGTGTGTGTGCAAGTGTATACCTATCCTTTTTTCCCCCTAAGGTAAGTCTTTCCGCTCCCGGGATTGGAATGACTCCTTACCCTCTCCCTTAAAACCCACATCCTTTTGTCTTTCCCTCTCCTTCCCTCTTTCCTGATGAAGCAACTGTTTGTTGCGAAAGCTTGAATTTTGTGTGTATGTTTGTGTTTGTTTGTGTGTCTATCGACCTGCCAGCACTTTCGTTTGGTAAGTCACATCATCTTTGTTTTTAGATATATTTTTCCCACGTGGAATGTTTCCCTCTATTATATATATATATATATATATATATATATATATATATATATATATATATATAGTTGGACACATAGCATGTTATGCATAAATTTTCATCAAATGCTTTATGGTTATGTTTAAATGAATAACAGTAGTGTGCTATGAAATAACAATAGATTTAAAAGCATCAACTATAACTCTCTCTCTCTCTCTCTCTCTCTCTCTCTCTCTCTCTCTCTCACACACACACACACACAACACACACACACACACACACACACACACACACACACACACACACACACACAGACCACAAATAAGATGTTTTTTGCTACAGTGACTTTATGAGGTTTGATTGTACTGACTGCTGGTCATATATAGTCCTCGTATAAATTTTCCTGGACTTTTGAGCATCTTTCTGAAGGATACAGAGTTTTTTTTTTTTTCTAATGGGGATTCTGTGTCTGAAAATTAGACAAATGCTCAAACAAGAAGTAATATATTTCCCAAAATTAGCTTAAAATTGCTCTATCATATTTTTCAGTCATTGTGCAGCAAACTGAATGAAATGAAATAATGTTAAATAATTTGAATGATATTTCTGTCTCATGCTTTACTTCACACATGCTAGTCTGAGATATGTTAGAGCTGATATGCTGCTCTCAGTTCAAATTAGCAGGCACATTTTACAGGAAAACATTCAGTTTTGGTGGTAACTGTATATATGTCCAGAAAAATGTAGATTGCAGTAATATGATTAAATTTTGACTGTCTATATAGTGAAAGAAACAAAGAAGTCACTGTAGGTATCCTGTGAACACAGCCACTAGGCTGTTGCTTAGATTGTATAGAGCTATGAAATTGTGGGGGTTTTAATTGCTTTATTTCACCCATTCTTTCAAATAGCTTCAGACATTGTCTGTATGATTTAAAGGGCCAGTTGAGGAGTGAAACAGTTCTTGAGTGATTGCCAAACCATGAATTTATGCATGCAGGCCTGTGAACATGGCTGTTGCCACCCCTGTGGATATGTCTATTGTTATTGTGGAAGACAGAAAAGTCCACAGCATATTGAACACAAAGATTTAGTACAGAAGGAAACACTTGGTCACCAAGAATGTTGAAATAAGCATCCTGATTCATGTTCACAATAACCTGAATGAGTGTGCCCAAGACCAGGTATGAGAAACACCCCTGAAACATTGCAGAACCATCGCCAGTCTGAACTCTATGCTACACACACTGCAGTTTGACTCCTTATTAGATTGTCAGTCCACTCGGTACCTTGCATCATTTGAAAAGAGACAAAACTGTTCAGTTTCTGTGTTGTTTCATCAATTGTAGATGTGCAGCTTTAAGTGCTGCTGTGAGCAATGGAGGGCCTCTTGCATGATACCTGACTCCAAAAGATCATTGCCACCCTTTGCAATATTGCTCAGAAGCTGGTTAAGATGGGCAATCATCCACTGCCTGCAGCAATTCCTTTTGAGTCTGGACTCAAATGTCACTGACACCGCATGATACTTGTCTCCAGACCCTGTTGGTTAGGATTTTGTCTACAGCTACTGTTCTTATGCTGTGTTACTTGGTTGTCTGTGGTTACACCATTCATTGTAGACACAGTGGTCAATCTGAGTTGACACATCAACAAATTGGGCAACTTCATTCATGCAGTGGGCATATTGAAACACAATGCCTTGATTTTGCCATCCTGGCATGTTTCTACATCGATCCATTTTACTGCAATGATTCCATATGACCCACTGGCTCATGCATACAACTTCACTGCCATGACTTATATCAGCAGTGAAGACTCACATAACTGATTTGTAACAATACTACACCATTTTCCCTGCTCTAAAGTGATTATTGTGCTCTTTTTTTTTGGGGGGGGGGGGGGGGATGATATTTTGTCCATAAAGCTTATATAGGCATACACAATTTCATTTTTGCAGTGTGCATATGGAGTCAGCTCAGACAAAATACTGCATGTCAGTGTGTCATATGAAGTCCTGCAATGACAGAAAACATTGTTTTGTTTTTTGTTACAAACAATTTTTTTAATGAAATTTTATGTGTTCATTCTATAGAGTGGTCCCCAGTTAATGTAGCTCAATATCTGGTTAAACAATATTTATTAACAGGGCCAAATGAATACACAAAATAACCAGCACTCCAGCTGCTGCATGGTGGGAGTTGACAGCTTTGGGCAGTGGGGTGGGCTGGAGGGATGGCAAGTGAGATGAGGCAAACTGGGTGACTGGGTGGAGGAAATTTGGTAAGGGAAACGTGACAAACAAACATTTACCTGCCTTTCATTGTCTGCTGCTGTTGCTACTGACTGACAGAGGACAAGCCATGTAGCTTCTGTTCTAATACAGTGTGAACCATTTATCACATTCAAGACTTTTACAGAATGACCTGCTATTTCACAATCCATGTGCCTACTTCCCCTGCCTCATGTGCTGACCTGCACTGTACTATTTGCCAGTACCATGAAGCACTACTATGCAATTACTGCTGGGGTGCGGCTGATTATTTCTTTTGTAGCCCTCAATATTGCAGTAGACTAATATGGAATTGCTTTGTTGAATGGTCACAGAAAATAGCATTTTGTTTGTAACCACAAACAAACTGATGTTTTTTGTCAATGTTGGGTGTTACATACAACACATGATGTGTTATGTGCAGTGTTTCCCTGTTCTTCCATTTATAGCATTGAACATTGCAGAGACAGTGTTGCAAATATCTACAAAAACATCAAAGAGAATTTGCCTGGCAACTATTACAGGAGGCACCCAATATGTAACAGCCTATATAGTGTATACAAAACATAATGATGTGTAACACATAATGATTTACAAGAGTAATGTATTGTAAGGGAAGTCTTCACAATTTTGAGAGTCCGTAAGTTTCTTGACAGTGCCTGTGTTAGTCTTGAGCAAGAGTATACTTTCTGTTGTGTATCCTGAAGGTTCTTCTAT
Source organism: Schistocerca piceifrons (assembly GCF_021461385.2). Classification (NCBI taxonomy): domain Eukaryota; kingdom Metazoa; phylum Arthropoda; class Insecta; order Orthoptera; family Acrididae; genus Schistocerca; species Schistocerca piceifrons. The sequence continues at coordinate 85,490,905 of NC_060149.1, forward strand.
CTTTTGATCTGCATATGTTTGGGCATAGTTCATATTGTATCCTGTTATGAAGATATGATGATGTCTAATTTTCTGCCAGTTTATGAATACCAGTATCCCCTAGTTTGATCAGTAAAATAATTTGATTCATTGTGTCTTCTGGTCATCATATGTAGATAAAAAAGAGCCTAATTATTATATAGAAGATTTTTTTTAAATTCTTAATGCTCTGAAGAAATATGTTATTGTATGTAGTGACTGCTGTACTAATTTCTCGAAACAAAAATATTTGAAAAATTTGTGGTTACATATAATCATTTTAGTAGCTTTTCCCAAGAAAGCAACTATAACAAAATCTATACAAAACTCATGCAAATGGAACATTATAGGGATAAAAGAATCATGCCAAAATAAGATGAGATTGTAGTTATACAAGCAGACTAAACATTCTGATTTCCTTGAATACTGTAAATGACACACACAAATACAACTTATTTTAAAATAAAAAGAAAAAAAGGAAATAATAACAAAATAGAGAATTCCAGGAACAAAACTAAAGCCACCTGGAAAATAATCAGATGTGAAATTGGTACTAAATCATTTAAGCACAGTGTTATTAACTTGATTTAAAATAACAAATAATTTATAAAATGACATTATTCATGAATCCTGTAATACCTAAGGAATTGCCAAAAATTATGAAGTGGTTTCTGAATAGCTTTCCAGTGGTTATGAGGGATACCAGATATTACCATCAAAGCAGGTGTAACCTTTATTTTAGAACAATTAAAAGACTTTTCGACTTTGAAAGAAGCCTATTTTCAAATAATCCACAAACTGTGAATGTAAATGTATTACACAAGAAGAGTGACAAATTTAACATTGCTATCTTCAGACCCATATCAGTTTTTTGGGACTGCAGCAAAAATATTGAAGTGCAAGAAAGAAACAGCTTTGTTAAATAAAGAAATGCTGATAAATGAATCACAAATGGATTTCAGACCTAGCAAGTCCACCCAGTGCTCAAAGTTTGCATTTTTAAGGGAATATTAACATAATTATATAATAAACAATATGTTTCCGTTATATTTCTTGAACAGTGCAGATGATGTGCAAAAGCAAATCAGACATGGAGTTCCTCAGGAGTCTGTTCTAAGCATTGGCCAAATTCTTCTCTGTGTAAATGAATGGGTAGAATAAAAAAATGGTAGGACTGCAGTAAATTTTGCAGAGAACATAAATATTTTCATTAGATTACATGATGAAAATATCTGTTGGAATCTGCAATAGCTGACATATTGATTTTGAATTAACATGCTCCTCATAAAATCTTAAAAACTGTAGCAGTCAACCTTCACTCTACATACAACCCTCATCCTGAACTGTATCTATTTGTCATTGAAGGCAAAATTGCCACAACTGTTAGAAATACAAATTCTTAGGTATAATATTGAAGAAGAAATGAAAATAAAACAACACTGTACTTGGAACTATATCCTCATTCAAAATATGAGCAAATCATCAGTGGTAACATTGTTCATAGCAGTTTTTAGTCATCACTGATGTAACTTTTTTCTGGAGGAACATCACAGTTAGCATTTGGGCAACTTCATTCATGGAGTGGGCTATGGAAACACAATACCCTGATTCTGTCATGTTTCTACATCGATCCATCTTACTGCACTGATTCTATATGACCCACTGGCTCATTCATACCCACTTCACTGTCATGACTTACATAAGCAGTTGAGATTCACATAACTGCTTGGTAACAATACTACACCATTTTCCTGCTCTAAAGTGACTACCATGCTCTTTTTTTCTTGGGGGTGGGGGGTGACATTTTGTCCATCAAGCTTATTATTAATAGAGACAGTTGAACACACAAAATAACCAGCACTCCAGCTGCTGCATGGTGGTTTGTTGAGATTAAAGAGAATGAGTGGTAAAGCAAATTACATACATATATTTCTTATATAGAACATACATTTATTTATTTATTTATTTTATTTATCCATCCATTGACAATAAATATTGTATGGATGTTGTCAAGGGTACATGTAAGCCATTTCAAAGAAATGGGACACAAACAATATATACATAAAAAAGTACAAAACAAAATAATACAATGAAGTTAATAATAATACAATGAAATTAATATAGCCTATATACATCCCTGCTTGTTATTTTAAATGCATAGTCGGTTTTTCATAAGGCTTTAGTTTTGTCCTCCCTAAATGGCAAGTCCTTATATACACAACACTGCTTAAGTATATATTTACATCACACAACAGCTGTCCTTTAAGTATGTAAATGTAATGAATGATTAGGTAATGAATGATTAGGTACAGATAGAGTATTTTCCATTTTGCCTTTATAAATATCATCAGAAAAAATTTATTGACCTACATAGTCATTTACAGAATAAAAACATTGTTCTACTAGAAATTTTTTAAATTCTGCTTTAAATTTGTTATCATCTTCTAACTGCCTGATGTTGACTGGTAGTGTGTTGTACAGCTTTGCACTGATATGGCTCACATGCCTTTGTGTATTCATTCTTTTTGTTCACTGAGTATGGAGTGCTGCGCTACTATGGGTATTGTAGTTATGAAAGTCGGCATTTGTCTGAAAATCTGCAGTGTAGGTCCTGACATACAATACATATTTGTATATGTATAATAATGGTATAGTAAGTATTCTAAGCTTTTTGAATATGGGTTTGCAGTGTGTCTATGGATGACTGTGAGTTATTATTCGGATGGCTCTCTTCTGTAACAAAAAAATTTGTTTTAGACACCCTGTTGTGGATCCCCAAAATATTATTCCGTATGTGGCAAGAGATTGAAAATAGCTGAAATATGCTATTCTGGCACCCTCTGAGGTACAAACATTTGCAATAATTCTGAGGGCAAAACAGGCTGAATTAAGTATCTGTGCAAGTTTTATTACATGGTCATTAAAATTTAAGTTTTCATTCACACGAATCCCCAGCAATTTTGTGGATGTCATTCTGTCTAAGGCTTTGTCACCCCACACCAGATCGAGATTTACATTTTGACATCTTTTCCCAAACTGCATATAATTTCTTTTATTTACATTCAATGTCAACCTGTTTGCATTGAACCAAGATGGATGTAATTTAGTACTTTATCAGCAGTTGTACATCAAAATTGAATACATTTCAAGTGAAACTTAGACAGTAATTATTTGATCATTGCTTCTATTCTGTTTCTGAATATTTGGAGTGTCATAACAATTTAATTTAATTGATCAAATGTTGTTAGTAGTATTATTTTCCTCTGTACATTAATATTAAAATATTCATCATAGAGTCCCATTCAGTTACTGCTGTTGCATATGTTGGTTATATTATTCCATTGTTGTTTTATATCATAGTAGTGACGTTCCCTGGCTTTGCATAGATGGCGCTAAGTATCCATGACCAGACAACTTGTTTACAGTATATTGTGATATGCACAAACATCCATTGTAAATCAGTGTATCGATTAGTGAAAACCAAATCAAAAGCCCTGCAGTAGTTCCTGAAGCTAGCCATCATGTACAGACAGAAAATGTAGTGTGGGACTTGAATTTATAAGAGGTATAGATTCTGGCCAAGTTTCACTGCTCACTTGAGTTGCAGCAATTGTTACTTTACATTTTTACTACCAGATACTGATGACCAGCTTGTAGCTCCCATCATTGCCACAAGGTGTCACTCCAAACGCCAATTGCATGGAGCAGACAACAGTACATACTCTATGCCATCAAAAGTATCCGGACACCTGGCTGAAAGTGACTTACAAGTTCATGGCGCCCTCCATCAGTAATGCTGGAATTCAGCATGGTGTTGGCCCACCCTTAGCCTTGATGACAGTTTCCACTCTCGAAGGCATACTTTCAATCAGGTGCTGGAAGGTTTCTTGGGGAATGGCAGCCCATTCTTCATGGAGTGCTGCACTGAGGAGAGGTATCAATGTTGCTTGGTGAGGCCTTTCATGAAGTTGGCTTTCCAAAACATCCCAGAGGTGTTCTATAGGATTCAGCTCAGGACTCTGTGCAGGCCAGTCCATTACAGGGATGTTGTTGTCATGTAACCGCTCCACCACACACCGTGCATTATGAACAGGTGCTCAATTGTGTTGAAAGATGCAGTGACCATCCTTGAATTGCTCTTCAGCAGTGGGAAGTAAGACGGTGCTTAAAACATCAATGTAGATGTGTGCTGCAATAGTGCCATGCAAAACAACAAGAGGTGCAAGCTCCCTCCATGAAAACATGACCACTGAATTTTTCTGTTGGCACTTCACATGCTGGCAGATGATGTTCACTGAGCATTCACCATATCCACACCCTGCCATTGGATCGCCACGTTGTGTACCATGAGTTGTGACTCCACTCAATGTATTTCCACTGTTCAATTGTCCAGTGTTTACGCTACGTACATAAAGGAAGGTGCCGTTTGGCTTTTCTCATCTCCTGCCTAACTGTCATAGTACTTACAGTGGATTCTGATGCAGTTTGGAATTCCTGTGTGATGGTCCAACCTCTTCAATTGTTGACAGTCTCTGTTAGTCAACAGACGAGGTTGACCTGTATGCTTTTGTACTATACAGGGTGTTACAAAAAGGTACGGCCAAACTTTCAGGAAACATTCCTCACACACAAAGAAAGAAAATATGTTATGTGGACATGTGTCCGGAAACGCTTACTTTCCATGTTAGAGCTCATTTTATTACTTCTCTTCAAATCACATTAATCATGGAATGGAAACACACAGCAACAGAACGTACCAGCGTGACTTCAAACACTTTGTTACAGGAAATGTTCAAAATGTCCTCCGTTAGCTAGGATACATGCATCCACCCTCCGTCGCATGGAATCCCTGATGCGCTGATGCAGCCCTGGAGAATGGCGTATTGTATCACAGCCGTCCATAATACGAGCACGAAGAGTCTCTACATTTGGTACCGGGGTTGCGTAGACAGCAACTTTCAAATGCCCCCATAAATGAAAGTCAAGAGGGTTGAGGTCAGGAGAGCGTGGAGGCCATGGAATTGGTCCGCCTCTACCAATCCATCAGTCACCGAATCTGTTGTTGAGAAGCGTACGAACACTTCGCCTGAAATGTGCAGGGGCTCCATCGTGCGTGAACCACATGTTGTGTCGTACTTGTTAAGACACATGTTCTAGCAGCACAGGTAGAGTATCCCGTACGAAATCATGATAACGTGCTCCATTGAGCGTAGGTGGAAGAACATACTGACGAAACTAAAATGATCTCTAACATGGAAATTAAGTGTTTCCGGACACATGTCCACATAACATCTTTTCTTTATTTGTGTGTGAGGAATGTGTCCTGAAAGTTTGGCCGTACCTTTTTGTAACACCCTGTATGTGTCCCTTCACATTTCCACTTCACTATCACACAGGAAACAGTGGACCTAGGGATTCTTAGTAGTGTGGAAATCTCACATACAGATGTATGACACAAGTGACACCCAATCACCTGACCACTTTTGAAGTCTACGAGTTCTGCAGGATGCCTTATTCTGCTCTCTCATTCTACGAGTTCTGCGGGATGCCTTATTCTGCTCTCTCATGATGTCTAATGACTACTGAGATCGCTGATACAGAGTATTTAGCGATAGGTGGCAGCACAATGCACCTAATATGAAAAACATATGTTTTTAGAGGTGTCAGATACATTAGATCACATAGTGTATATAATACACTCATCATCATCATTTAACAGTTTCAGTTTCCTGGGAACTGGTAATGAGTCTCTTGCACATTTTCCTGTCCAAATACACATGTTCACGGAGAACATCGTCCACTGTCCATCCTCTGGTCACTAGATCAGCCTTAATCAAGTCCATTCATTGGGTTCAAAGTCTTCCATGAGGTCTTTTCCCATCCACCTTTTTTTCCAAATTTATTTTTGCTGTTCTTGTTGGTTCCGTTCTCTTCACATGACCGTACCATCAAAGTCTAGATGTGCCAATTTGATCTAATAGGGATGACTTTATTCTGGCTTCTTTCCTCGCCTCCTCATTCCTTAACTTGTCCATCTTGGTCTTCTGGATGGTGGATCTAAGAAATTTCATCTCTGATGCTTACAGCCTGGATGATTCTCTTTTTTTGAGGGTACATGTTTCCATACCATAGGTCAATATTGGTATGAAATAGCTATTGAACATCATCAGTTTTGGAATCAAGTCATCCCATAAAAGTGATCTTGCTGCAAACAATAAATTATATACAAAAATCTTCATTGTGAATCAGTCTGTCCATTAGAGAAAACCATATCAAGATCCCTACAGTAGTTACAGAGATTAGCCATAGTAAACAGACAGAAAAACACAGCAGGAGACTTTAATTTATAATATCTAAAGATGTACAAGTATTGTACTATCTCAGGATTTGCTGGGCCAGTAATAAATACATATACAAATAAAATGAATATAAATGAATTTAACTTTTGCTGATATTTATTCATTGTAGTCAATGCATTTTATTTTTTTTAATCTGACCCATTATGGTTGTTGAACCTGTCACTGTGGCTAAAGTAGCAGTTGCTTTGTATTAATATTCCAACTAGTCACTTCATTATGCTTTCCAAAAACATTTATTTTTCCAAGCTGCTGAAGGGGCATCTTCAGATAGTTGATACTTATAGGCCCTGGTATAAAACATGTTGTGTCTTTAAATATTAATGACCTTCAGTGGCTTGAAAACTAGCTAATGAAAAAATTAATGTTTTTGAAAAGCATTATAAAATGAGTGGTTGCAGTATTAATATAAAGTACCTAGTAGCCAATATAGTCCACCTCTGTAGCTGAGTAGTCAGCATAGATGGCTGCTATATGGAGGACCCGGGTTAGATTCCTGGTACCGCCAAGGATTTTTCCTTGGTGGGAGGACTGGTATGGGGTGCACTCAGCCTCATGTTGCCAATTGAGGAACTACTTGACCAAGTAGTAGTGGCTTCATGGTCTGGAAAGTCTGCAAAATGACTGGGAGAGCAGTGTGCTGACCACATACCCCTCCATACTGCATCCACATGATGCCACAAGGCAGTGGATGATGCAGCAGCTAGTAGATATCCCTTGGGCCTTCATGGTCTGCCAATGGGCTTATTTAAAGTAGTCAGTATAGTAACCAAACAATGGAGGTAATTTGATTTTTAATATAAAAAATAATTTTATCATCTGAATTACCTAAGTCTTTGCTATTATGAAACAGTTATGCTGTTTGGTAAGTTTTAATGAATTAAAGCAGTGACAGCATATTACTGTATAGGCTGCCTCTATAAAACCTACCCAAGAATTTATGAAACTAGGGTAAAATATTCAAAAGAATCGTTCCTTTTCATAAATATTCCCACTATTTATACTACTATTCTATTCAAAACAATTGTCAATTAAATGAGTGTTATTTCAGTCATTCTGACCATTAAATGCAGATTCATCCTTCATTTTATGTCATAGACTAACATTTAATTGTTAAAATACTTGCTTTTGTACTGTATATTGTTACCAATACTGTGTTACTTATTTTAATAAATTTCTATGAAGAATATCCAAAAATCTTTCAGAATTTCAATAAAAAAACAATTTTTTCTAAGAACATTGTTTATACTATTTTAGTTTTAAGTTCCTAGGTAATACATGTGATTTCAGAAATTCATATTGACACTCTCTACTTGTTCTGTTTCAGACGGGGCCAAATCTATCAAAACTTAACCTTTCCTCTGTTCTCCTTAACCAACCCCCACACTCAATGCCATCTTCAGTCAGTCAGCCTGTTTCTATGTCATCTCTGGTGTCTGCAGTCCGATCTCCAATTCTCCAGCCTCCTACTCCAAACATTAGTGGACCAATCAGAAGGCGAATAAGTGATAAATCTGCTCTGTCACTTGCTGGAGGTTAGTTGCTACACTTATTTGATAAGATATTTTTGAAATGTAGGTTTCAAAAAGTAACAAAATATAGAAAGTAGGAAACTGAATTAAATGGTATTTATAGATGTAACACACATACAGGTACCTAGCAAAACAGTGGTGTGCATGAACAGAGACAGAAAGTCATTTCATAGTAGGTTTTGTCCCCTAGAGTGCAATGCCAGTACTTGCACAATGTTGACTTTCTTGTCAGATCTTGTGGCAGGTACACCTCACTTTCAAAAATAATGATGTATTTTGATTTACACTATTGTTCAGTTATCAGCCTAGAAAACTCCATGAAAAAATGAATAGTGTAGATGAATTGATTGTTATGCTGAAATAGTAGCTTCATTATTATAACCAATCAGCAGATATTTTTACTCTGACAAACTAGAACATTATAAAGACATTTATAACTGAGAAACTTTATGAGCTATGGATCAGTTTGCAGCTTCATTGTTAGTACATAAAAATACAGTACATAATATGCTGTACAGTCAAATTAATGTGACCACCTGTCAAAAGCACAAATAACCACCTTTGCAGTGTTGACTGCTGGGAGATATGCAGGAAGAGGGTCATTGAGATTCTGGAAGGTTTCAACAGTGATGTGGAGCCATACCAACTCCACTGCCATGGCCAACTGTGCTAGGTTTGTCAGTTGAGGATCCATGGTGTGAACAGCCTGATTGAGGTGGCTCCACAGATTCTTGATTGTATTGAAACCCGGAGAGTTTGGTGGCCAGAGAGTATGGTAAACTCATCTCAGAGCTCTTTGAGCCATGTATGTACACTAAAAGCTGTGTGACACATTGCATTGTCCTGCTGGTGAGTGCCATCATGACAAGGAAAAACAAACTCCATGTAGATGTGGACATATGAACATATTCCTCAAGGATAGATGCATAATTTTGCTGATATATTTCACCTTCCAGAATCTTGAGATCATCCAGGGAATGCCATGAAAACTTTCCCAGACAATAATGTATGCAAAGTATTTGTTTTCAGACATTTCATGCTACACATCCATCAGCCATCTCTCCAGTGTACCATGAAACATGATTTATCTGAAAAATACATCTGTCACCACTTAGTGGATGTCAACTTGCAATACTGGCATACAAACTCCAGCCTTCATCACCAATGAATAGCCATCAGCATGGGTACATGAACCAGGAGCCAACTGCAGAGGGCCATACGCAGCAGCATTTCCTGAAGAGTCTTGAAGAGGCACTGTTCATAGTTCTTTGGTTTATCTGGGTGGTCTGATGCTCAACCATCACACATCTGTCTCCAGTACACATCTCCACAGCTGTCATTCATCCCTGTCAACCTATGGCCCATGATACACCACAGTTGCTTTGGCACCAGTTATGGATAGTGCCATTTTGCCATGCACAGTATACTTTAACTATGGTGGCACATGAACATTTTACAGAATTAGCAATTTCAGAAAGGCTTCCACCCTTGGGCTGAAAGCCAATGATAATGCCCTTTCGAATGTCATATAAATCACTTCATTTCCACATTACTACAATGACTGCACTGTTTTCCATATCCCCGACACACTCTATATACCCTCCCCTATTAGTGCTGCGACCTGATTTCTGTGAGTGGTTGTTGCATGTTGACATTGAACATAGGCAGTGGTCACATTATTGTGACTGGACTGTGCAAATGCAGCACATATTGTTATGCAGTGTGCATTACTACAGAAATCTTAAAAGCTATTAACAACATCAATCATATCAAAGAATTATTTAGTGTTGTGTAATGAGATTTTTAGTAGCCTTGTGTGCAGCTTATCTTTAAAATATTTACTGCCTGGACTGAGCTGAAAGATTTACTTTATTAAGATTCTGAATTGATTCATATAGCGAGAATATAGTTTTCTTGATATTATGCACCTTCTTATATCCATACATGTCTGAAAGAACAGACACAATTTCAGTTCTGGAGCCATTATTAATAATTCGAGACACAAAGGAATGAATAACATTAGATTTTGGTGGTCATTGATTTAAATGAATGAGGAAAGTTGTAAACTTTTGCCGGACTGAGATTCAAACCCAGGTCTCCTGCTTACTCGGCATTTGCACTGACCACTGCGCCATCAGGACACAGTGGTCATCACAACTGCATGGCTAGGGTAGTGTATCTGCCTAGTAAGCAAGAGACCCAGGTTCGAATCATGGTCCAGCACATATTTTCAACTTTCCCTATTGATTTAATGTCGTTAATACCTTAGTGTCTTGATTTATTTTATCCAACTCAGCGTTATGTTGATCAACTTACTCCCTGACAACAAGCTCTGCAATAATGTTTTAACATAGCTTATCAAAATATAAATGGATAAATTCACTATTGTAAGTCTGATAAACAGAGGACGACAGTCTCCATATGGAAATTTTTCACAAATTAAACACACTTTAAAAAAAAAAATTCATTATTTGAAAGGAATGTTCCCATATAACCATGCTAATTATTTGTAATGCTGAAACAGTTAAAAATAGATACTCAAAAAATTGAACAGTTACCACATCACTTAGACTCCACATGAGGTATGATGGCTGGGATATTTTACACAGACGTAGTTGATATGTACTTCTCATTGGGGTTTGGAGTCAATATGCACATGTAAAATACTTACAGGTTTAGTTTCATGTGTCCCTTGATGATTCCAGTATGAGATTTTGTATTTTGTTTGGATTACATACGTCTCTATTAGGGTCAACCACATAAAAACAGATGGAGTATTTTTTTGTTGTTGTCAGATTAAGATCTGTAATTATACAATATGTGATAAGTAATTCATCAGCAGTGTGACTTATGACATATGTAATGAGATAAATAATCGATTCTTTTAGTGTAAAAAGAGTGTCAGGGCATAGGTACCTGTGGAATATCGGGACAGATTTCATCTAAGGAGTAGTATTTATTTTGACTGAAAGGAATTGTTTTGTTTTGTCCAAAGAAGTAATCACAGCTAATATGGACTTAAATACTGCATTAATCTCCTGCTTACAAATCCACATTTTGTTTGGTAAACAGTTGTATTTCATTGCATCATAGTCACTTGTACATCACTGAACATAGACGAAACTAACTGTTCACTCGCAAATCACATAATTCCTGTAGATTGTAATGAGGTGGTGTGCAAGCCTTGAGAGGGATTCAGTTACACTTGAGATGTGCACAAGAGTATGAAAACTAAGTGGAGTGTGAGGTCTGGGATAGCAACTTGAATTCATCTTATTCCAGTGGGAAGTACTGTTTTATTACTTTTGTTTTGTACTTTGAAACACCTGATATTTCCACTGCAACATGCATTACTGAAAGCTACACTGTTGTTGCTGTCTATTCTTCTTATGGTGTCATTATTATTGGATAAAGCATGGAGCATCAGCAGTTAATAGTAGTTTCATAATTATTTGTTCACTTTGAGTATATAACAACATGGGAACATTCCATCCATCAAAATATGTTCTTTGTCAAAATTATTTAAAGCAGCAGATTTAGCACACATAGGCAAGCCAAATGAACTGCACATGTCCCCAACACCTGCATGCATAGTTTTTCCATTACTTGAGTCATGTTAGTTGGTTGGTTTGGGTAGTAAAGGGACCAAACTCCAAACTGCTGGGTTATCATCAGTCCCTTGTTGTATGGCAGGTGTGTGTGTGGGGGGGGGGGGGGGGGGGGGGGGGTGAGGAGGGGAGGGGTGCATTTAATTTAGATTTATCTGTTTACCTAAAATGTTCAATGACAACAAATGACTCATTCAATCATTCAGAACAGTCTTCAGCAGTGTGCTTTTTAAGAGAGCAAGACCAAATTAATGTTAATGGCATCATCTCATGCTATTATATTGCAGAGCATGCTATCTTTAACTGTATGCTTAACCATATGTATATCATTCTCCCCCAATTGCTCTGTGCCTTATTCAACACTACTATCTAGAACTCACACAGAGAGATTCTTATGTTAGTCGTGTTCAAAAAGTAACAGGAATTTTGTAATTTTTCATTTTTTATTAGTCCAGTTTGCACAGTTGTTTCATTGTTGCATTGGTAAACATGCCTGAAGAGTATTCAGAGGATATCTTAATCACACTTGCATAAACCTGTCTTCAATTAACTCACATCGGAAAGTTCTGTAAAAGGTAGCAAGCTAAATATTTGGAGGAAATAGAAATAACCACATATTTGAGAAAACATCCTGACATTATTTTGAATGAACAGACCCAACCTAAAGAAACAAAAAATTGGAAATTTACTAATATTTTCATAAATTTTTTGTGGTGAAATATATTTCTTTATGTGGACATTCTGTTAACATGTATAATATACTTTAGAAATGAAATTACGGTATATATCTATCAAATAAGCAACTCAGTCAATATGTTTGGATGTTAAGCACATTGGTATTGACAAGCATGTGGGGGGAACATGTTGCAAAGGTCGGTGATGCGCCTGAAATGTGGGAGATTAAACAACAAAATATGTGTTTTTGAATCTTTGTTTTGAAAAGGGTGGAAGGAAGATTGGGTTTAATGCTCTGTCAACATTAAGTCATTATAGATGGAGCACAAGCTCAAATTGTGTCATGGATGGGGGAGGAAATTGGCTGTGCCCTTTTATCCTGGCATTTGCTTGGAGTGATTTAGGGAAATCATGGGAAACCTAAATCTGGATGGCCAGACATGTGTTTGAACTATCATCCTCCCTAATATCAGTTTCCTACATGCTATATTTAATTAATTGGAAATGTGGTAAAATATAGTTCAATAATGTGATGTTTGCCTATAAATTAGCAATTACAGGTAAGTGACAGTGACATGAATGAATCACCACTTCCTCTCAATATTACAAGTGCTTTGTTTTGCTTTTCCCATTTCCCTGTGCAATATGGCACTCTGGACAAAGCCTGACATCTAGTGCCAGTGCAGTTATTTGTTACTAAAGCAGCTCCTGAAGAATTGTTAAATTCTGATATTGTGTGACAATCGGATAGTGCATGGGCTTCCCTCTCAACACTTTGTGCGTAAAAAGTATGGCACGTACAGAACGTGCAGTGACTACTGGGCATTGAATGCCCAAATGGTACCTGACAGGTATCCAATTGTTAATATTCAACACTTTGCCCACTTGTTAGCTGGTACCTCCATATTTAGAATTATTGACTGTGAAAAGGCATATCTGCAGATTCCGATGGCACCAGAAGACATCTCCAAAACCACCGTCATTACTCCTTTTGGGCTGTATAAATTCCTGAACATGCCATTTGGATTAAAAAATGATGCCCAAATTTTCAGCATTTCATTGATTGGGTCCTCAGTCATTTTCCATTTTGCACCCTGTACTTAAACAATATACTGATTTTCGCTCTTCAGGTGAACAGCATGAAGAGCACTTGCACTTAATCTTCAGTCTGCTGAAGACATTCAGAAAGGGCATAAAAAGGGACAAATTCCAGCTATGCAAGCAGGAGGCTGTGTTCTTTGGCCACTTGATGATATGGGACGGAATCAGACTTACATAAGAATGTACAGGACTCATCACATGGACACCACACCCAACAATGTGTCATGAAGTTCATAAACTTCTTGGAGTGATAAACATTTATATGCATCACAGCTCAAATTGCAAATAAGCATACACCTCTAACTAATGCCTAGGCAGATAAAAATACTCAGGGTAAACAGCCTCTGCAGTGGATCCCAGAGATGTGACATGCATCTGACACTATCAGAAATTGCCTTCACAGAACCATTACTTGGCACACCATTCACCTTCCGAGCAGCTGTCCATAATGATAGACACCGACAAAACCACAGTCAGGTCAGTCCTGCATAAACAGTAGAGCACCAACAACAACTGCTCCAATTCTTTTCACAGAAACTCACCAAGCCCTAAAAAATGTGTCAGCTTATGACCATGGACTTTTGGCTCTGTACAAAGCCATGAGACACTTCTGTGAGGACACTGAGTGATGGCTGCTAACTACACTCCTGGAAATTGAAATAAGAACACCGTGAATTCATTGTCCCAGGAAGGGGTCAGATACATCACATGATCACACTGACAGAACCACAGGCACATAGACACAGGCAACAGAGCATGCACAATGTCGGCACTAGTACAGTGTATATCCACCTTTCGCAGCAATGCAGACTGCTATTCTCCCATGGAGACGATCGTAGAGATGCTGGATGTAGTCCTGTGGAACGGCTTGCCATGCCATTTCCACCTGGCGCCTCAGTTGGACTAGCGTTCGTGCTGGACGTGCAGACCGCGTGAGACGACGCTTCATCCAGTCCCAAACACGCTCAATGGGGGACAGATCCGGAGATCTTGCTGGCCAGGGTAGTTGACTTACACCTTCTAGAGCACGTTGGGTGGCATGGGATACATGCGGACGTGCATTGTCCTGTTGGAACAGCAAGTTCCCTTGCCGGTCTAGGAATGGTAGAACGATGGGTTCGATGACGGTTTGGATGTACCGTGCACTATTCAGTGTCCCCTCGACGATCACCAGTGGTGTACGGCCAGTGTAGGAGATCGCTCCCCACACCATGATGCCGGGTGTTGGCCCTGTGTGCCTCGGTCGTATGCAGTCCTCATTGTGGCGCTCACCTGCACGGCGCCAAACACGCATACGACCATCATTGGCACCAAGGCAGAAGCGACTCTCATCGCTGAAGACGACACGTCTCCATTCGTCCCTCCATTCACGCCTGTCGCGACACCACTTGAGGCGGGCTGCACGATGTTGGGGCGTGAGCGGATGACGGCCTAACGGTGTGCGGGACCGTAGCCCAGCTTCATGGAGACGGTTGCGAATGGTCCTCGCCGATACCCCAGGAGCAACAGTGTCCCTAATTTGCTGGGAAGTGGCGGTGCAGTCCCCTACGGCACTGCGTAGGATCCTACGGTCTTGGCGTGCATCCGTGCGTCGCTGCGGTCCGGTCCCAGGTCGACGGGCACGTGCACCTTCCACCGACCACTGGCGACAACATCGATGTACTGTGGAGCCCTCACGCCCCACGTGTTGAGCAATTCGGCGGTACGTCCACCCGGCCTCCCGCATGCCCACTATACGCCCTCGCTCAAAGTCCGTCAACTGCACATACGGTTCACGTCCACGCTGTCGCGGCATGCTACTAGTGTTAAAGACTGCGATGGAGCTCCGTATGCCACGGCAAACTGGCTGACACTGACGGCGGCGGTGCACAAATGCTGCGCAGCTAGCGCCATTCGACGGCCAACACCGTGGTTCCTGGTGTGTCCGCTGTGCCGTGCGTGTGATCATTGCTTGTACAGCCCTCTCGCAGTGTCCGGAGCAAGTATGGTGGGTCTGACACACCGGTGTCAATGTGTTCTTTTTTCCATTTCCAGGAGTGTATATTCACTGACCATCAACCACTGGCACACATAAAAAACAACCCCGGTAAGAACTACATTGTTTGCCACTTCTGTCATCTGAATTACATTTGGCAATTTCCTGTGGGAATTTGCCACATTAACAGTGGGTGCCAACTTTCTGTCTTGGATAAAGATGCTAAGTGCTACAATGTGCTTTAGTGAAATAGCGAAGGAACAAAAGTTGGGTCAACAAGGTAATAGTACTATTGGTGGAGATCAACACTGGGTTAACTGTGGAACCATTACAGATTCCTGGCACAGACACTGATGGTGTAGTACTTCCCAACACAGAGTGTGTCTGCTGGTGCCATTAATGTTCTGCAGTGCAATTTTTGACAACCTATGTAACCGTTGAATCAAAACACCTTCAGCCATCTAAATTTTCAGTTGTTATTTCATTTGAGCAACCAGTTTCAATGCTACATTACACGATCTTCAGGCTCCCTGACTGACATATAGGAAGAATTCCACCTCTGGTCCAGTCAAAATAGGAGTCAGCATTCAGTGACTGGTATCCATAGATTTATTCTTGACTCAGTGATTCCTTTGACCATCACTTGCCGACTGTTGGTCTGACAGTGATAGCTTGTCACAATCAGCAGCTTGTCATACTACCAAGTTAATCACAGAGCATTTTGTGTGGCCCATTGTTAAAACCAACTGCAAAAATGTTCACAGTAGTTGCAATGGCTGCCAGTGCAGCAAAGACGGGTGCCATGCCTACCCACAACACTGAAAATACAAAATTCCTAAAGGAAGACTACTACACCTGCACATGGATTTGGTGGGTCCACTATCAGAATCAAATTATTTTCACTATTTATTATCAACCATAGACAGAGTGGCACACTGGATGGAAGCAGTTCCACTTGTGGACATGACAGTATGACAGCCTTCCTAAAGATGTGGACTGCACATTTTAGCTGCTCCACATCGACAATCACTGACCGAGGCTGACACTTTGAGTCCTACCTGTTCATAGAGATATGCAAATTGGGTAATGTCCAACAGTTTTGAACTACGGCGTACCACCCTCTGAGTAATGGCCTTGTTGAACGCTGCACTGCACTGCACTCTTAAGGCTGCTCTCACATGTCATTCCACGCAGTGGACAGTGTTGCTGGGCCTGCATACTGCCTACATAAAAGATTTTCAGTTTACTTAGCAGACATTTTGTGTGGCAAATGCCTGGGTCTGCCCTCTGATTTTCTGACTACTCTGTCCCAAGTTCTGACCAACGGTGAGTTACCAGAATTAGTAACAGTGGTGAAAGGGTGCAACAACATATCGCTCATATCCGTAGAGCCCCTCCTCAGGTGCAGCTAATATTTGTCCACGAGGCATTGAAGGACTGTGGGTGTATCATGCTGCATGATGACACTATATGGGCAATCCTACAACAGTCACACTCTGGACTTCATAAAGTGCTACAGTGTGATTATTACACATTCATAATATTATTGAATGGCAAGCCCTTGACGACTGAAACTGGTTTGAGTTGTTGTGCGAGATGGCCTCAGATCTACCTCTCATACACTATCCACTGGATTTCATCTCAGTTCTTGTCCCCCAGTGCTTGAAACAATGCTGACTATGCCCCTCACTCACATTACAACTGGGCTTTCAGGACTCAGCTCTACCTGCCTCAGTACCTACAGGAATAATGGTACCATTACCTCCACCTTACCTAGCACTGGTACTCCTTACTGGAGGGGAATGGGGACAATAGCCTGAAAAGACTGATGTTACATCTGAAGTCAGAGACTAAAGAACGAAATGTGTGTGTCTTTATATCTTTGTTTTAAGTCATTTGTTCAGTCTATTCATTCTATCTGTCTTAAGCTCACGACATATTTCGGTATTTTTGCATTGTCATGTAGTGACTCCTGAGCAATTTGCATTTGACACTGTCTTGTTCAAAATTCAACAATTTAGAGACAATTGGTGTCTGGTATTTGTGCTAATAAAATGTTGTAATTTTGTAGCAACAATATGCAAGTGTTATTGCACCTACTTATGTGAATCGAATTTCTCACAAGTACATAATATCCCAAATTAATATGCTGATTAAAACTGTCATGTAATTTGATAATTATATAACTGTTATTGGCGAATGTCTTTGGTATGTTCTAAGAGGCTAAGGCAAGTTAAGTTACATTAGAAATAGCAGTCACATTAATGAAATACTATACATGAGAGATAAATATATTTTGAAAGATTGCCTTCTGTAATGCTGATGCTGCTTATGATGAGCATGCACCCAATACTAGTCTGGCAAATTCCCAATACCGGTACAGTGTTAATCATATCAGATATTCAATGTGTTGAAGCTGTCAAAAAGGTTAGATGTGCTTTGGCAGTGAAAAATGGAGCAGAGAATTTGTGTTAAATTTTGCTATTAAATAGAATGAAATGCAGTCAATATTGCTTTTTGAGTTTGCTATGAGTAAAACAAGATTTTTGAGAGGCATAAGTGTATTGAAGAAGACCTCGAAGATGGTGAAGATGACAAGCACCCTGGTTGCCACAGCACATTATCAGCCAATGGAAGCCTGGAAAAAGTGAAAGAAATAATTAAGAACAGTCACCAAATCACAATCAGAGCAGTCATCAATGATGCTGAAATATCGGTCACCTCACGCTATGAAATTTTTTGGATGTTTTGGGTATGAAATGTGTTGCAGCAAAATTTGTCTCAAAATTGTTGAATTTTGAACAAGACAGTGGCAAATGCAAATTGCTCAGGAGTCACTACATGACAATGCAAAAATACTGAAATGTGTCATCAGTGGCAGTGAATCATGGGTTTATGGATATGATGTCAACACTAAGGCTTGGTTGTTCCACTGAAATCATTGTGGATTGCCAACACTGAGAAAAGCTTGACAAGTACAGTCAAATGTGAAAGTTAGACTGATCACCCAGAACATTGTAACCACTGACCCACTATTGATATAAACCCATCCAGGTGATAGCACTGGCACCTGGTGAGGAATGACTGTTAGTCAGACACACATACGGTGCACATAGTATCAGTGAGCATGCTGTCCATGTATAGAATGGAGAAAATGCACAGTCTATCTGACCGAGGGCTGATTGTGATGGCCCAGAGGCCATGAGCGTTTCAGAAACTAAACAACTTTTTTGGCGTTTGAGGAGTGCTGTGGTGAGTGTCTTTAACATGTCAAGAAACCGAAGTGAAACCACATCCAGACGTCGTGTTGGATGTCATAATCTGGGCAGACTGGTAAAACAGGACAGGCAGTGAACTGTGACAGAACTTATCTCAGACTTTAATGCTTAGCAGAGAACAAGTGTGTCTGAACACACAGTGCACCAAACATTCGTAACGATGGGCCTCTGCAGCTGATGACCTATGCGTGTGCCAATGTTAACACCACAACATTGCAACTATGACTGAAATGGGCATGTGACCATCAGCACTGGGCAATGGTGCAGTGGCAGAGTGTTGCACAGTCTGACGAATCCCTATACCTTATTCATCATGTCGATGGGAGGTTGCAGATCTGTCCCCTACCAGGGGAACAGCTCCTCGACCCCAGTACTGCGGGTCAGAGACAAGCTGGCGCAGCTCCATTATTCTCTGGGGAACGTTCATGTGGGCATCCGTGAGTCCAGTGTAGCTCGTGCAAGGCACCGTGATGACCAAGGAGTATTGTACACTGGTTGCAGACCACGTACACCCCTTCATGACAATCATGTTTTCTGAAGGCCGTGGCATTTTTCAACAAGATAATGCACTGTGTCACAACACCAGGAGTGTGATGAAGTGGTTCAAGGAACACTGTGGTGAGTTCCAATTGATGTGCTGGCCCCCCAACTCACCAGATATGAACTTGATCGAACACATCTGGGATGAGATTGAACGTGGCATCAGAGCTCATCGTCCCCCTCCCTAGAATTTATGGGAATTAGGTGACTTGTGTGTGCACGTTGGTGTCAGCTCCCTCCAGTGACCTATCAAGGCCTCATTGCTTCCATGCCATGATGTGTTGCCATTGTTATCCATGCCAAACATGGCCACACCTGCTATTAGGTAGGTGGTCATAATGTTCTGGCTGATCACTGTGTTCTTAAATTTTAACAGCATAGTGTAACATGAGTTCTTGCCACCAGCTCAACTGATCAATAAATATACTACTTTCAAGTTGAACACTGTTTGTGTGAAGCAATCTGAAAAAATTCTTGATTTGCGATGAAAAAATTCATGGCCTTTGCACCACGATAATGAACCTGCTCACACTTTGTTGCCTGTTCATGGACTTTTGGCAAAATACAATACTGCAATGACACCTCTGTCTCCATATTCACCAGATATTGCACAATGTGACTTTTTTGTTCCTAAAAATAAAGAAACCTTGAAAGGTTCTTTACCTTATAAGCAAGATGCGATTAAAAATACATCACTGAGAGAGCTACAAGGTATCCCAAAGATCAAGTTCCAAGAGTATTCTGAGGATTGGTTAAATTGCTGGCATAAGTGAATAATATCTAATGGAGACAATTTTGAAGCAGATAACATTGATGTAGATGGAAAAAACATTCTTTCCAAAAAACAAACAAAAAAACTCTTATTTTATGATCACACCACTTACTTGTCTTTACTCACTAAGCAAGAGATAACTTATGTAGGCAATACTTGATTTTCTGCATTGATATTTTATGATACTTGATCAAAATTAAAAGTTGTTTAACCAGCAGCTTGTTGGTTCTTTGAACATTAATCAGATTTACCTGTAATTGCCTCATTATGCACATGCTTTTTTTGTATCATCTTCAGTGATATTAGATTGTTTATTTGTCCACAAGTGACTAATTATTTACTTAGCATATGGCTTACAGAATTATGGTTTACAAGTACATACATTAAATTGTACAAAGTAAGATAATATGAAACAGTAAATGTATATGCCACTTCCCATCACAGTTGTATATACAAAGACTCCAAATGCTACAGGTCATGTGTCTGCAAAGTCTTTCTAAGTATCTGTGAATTTTATTTTTAGGCAGTCATCCAAAATGTGATCCAGTGTTTGTTCCAATATTCCACAGTCACATTGAACACCATCTATCATTCTCCATTTATGTAGTGTTGCTTTGGTCATGACATGACCAGTTGTGATATGGTTCAGGAGATCCATATTTTTCTTGCTAGGTTCACTCCTGGGGGTTAGGTGGTCAGATCTGTTTTACCTGTCTTCTCATGATGATGGAAAGATGTCCACTGATGTCTCCATTCTTCTCTCAGGTCATAGCTTCCTGGAGTAAGTTGGCCATTGTTTGCCTGGATTGGTTCTTTAGATATTAGTCACATGCATGGTAAATTGTTCAGTGTGTCATGAATTGGTAAGTCTCTGGATTTTTTGAGTTTCATTATTCATGTGTTATTGTTTGTTGTCATCAGAGATTGGTGGAGCAGTACTGATGAGTACTAACTGTCAGGGTATTGGTGTGCATTTAAGAGTTCCTGTCATGATCCTCATTGTGTCATTTAGATGGATACGTATTTTGTGGACATAGCCACTTCTACTTCAAACAGGAGAATACTATTTGGTGACAGGATACATCATAAAACAGAAGTCAGCTCATTCCATCTAATGAACAGAAAGACAAAGAACTAAATGTAATCTTCCACAATAATAAATTATATGTAGTTGATGACTCATCTATTTAGGTGTGACTCTCAACAGATCACTGACAGTTAGGAAACACCTAGGACTAACAGGACAAAAGCTAAAATCAAGATATAATATATTAAGGAAACTCACGTGCTAACTAGGGATCTAATGCAAACGAATGACTAATAAACTGAGACCATGAGATCACATTAGTGCTCATATGATGACTGTGTTTATCAGTTACTGAACAGCTGATAAATTAGTTTACAGGAATAAGAGAACTAGTTTAGGACTAAGGAATTGGTAACTGCATTGTTGGTTGAATTGCCTATGCTCATGTATGGAACAAGAGCTTACTTCAGTATTAAATGTGTTTCAGATAAGAATATTTGTCTTACTGTCTCCCTAGATGCCATTGATATAAGGCACTCTGCCTGCTGGTTTGCTTTCTTCCTTCTTCTGATTTCCGTATTTACTGAAAACAAAAAGTTCAAATTGGCAGTTGGATAATTTGAAGCTGAGGATTATGTATCTGGTGGAATAAGATTTCCTTTATATAAATAACTAATAAATAGGCTATTTTTTGCATCAAAATCACATTTCAAGGTAGAAAATAATAGTGTGAATTGCAAAAATTAGTTTTCCTTGTTTATTGAATGTTATTCAATGAACTGTGGATGAAGCCTGACCAGCAGGCATTACACGCAATGAGCAAAACTAATAATGCATTGAAAATGGCTAGCTTCTAGCTGAAATCTAGATCTGCCAATAAAATTTAAAAAGGACGACTGATTGCTGAAAATCTATAATTTACAACTCCGCTATTGCCAAACATTGTGTGAGGGAGTACCCAAAAGAAACCAAACTTATTTATTGGTGGGAAAAGCTTCTGTAGCACCACATTTTGCCACTAGGAGTGCATAGAGCATATATTCCAGAGTCTGTAAGCTGCGTGCTGTCACTGAAGAAGGTCAGGACTAGTTTTGGCAGAGTTTATAGTGACAACTGTTATGTGTGATTGTCATTTTTGCAGTGGGTGATTTTTGTGAACAGCATGTGGTGGTAAAATTCTGTTGTTTACTCAGAAAAACTGGAATAGAATCTCTGGAAATGTTAAAAACAGCATACAAGGACAGCGGTAATGGGAAAACTCAAGTTTTTGCATGGTTTTCTGATTTCAAAAATGGTGAAATGTCAATTGACGACAAACCTCAGTCTGGTCGTCCTTCCATGGCACAAACACATGAGAGAGAATGTTGAAAACATTCATGCAGTCATCAGCGAAGATCAATGATGGACCATTAAAGAAATTGAAGCACTTTTTGGTGTGACTTGGAGTTCAGTGTAACAAATTGTGACAGAGGATTTGGGAATGAAAGTGGTGGCTGCCAAATTTGTGCCATGACTGCTGACTGCTGGGGGGAAAAAAAAAAAAAAAACAAGCACATGTGGAAGCATGCTATGCTTTGAAAGAAGAGTCCCAAAATGATCCAAACTTTTTTTGAAATATTATCATAGGTGACAAAATTTGGTGCTATGCTTACAATCCAGAATCAAAGCAACAATCAAGTCAGCGGAAGACTTCAAGTTCACCTCATCCCAAGAAAGCTCATCAGGTAAAATCAAGCATTAAAACAATGCTGATTTGCTGTTTTTTTTTTCGATGTGAGAGGAGTTGTCCATTCAGAGTTTGTTCCACAGGGTCAGAAAGTCAATCAGGCTTTCATCTTTGAAGTTTTAAAAAGAGTGCACAACAGTGTGCACTGGAAGAGGCCTGATTTGTATCAGTTAGGTATCTGGTTTTTACATCATGACAATGCTGATGCTCACATAGCCCTGTCGGTACAACAATTCTTGACCAAAAATTGTATGATCCATGTTCCTAACCCCCCATGCTAACTTGATGTTGCCCCATGTGGCTTTTTCGTTTCCTAGAGTGAAAGGAGACATGAAAGGAAACTGTTTTGCTGATGTTACTGAGGTGAAGAAAAAAAATTATGGAGGTGCTGTCAAGCACCAGAAAAGATGAATTTAAACAATGTTTTGAAGAATAGTTAGACAAGTTTATTAGTGCAAGTGGATAGTACTTTGAAGGGGATTGAGAGTTTGTGCTTAAAATGTGAATAAATAAGTTAAAAAAAATAAAAAATCAGTTTATTTTGGGTACTGCTTGCATTTCCATTGGACATTGAATGAAGAAAAATGATTGTAACCACAGCACCATCATTTTGGAACTCCATTATTAAAGAACCCATGGAAATATGCCTGGCAGATAATCTGATGAATTGTGATAGTGGCTACCAGCTGGACAATGTGTGGAATCCTATCATCTCCACAGTTTGCTCAAACTGAAGATACAGAGTGTACCAACAGCCAGTGGCAAGTAGCAACATGGAAGACAGCTGAGTTCTGCAGTTCCACCACCAAGAATGCTGCCACCATGTAGTGTGGCCCATCTGTCAACATGATTTTGACATGTGTGTGGTGCACTATATCTTTTAAATGGAAGACATCATTATTAATCATTGATGGCTCACCTGAGGATGACTGTTGATGACTGTTAGGTCCCTAGTTAAAATATAGTGGAATGTACTGAATGACAACTTTGTTTGAAAATACAAAACACTTTTCTTGTCTTGTGACCATATAAAACAAGATATATTTTGTTCCCCATACACATTTCATTTAAAACACTGCATTACCCACATGTAATGGCAGACTTAAATTAGCTGAAGGCATTAAATTCCTAAATTCAAAGACAATGCAAAACCCTCTGGTAAGTCAATTGTTGAAACTTCCTGGCAGATTAAAACTGTGTGCCGGGCTGAGACTCAGGACCTTTTCCTTTCGCGGGCAAGTGCTCTAGCAACTGAGCTACCCAAGCACGACTCACGCCCCATCCTCACAGGTTTACTTCTGCCAGTACCTCATCTCCTACCTTCCAAACTTTACAGAAGCTCTCCTGCGAACCTTGCAGAACTAGCACTCCTGAAAGAAAGGATATTGCGAAGACATGGCTTAGCCACAGCCTAGGGGATGTTTCCAGAATGAGATTTTCACTCTGCAGCAGAGTGTGCGCTGATATGAAACTTTGGCAGTCATTTCAATGTATTGTTATTAGTCAAACCAGTCTTTCATGTACTGGTAAGTGCAACCAGTTTATCTGTCTTTATTGTTGTGTGAGACTTTCAGGTTTTAGTTTTACTGTAAATTTTATGTAATTCCATTCAGCAGATAATCATAGTAATGAAATTATAGAAAACCTACCCTCATCTAAATTATAACACATAGGCAAGAGTATCAGTTGAGAGAGTCCTTGCAAGGCACAACTAAAATTGGAATGACATTCAGAATTGCACAACACCATTATAACAGCCTGTCCTGTACGTGTATATTACTAAAATTAATTTCTCATGAAAACCTCTCTTCTTTCTTTCTGTGCTACTTACTTCCTGGCTGCTGTCCTTCATGTAGGGCTACCATATATGCTGGAACGTGCAGGACTTGATGTTCAACAAGGTAAAGAGAAGATTGTCTATATTTTCTTCACTGTATCATTGATTAAATCATGTTCCAGTGTACTTAATTGTAACAAAAGTAATAGGATGTCATTCCTATTGCTTGTGTAATATCTTCAAGGGTCCATTCTATTTGCCTCTGAATTTTATGTGTCACACATGGTCTGTGAATATGAGTTTAGTTTGTCTCAATAACCAAAATCAAACTTAATACTTAATGGAAGGGTGTATGTATTGAAGACAATTAATTTTTTGTGTTTTCTTATGAGTTTTGAGTATTGTATTTGTGGAATTTATAAACTACTTTCCTTAAAATTAATAATTCCATTTTATGAGTTTCATTTAATGCTACTGTTAATTCATAGAATTTATTTAAAATATTGGGAACAAAAAAATGTGAGATAATATCACATAGTATGTAAGCAACTGAAAGAAACTTAACTAATATGAAATTATCTTCATCATACGTCACATTACTAACAAATAACAGCCAATACATTTGCATGAAAACTTAACTGCTTCCCTCTCTACCACTCTCATCGCCCTGTTACTGACACTCTCTCTCTCTCTCTCTCTCTCTCTCTCTCTCTCTCTCTCTCACACACACACACACACACACACACACACACACACACACAGAGTTTTCTCACAATAACATTAATTTTTAACATTGCATTTAACAGTTTTGCATTTTATAACTAATTGAGATGTAAACTTATTAATGTGTTGTTATCAATAGGTAACATAGTGATGTTTATGAATGATAAAGAATGTGAAAAATTGTGTGTATTGACTTTTGGATATTAAAATTGAGGGGTTTGGTGCAAGGAGGAGGCAGCTCCACACACTAGTTCCAGAGAAATCCAACAGATGGAGCTGCCTGTACTCTGAGTTTGCATGAAAATGGAGGCAGCTCTCGCTCTGGGAGCTGCCTCGTTCTTCCCCAAATGATAGCAGGAAGGAGGTTATGTTATGTATTCAGCAGACCAGTGTAAACATTGTGCGTTCTCTGTGAGAGGTATTTTTTATCAAGCTTACTATCTATTTTGTGACTTCATCATCTTTTGGTTTCACGGTTTCTGTCAATATGAGTCAATCAGAACAGGAAGGACTGTTTAGTTGTAACTCTTCAGAAAACTATGAGCCAGGTGAAGATGGGATGTCTACTGATTCAGAAGAAGATTCAAGAAGCAGAGAAATAGTTGTTGGACGACTCAAGAGCAAGAATGGGTTGCACAGGGAACAATGGGAATGGAACATAAGAAAACAGTGGAAGGTTGACAGAAAGCAGTACAAGAGCACAAGTGGAAAGAACCTGCCTCACCCGACTGCAGGTATGATTGCAGTTGCAGACGCAAGTGTTTCACTGAATTCAACATTGAGGCAAGGCATCATATTAATTATACTTTTAATGGCCTAACAACTATGTACACCCATGATGTGTATTTGGCTGGTTGCATAAAAGGTTTACCTGTTAAAATAAATAGGCCAAAAAGTGGAACAGGAGAGCCCAGGGCATTTTCAAATGTTAATACTGTTTGAGTTGGTGAGAGTAATGCAAGAGTCTGTAAAAAAGTGGAAAACATCACAAAGCAATTTTCTTTTGAAGGAGCTATCACACCAAAACCAGATGGTAGGGGAAAGCATAATACAAGATGCAACAAAATTCCAGATGAAACTGTGTAAAAGGTTCATTGTCACTTTGACAGTTTTCCTAGGTGAGAATTGCATTACAGTCAACGAGACAATGGCAGTAGACAGTACTCGATTGCCAACCTCCTTATCAAAGAAATGCATCTTTTGTAGATGAAGAAGCACTCTGAATCTCCAGTAGAATATGATTTTTACTTTCAGTCCTTCAAGATACACTTCCACATCATATCTGCGCCCCCAAGATTGGACACGTGTCAAAAGTGTGACAACATACAAAAGGAACTCAGTGCCTCTTCTATCTCAGATAAGAGACATAAGGAGCCCCAGATGCCATGCTACTTCATCAAAGTTGGGTGGATTCGTTTTATCGGCAGATTAAAGACACTTGCACAATGTAATAATGACACCGAGATGTTGTGCTTCAACTACGAACAAAACAGGCACTTCCCCAAAGTTCCTTCTGGGGGCGCAGTTTATAAATGCCAATTGTGGGTCTATAACTTTGTGATTTCATCTGGTAAGACTGGAATACATCATTTTTATCTCTATGATGAAACCATCGGAAAAAAGATGCCCAATGAGCCAATCAGTTTTACACATCACTACATCAAGCACATTCTAACAGGTGATATCAAAATACTTTACCAATTTTCTGATAACTGTGTCTCACAGAATAAAAATCATTCATTAATGCAGTACCTGTTTTACCTTGTGCAAAGTGGCTGCCTTACAAAGATCGTTCACCAATTCCCAGAACCGGGCCACAGCTTTATGCCATGCGACAGAGCATTCAGTAACATAGAAAAGTGTTTGAGGAAGGCAGAAAGAGTTTTTCTTCCAGTTGACTATGCTTGCATTATCAGAAGAACCAGCCCCAAATTTCATGTCACTGAAGTGAACCAGGGATTTATTTTCAACTTTGTTGACAAGTTGAAGAACTTTTATTTAAACAACCCTTATGTATCATTATTAAACAAGAATAGAGGAAAATATTTAATCAGTACAAAATATTCCTCTATGAACAGCCATACATTGGTAAAGGGATTATTCGAGGCAGTGTGACTGTAGGGATGACTGTCTTCAATAATGCACAACTTTGCA
This sequence comes from Schistocerca piceifrons, assembly GCF_021461385.2. Classification (NCBI taxonomy): domain Eukaryota; kingdom Metazoa; phylum Arthropoda; class Insecta; order Orthoptera; family Acrididae; genus Schistocerca; species Schistocerca piceifrons. Next base: position 85,518,167 of record NC_060149.1, read on the forward strand.
ACAAAGGACTTGCGAGTCTCATAACAATGGACCACCTTCGTCAAGCTTATGGTTGTCTCCTCCTGCTTAAAGACCAAAAGTTTAAAGATGTCAAAGAGCTGGTCAGAAAGTATATTGGGCAAAACGAAATGTGGCTTTACAACCAGGCGATGTCAGATGCTTCAAACGATCCAGAGGAGACCGAGGGAAAGCTAGAAGACTGAAGAAGAACTGTACATATTGATGTATTATGCCAATAATGTTGTACTTTCTTTATTAATAAATGTTTTTCAAACTGAAATATGGTTAATTATGGGAAAAATCGTTCTACAAAGAGTTTTTAATTCACTTTGGAGCAAAATGGAGGCAGCTCCAAAATTCAAAACTCCAGTGTATGTACCTGAGTGTGTGCATTTGTGTGTAGTCTGGTCAGTAGTGTTAGATACCCCATAACCTAACACAAAGCTGACTATTTTTTTTTTTTTTTTTTTTTGGTTTTGGTGAAAATTAAATTAATTTTTTTTTTAATTTGCCACAAAATGGGAAAAGTGGAGCTGCCTCCTTCTTGCACCAAACCCTTCAATTTCTAATTCACAACTGAAGAAAGAAGAAATGTGTAAAGTGTAGTCACATTTTACCACATTTTTCATCTTTCTGTCTTCTGTTTCTATGTTTTTTGTTTGCATCTGCATATAATGATATTTGATCCGCTGACACACATTTCAGTTACAACATTTATTTGTTTTTCAGATACCCATTATTTTAAGGTTTGGGGTTTTGTATAAGCTTACTGTTTTCTCTAAAAACTTTTTTTGGGTATCATCACACAATTTTTAACATTTTGTTAAATTTGAATAGAAAACTGAAACTCAGGCTCTTCCAATGAATTTTGTCTGAGGACGTACATCAGGACACGATTTCTTACTTTCATACTTTCAGAGCTGCTGGATGAAATATTCGTGAAATTTGTCTGATATGAAATTATTCTGTTTAGAAGTGTCACACTTGAAACAGTAATTATGTTTCAAAGATAAATATCCAGAAGATCCAAGTCAACTTTCATGGACTGTGTCAGAATTATAACCACTGAGTACCACAATGCAAGTGAACAATCATGTACAGCCCATTGTGCTGAAAAATGTTGTTTGTTACTATTTCTATTTTACTCATCTTCCACTGAAGATTTATATGATATTGAATTTTTCACGTGTTCAATAAAGGAAATTATAAAGTGCTATGTACAAACAATACACAAGTTTCATATTTCATAATGCATAATCACAAAACTAAAAGAAATATTCAGATTAAATTCACTGCAGAATACATGTATTATGTTGGGCATAATAACAAACAAATATATGGTATGGCCTATATATGGAAAAAATAGAAGTGGATCACATCTCACACAATGCCAAATCCCACCATTCTTTCCATTGCCATAACAAGAAAGTGAGTGAAATTTTGGAACTGGTGAACATCAAGGAGGGGTTTTATCTTCTACCTCATTAGGTGAAAATGGCAGCAGGTTGATTCTTATGTGACTAATGTACTTTGAACTCTAAGACCAAAGTGACTGCAAGGATGAATGTTTTTCTTTTACTGAATCTGATGAAAAATAACTGTTGCCACAGTGCATTGTTAAATCATTTCTGTTTATTTTTTATAGTTGCTTACTGTGATGGATCTTGGACAGAATTAGCCTCATATTATGACTACTATTATGAGAGCAAAGGGAACTGATGTTTAATAAAAATTGACAATTGGTTCCATAATCCTGGTGGATTTTAGAATTTTCTGAGTATTCTGCCATGGCGAGATCAATAAAAAGTTCAGTTAAGAAAGTTTCTGCTCTAAATTAAAATTCTTCTTTGGGAGCTACTGGAAAAATATCATGAGCATTGCACCACCTGCTACCAGCAGATGACATGACAGTGCTGTGAGCAGGCAGCGAATAATTATTTTTGTAACAAAGACAATAAACATCTTTTAGGTCCCTCGCAATGTGCAGACCAAAATTATCCTCTTGGAGTAGAGGTCTGGAACATGTTGAGAGCTAGCTGTTGCTTTGAACTCTACAACTTTTCTGATCTAAGAATAGTTGTTGACATTACCTGCAATTCAGAGTAGATGGGATCATCCATAATTTGCAGTGATTTTCACTTAGGGTACTGACATGGTATGACACTGATTCTGGGTAATATACTCTAGAGATGGTCTACACTGTGAGACTGTGATTTGTTCTCAGCTTATTCCTGAATTTGTATGTTTATCAACACATTGTGAGTTCTGCAGGCTGCATTCATATTAACAAAAATAAATCTTGTGCCTCATTTTGAACTATGTAACTTGGTTAAATATTTCCCTGTGGAAGTAATGAGAACATCAATTTCTCATATAGTATTTACTGCTGCATTCAGTGGCAAACAACATTCAGTACTTCCATGTCATCTCAGGCATATACATAACCATGGCCATTTAGTAGGTGCTTCTCAACTGTTCATACGCTGTTATTCTATAATCTCATTAGACAAGATATCATACTCTGTTGTGAATATTCAGTAAATATATCACCTTGAAGCTCCCATAAGTGCATAATTTTCAAACATATTTGTGTTTATATTATTCAACAGAATATCTTTTTGTAGCTTGTATACAAGGACTTAGGTCTCTCTTTTGTGATATTCACTGTTGTGCCTTCATCATTGTACTAGTTTTTAAGTAAGAAGGGAGTATATAACTTGCAAGGAACGTTACTGTAGCTACAGTAATATAAATTTTATTAAAAAAATCGTCATATTTGTCAGTTTACTAATTACAACAATGATGAATGCCATTATGGAATAAGCTTCAAAGCTTGAGAGGTACACATCTGAATCTCAGAACTTTGATTCACACAATACTTTCAGTAGTTTTCATAAAGCTTGTGCCCTGGAAATCTGACTACTAATGGCAAAATTTTATAAATAGCATTGTCCATGGTAGAAGATTAAAGTCTTGCATAAAAAATTAATATTATTTGCATGTACTACAGGTGTTTTTTGTGTTGCTTTTGTAAACAGAGTCCACAGAAGCAGTTTAGACATTGTGTATAAATTACTTGCACATGGTATCCATGAGTGATTGATATGCTAGAAGATGCATGAAGCAGTGATCCAAACAACTGTCAGTATTTAGCGGGGGGTTTATTACTCACTGGAAGATAATCTGGTAGCATTATCCATAATTTAGACCATTAGGACTTCTCAGTGGTTCCACATTAGTTGTTAGTTGTCATTGAAGGTTTAAGCTATCTGAATTTTTAACATTTGCCAGCCATGAAGAGCAAGAGGAAGCCTTACCACTACTAGAAATGTTACCTGATATTTAAAATAGATAATTTTTTGATGTCAACTAACTTTGTTTTTTTGTCATTAATGCACAACCATCACTGCATCTATTTACAGCTGTGTCTACAGAATTGAACAGTATCAATTTTTGTATATTATCTTTGGTAATTAATTCTTTTAATAAGTGAGCACTGTCTCAGAATTTGAATTACAGTAGAGAAATTTCTAATGGTAAACATACTCAAACACTGGTTTGAATGCTCTGAGAAATTATTATGTCAAAGAGCAGTCACATCAGTCACTATTTGGTGTTTATCACTTTCAGTACAACAATTACTTTTTGCTTCCAATCTTTTCTATCCCATTCTAGATTTTCCTGAGTTCCTCGAATCATGTGTTTACACCTCTTTGGGGTCTTAGTACGTATCTTAATGTCAGTCCAAAATTTGTGACACCAAGTCCTTTACACCAAAATTGTGAAGATTTGTTCTCCTGTGTGTGTCACAGATACACAAGATTTCCATTTCCTCCAATGCCAAAGTAAACTTATTTATGTGTGTGGAACATCACAATCAAACAATACTACACTTCTAAAACTAATAATAATAACAATTATTATTATTATTATCATTATTATTGGGTTGAGTTATAGATCCATTTGTCATTTTTCATCATTTGAATGTTGAGTTGTGAGATGTTAACTTGTAATGTCCTGTAGCATCTAAGAGACCTCAAATTTTTTTTTCTTTTCTTAAAAACCCACCTAACTCAGGCAATGTCCCTTAAGATTCTCTTATATTTTAACATGTACAGATAAGGTGGTAACTTTTCTATACTCTGATATTTCAGAAATTCAGAGAAACAGAGAATTTTACAAGAATGCTGATGTGCGACCTCCATTTACATATGCATCGTTAATACGACAGGTAAGTCTAACACTTTGTTTTGTGTATGATTCCTGAAGTTTAAAGAAATCTGCTATCACAAAGGTAAACCAACCACTAGCATGAGTTATTAAAAATCCTGAATATAAAGTGAATAATTTCCATTGACATTCAATAAATTGTCACTTACAGAATTTAAAAAATCTTCAATAATGTCTGATGTTACTATTTTCTTATTTCAGTCCATCATTGAGTCACCAGACAAACAACTTACGTTAAATGAGATCTACAATTGGTTTCAGAATACTTTCTGCTACTTTCGTCGTAATGCAGCAACGTGGAAGGTAAAGTAACACATTTTTACTATAACATTAAGTACTCAAAAAACGGCAACTGTGTGTGTATTTGCTCTGTTCCTCTTTGTGAAAGTTTATCACTTTTGTTGCAGGTTAAATGAATATAACATTTGTTCAAATATTGGTAACAATACGTTAATAATCACGTAATTGCAATTACTGAAAATATTAACTATGTAGTATTAATACCTTATCCCAGTAGCGTTGCTGTATGTGATGTGATGTGATGTGAGTGAGTGTGTGTGTGTGTGTGTGTGTGTGTGTGTGTGTGTGTGTGTGTGTGTGTGAGAGAGAGAGAGAGAGAGAGAGAGAGAGAGAGAGAGAGAGAGAGAGAGAGAGAGTGAGTGTGTGTGTGAGTGAGTGAGTTATGTCTTGTATCTTTTCTTCATTGCCATCTTTCTTCCATCCATTTGTAGGAGCTTTTTCATGTGTAGAAAACTAGTAGAACAAAAAACACAGTCTGATTTTGTGTGTGAAGTAGAATCATCAATAGTACTTACCACAGCCTCTTACCTATGCTTCTTTTTTTCTTTCCTTCATTAATCGTCCATTACACCATATACATGGCAGCATAGGATTCGAGAAATGTCTTATGTAGTTCCAATCAGCGCATTAAGTAAGTGAAGTTGTACTATATTAAGAAAAGAGGGTGTAAAATCCTATACACATGTGCTAAAAAATACACTCCTGGAAATTGAAATAAGAACACCGTGAATTCATTGTCCCAGGAAGGGAAAACTTCATTGACACATTCCTGGGGTCAGATACATCACATGATCACACTGACAGAACCACAGGCACATAGACACAGGCAACAGAGCATGCACAATGTCGGCACTAGTACAGTGTATATCCATCTTTCGCAGCAATGCAGGCTGCTATTCTCCCATGGAGACGATCGTAGAGATGCTGGATGTAGTCCTGTGGAACGGCTTGCCATGCCATTTCCACCTGGCGCCTCAGTTGGACCAGCGTTCGTGCTGGACGTGCAGACCGCGTGAGACGACGCTTCATCCAGTCCCAAACATGCTCAATGGGGGACAGATCCGGAGATCTTGCTGGCCAGGGTAGTTGACTTACACCTTCTAGAGCACGTTGGGTGGCACGGGATACATGCGGACGTGCATTGTCCTGTTGGAACAGCAAGTTCCCTTGCCGGTCTAGGAATGGTAGAACGATGGGTTCGATGACGGTTTGGATGTACCGTGCACTATTCAGTGTCCCCTCGACGATCACCAGTGGTGTACGGCCAGTGTAGGAGATCGCTCCCCACACCATGATGCCGGGTGTTGGCCCTGTGTGCCTCGGTCGTATGCAGTCCTCATTGTGGCGCTCACCTGCACGGCACCAAACACGTATACGACCATCATTGGCACCAAGGCAGGAGCGACTCTCATCGCTGAAGACGACACGTCTCCATTCGTCCCTCCATTCACGCCTGTAGCGACACCACTGGAGGCGGGCTGCACGATGTTGGGGCGTGAGCGGAAGACGGCCTAACGGTGTGCGGGACCGTAGCCCAGCTTCATGGAGACGGTTGCGAATGGTCCTCGCCGATACCCCAGGAGCAACAGTGTCCCTAATTTGCTGGGAAGTGGCGGTGCGGTCCCCTACGGCACTGTGTAGGATCCTACGGTCTTGGCGTGCATCCGTGCGTCGCTGCGGTCCGGTCCCAGGTCGACGGGCACGTGCACCTTCCGCCGACCACTGGCGACAACATCGATGTACTGTGGAGACCTCACGCCCCACGTGTTGAGCAATTCGGCGGTACGTCCACCCGGCCTCCCGCATGCCCACTATACGCCCTCGCTCAAAGTCCGTCAACTGCACATACGGTTCACGTCCACGCTGTCGCGGCATGCTACCAGTGTTAAAGACTGCGATGGAGCTCCGTATGCCACGGCAAACTGGCTGACACTGACGGCGGCGGTGCACAAATGCTGCGCAGCTAGCGCCATTCGACGGCCAACACCGCGGTTCCTGGTGTGTCCGCTGTGCCGTGCGTGTGATCATTGCTTGTACAGCCCTCTCGCAGTGTCCGGAGCAAGTATGGTGGGTCTGACAAACCGGTGTCAATGTGTTCTTTTTTCCATTTCCAGGAGTGTATGATTAATGGTGGTATGAAGTATACAATTACATATGTAACTAAATTATTACAGTGGTGCACACACGCACACACAGACACACACACACACACACACACACACACACACACACAAACACAGAGCAGATCACTGTGTCACTGATATACTGTACTTTTCATCATCTTAACATTCCCAAAAGCCAATAGCCTGTAATAAAAATTGATCCAGTATACATCTACCGTGAAGGAGGTTTTGTACTGAAGAAACTAAGAAATAAGATTAATGTATTTATTTATTTGTTTATTTCTTCCTTAGTTCATCAATCTGTCTTTGATGATCTCACAAGCATTTAATCTGTATCAATTCATTTTTTTCTTTTTTTTCATCTGAAAATGTGGGAGTCTTCTAAAGGAACCAATATGCAGGTGGTAGTGTCACAAAGGATATGAAAGTAATATTAGATTACATTAAATTATACATACCTCCATATTACACCATATAGCAGATGTAGAAATTAAAAAATAAGTGGAAACCATTGAAAAGAACTATGTCTGTTTCATTGCTATGTATATAATTATTGAATCTTAGATTACATTTCATCACACACAGATTTTATAGTTCTGGGAGGGTTTCTCATTGTTCCCAAGAAACTCCTCCAAACTGTAAAATAGCCTTGCCTGAAGAAATTGCATCAGGGGCTCCATAAATGTGGACTTTTTGTCAAAAATTTCTGGAGGGACAGCACTGTAAACTTTTGTGCTGTTGTACTCCACACCATTCTGCACCATCGGCAGAGTTTTACAATCACTGTGAAAGTCTTTGTGCATGTTTGTGTTGTATTTGTGGTATTCACTATTTCTTTTGTGCAACTCAGTATTTTTATTAATGAGACATATAACCAAAAATTATATTGAGAAACAGTGGTAAGAATTATGAGTTACTGGGAAGTGTTTCAACAACTACTGTACATCTACAGTCAACACCACTCATTATTCTCATAACATGTTCTTGGGCAAAGAATATTTTATTTGCTAATTATTGGTTTACTCAAAGTATAATTCCATATGATATTAGACAATGAAAGTATTCATAGTAGTCTGCTTTCATAAGATGTGCAATATTTTTCTCCAGCAAACAGCAATAATCAACCTGCCGTGTGACAATAAGTGTCACTTCCATGGTTTAAACAACTGCTGCCTCACAACAGAGTACTACTTCCATTGTTATAAGCCAGCCTGTTCTGTGTAAACCAAAAACAAACTCAGTTTTCTGATATAGGTCATTGCTTAACAGTCAATGAAGCAAGTTAAAATAGATTTGTAAAAGAGATGATGGAGAAATGAAAGAAACATGTACTGACATAAAAGTAAAAATCAGCATTAATTGAAAAATCTGAGAAGATGGAAACTTCTGCAAAACTAAATGCTGATTATGGTATTGGAATACAGACTGTTCAGGATATTAAAAAGAACAAGCAGAAAATACAGGATTTTGTCAAGAAATGCTATTTCGTCCTGGAACATCTGTACAAAAAAGCATGAAGATATCTTAATTTGATGAATTATGTGCTGCTGTTCTGTGATGGTTTATCCAAAAACAAGCAGAAGGTGTCATGGTTTCAGGTCCAATGTGTACTGAAAAAGCTAAATTTTTTCATGAAGCTCGAGGGTTAGGGGGAGAATTTAATGCCTCATCTGGTGGCTAACCAGATTCAAACAGTGTCACTGGATTTGCAAACATACTGTGTAAGGCGAGTGGCCTAGTTGAAATGTTGCAACAGCTGTTTCCTTCCAAACAGAGTTCCAGAAATTTATAGAAGAAGAAAATTTCACACCAGACCAGATTTTAGAATGTAGATGAAAGTGATCTGTATTGGAAACCTCTACCAACCAGAACCCTTGCTTTTAAGAGCAAATTTTGTACTCATGGATATAAGTCATCTAAAGAATGCATTACAATTTTATGAATTGCTGATGCTTCTGGGAACCAGAAAGTGAAACTACCAGTGATTGGAAAATAAATAAAAAAGAAAAGAAAAATAAATAAAAAAGAAAACAGCATTCAATGATATCTCAGCTAAGGGTCTCTCTGTGCATTATTGCAACCATAAGGAGCATAGATGAATAGTGAAATTATCAAAAACTGGTTCCACATACATTTTGTATCACAAGTTTGGTGCTTTCTAGAAGAGAAAGGGTTGCCACAGGAGGCTGTTCTATTGCTTGATAATGCCCCTTCATGTCCAAATCAGAGGATTCTCGTATCTGATGATGGGCCTACATAATTAAGTTTTTACCTCTTAACATGACAGTGATTATACAACCAGTGGACCATGGCAAAATTGCATTGGTAATATGGTGCTACTGAGCTGGTCTTTTGAGAATGCTAGTTGATGAGAATGATTAGGTGGTGTTCTGGAAGAAGTTGACAATTCTAGATGCCATATATGGGGTTTCTGATGCCTGGTAGGAAGCCAAGCCACATTCATTAGTTTGATAATGGAGGAAAATTCTTCCAGATCTAGAAGAAAGTGATTTTCAAGGTATCAGTGATGAAGAAATAACAAATGTGCAAATAACATATCTGGCAATTAGTGTAAATGCTTTTGAAGATGTCAGTGAAGTAAACTTGAATGAGTGGCTGAAGATTACTGTATGTGAACCTGGCTTCCAGTATACGAGTGATGCTGAAATTGTGACTGCTGCTTGATAACAAAAGGAAGAGGAAGACAGTGAATGTGAAATTGGGATGAAGACAGTGATGTTGTCAGTAGTTGTACAACATTATTTGGCCCAGAGGGGGTTTCCCTACAATGACATTATTGCTGTAAGAAAAATTTGAAATGCTGAGTGAAAAAATGTCAACCCTTCTCAGAAGCAGACTCACATCACAGACTATTTTAAGAAATAAACAGGCCTACAATGCCTAGTCACAAAACTTGAATAAACGTAGTATGGTCTTTTGTGTCCTGTCTTTGAGGTATGACTGTAGCCACCTACTTGATAACCACTTATTCCAAAAAGATTTGCTTTCTGTAATAGTATTTGATTGTTCACAATGTCAAAGACTTTTGATAAATCACAAAATAGTCTTGTTGTCACTATTTTGTCATTTAGAGACTCCAGGCTTTTATTTTTATAAGCATAGATTGCTTGGTCAGTTCACAGATACTTTCAGAAACTAAACTGTCTTTTCTGAGAATATTAAATCAATTTAGATACGAGGGCCGTTCAGAAAGTAACCTCCGGTTGATTTAAAAAAAATACACCAAGTTAAATAAAAATATTTTAATATATACATCTTACAACTACATCTTTGCACTATTTTTCTACATAGTCTCCATAGCGATTGAGGCACTTATCGTATCTCTTCACAAGCTTTGAAATTCCTTCTGCATAAAAATCACCCGCTTGTGCCTGGAGCCAGCCTGTGACCGCATCTTTGAGCTCTTCGTCGTCATCAAACCGCTGTGAACCGAGCCATTTCTTCAAATGCATGAAGAGGTGATAATCACTTGGCGCCAGGTCTGGGCTGTAAGGTGGATGGTTGATAACGTCCCACTTGAAGGACTCAAGAAGGGCCGTTGTTCTGCGAGCAGAGTGAGAACGGGCGTTATCGTGCAAAAAAACGATACCGGAAGTCAGCATACCACGGCGTTTGTTCTGTATAGCTCGTCATAACTTTTTTATTGTTTCACAGTACACGTCTTGATTAATGGTCATACCACGTTCCATGAATTCAACCAACAACACCCCTTTGGCATCCCAAAACACCGTTGCCATCAGTTTTCTGGCAGAAAAATCTTGTGAGGCTTTTCTTGGTTTGGTAGGCGAATTTGAATGTGCCCACATCTTTGATTGTTCTTTTGTCTCAGGGTTCACGTACTTAATCCAGGTTTCGTCACCGGTCACGATTCTGTTTAACAATGGTTCTCCTTCGTCCTCATAACGTGACAGAAAGTCTAATGCAGAGGCCATTCTTTGAGTTTTGTGGTGGTCGGTAAGAATTTTGGGCACCCATCGGGCACAGAACTTACGGTAACCCAATCTTGCTGTCACTATCTCGTAGAAGAGAGTCTTAAAAATCTGTGGAAAACCAACTTTTGCATCAACTGTCTGAACGAGTTCGTCAGTCACCAATGATGGTCTACCACTCCTCTCTTCATCATGAACGTTTTCTCATCCACTTTTAAATAAACGTACCCATTCACGGACAACTCCTTCACTCATAACTCTTGGTCCGTTCACGGCACAAAGCTCACGATGAATAGCTGCTGCAGAATATCCTTTGGCTGTAAAAAACCTTATGACAGCACGCACTTCACATTTGGCGGGGTTTTCTATTGCAGCACACATTTCAAACTGCCACAAAAACTAAACTAGCGCAGGTACGACGTTCACTCGACCACGGCTTGATGCCGACTGACCTGTTGAGTGTGTGAACGCACAGATGGCGTCGCTACTCCCCCCACAACCCGCACTGTGACCAATCGGAGGTTACTTTCTGAACCGCCCTCGTATTTCAAAATTCTTGTACACATGAGCTTTTCAAATATCTACAAAAAACACCCAGAAGAGATACTAGTCTTCAATTTGTAACTTTTGTTCAATGTAAGATTTCCAAAAATGTTCCAAAAAGCCACACAAAGAAAATAATTAATTCTAAATTACCCATAAAAAGCCCAATTGGCTGCTTCTCCTCCATTACAGCCTTCCTTACTATATAAAAAAATCATAGCAGAAATAATTGTTAGAGACAGAAAGAGATTTCTATGTGTGTAGATAATTTATTTTGAGGTTTCTTTTCTTCTCTATTCTTTAGTTTTCTTTCCCTCCCCAGCATTATAAAATTTAGTTCCCAGACAAGAGTTTAGTTGCTGCCAAAGAAAGATGTACTAAACCACAGAGGGAATTCATCATTTCCCAAAAATGCAGCAGCAAGTTATTTAGAGTCACAACATCAAGGGAAAACTAGTGTTAAACATTTTTTGTAAATTGACATTTGACTTGGAAAATGAGGAAATTTATCACTGCAAGTACAAAAAAATAGTGTGATGCCAGTAAAGCTAAACCCAAACACTATATAGCTGTTAATAAAAAATTGTCAGGAAACATCATATATCTGTTCTTATAAAGGAAAAAAATAGTAGTAGTGCAGAATAAACTCACATTACACAGAATTCTTATTATTTGCCATCAACCACACAGTTCAACATTTTCATCACATTATGTAACTGTGCAGTGTGGCCAAATACTAATTATTTTAATTATGTGTAACATGCATAAGCTCATCTCCGATAAAACTGATAAGATAAAAATACTCTGATTCACAATGGAGCTGTATTGAATATTAGCATTACAGCAATATGCTAAAGAAAATTGTTTGCAAATGGAACATCATAGTTGTAAAACATATATATTCAATTCTCACTGTAGTGGTGAAAACAGTTTTCTTTTCCAGAAGTGACTATAGTCATTAAAGAACAATAGCATAGCCTGTTTAGCTAGTTTAGCTTTGAATAATTTTGTGTTTCCTATTTATACCCCCTAGTAGTTCTTGAGTTCTGTAAAGCATAAAAATTGCACCAATATATATATATATATATATATATATATATATATATATATATATATATATATATATATATATATATATATATATATAGTACTTCAACATTCACATACAGCACCTTATGAAAGTACACGGTGTACAATTCTGCAAGGACAGATGTATTTAGGTACCAGTACTGACCACCAGAATAGATTTAATGTGTAGGGAAAGGGAGAGGAGTTGTAGAGATGCCCACAGGGAAAGTAAGACAATTGCGGTGGAACAAAAATACCACAATTGCTCAAAACTCTCTAACAACACCAAATGGTGTTTTGTTAAAAAGTTATTGGAATTATTCATTAAGTTCCGGTGACTAATATTTTTTCTCCCAGCAGTTCAAATTGCATGTCACCAGACTATTCACATTCCTTAAGTAATTATTGTTTGTAAAGAAAAGTCATCCACTGAGTTGTATGGCTTCTTCTGCACTATTCGTACTGAAATCACAGTGCATTACCTTAATTTATCATATAAGATAGAACTTCATTGTCAAGACAGTAATATTTACTTTAGAACATTATTTGCCCCATAAATTGGCGTTGAATTATTTATAACTCATATATTTGTGTAATACTATCACAACAGACATTGTTCAGAATTTTATGAAAATTAATATACATATGTACTATAGCATTAATTTTGGATATTAGTACTCTGTTTTGATAACTGCTAGGAGTATCTCCTTGTGATTGTGACACTATACTGCCTATTGGTAGTGGTGATAAATAGTCCAACATTCTTGATATAAGGAATACTCCCTCAGTTCTTTTGCAAAGTAAACAGAAGAAAGAGAAATGTAATGGAATAACAAAATTGGAAAAAGCCACAATGTTGCGATCTTAGTGACCCATGCAGAATATTTTTATCAACTACTTTTGCATAGGAGTCATCATTAATTGTCATTATGCAAACTTAACCAGGTAAAATTACAATGTTAACAATGGGTAATCAAGATTCTTTTCTTGGGATACTAAAGTGATGAAAGAGATAAATCATCATATCCATTAATTTGTAGTCAATCTAGGATGTATTTGGTTTCATTAGCTTAATTTATTTTGTAGAATCAGACAAGACATGCACACAAGTTACTTTAAACATAAACTGAGAATACTAATTCAAGAATCTATATTTCATTTACAGCCAAAATATACAGAACAATGTTCTTTACTCATTTCTACATTTCTTTAGTTGTTATAACTTCATGATCCTCTACGAAATGGAAAATATTAGTTGAAGAAGGGTTTTTAGTATCTGGTATTCAGTGTCTGTGAAATATATTCTTCTGACTAAATGATAGTGTCCCAAGCAGTACATAATTTTTATGATTATTTTTCAATGCTTCGTCAATCAGTTTTCAAAATCTGCATGCCCTAAAAGTGTCAAAGAACACTTTATATGAAGGTATGTAATGCTATACCTATTTCCCAATGAATTACATTTCTTCCTAGGCTGTAGTAATTCCACTAATGAAATAAGTACTCTGAATTCGCTGATGACTATTCTCTCTATCCCATTCTTTCAAGGAAAGCATAATATCTTACTGCAGCCTGATAAAATTTTGTAATGACTTTTAAACACACGTAGTAATACTGATGCATTCATTATTACCATATACTTTGTATTTTATACCTCTAGAAATGTTTGTAACACTTTGAATGATGGTTAGAATCACAATAACTGATATAAACTGATCACAATAAACTGTATTATTTGTTTTAAAATTGAGATGTGTACATATCTCAAAGGAATAGTAAATATTATTTTTCATTGTGGTATTTGCAACCAGAAAACACAGAGGTCACATATCATCATTTTAAAAGTAATCAAGTTTTTCTGTAACTATTGCACCATGTACATATCAATAGTATAGGTGGTAGTCATTGAAGATTTTCACTCCTTCATGACATGACACAGAAACAAAGCCAGCAGAATGTGAATGTGCCCTATTAGGATGCTTATGTTTCTGAACTAAAATGCTAATGTGAATTTGCTATGGTATACCTGAATGAATATACCCAAAGTGAAAGGAAAATTTCAGTGTAAATTCTGATACATTTTCTTAAATGTTGCCAGATATAAATGAATATACTGCAGCTGTCATGATAAACATTATAATACATTCCTTATTTTTCCCATATAACACACATTGGTCTTTTGCATCTTCTGCTTTGTTTACATAATTTTTGTGCACTCATTTTCTTCTATAAAATAAGAAAAAAAATTTTTCATACATAATATGATATGCATACAATGTAAAAGAACATTTTGACTGACAGATTAATTGCTGTTTAATTCTAACACAAAACTTTCATCTATGCATGTCAGCACTTTAACTTTTCTGAGCTTGAGTTATGTAATTCTTTCAATAACTTTAGACAAAGAATTTCACTGTTTTATCCTGTTATAAATTTGTTACGTTCCTGTGTCATGTAATGGTATCTAATGTGTTCAATGAGCAGTTAGCTATTGGACAGAAACTTTCATATATGTTTGGCATCTATTTTTCAATATACCATTTATATGTATTCTTGCCTTTTTGGGTATAATCTATGTAGCACAATTTGGAATTATAGTGTTAACAATTTTTTATGTAAATTTGCAATGAACATCTGAAATTCATTTTTCTTGTCATGAAATATTCCTCACTATTAATGATTCATTGGATAATGTTTTTTACCTCTGACAGGTGTATTCTTATTGATAAATTAGCTTTCAGAAGTTCCAGTTGTATGGCTGTAGTCTGAATTTGTTGTAACATAATTGTAGATGCATTAATTTAAATCAATATATTTCTTTTATGTCTCAAATTTCCTGTAATGTTAGGTTACACATTGTTCACAGTACTCTTTTGTTCATGTTCACAGCAATCACAAGTGTTAAAGGGATATCTGTATCCATAGGGCCATCTTTACGTATTCACTTATACTGTAGGTGAACTGCTGATGGCTTGTTTGTAACTATTTCATTCCAGATTTTAGCAGCTCACTTCTTTAAAGGACACAAGTATTAAATTATGATTAACACTAATTTTGTCACACTAATAATTATGGGAATTGTTTGTAGATGTGTAGTTTCTTTGCAAAAATGCACTGCTCATTCCCGTACAACTGTTGTTGTTATCTAATACTCCAAACTAAGCATTTAGGTAACTGTACTCAGTTGTCTGTATACTGACAAAGTCCAAATCTGTTAAATGCAGATATTAAAGTTGAATTTATACCCATGCCAGCTATTCAGGTAAATTGTAGGAGTGGCTAATGACGTATTCTTTTACTTAGTTTTGGAATGTCTGGTGATTTTCAATTTCTTGCCTTGAGTCTACTGGCATCCCATTTTAGTCTTTCACACCAGGATATAAACTTCCATTCTGAAGCCTAGACAGTGGTGCATAGTCAACATGGATATTATTTTTACTTCTTATCTTGTACTCGTGAATGCCATAGTTCATTCTGAATTCAGTCTTCTTGTTACCCTCAAATATTGATGAGTATATATACAGAGGAAGTCAGGAGGAGAGGTAAATGCTTTGAGGCGTGATGGTGTTAGTAATTCTGAACAAGAAACTTTTGTATGTTTTTTTTTAATAACTCAAAAAGTGCACCCTCCAGCAAAAATGTGTTGCAGTACCAAATTAAATGACATTAAATTTCTGACAAAAAAGGTCCTATTAATCTTTTTATGTAGGACTAATAGCTTGCATGAAGAGAGTGTGAGAATATTGAAAATCTTGCACAACATGTGTGTACTGTAGCTTAGGTATTTTGTGTAGGCCATTTGGAGATAGTTTTCTGACTTGATGGACTCCAAGTGTCTTGTGTCAAACTGTTCATCTCAACTTGCTCTGCACTAATGTGGTACATTGTAAACATTGCCATTGTTTGAATAATACAGAAAATGAACAACAATGTACATTAAGTGTATTCATTTGGAATAGGGCATATGTTCATGTGAAGTGCTTTGTTCAGAATTGCTAATGCTATCATTTCTCAAAACATGTTCTTGTCCTCCTGACTCACCCTGTATGAGCACGTAAGTGAAAGAACCCTAAGTATCCGAAAAGGCTTCTGCAAGATGTTCAGCTGCCAACTTCACACAATGTTCTTAATGGAGCTCCCCTTGCCCTCACTGCAAGTGGATCCCTCTCACCATGAGTTGTGAGTGGTAACATGCCTCTCTTTTATAACCTTCCACAAATTATCCTTCTATAACCTGTGAGCCAGGGATTATGAGTTCTGAAAGCTATAATAATTATTTTATACGTTAAGATGTATCAGTTGTTAGTAATTAGAAGATATACAATGGCCAGCTAATTTTGAGATACATACAGCACATTGTAGATATGTGAGCCATGATTTAGAAAGTCGGGTTACTCCATTCTTTGTTTATCTTTTCAGCAAAGTTGTTTCCTGAATCCTCAGTGATTTTCCTTGCTCAGATAAAATTTGGCTACTTATAATAATAACATATTTTACAACAAAATTTTGAATTTCATTTGCAGCTACTTTCTGCAATGGTTTCAGCGGAATTGGAAGAACAAAAATAGGCTGATAGTTTTGTACATATCCTTTGGCTCTTTCTTGAACAGAGATTTAATTTCTGCATATTTCAACATATTATGAAAGCATCCGTATTCAGAATGTTGCTTGATTATTGTATGGAAAATACATCAGACAACGTAAAAAATGTTTGGTTTTATACTGTAATTACAAATGACATGCATGCCTGTAATCTGTGAGTTGTTGACCCAAGTGGTCAACTAGCAGTGCCAGCTTATAACATGATTTTGCCCCCTTTATTAGCGCTGATCATGTAATAAGGTAACAATAAGATAAATGATCTTGTATCTATAATTCTAAGCATAAGAAACATCACTGCACTAGATGGAGGTATGCTGAAGTTCATCAACAGTTAATTCACCATTCCTGATCAACTTTTCACCAAGCACATACGTTACCCATACAAGCTACTAAAAGTACAGGACAGTATAAACACTTCTCTGACTCTGGGACAAGGTGAAGGTGTTCTGACCTGTTCCCAGCTTATCTCTCTGGCAGTTGTTTAAACACCAAAAATGGTGAATTCTAATTCATTTGGAATTATGCATACATAAAAATTCAGGACTGAGTCCTTAATGTCCTGTTAGGCTACCAGTTCCTATGTCTCAGGTGGCACTTGGAAGGGGTTACTTGGTGTCTAACCAGGCTTGGCGATTTCCACAATTTGCTGGTGCTTTTTCTGCTTCATGCTCATTTCACTACCTCATCATTTGCTCTCTGTACACTTTACTATATGCTAACGTAAATTGAATAGTACATATTCCATCTCACAACTATGCTCTTAGAATCAGGTTTCAAATCAAGGATTCCATAATGGCACTCTCAATTTGAGACCATTCACTTCAATATTGGGGCCTGTGAGAAGAACATCTGGCTGGCATGAAGCTCAGAATTCCTTTTCTTTTCACCCATATTGAATTTTTATTTTGTTTAATTCAGAAGTTGGTGGTTTGCATTGAGAAGCTTAATGTTTCATCTGACTTGAATGATCTTATTTTCTTTTTTATGTGGATGTATTTATCCATCATATGATGAACTTGGGGCTCTATTTTATTTTCAATTTTCCTTCTTTTTCTTTTACCTTTGCTTTGGTTGATGGGGTGGTGGATCAGGTACGTTGCTTCTTTATTAACCTCTTAATGATAATCATTTCCATCGGCACACAACCATAACTCATTACAACAATTAAGACTGCTTGAGCTGAAATTGTATGTACATAAAGGACATCAGGTTTTTTGTGTGGGTGCTTCTCTGTTTGCTTCAAGTTTAGTTGGATCGTGCAGAATACCCTCTTGGCTGATGATGTGCCATGGGAATTTCACCTGTCTTTGACCACATGCCAACTTCCTATATCATTAGTGAGACCACTGTTCTTAAATATTGTTAATACTTTGTATGGGATGGAGTAACATTCATACCAACTACTCACAGTAATTAGCACATTGTCCACATACAGAGTAACTTTCTCTGACAAGTTCCAACCTAGGACCTGTTGCAGGGCATGCACAAAACCAGATAGGCTCACTTTCAGCCCAAAGAGTTGCCTCAGTTCATCATGCAGGAATGAAATGTACTAACTACATTTAGCATGTTACCCAATCTTCCAATACCCAGCTGTTAGATCAAGACAAATATCAGAATCTTATTTAACTTTCTAGCATCTAAAGCTAGGTGGACACTGCCATCTTTCTTAGCTACTGACACTATAACATTTTTGCACTGACTTACTGTGGGTCGAGTTACTACAGCAGATAACATGTTCACTACTACTGTCCTTTTGGCTAGCAGTATTAGGGATGGTTGAGTATAAAATGATTGGTGTGCTAACATGCGAGACTCATAAGTAATGTTACTGATTTCTCATGGAGACCTAGAAAATACATCTCTGTAATTATAAAGGATATTTACAAGCTCTCACCTCCTTCATTCATCAACATCTTCCATCTTTGCAATTTTCTTGGCTGTGTGCTCTTAAAGAATGACAGCTTCCTTTTTTACACAAGAGCTCAGTTTGGTCAGTTAGTTTTTCCTGATGGATACATATTCTGTTTGTGCATGACCCTGTTGAGGCACACAAATGCTGTAATCCTGGGTCTTTGCTGTTGTCCTTTTGTATCCATGTCTATAAGCACATTGTGTAGACCCCATAGCTGGATATGTTGGGTAATTGTCCCTTGTCTATCTTTAGTTTATCTTGCACCTTACTCAGAAAATCCCACTTCAGGAATATGTCAGCATGGAGTTGCAGAACCATTAGCACAGGATGCACTAAGTGGTGGATAATAATGCTAAACTCCAATCTGGCCAGCTTCTCTACTGCTTAAAAAAGTACACTTTTAAAACTTTTGCTGTCATAGTTGTATGTTACCAAATGTTGTGTGTTGGGATCTCTACTTACCTTAGTTCGTCACATTTTTTGCATATTACTGATACTTTATCAACCTCCTAGCTGGTGCTGCCACAGCCAGCATATCTTGCAGTGTGCTTTTTTTATATTGGTATATGAGTTGCTGTTGTCTCCAGGTATGCCACATCATGCATGATAGGAAACTCAGTCAGCTGAAGTCAAGAACAAATCACCTTCACTGGTGTGTTCAGTAGCAGTGTCACAAACATTTCTGAAATGATTGTTGATTAGGTCATATTATAATGAAAATACTTTTAGTTTTATATTCTTTGGACAGTTTTGGAGAAATTTAGTTATTTGGAGAATAAAAATGAAAAATACATACTGGTATTTCAGTTTCTCACATTTCTCACATTTTAAGTCAAAATGCTTCATAGCAATTATAGATCTTTTGTGCAAGTGAAATTAAAATTCTAATTGAACTGAGCTGAATTCAGATGTAGCATTCACCATACCAGCCTGTTTCACTACTTCTGGCTCACCAGTGAAATGAAGATGCGATGCATTTCAAAAATGCTAAATTTAGATGTTTAATTACAGAATTTAATAATATGTTTCTTATTTCCACAGATGTGTCTTTTGTTTGGAGAATACCTAGTTAACCTTTTGAATAACAACTTTCTTTGAATTTCAGATTCAGTTCATCATACTTGCTGCTTCTGTATATTTACACTTGCAGCTTCTTCAATATTTATAAAGCTAATTGGTATATTCAGTTATGGTTTTTATTTTGCTTGTAGTTAAGGAGTTTCATTCCAAATGTAAGATGTATAATTGTATTACAAGGGCTTTAAACATCGAAATTTCCACAGCTGGTAAATGAAATAGCAACAGAGGCAGTGCTGAAGCAAGAAATGAACCAGTTGCATCAGAATGTTGGCGTGATTTGTTACACATTTCTTCTGACAGTCAGAACTTGAAGGACTTCAAGATAAAGCTAATTACTGAAATAATTTTGTTCACTGATTACATACATAACACTGAGGCATGGCTTGTTTTTATTATTTTTGTTGCTATTAGACAATGCAGCCTTGAAACTGATTATGACTGGATCAAGGAAAAAAGTTCCTGACAGTCTGTTTTGAAGTTGTAGTGCATGTCTGTTAACTTTTTTTGTGGCTTTACTTGCTTCTCCCTCAGTCCCATATTTCAACAGCTTCTCTTTATCTTCATCCATTGAGGATAGATTTTTACTGTAAATCTTTTATTTTTTAATATGACTCATTCTGTAAGCTAAATTATGATTTTACATTGATTACAAAAATTAACATGCACAAGACACACCACAGACCTGCATGACAGTTGCTTTTCTGAATTTGTGTTCTCATTCTGTTTGTATAGCTGAGTACATAATTTATAGAGCTTTAGAATTTTTGTGAGCTTTTGTTAAAATGCTTTTCATCTCCTTTTTTAATCTCTCCTTTTTGATTTGCGTTGCTTACTTGTATGTGTATTATTTTGTATAGAATGCAGTGCGACACAACCTGTCTCTCCACAAATGTTTCATGAGGGTGGAGAACGTGAAGGGAGCCGTATGGACTGTGGATGAAGTGGAATTTTACAAACGCCGGTCACAGCGATGCACTACAGGGTACGTCTACTCAGAGCTGAGCTGGACACGCAAGTTGGTCTCGGACTACTTTAGTCTCTAGCTCCTTCTAGCAAACATTTGGATTTGAATTTTTTCCCATTTTTTCCATTCTTGTCTTATTCCATTTCTGTGTTTTATTGTGTGTTTTCCACTTTCTTTCTCTCTCTTTCTCGCTTGTATCTGTGTGTGCGTAACCAGCATGAGGAAGCATTAACGAGGACTAACGACGTGTGTGAGGCGAACAGGGTGGACGGGCGATGGAAGGTATTTCAAATCGAACATGTCTTGCTCAGAAGGCAGCTAGAAGAGAGACTTTACGATTTTCTCAACTTTTTTTCTCTTTAACTTTGTCTTTTACTCTCTTTTCTCTTTCTTGGTGGTCTGTGTATACAGAACGCGATCCGCACCAATCTGTCACTGCACAAGTGTTTTGTGCGCTATGAAGACGACTTTGGCTCCTTCTGGATGGTGGATGATGCG
Source organism: Schistocerca piceifrons (assembly GCF_021461385.2). Classification (NCBI taxonomy): domain Eukaryota; kingdom Metazoa; phylum Arthropoda; class Insecta; order Orthoptera; family Acrididae; genus Schistocerca; species Schistocerca piceifrons. The sequence continues at coordinate 85,539,440 of NC_060149.1, forward strand.
GAGTTTGTCAAGCGACGCCATCTTTCTCGTGGTCGTCCCCGGAAATATGACCCCACCCCATCACCCACTCCACCCCACCTCTCCGCCGCACAGTAAGCACTGACTTTTTGCAAACTTTGCTGCTGCTGCTGCTGTTCTAGCTTTAGTCTTGATGTTTATGAGCCACACGACTACAAGGACAGAAGTGGTTATAGCCAGGTATCCCTTAACACATGGTAAACAAAAAATCTAAATTAACACCTACTGGGATACTCCCAGTTTTCAGACTGCAATCAAAGATCAGTTACTTATTGTTACATCTAATTCAATCAATATTAGTTTTTGTTTGTGCCAAATCACATTGCATTGATCAATAACACAAGTTTAGAATAACAGCAAAAAATATGTAAGTATGTAATACAAAGGTAATACTATCACACACATGTTACTACAGATGCACGGGTGAGTGCTCCACACACACACACACACACACACACACACACACACACACACAAACACACACACTCTGCAATCTCACATTAATACATAATGCAAAATAACTGCTGAGAAATTAGTACATTAAATGAATCTATTTATCAGTAACTACCACAGAAAAGCAACTACAGGGACTAAGTGGCAGCAGAAGTGTATTTTGGTTTAATGAACTGCAGCAGGTAAATAGATGTCTGATTATGGTAAGCAACAGTAACGAAAGTATGGATAAAACTTTACCTCACATTAGCTGAAGTTGGTCTGTAAAATAAGTGATGCTAATATGTAGCACTTAGAGTTGTAATTTAGTTGCTGCATGGTCTTTGGACAGAAAACCAAGTCATGTGCATGAAATGTAAATGCCTGATGTGGAAAAAAAAACCCTATAACATCCTTTTGTCTACTTCATAGGACCACTAGTTCCTGGCAGATTACAGTTTAGAATCTGTAAATAACCTTTCATACTGGCAGAGAGTTGAACAAATATAACAAAAAATTGCCCCGTTTTTATTACTCTTAAAGATTTCAAGTAACTGATTTCCCAATGGGAAGAATCAATTCTGGATGACTGCTATTAAATAAATAAATAAATTTCCCATGATGAAATATTAGGGATAGTCTGAGTAAAGCAATGCACATTCTCCAAGTTTTCTATTATCCCATTTGTTTCCTCCAGTTCATTATATTTGGTAGGACACATGACTCAGTGTTAAAATTTCTATGGACAAACAGTTATGTTATAAAATTCTTCTACTTAGCAAACAAGTTTTTCTTTTGATCCAGTTGACATTTTGGAGCCATTTGACCTACCTGACATTTTGTCACATATAACTTTAGATTGTCATTATATCTGAAATTGGAACAATTTTTCCAGATGCTTGCATGAGCATAGTTTAATGATTCATTCATTTTCTGTTTTTAGAGCACACAGACACAAGTTGTGAAATGATAATTGGCTGCCTCTTATAATCTAATCTAAACAGATGTATCAATATTTACATATGAAGAAAGATGTTTTATAAGTACAACTATATTATTGGTGTTACATCTTCTGTGTACTTAAAATCATGAAATTTGTTACATCAGTAAAGTGATGGATCATGTCCACTTTGATCATATTCATTTAGTCTCCCATAGTTATATTGAACCTCTTACAGATGAAGCTGAGAGTGTGAAGACTCTAAACCAAATTAATTTTTTTTACCTTCAGAATCAAGGATATTTCATCCACAAAATAGTATGTGTGCATGTGTTTCCATTATCTAAGTTGTTGAGAAAGAACTGATGAATCTCGTACCACTTCCTTCTTCTCCTTATCTTCTTCTTCTTCTGCTTTTTCTATCTCTTCCATCTCCTCTTCTGCTGAAAATGAAAACTGTTGCATCAGTCAAATAACCTGGTCCAGAAAACTACCTGAAATTTCCATTAAATCAATATGGGATTTATTTAGGCACATGTGTGTTTAATCTCCTTACTACATGGACTGAGTGCTTCGTATACTGTGTTATCAAGGCAGATTGTGGACAAGAGATAGTTACTTGTCCCAAAGGCCATATTCACAATAAACTTTACATTGTGTAAACTGCCAGTTGCTGTACACACTCCTTAAAAATGTTTATGTTTAATTTACTATTGGTACACACTTGTATTGAAGAATCCACAAGGAGTACAGAAGATCTTGTTAAGGAGAAGTTGTTTTAATTTGCACTTGTTGTTGTCTGTCAGACATTCTATTTTCAGGAGTAGAGTGTCAAAGAATTTTATATTTGTATCTTCAATAGGAATGTGTCGAAACCCAAGACATATTCAAAATCCGTTTTGTTCATACAATGAATAATTTTTCCTCAGGTGAGGTCTTACCCCAGTTTATTATTCTATATAAAATCAATGAATGAAAACATCCTAAAATGTCAGCTTACTGATTTCTATGTCCCTAAAGCTGGCAATTATTTTTTTACAGTAAAAGTTGCTGAATCTAAATGTTTTACCAGGTATGCTATACAGTTTTTCCTGTTTCAGTTACATCAGTATTCACACCCATAAACTTATACTCTGCCTTGTTTATAATTTCTCCCTGATTCAGTAGATTAATTAGAGATGGAGTATTTTGAACAGAATGAAAACGGGTTATCTGTGGTTTTTCACTGCTTAAAGGTCGTCCATTTGTGTAGAAACCAGTTAGTAGTTTTCAAAAAGTGTATCATTTACTACATGTTCTTATGAAAAGATCTTGGGTTTCTGGTCAGTTGGGCCAGTTGGCAGTGTTGAGATACTTTAACATCTCAGTACCATTCTCATCACCTTTGTGAGAATAATGAGTATGATAATTGTCAAAATATCTCAGTATATAAACATTGCCGGCTGGCTGGAAACCCACAGTATTTTAAAATTACCACATAGCTGGAAATCTGAGGGTTTTTCATCAGTAGTACACATTTGGAATGTCTGCATTCTCATATTTACTAATTCTTCTGTTGTTGCATCTTTATCTAGTTTGACAAAAATACTTGTTCCATCTTCAAACTAACAAATTCTTCTTCTTGTCTCAAACTAACACATAGCACATATCACAAATAGTCACAGGCTCTTGATTCAAACCTGTTTGGTAATTTATCTCAATGCAGATAATGTAGTGTCACCCACATTACTTGAACACACTAGCATGTCATTCAGCATCCTGTTTCTTTCCAAGCCAGACACATGCTGAAACATGTATTCATACAAACAGTAACTTCTCTGACAGTAGGACTGAATTTCATTTAATATATCACAGAAGTGATCAATTACTGATGTACTATCTTTTTAAATATGTATTACCTTTGTTGGGTAACATATGCTATTACTGCACAGGGGCTGGGGGGGGGGGGGTGGGGGGGGGGGGGGGGTGAAAATAACTAAATACTTTAGCTTCTCAGACTTTTTCAGAAAGTCGTGTAATGAGAGAAACTAACCAGTGGATACTAATATCTGTGGAGTCCCCTCTTCTTATAGAGACACACAGGTGTGGCATGCATCATAACTTGATGAAACTCCCTACTTTAAAAATTAATCTTTCATTGTTGAAGGACAATACCATCTCACAGTGACCTCTTCCTTTACTAATAATATTTCATGCTTATTTTATGACTGAGGAAAAATTACTCTTGTATTTTAATATTACATGACTTGATAAGATGATTTAATAAAGATTAGGGAATGCAAGACTTTTTTTATATCTGACACTGTATTATATTAAGAACACATGATTATCAACTGCAATAGTAAGAAGAGCAATGCATAAAACTACAGAAAGCAGCTCTTAACCAAAACACGCCTGATTACTTCAGGGGCAATGTGTGGCACCCAGAATAACAATGCTACCCATTGCATGATCTCTTCCTGAAATATAATAAATTTTAGTTATATATTAATGCTCAGTGACACAAAAATTACTGCCCAAACACTTACAGGTCTTGATGACTCAAAAGTCAAAAATAGAATTCATTAAAGCAAAATCCATATGGTGAAATGAAGTTTTTATACATTGATTTGCAGTTCATAATCTAGGGACAATGGAATTCTGCAATTATTTTATTGGTGTACTCTTCAAATATCATGTTATCAACACTATTTGGGTTGCAAAGTACCTTAAATCTCTCAAATTCAGCATATTCTCCATGTCCTATGGGATTCTTGTCAAGTTTCATACAAAATTTGTAAGTAAATTGACATCACTTATAGTCATATTTTATTGCAGATTCCATAAGCAGAGAAAATTTCTTAATAATTGGAAGTATATGCAAGTCACACACACATGTAAATGGTACCAAAGAATTTTAGAGGGTAATTGCCTACCTTTGGGAAAAAGTAGCTGCTGTATTGGAATTAGCACTGTTTCCAGGAACACTGATTGCGTGAAACCTAAGATGCACTCTTCACAACCATGTACCACATTGCTAACTTTTTGATACACAAAATTCAGCATAATGTATGCATCTGCAGACACAAACATAATTTCAGTGATGCCACAATAAAGTACAATAGGGTCACTACAGTTCATGTAACATGTTAGTGACTCACCAGGTAACAATTTAAACTATTTGGAGTTCATACCATATAAAGATTTGGAATTAAAAATATCTATCAATACAATTTCAAACTGCAGTTCACTTATAATTATGCTGACTATGAAATAAATAGCACATGTACAGCAGATACTGGAATACTTTTAAATTATATGTGAACCTCACCAGATAAAATAACAGTGTCATCAGAATTTTACTAGATTTTTGAAAATTTTCATAATGACAAGGACAACAAATTGATTATTTAATTGTTATGCTTCTGAGACTGGCATTTTACAAAACACATGTTAATTTGTAATTTAAGACCACCTTTTCCCACATCTGTAGCTTATTTTTTGTGCAATCTATTTTCCAATATGAGATTCCATCATCAAGTACTTGTCTTATTACAAAATATTTAAGAGTTCAGTTCACTGCACATTATGAAAATACAGCATTTTATTAAAGGACATCAAATGTATCTGCATAGAACCTGCACTGTTCGATTAAAACCACAGACTTTGAAATGTGACTAAATTGTGGTGTCATATAGTTTTCATCATCCATCATCTTGTCACTGAGATCTGTATGTCATGCACATCAAATTTAAGAACCCTGTAACCTAGTTTGTTTTTCATTACTCTCCAGTTTTCTCACTGAAGAAATGTTACCCATTTCAGTTTACAAAAGTTATCAAACATCTTAATTTGGATGTTCAAATCAAAACTTTACCCAACTATTCCTGAAATTTGATTCATCATATTGTTTTAGAATTATGACACTATTATTATTATTGTTGGTCTATGTAAATTCTGTTTCTTTGTATTGTTACGTGCAAGTACTTACTTTCCATGATCGTCAGTATATGAACTTCTGTCATTTCTGTAGTAGAAATACGACAGTGGACTTCACAAAATCAAGAACCGTCCATCTTTATCTGTACTTGACATTTTATCTTATTGCTTACCTTTTCAAAGGTCATACTTATTTTGTTACTTTCTTTCTTGCCCAATATGCTTTAACTATCTTTCAATGTAACTCAGTTTGTTAGAATGGTATTATTGTCACCTCATTCACTATCCTTTCTGTATATTCATTAAGTTCTTTTCTCATAAATTTTATTTTACTGCCTCGTTTCTCAATACTGAATGTTTGAGGGTCAGCCCTTAAAAACTATCATTAAGTTTTACTTTCCTATTTTATCAAAATTTTAATTGTGAAATGACAGTCTCTATAATAAACAACTGGTAGTACTTTTGCATGTGGAGTGGTGTCTCACAATATTTTGTATTGAGTGACACAAATATTTCCATTATTCCAATAACTGCTATAGCTCTCTCTTGATGCTTCTAGTGTGAGAACATAACACATTCACAGAAAACATTATCACCCTTGTTGGGACAAACTTACATCACTTCCAAAAGTAGCACATTGAGTAAGATGACATAGAGTTTAAGGTACTGGATTCACTTTGCGGCAATCCAGCCATAAATATTTAGGTTTTATGGTTTTCCTTAATTGTTTAAAGAAAAGATCTTGATGGTTCCTTTGGAAAGGACAGTCTAATTTCCTTTCCCATCCTTCATCCTTCTTCTATCCATGCTTGTACTTCATCACTAATGGTTGTCTTGAAATGTTAAAACTCAAATCTTTTTAACTTCCATGAATTTTCATCTAGATGCTCTCTTTTTTACTCTTTTGCATGCTTCTGCGAAATTTACTCCATGCTTTCTAAGAACTCTAAAAGTAACACAATGTTCAATGCTGCCATTCTCTCTCTCTCTTCTGTTTTTCATTCTTATTGAGCTTTATATTAGCAGTCTGGTTGCAGTATGCTAAAACATTGTCTGGAAAGTGCCACTATCTTAACTCCTGTAGCTGCAGAATGTACTTGAAAATCTTCATTAGTTTCTAAATGTTGGCTTTAACCTGACCTTTAGTGCATGCAGTGTGTCAGTACTGATGTTAGTGTTGTGAATAATCAAGCATTTACTGGTCTTGACCCATAGCACAGCATTTCACATTCCTCTACAGTTTAATCTGTTGCTTATTTTAATTATTTTTTGTTGTTACATACTTTCCATTGGAATATCAACAGTGTAGGAAAAGATATATTGCTTCTTACTGTAAAGGAGACACATTAAGTTGCAGACAGGCACAATTAAAAGACACTTACACAAAGCTTTCGGCCACAGTCTTCATCAGCATAAGAAAAACACGTGCCATTCATACACACAAGCAAGCACACCTCATGCACACATGACCACCAACTCTGACAGCTCAGGCCAGAATTCTTGCCCCAACTCCCAGAGTTGGTGGTCATGTGTGTGTGAGAAGTGCTCACTCATGTGCATGAGTGGTGTGTGTTTAACTTTTGTTGATGAAGCTGTAGCTGAAAGCTTTGTGTAAATGTCTTTAATTGTGGCTTTCTGCAATTTAACGTCCCTTCCTTAAGGTAAGTACCAATATTTCTCTTCTTACATTGTTGATATTCGTACCTGAAGTTTCCATTGTTAGATAGTTTCCATTGGGTAACCTGTAAATATTGTTAACACATGTAACCAAATTATGTAAAGAACATATTGAAAAATGTTCTCAACATTTTCAACATTGTAGTGATAGCTATAATAATTCAGAATAAAACTTTCTTTTCTTCTTTATAATTTCTATACATACCCATATCAGCACACAGTATAAATATACCAGACAGTTTGTGAAAAATTCACACTCTGCTGCAGAGCAAAAGCTTCACTATAGAAAACAATTGCAAGGGTGTCGCTAAGCTATTTCTCTGCAGTATCATCTCTTCCAAGAGAGCTATTCTACAAAGATATACTGGAGAACTTTTACCAAATATGGAAAGTAGGAGAGAGATGTTGGCAGAATTGAAAGTGTGATGGTGGGTTATAAAATGCAAGGTGTTCTGGTCCAATATTCTGTTTTAATCTGCCAGGAAGTTTCAGAATAGCACAGTCTCTACTGTGGAGTGAAATATTCATTCTAGAATTTATAGTGAGATTCACACATATGCATGTACTCAAAAGTGACAACATAGTTAATCCTGAGGAATGGGGCTTCTCAGGATGTAATAAGCAGGTGAATATTCTCATGCTGAAAATAAGTTACATAATTTGTTGCCAAAAGTTTTGTTGATTGTCAGAATATGCAAATAATTCAATCCGTAATAGTTTTCCTGATAATACATGCTTGGGGATATATTGTTTTTACATAAATGTCTATGAGACAATACTACAGATATGTTAAATATTGTTGCTCAGAATGATGAAATTAGCAAAATTCATGCAACATTTAGGTAAAGGAGTGTGTATGTACAAATTTTATTTGGGTTTCTATGAAACTGTTTAGTATTTATTGAGAGAGAGTGACAAGAAGACCTACATGGTCTAAGTAATTTCAAATGAATAACTGTGGTAGAAGAAGACATTATTAAACCACAATGATAATTATTTTAAAGCGTTTATGCTGATAAAATCATAACTTAAAACAAAAAGAACCATTGGGGCAATGAACATGGGAATTTTTGTAAATTGAAACCTACCAAAGAGTGTAAACATCAATTTAATCTTGAATCCTTCTGCGAAATAAAATAAAGATCTCAAATTTAGAATAAAAGTCAAAAGCAGGAAGGACCTTTAATTCAAGGTTCCATCAAAACTTAAGTAGAAGAAACTATTGTTGATCACAAGAGAGCATCAAAAGTAAATAGAAATATTTCAGTGTGATGCATCATAAATGATGGAAGAACCAGGGAATGAGAAACTGACTTGGACTGACAGAAAAGACAGTTTATGTGTTGAGTTGACGTAACTGAGCCACCTGTCATGAAAACTGCCTAAGTACAGAACAGATTCCCAAAAATTCAATAACAACTATTAGTTACTTTCATAATTTGATATTATGAAGAAACAGCATGTGTATGACTTGTCCACCATTAGTGCATCATGTATTACCACCTCTAGATGCATGATTTTACTGAGAGTCCTCATAATATTTTTATTCCATAAGATGTTCCTTTGGCATTTTACTAGTACTTAGAGTAACTAAAATACATTTTTTATTGATCCATCAATCTCCATATGATTAATATACTGCAAACTTCATTCTAGAGTTCTGTTTCACAATTTGGCTTTATAGTTTCTGTCATCAACAGTTTTTTGAAATGTTTGTCATTCACATAGAGCATGTGATCATGCCTCATGAGTGACTGAATATGAATAAACATTTTTCACAAATGTAACACAACACTTTCAATTACTGTGTAGCTTTCCAGCCTATTCTATTGTTAATACAAGACCAAAGGGATACATGCATTTGAAGACACAGCTGTGTGCAATGTCTCAGCCCACTGCATGGCACCTTCACAGACTAATGAATTTAGATTACATAAATGACAGAACAAGCACTTTTGTAGTGTACTATGCTGTTTAGTAGTTATTTACACATTTTTTAACAGTTAAAAATCATCGCATGTTCTTAGTGATTTGAGGATAGCACTTTAAAAAAATCTAAATGTATAGCCAACAGAATTATTTTGTTTTGTATCTAAGGAGAACTTTCTGATTTCACCAAGGGCATGATATATTTTCATTTCACCAATAAGCTTCTCAGACACTTAACCCATAAGGAAATAGAATTTAGCAGATTAATAGCTTCATAGTAGCCAATAGTTTTTATGACATGGAATACCTAATAGTCAGTCATTAACCATCTCCAGAAATGAGAGTGTCATCATAAAAGGTATATTTTCATGGGAATGGAACTAAAGTACTCTAGAATTTACTTTAATCTACTCTTTTTCCATTTCTCTATTTTCTACATTTCTATAATCTATTTATATTTATCAGTCTTTTCATAGTTAAATTTTTATAAATCTTTCAAATTTATATATTTCACTTTTTCGAAATTTTTTACATTTTACTATTTATCTTTCTCACATATTTTGTTTACATTTTTAAATTCTAACTATCTAGAGAATGTTTCCAAGATAATTTTAAACTTTTTCATTTTTTTTTCATTTTTTCAAAGTTTTAATTTTTAGAGAAACTTTTCAGGAAGAGAAGAGTGATCATCAATGGAAAGGTAGAATAATTACTTGGAAACAATTCTCAGCTGTTTCAAATCACAGTATGATCAAATAAGCAATTTTGTTACATGCACAGTATCATGGCCATCATCAGGGAGTAAGTTGTGATTGTCAGTTGATTTGAAACAGTTTTTTTATTCATTTTATACTTATCAATTATTAAATTGCAAATAAATAATTGTAACTCATTGTGGTGAGTAAAATATTTCCTTTTATCTTTCTTTCTTTTTTACTTAAATTTTTCCTTCTTGCAGTTTTAAGAATTAACATAACTGATTTTTTTGCAGCTTTTCTAAACCAATGTCATCATCATCGATATTTATTATTGCCATAGACCATCAAATATTTCATTATTAATAGTTTTTTTCTTTTGTTCTCTGAAACAATAGGGGTGTGCAGTCAAAAAGTCCCACCCTGATACACAGCCCAACATTATATGGAGATGCGCTGAATACGAGTCTTCAAGTAAGTATTGTACTTGCCTTGTCTTTCTCTGTTGTTAAACTATTAGGTAAAATTGAAAGAGAAGTAACTGAGATTTCAAATACAAATTATTACTATTATTGGCAAGTAATACAAATTTCTGTGTGTTTCAAGAATGTCCAATGCGAGAATTACTCGGAGGTAATGTATAACATTTAACTTCTATTTTACTTCATACATCATGACAGCTACACCTAATATATCAGTACATAGATTACAAATATTTATCAGTTAATACTAGTTGTTAAACCACTTTATTTAAGTTATTTATTTATTCATGGATTTATTTATTTTTATTTCTTTATTTATTTTGTGTTCCTGTGATCCATGTTGTGAATATATCACAGGAACGTGTCAGTTTTAGAGATTTGTGATGGTATTATGTAAATAGTACTAATCAGTTTCGTATTAAACTATCTACAGCTTAGGTTCTATTACAGAGAAATAAATTTTGCAGTTAAATAAATGTTACAGAAAAATAAATATTATAGAAAATAAAAACACAGAAAATATGTTGTAGAAAAATAAATACATTTACAATAATAAATAGACAGGATTGCAAATAAAACTTAAACTGAGGGAGGGCACTTTTCTAATTGTAACAGTATATAGGTCTCCTTCAGAAAACTTTCATTTATACCTGGAAAACTTGGATGCCTTGTTGTGCTGTCTGTCAGATAGGGGAAAGCAAATTAATATTTGTGGGGACTTCAATGTTGATTCACTGAAAGAGTGTAATAGGAAGAATGACCTGGAAGTCTTGCTTGGTTCTTTCAATTTGACATCTGTCATTAATTTTCCTACTCGGGTAGTAAAGGACAGCAGCACATTGATAGATAATGCTTTTATAGACCAAGATAGGTTTAAAAACATAAATTCTTATCCTGTTGAGAATGGGCTTTCTGATCATGATGCTCAGCTAGTTACAGTATATGACATAGCTCCATTCAGTAATTGAAAGATATCCTCCAAAGTTGTGCATTCAATTAGTGACTCAACAATTAGAAATTTTAGAGAAAATCTTCAGTAGTTAGATTGGGATGAGATGTACAAGGAACCCAATGCTAATTTAAAATATAACTTATTTCATGATACACTTGTAAGAGAATTTGAAAACTGTTTCCCCAAGAAAGTAGTTAAATCTAATTAGAAGAAACCGTGCAAAAAACCTTGGCTTACTAAAGGAATAAAAATATCTTTTAACCACAAAAGGGAACTGTATCTAACAACAAGAAAGAGTAATGACCCAGAAACAGCCAAATATTATAAAAACTACTGTGCTACATTAAGAAAGGTTATTAAAAAGTCCAGAAGCATGTGCATCATGTCTGAGATTAATACCTCTGATAACAAAATCAAAACAATTTGGAATATTATTACAAGAGAGACAGGGAAACCAAGAGTACAGGATGACGGCATCACCATCAAAGTGAATGGAAACTTGATAAACGACAAGCCGGAAGTCGAAAACATTTTGAATAATCATTTTTTAAATGTTGTAGAGAAAATGGGATCTAAATGTTCCTTGGAAGAAGCAAGGCAGTTAATGGAAGAGGCCTTACCCACACCATTTGATACAATTGAAATTCCACCCACCTCTCCTTCTGAAATTAGGAAGATAATAAACTCACTCAAGAATAAAAGCTCACATGGAATTGATGGCATTTCCAGCAGGATAATAAAAGCTTGTTCCCAAGAAATAAGTGGGATTCTTAGCCACATATGTAATAGCTCTCTGAAGCAGGGTATTTTCCCAGATAGACTGAAGTATGCCATTGTTAAACCACTGCATAAAAAAGGGGATACATCTGACGTCAACAACTACTGCCCACTCTCTCTTCTGACTGCCTTATCCAAAATTCTTGAAAAAGTAATGTATTGTACAGTATCTTCACATGTTTGTAAAAATAAAGTTTTAACAAAATGTCAGTTTGGTTTCCAGAAAGGTTTTTCAACGGAAAATGCTGTATATACTTTCGCTAATGAAATATTAAATGCTCTGAGTAACTGGAAGTCACCCGTTGGGATTTTTGTGATCTATCAAAGGCTTTTGATTGTGTAAATCATGGAATACTTCTAGGTAAGCTCAAGTACTGTGGTATGAATGGGACAGTGCTCAAATGGTTTAAATCATACCTAACTGGAAGAGTGCAGAAAGTTGAAATAAACAGTTCACATAATATGCAAAAAACTGGTGATTTCTCAAACTGGGGAGCAAGGTTTGGTCTTGGGTCCTCTGCTGTTCTTAATATATATTAATGACTTGTCATTTTATATTCATAAAGATGCAAAGCTGGTACTTTTTGCCGATGATACAAGTATAGCTATCACACCCAACAGACAAGATTTAACTGGTGAAATTGTAAACGATGTTTTTCAGAAAATCATTAAGTGGTTCTCTGCAAATGGGCTCTCATTAAACTTTGACAAAACATAGTATATACAGTTCCACACAGTAAATAGAATGACACCACTAATAAATATAGACTTCGATCAGAAATCTGAAGCTAAGGTAGAATATTCAAAATTTCTAGGTGTATGCATTGATGAGGGGTTGAACTGGAAAAAACACACTGATATTTTGGCGATATACATCTGAGTAAATTAGCTTACCATGCCTATTTTCATTCTCTGCTTTGTTATGGCATCATATTCTGGGGTAACTCATCATTGAGTAAAAGAGTGTTCATTGCACAAAAGTGTGTAATCAGAATAATTGCTGGAGCTTATCCAAGATCATCCTGCAGACACTTATTTAAAGAGCTAGAGATCTTCACTGTAGCCTCACAATATATATATTCACTTATGAAATTTGTTATTAACAATCCGAATGAATTCAAAAGTAGTAGCAGTGTACATGGCCACAACAGTAGGAGAAAGGATGATCTTCACTACTCAAGGCTAAATCTAACTTTGGCTCAGAAGGGGCAAATTATGCTGCCACAAAAGTCTTTGCTCACTTACCTAATAGCATCAAAAGTCTGACAGATAGCCATATAGCATTTAAAAGGAAATTAAAAGAGTTTCTTAATGGCAAATCCTTCTACTCATTAGATGAATTTTTGGATATAGTTGTGTCATGTAATATTTTGTGTAATGTAATATCTTCTATAGACACTTTTTATTAACCTGACACATTCCACATGATTACGAAGTGTCATATTCATGATCTATGGAACAAGTACTAACCTAATCTAATTTAATCTAATCTAGGAATGTATCTGAGAGTTTCATGTACATTGGTACTATTCATTGTGGTTCAGAACTCTTCTGTGGTGTAAAATGATCCTTGCAGTAGGAAGTGCTTTAAGTTTTTTTTTTAAACAAGAGCTCATCATTTATTGAACACTTTATTTGTGAAGGTAGGGCATTAAAAACCTTATTGGCACTAAAGTGGGCATGCTCGTAGTGGATACTGTCTTTTCATCTAGTATCATGACTATGATACACAATGTTAGGTTCGAAAAGAGCATTTTTTTACTAATGAAACACATTATGGAGAATATGTATTGTGGAATGCGTGTGAAGATTTCCCATTCCTTGAAAAGATTGTTGCATGTGGCTCTGGGCTGGACTCCATTCATGATTCTTATGGCTCTTTTATGTGCACATAGTACTTTTGTAGCATGTGGCTGACTTCCACAGAATATGATTCTGTACGCCATAATGGACTGTAAATAGACATAATAAGCTAATTTAATGGTTTCAAATTATTTAGGAATAAAGGAGATGACTCACTAAAAGGCAGAAGTGCTGTGTCATTGGTATAAAGGAATAAAGGAGAAGAATAAAGGGAGAAGAATAAAGGAGAAGACTCACCAAAAGGCAGATGCATTTCATCTCCAATAGATACACAAACAAAAGCCATTCTAATCGCTAGCCAATGATGCAGCACTTCTGCCTTTTAGTGAGTCATCTCCTTTATTCCTAAATAATTTGTTACTAGCAACCAGAACTTTCCATACATTGTAATTTAATGGCTTCTATATTTATATAAGAGCAGTCAATGTGTAAAGCATAAATTGCAGAATTCTGTCTTTTGCAACCATCCAGGATGTGATTTGACCAGTTCAGTTTGTTATCAGTATGTAAGCCCAGGTATATGAACTATCCACCCTAGATATCTGCTGGTCAGCTATTTTTCCTCCTATTTCTCCATCTTTAGAGGCTGTGTGAAACTGAATATAGTTCATTTTACTGTAATTAACAGGAAGATCATAATTGTTAAACTAGTTAACAATACCCCAAAAAACCTTAGTAGCTGACACCTCAAGTTTGTCTGTTGAATTATAATTAAGTAGTGTAGTGTTATCAGCAAAGATGATGAATTTACAGTATTATCTGCAAATATCTAGATCATTAATAAAAATAATAAAAACCGGAGAGCCCAGAACAGAGCTCTGAGGCACTCCACGTGTGGTGGTACTCCATTCTAATAATTTTGAGACATATTTTTGTGTATCCAGTACATCTTTCTGTTTTCCATTTGAAAGATACAAATCAAGCCACTTCCCTGCTGCACCATTCATACCTGGATATGTAGCTTTGTGTAGGAGTATTTTTTGTAGGTCACAAAATGTTCCAGCCATCTTCATTTTTGTGTTGATGGACACCAAAACGTTGCAGCAAATGAAAATATTGCATGTTCTTTTGATAACCCCTTCTGAAATACAAACTGGCTTTTGCTGATGATATTGGGCTTCCTGGGGAGTTTGACAGTCCTGGCATGCATTAATTTGTTTCTTGTCATGGTATTGGATCTGTTATTACCTGTATAAGTTGAAGATATACTTTATGGCAGATGATTACAATATTTTTTACAAAGATTTATGGCACATAAGACAAACTACAAATAAAAGGCCTTATTTTTTAGGAATTCTTTTGATGACACTTAACATAATTGAAACTCTAGAAATTCATCAACAGACTGGAAACAGTGCTGGATCAGGAAACTAAACAAATTTGCATTGTGAAGTAAACAATACCCCAAGTACACTTCATTGCACTATTCAGATAAATGGAAATTTTTATCTACATATGAAGTTGTTTGTAGACAATACATGTGGGATAGGCAGCATTTCTGATTCTATTGAAATTAGTTTCATAGCTGTGAGTGGTGTTAATTATATCTTGATTGTTCCCTTTTTTTACTGCGTGTGTTCTCTTCTACTGTGACCCCCTCCTCCCCTCCCCAGAAATTCTACCATAAAAAATAAATGAGTTTATAAGAATATAGCATACAGTTTTCATGATGTCACATCATACCTTAAACTAAACACTCTCAAAGCTTAGTTGAGTCTACTGTTTTGCTCAGTAGTACACAGCTGTGAATATTCAACTGTATAGTGTTATCTATCCAGTTCCCAAGGAATTTAGTTTCACTGATCAGTTCAATACCTGTTGATTGTATATCCATACTGTATGATTATTTAAGATGACAAAAGATCAAGTCAAATATATCAACAAAAATAACCAGTTTTTCAAAATATAATGTAATTTGGTACATACAAAATCTACTCACCAAGTGGTGGCAGGAAAACAGACACACATATGAAGGTTAAGGAAATGTGCAAGCTTTTGGAGCCAGTAGCTCCTTCTTCTGGCAGAAGGGTTGAAGGGGAAGGAAGAAGGATGAAGCAAAAGGACTGACAATGCTTAGAAAATGGCGAGAATCTGGAAAAGTCACCCAGAACCTCAAGTCAAAGGAAGCTTACTGGACAGGATAAAAAGGAATGATTGTTGGGGATTGCACCAGATGAAATATCACCCAGTGCAGTCCCCAACAATCAGTCTTTCCTTCTCATCCTGTCCAGTAAGTCTCCTCCAACCCAGGGTTCTGGTTGAATTTTCTAAACTCTCCCCATTTTCTAAGCCTTTCCAGTCATTTTTCTTCATCCCTATTCCAACCCCTTCAACCCTTCTGTCACAAGAAGGAGCCACTGGCTGTGAAAGCTTGAAAATTTGTTCAACTTTTATATGTGCATGTTCTCCTGCTGCTGCATGGTGGCTAGATTTTGTACCTATTGAGTTACATCCAATTTTCAACATGGTTAGATCAGGTGTTTTAGTCATATGAAGCCAAACATTGTTATCATAGAAGTAATACAAGGGTCTTTTACAGCTTTTCTTAATTATGTTGTGAATAAGATAATTTTTGGTGGTTGGGGGACCTGTTCCAGCCAAAATAGTGGAAAGATTGTTTCAGCACACTTTTACTGCTGTTGACTTGCTTAGTTGTCATCTGCTGTGAAGAAACCTTATGAGAGAGTGTGTTCGTATTTTCAAAAAATAGCATAGGTACTGTTGATGGCAGGTTTTCAATGAAAAAATTAATAAATAGAATGAAGAGGAGGTAACATGGGGCTGAGTCATGTAGGATGAATGACATTTTGTCTCACAGACTTGTTCTTCCTACATTGAATTTATTTCTACCAGCTGCTTCTGCCTTGTACATAGGACTGAAACCATTCTCTGGAGCATCTAGTATTACAAGTGTCCAGTTAGCATAAGAAGACAGAATGATTTACTAAACAAAAGACTAAACCCTAGAAGCATTGTGTTTCTCACTGAATGCATGTAGCATGTGGTCAATAAATGAAAGGAAATCTTCTTTAACAGTTTTACTTTTTCTATAAAAGTTGCGCCGTTGTGCTGTTAATAAGGAGCTCTATCAAGGGAAGCCTTATTCATGTCCACATGATTTTTCCCTATTATTTTTCACTCATTTGCAAGGGATAACGAACAACCTTGCAATTTTTAAATAGTTCCAGGTAACTGTTAGTTCTCTAGGAAGAGATTGTTATATTGCGTGACACATTTGTATTTCACTGTCAGTCATTTTCTTTAAGTGCCTTGGTATATCACTGATACCAGATAAGTGAGAAGCTTTAATATTTCTAATAATTTTTAGAACCTCCTTCAAACTTTCAGGCATTAAAAAAAACAATTCTCTATATCTAGTAGGATTTTTCTGATGGAGAGTGGCGAGTTGGAAGATGCTAGCTAGATCTGGACAGTGTTTGCTAGATGCTTCATACACTAGATCTGAATAGTGTTTATCAGATGTTTCATACACATGGTATCTATAGTTTTATGACATCTACAATTGAAAAATTTTAATGTTTTCTGCTTGGTGTCAATGTGTGAAATCTTTTTGACAATATGCAATATGGCTTTGCATTAGTTATTTAAATCTTTGATGGATATCTTATTTGCTTATTATTTTATTGTAGATATTATTTTATTAAGGACTGTCTTATGTAATTTGAAATTTATTCAGTCCATAAACAAAATACATTGTATGGATCAGGTAAAATTATATCCCATACACTGACAAGCATCCATTGTTTACTAAATAGCATTTAGTAAATTATGATTTGTACTATAAAATACTCTTGGCCTACTTCATATTACATTACAATTGTGTTTACATCATTTATGGTATATGAACAGATATGTGTAAGTTAAATCTCTTTTCGTTGCTGTAATAGCATTGCAATTTGTCTTAAACTGTACTAAAAATAAAATAACTTATACTAGAGTAACAGTTTTCCATCAAAAAAGTGTTGACAGATTAAAAAAAGTAGGTTTATTGTTTAGCTCTCTTAAGTGTGAAGGGAGTTTCTCTAGGGATTGTGGTCCCACATATGATGACTTTGATTTGTATTTCATAGTGTAGTGTATAGCTTCATGGAAGAAATTCGATTTCCTTGTGTCTTGGTTGTGTTGTGTCTTGTTATTTTGAGTACTGGGGCTAATTTGAATTTTGTCCAGCATAGGAGCTTGTATACAGGGTGTTACGAAAAGATATGGCCAAACTTACAGGAAACGTTCCTCACACACAAATAAAGAAAAGATGTTATGTGGACATGTGTCCAGAATCGCTTACTTTCCATGTTAGAGCTCATTTTATTACTTCTCTTCAAATCACATTAATCATGGAATGGAAACACACAGCACCAGAATGTACCAGTGTGACTTCAAACACTTTGTTACAGGAAATGTTCAAAATGTCCTCCGTTAGCGAGGATACATGCATCCACCCTCCATCGCATGGAATCCCTGATGCGCTAATGCAGCCCTGGAGAATGGCGTATTGTATCACAGCCATCCACAATACAAGCACGTAGAGTCTCTACATTTGGTACCAGGGTTGCGTAGACAAGAGCTTTTAAATGCCCCCATAAATGAAAGTCAAGAGGGTTGAGGTCAGGAGAGCATGGAGGCCATGGAATTGGTCGACCTCTACCAATCCATCGGTCACCGAATCTGTTGTTGAGAAGCGTATGAACACTTCGACTGAAATGTGCAGGAGCTCCATCGTGCATGAACCACATGTTGTGTCGTACTTGTAAAGGCACATGTTCTAGCAGCACAGGTAGAGTATCCCGTATGAAATCATGATAATGTGCTCCATTGAGCGTAGGTGGAAGAACATGGGGCCAATAAAGACATCACCAACAACGCCTGCCCAAACGTTCACAGAAAATCTGTGTTGATGACGTGATTGCACAATTGCGTGCGGATTCTCGTCAGCCCACACATGTTGATTGTGAAAATTTACAATTTGATCATGTTGGAATGAAGCCTCATCCATAAAGAGAACATTTGTACTGAAATGAGGATTGACACATTATTGGATGAATCATTCGCAGAAGTGTACCCATGGAGGCCAATCAGCTGCTGATAGTGCCTGCACACGCTGTACATGGTACGGAAACAACTGGTTCTCCCACAGCACTCTCCATACAGTGACATAGTCAACGTTACCTTGTACAGCAGCAACTTCTCTGACACTGACGTTAGGGTTATTGTCAACTGCACGAAGAATTGCCTCGTCCATTGCAGGTGTCCTCATCGTTCTAGGTCTTCCCCAGTCGCGAGTCATAGGCTGGAATGTTCTGTGCTCCCTAAGACGCCTATCAATTGCTTCTAACGTCTTCCTGTCGGGACACCTACATTCTGCAAATCTGTCTCAATACAAATGTACCACGTCATGGCTTTTGCCCCGTGCTAATCTATACATCAAATGGACATCTGCCAACTCCGCATTTGTAAACATTGCACAGACTGCAAAACCACATTCGTGATGAACATTAACCAGTTGATGCTACGTACTGATGTGCTTAATGCTGGTACTGTAGAGCTATGAGTCGCATGTCGACACAAGCACCAAAGTCAACATTACCTTCCTTCAATTGGGCCAACTGGCGGTGAATCGAGGAAGTACAGTACATACTGACGAAACTAAAATGAGCTCTAACATGGAAATTAAGCCATTACGGACACATGTCCACATAACATCTTTTCTTTATTTGTGTGTGAGGAATGTTTCCTGAAAGTTTGGCTGTACCTTTTTGTAACACCCTGTAGGTATACAGGGTGTCCCAAAAGGAATGCTCAATATTCAGGAATATGACAGGAACGATCATGTGAAGCAAAAAGTGTAGTAAACATAGGCATTAAAATTCATACTTAAGAGTTATGAGTTCTCTTCAGCTTCAATACTATGAAATACATGTCTTTTTCTGCATGCTCTTTGCATTCCATATTTTTGGAGATGGTAGTGTTGACTAAAAAAAAAGACCAGTAAACATGGACTCTGAAGTGCATACCTTAAAAACCATGAGCACTTGTTCATCTTTGCTACTGTGAAACTGAACAAGTGTGCTCATAGCTCTTAAGATATGCGTTTTAGATGTTATGTTTACTAGACTTTTTGTCTTTCAAGGATCATTCCTGTCACATCCCTGAATACTGACCACTTCTCCCGGAACAGCCTGTATGCTGGGTAGTGTTAATATCTCAAGAGCTGTATATGTTGGCCTACATGATTCTCTCAGTTTAGCATTGAGTGTCATTCTTATTGCTCTTTTTTGTAATTTGAATGCTCTATTAATGTTCTTTTCAGAAATATCTCCCCACAGAATAATGTCATAACATAATCTGAAATGGATTAGTGCACAGTACATCCTTTTCACAATATTTGTGTCTTTTAGGTAGCTGAATTTGTGCAGTACGCATTGGTCTGAGCTGAGTTTTTCACTTATATGCTCTGTTTTCTTATCCAAATTTACATTTTCAATAACTACTCTTCCAAGAAATTTTGTGTATTTGATGGCCTCAGTCTATGCAAATGTTGATATATTCATTGTATTGGATTTTTAGTTTCAGATTTAAGCAAAGCATTTTAGTAATGTTGTTATGCAAATTTAGTTCAGTAAATCATTGGATAGTATTATTTACTTTTAAGCTGCCTTTTATTCCTAGATTTACTGCGTCTTAATACTTGAACAGTAGAGATATAGCATCTACATAAGTAGCTACATTTCTATAAACAATAATTTTTGGGATATAATGTGTATAAAATGAAAAGCAATGGGGCAAGGATGAGTCCCTGTAGGACTGACAAGTGCAGTATTCTCACTTCAGCTCTTAATTTCTCTCCTGCCATTACTGTAATTTCTGTTACATTGACTCCTATTTGACAAGTATGATATGATTCAATCTTCTGCATTCCCTCTTATAGCAGATACACCCAATAGTTCTGCTAAAGTTTTCTGGTCCCCACAGTCAAGTGCCTTTGTTAGATCCATAAATAATCCAACACATTTATTTCTAGAATCTGATTTGATTATGACATTCTCTATGAGATTTGTGACTGCATCTATGGTGTGTTTATGTTTCTGGAAGCCAAATACAATCTTGCTGAGCATTTCATATTCCAACAGAAATGTAGTGAGTCTCTGTGCATACATTCATTCAAATATTTTTGATATGACTTGTAGAATGGCTGTGGGTCTATAATTCCCTGGTTCCTATTTGTTTTTTTATATATATTTTTTTATTTTTCCGTATAAATCTCATTTTCAGTACACATATTGTATACAGGATATTGGACAGAAAATCTATTTAGCTATTGGTTCTTCAAACATTTCTGTTTATGTGTTGGTTCCATCAGTGTTGTCTTTTGGAAAAGTTTCTTCCAGGAATTATGTATTGAGTAGTTAAGTAAGAGGTTTCTTGAGTTCCTGCATACAGTATTTAACTTCTGTACATGATATTCTTTCAGTTACCGGTACACATCATTTATTTGTTTTGGGTTTTTTTATTACCTGTATTGTGCCTTCTTCTGTCAGTGGAAACAGCACCATACTTTTTTCTTTGGGCACCTGCTAAATGTTTTCCGTATGTTGTGGTATTTAGCATTTGCTTTTTCTCTTAACTTTTGGACTATTTGGAAAAATGATCATTGAAGATCTTTATGATATTATTTTGTTCTATTGTAGTTTTTTGCTGATCATAAATTTTATTTGCCTGTAGTCCTGTGAGTCTGATTGATGTATGATTTGTATTTATAATAGACCAGCAAGCATTGCTTTTATTGTCAGCACTACTTATTTAAGTTGTTGTATCTATTTGCTTGGCTGCTTGCAGAATTTTGGCATATATTTTTTATATTTTCTGTAATACATTTTAAAGTTTTCATCATTTTTAGTTTTACATATCCTGTGTAACATTTTTGTCTTGTTCCTAGAGACCAAAGTACCTATGTTATCCATCCTTTTATTTTTATTCATGATTTTGACATTATTCATTTTTACTGGCCATATTATATTGAAATAGTCAGGAAAGGTACTTATAAAATGTGTCACTCTGTAATGTCATGAAGAGTCTTTTTCCATCCATTCCCATCCTTCTCCCTTAAGTTTAAGCCTAAGGACCATTAGGTTTCATTCATTTTGGTTGTGTAAGCTGAATAATTTGTAGTTTGAATCTGATCATAGAACCACCACTTCGTATTACACATTAGTGGGAAGCAATAACATATTATTTCAATAAATATTGTCTAACAATGGAAAGTCCAGGGTGGAATATGAACAATTATGAAAAGGATAGGTTGCTACTCTCCTTAAAGATGACACGTTGAGTTGCAGAGAGGCACAATGAAAAGACTGTCACACTCTCAGCTTTTGGCCAAAGCCTTCTTCAGAAATGAAAGGAAAATTCACACAAGCAGGTATTCCTTACACTGACTTGACCACTATCTCTGACCACTCTTTCAAAGCCACAGCAGTTGCATTGAATGAAAGCAGCAATGTGGAGTATGGAATGGGGCAGGGAAGGGAGAGAGATAGCAGAGTTCAGGTGGGGGAAAAGAAGAGCGCTGTCTGGTGAAGCATGCAGGAGCTAGAAGGTGTCAGGACAGGGCAGCCAGCCACAGCTTTGGGAGGCTGTGGGGTGAGATTGAGGGGGAAGGGGGGGGGGAGAATGGGGAGGAGATAAGGAGTGGAGCAGAGATTTGGAAAAGACTGGTGGTTTTGCTAGCAGAGAGTGGTGCACAATGAAGGTGAAGGGGACATGAATTGGGAGGAGTTTACAGGACATCCTAGTCCAACCCTACCGCATTGCCACACCCAACTGCTTGCTACAGGGATCATGTCCCTGTGGAAGACCCAGATGCAAGACATCCCCAATCCACCCACACAGCAATTCCTAATCCAATCCTGTCACACGCTTATCCCATACTGTCAGAGGCCAGGCTACCTGTCAAAGCAGCCATCTCATATACCATCTCTGTTGCAATCATTGCATAGCTTTTTAGATTGCTACAGGATGAATGGAAACTACCAAACTGTGGCCAAGAGCAAAGTAGTCGACCCTGTGACACAACATGCAGCTGCTTGATTTCAATGGCTGCTTGACAACCTAGCATATTGGATCCTCCCCTCCACCATCAGGTTTTCTGAACTGTGAAGGTGGTAATTATTTTTACAACACATTCTTTGCTCCTAGAATTATCCCAGCCTAAACCTATGATAACCAACTGTCCCTACACTCCTGACCCAACAGTTTCTGCCCACTGTCACACAACCTCCTCCCAGTTCATGTCCCCTCATCCTCATTGTGTGCTGCTCTATTTCAGAGCACTCACCAGTCTTTTCCCCTCTCCTCTCCTTTTCTGCCCCCCACCCCCTTCCCCCACAGAATCCTGATGCTGTACCTCATTGCCTTGTCCTACCACCTTTTAGTGAACTGCCAGATATCATTATTCTCTCTCCCCACCCATATTCTGCTACCTCTCCCCCTTCCCTGCCCCACTCCAGATTGCTGCTTTCATTGAATGCAAGAGTTGCAGCCTGGCCAGAGTGGCTGCAGATAGCAGTTATGTGTGTGTGAGGTGTGCCTGCTTGTGTGAATATGTGTGTGTTGTCTTTTCTTTTCTGAAGACCTTGGCCAAAAGCTGAGAGTGTAACAGTCTTTCTGTTGTGCCTGTTTGCAACTCGATGTGTCTATGGTGAGTAGCAATGTATACTTTTTATAATTCAATGAATATTGCAATTTTATTGTGAACATCTTCCATGCATGCACTGTTTCAAATCTGAGGCTGAAATAGATTTTTAAATGTGCTAATACTGTGTTCTTAACTGCACATTCTCTAGCTGAAAGTAGGTGATTCGGTATTTATTTCTGACTAACAGAGACATAACAGCATCCATTGACAGCCAGGAAAACCCATTTGATGAATTCAAGACATTTTATAAATGACAAATTTAGTTTTCATGAATACTACATCTACACTACTGGCCATTAAAATTGCTACACCACAGAGATGACATGCTACAGACGTGAAATTTAACTGACAGGAAGAGGATGCTGTGATATGTAAATGATTAGCTTTTCAGAGCATTCACACAAGTTTGGCGCTGGTGGCGACACCTACAACATGCTGACATGAGGAAAGTTTCCAACCAATTTCCCATACACAAACAGCAATTGACCGGCATTGCCTGGTGAAACGTCGTTGTGATGCCTTGTGTAAGGAGGAGAAATGCGTACCGTCATGTTTCCGACTTTGATAAAGGTCGGATTGTAACCTATCGCAATAGCGGTTTATTGTATCGCGACATTGCTGCTCGTGTTGGTTGAGATCCAATGACTGTTAGCAGAATATGGAATCGGTGGGTTCAGGAGGGTAATATGGAATGCTGTGCTGGATCCCAACAGCCTCATATCACTAGCAGTCGAGATGACAGGCATCTTATCTGCATGGCTGTAACGGATCGTACAGCACGTTTCGATCCCTGAGTCAACAGATGGGGACGTTTGCAAGACAACAACCATCTGCACGAACAGTTCGACAATGTTTGCAGCAGCATCGTCTATCAGCTCGGAGACCATGGCTGCAGTTACCCTTGACATTGCATCACAGACAGAAGAGCCTGCGATGGTGTTCTCAACGACGAACCTGGGTGCACGAATGGCAAAACGTCATTTTTTTGGATGAATCCAGGTTCTGTTTACAGCATCATGATGGTCACATCCGTGTTTGGTGACATCGCGGTGAACGCACATTGGAAGCGTGTATTTGTGATCGCCATACTGGTGTATCATCCGGCGTGATGGAATAGGATGCCATCGGTTACACATCTCGGTCACCTCTTGTTCGCATTGACGGCACTTTGAACAGTGGATGTTACATTTCAGATGTGTTTACGACCCATGGCTCTACCCTTCATTCGATCCCTGCGAAAAGCACGATTGCATGTTGCAGGTCCTGTACGGGCCTTTCTGGATACAGAAAATGTTCGACTGCTGTCCTGGGCAACACATTCTCCAGATCTCTCACCAATTGAAAATATCTGGTCAATGGTGGCTGAGCAACTGGCTTGTCACAATACGCCAGTCACTGCTCTTGATGAACTGTGGTATTGTGTTGAAGCTGCATGGGCAGCTGTACCTGTACACACCATCCAAGTTCTGTTTGACTCAATGCCCAGGCATATCAAGGCTGTTAACACGGCCAGAGGTGATTGTTCTGGGTACTGATTTCTCAGGATCTATGCACTCAAATTGCATGAAAATGTAATCACATGTCAGTTCTAGTATAATATGTTTGTCCAATGAATACCCATTTATCATCTGCATTTCTTCTTGGTGTAGCAATTTTAATGGCCAGTAGTGTATATATTACCTTGCATTAGATGCTATCCCCATTTGGTCCTTTGTTACATTTTGAATATAAAAAGTTGCTAAAAGATTTATGAAATCACTCACCCTGTGTGATATATTTTGCAAAATTCATGTTAAAATCACCAGGTAATATGTTTTCTTTCTAACTTAACATGACACCTTAAATTTTGATCAAAAATTTGTGCATATTGCTATTAGGTGAATTGTAAATGCAGACATTTATTACAGCAGGCTGCTTGTTTTCAAAGAGCACAAGATTCAAAATGCTTACTAATATTAAAGTGATGTGTTTTTTTGTATACACTGAATACTTTGCCTCCCATTATATGCACTAGACAGTCATTTCTTGTATTGCTAGAGCAGCAGAAACAATTGTTGATGGTCTAATTTAGAAATCTGAAAAACAAGTTTTCATGTTTGAGACGGTGTTCCAGAAAGTGAGTAACATCAGCATTTAATATATTGCTCATCTAAGCTGACTTTATTTATTGCATATTTTGTAATAGTCAATAAAATCTAAGAAAAGAGTTATTACTAGTTCACTGAATTGTAATGTTCTTTACATATTAGACAGGCCTTTTGAGTTTCAGTTATCATTTGAAGCACAATTACATTCACTCCAATTAGTGCAATCCCTGATTTCCTATATTTGCCACTTTCATTTGACGTCGTAATATTGACTTCCCTCTCCCTAATAACTTAGTTTAGTTGTTTTATTTTACAAATATTGTTAAACATTTTACTAAATACAGCATAACTTTGCCAAAATGGATTTCACAGAATTCCATTGGATCAATACACATTGTTCAAAATACATCTCATTGTAAACTTGTACTGTTGTTTATTCTCTTCATGTGGGGATCATACACTGCTTGTCTCTTTATGGTAGCAGCTAATCATAATATTGAGTCCTTGAAACACATTTTTCTATTTTATTAACTAGGTTTTGACTACTTTTTTCACATGGAGGCCTATGTTGTAGTCAGTTTGTGTATACATGAATGGAACACATCTGTAAAATTTATTTGCATCACTTCATCCTACTTGAATGATTTGAAGAATTTAATGTGATATAATTCCTGCTTATACATTTACTTTACAGTTTGATGTGGCAACATTTCTAGCCACAGAATTACCAGTTACCACCAACTCACTATTTGTGGATATTTTACATTCATTTAAAACTTCACTTCATAATGTTTGTGGTTTAGGGCTTCTTATTTATGTTTTTTTAATAACTTTGTTTCAATCTTATTTCTATGTATTGAGCTATGGGATGAAGAGTTGTATTTATCTGCAGTGGTCTCTCATTGATGCAAGTGGCAGTTATATTGGAATAGTACAGGAATCTCATGACCTTAGTGTTGTATGCCTGCTTCTTCAACAACACAAATTTTATTAAGCACACCTTATTTACAATGAAATCACAGAAATTAATAGTTACTGACTCTTCTGGAAATGTACAAAACAAAAGACTTCTGAAGATGGATACCTTAAGGCCAATACAGTACTTTGTATGTTTGTTGAATAACTCTCATTTCGGTCCTGGAGAACACAATTTGTAGGATGAACTGGGAAACACTCTGATACAAACCACACTTTCAGTTCACCCATAAGTCATTAGTTTGTTCACTGAAAACACAATGGTTGGTTGAATGGTGAGTGAAGACAGTCTTTATTAAGAAGCCAGGCAAATCTGTGCATCATCCAAACTTTGTCAGTAATTAACACCAAAGTCCAAATGATAGTTCAGTAGAAAACCTCATAGCACATGGTCATTGTAAATATGTACACTGAAGAGCTTGTTGTAAAAATCGGCTGGTTGACAAGTGAAGCTGTGACTATGTATGACAGCCCTTAAATCTGCCTTGGGTGTGTCACCATGTGACCTGGTGCTAGAGGATGTTTCCTTCTACACCACTTCTAGAGGCCTTACCGAACATATGTATAGTTATATCAGTTGTAATCCAATGGGACATACAGATGGAATAAGATCCCTCTCCCACTGAACCATCTTGGACAGTGCATGGGTGGACAAGGTGGGTGCAGTGTGCTGCAAAGGCTGGGGTGTGGCTTTGAGTGCTGGTGGTTGTAGAGGAGCCACTCTCAGGTCTGATGCCAGAGAGGCAGGAGGAAACAATTGTTCAGAGTCATGGCTTGCTGATGTTTCTGGAGAAGGCTGTGACTCTGACATCAGATCTGATGCAGACTGGGAGGCTTCCTGCACACTGTCTGGCCTCAGATCCATAGGGATGATGGACAATCGTTAGAGAAACAGGAATGCCAGATGGCCCCTGCCTGGGATGTCAAACGGGAACTGGACACCATTGATGCTGTTTCTGCTGCTTGGAGTAGTCAATGTGGGCCCCCTCCCCCCCTCCCCCCACCTGCTGCACCACCCTACCTGTACACCTATACTTGTCCCCCCTCCCCATCCCCCACCCCTATTCCAATGTGACATATCCAGAGATGAATCTTGCTGTGGGTAGTGCTAATGGAGCTGATTTCAGTGCCAGCAAAGGATGCACTGAGGTATAAGTCAGATCATGCACTCCCAGACAAGGATGCTGTTTAGACATATATGACAGGTGGTAAGCATGGGGTGGCACTGGTTGCTGTGTCTGACAAGCTTACCCTTGTCGATCCATGCACACAATATTTTCATCAACCTGTGGCTAATACACATGTCATCATGTCAAAATCTTCTTCCTGGAAATGTCACTGGGACTGATGCAGGAGACAAAAGATACAAGAGTACAGAACCTCCATAATCACTACTCAACACTGATAGTCATCTTAATTCAATAAAAAGACACTTTTGGAAAGACAAAGGGCATGGTGTCATGAAAAGAAACAATGAAGCTGCAGGGAGGCTGCCAAAGAAATGGCTGCAGCCAGCCAGTTTATATGAACTGGCAAACCTGTCTTGAGAGTGGGTCCTTACATGTTCCTGCTGTGACATTTCTGGAAGTGATGAGAGACTCTTCCACGGGCTGTTCCAATTGCGAATCAGTGGGAAAATAAACACTCTCTTGTTTATTAAATTCCTCATTGAGACCTATAGGGAACTGTGACATAATGTCTGTATTCACGTGCTGATCTGATTTGCAATAATGAATGGAATATCAGTAATTTGATAAGAAAAGAGCCCAATGTTGCAACCTCTGATCTGTTTGTTCAGGCAGCTATGACTCTGGGCCCAATATGCATAATAGCTTGTGGTTTGTGACACAATATGAAATTTGTTGTCATACTGGGAAAATGTGGAACTTTGGGATACCAATGATAATTGACAATGTCTCTTCTCTATCAGGCAATAATTTCATTGTGCTGTGGTGAACATCTTGGAGGCAAACATGGTGAGCCACTATGAACTGCTGTAATAGAATGGTGCCAGTGTTACAGGATGACATGCCCATGGTGAAAAGTTCGCAGACACTATTTCAACTTAATAAATGCTTGCTGACAGAATGTGAATCACTGGAAAGGGACTCCTTTCCTCTGCAATCTGTTTAACAGTTGGATTGGCATTGCAGTTTGGTTGATAAACTGGATGTAATGTGTAAACTTGCCCATAAAAACCTGCAGGTCCTTTACATTCTGTGGTACATAAATATGAGAAATGGTTGCCACATTCTCCAATGTTGGTTTAAGATGAAGGAGAATTTTAAGATATTACATTTAAATTTGCATTCCAAAGGCAAAAAAATTCTCTCCAGATATTCAGCATATGCTCTTCCTAAGTCCATCCTATGAGCACTGTATCATCCAGATAATTTACACATGGTGGCAATAGTTTGTTCTAAACATTTCTGAGAGAGTGCTAGTTGCTAGCAATGCCAAACAGTAACTTGTTATATTGATACAGGCCAAAAAGGAGTATTTAATATCATAGTGCCTTAGAAAGCCTAATCCAAAGGAAGTTGAAAATAAACTTGTTAAGGATCAGCCTTGGAGAAATACTGACCCCCTACCATCTGTGAAAATAATTCATCAGGATACAGAAGGGAGTATGAATGCACAACTGACTGAGCATTTATCACTTTTTTGGAGTCCTCAAAAAGGTATAACACATTACCTGGTTTGCAAACAGTGACTAAAGGTGGTGCCCTGCTGCTATCATTATCAGGGATAGTATTATTATCTCCTCTAAGCAATCCAGTTCACCTTTATCCTCATGCTGTAAGGCAAAAGGTATCATGGTAGGATGGATACATATAATTACAGGCCTATATCATTTACGTCAGTTTGTTATAGAATAAGCAAACATGTTTCATGCTCAAGAATTATGACATTTCTGGAGTAAATCTGTTCTATAAAAATCAACATGGATTCACCAAACAGGACTGTTACTATTTACAATGTATATAAGTGATATAGTAGAAAGCATTGTAAGTGCTTTAAGACTGCAGAGGATGCAGTTGTCTATAAGAAAGTACCAATGCCAGAAGACAGTACTGATTTGAAGAATGACCTGTAGAGGACTGATGAATGGTGCAGGCTATGGCAATTGACCCTCAACATAAATAAATGTGACATATTGCACATACGTAGGAAAAGAAATCCACTACTGTACAACTACACTATTGATAACAGATTGCTGGAAACAGTATCTACTGTAAAATATCTAGGAGTAATTATCCAGAGTGACCTTAAGAGGAATGACCACAAAAAACAAATAGTAGGAAAGGCAGATGACAGACTGAGATTCATAGGAAGAATTTTATGGCAGTGAAACTCATCCATGAAAGAAGTGGCTCTTGTTTGACCAATTCTTGTGTATTGATCATCAATATGGGATCCTTACCAGATAGGACTGATAGAAGAGATAGAGAAGATCCAATGAAGAGCAGCACATTTCATCACAGGTTTGTTTAATTGGTACGATAGTGCTGCAGAAAGGTTTACCATTGAAATTTAGAGTTGCTGCAGAGAGATTTACCATCGAAATTTAGAGTAAACACTTTCCTGAGAGAGTTTGACAGCATGTTACTTCCTCCCACACATGTCTCGCAAAATGACCACGACAAGAAAATTTGAGAAATTACAGCTAATACAGAGGTTTACCAACAATCGTGCTTCCCAAAATCGTTTGTGAATGGAAGAGGGGAGGTGGGCTCAGTTAGTGGTACCAGAAGCTCTACCACACACCATTAGGTGACTTGCAGATTATGATGTACATGTAGATGAAGGCTAGGAAAAAGAAGAGGAGGAGAAGAAATTTTCCATAGATAAAGCAATATTACAATAGTTTGACCTCCGAAGACGTAAGTCTAAATATGAAGACAGGATCACAGCTAAGATCTGCAGATAAAGACACATAATAATAACACAAGACTCACAACAGTGTTTTGTCTGGTTAAGTGCAGATTAGCAGGATTGAATCAAAAATGGTGCACTTCTGCACAATATAGTAATTCAGTACAGCTGCATGTCACTGAATCACCCATACATGCTGTAAATTATTACACATCCACTTGACTGCAAGTGGCATGTCAGTCATGGGTCAAGGTATCCTGTACAGTGGAGACATTGAGCAGGTAGAACTCAGGATGTTGCACCCATCCAACTAACCAACAGATCTGAGGTGCTGTCTTGCACTGAAACTGAGTCAGCAAGATCCACTGCCTGTGTCAAGGGGCAGCTAAAGAAAAGAAACAGATATCTATTAGTCATTAGCAGTTCAAACATACAGCAAATAATGGTACCCTTTAGGGAAATGGCAGCAAGGGATGTGAAGGAACACCAGGTGTACCCAGTGTGTATGCCTGGAGGCTTCATTCAGCCTGTCGAGTAGGATATTCTGGTAGACACAGAGGGAACAGGATGCAACCACCTGCAGATTGTGGCTTGTCATCTGGGCTCCAAGGTCATACTTGGATCATTCCAGTGACTAACAGTGAGGGTTGAGATTACCAGCCATCTGCACCATTGTCCCCAGAACAGATGATGGCCCCTCCAATTTGAACCAGAGACTCCAAAGGTTTTGTGACAAGCTAGGCTGTGATTTCCTAGAGCTGCACCATAGAGTTAAGATTGTAGGTTTCCCTAAATGGGTCAGGTGCACGCTACACATCAGAGGCTACTACCCGAGTAAGTGGTGTGCACCAATCCAGGTAATGATAGCTGTAGTAATATTCATATGCCTCCACAGGTAAGAGCATTAAAATCATAATAGTCAACTACTGAAACATTCACAACAAAGTGCCAGTGTGGCATACTATGCTTACTTTAATTCCATAATGTCATATGGGATTATTTTTTGGGGTAATTGATCAAGTGAGACCCACTGCTGGAAAACTTGCTGTGTCTTGTGTCAAGGGGCAGCTAAAGAAAATAAAATTTAAGCCTATGCTGAAAGGATAGGGAAATGAGTAACGGAGGTGGTGTATTTGTCACAGCAGATGTAAAAACTCTAATCCACCGAGACAGAAATTGAAGCAGCATGTGAGATTGATTATGCAAGAGTCAATATCAGTGGTGGGCATAAAATTATAATAGGCTCCTTCTATCAACCACCAGACTCACCTGCTGATGTAATTGAAAACTCTAGAGGTAACGTTAGTTCACTTGTACATGAGTTCTCTAATCCTACTGTAACCATTGGAGAAGACTTTAATCATCAAACAATCAATTGGGATTATTATCATTTTGTTTGTGGTAGGCATAACAAGATTAAATGGCTTCTCTGAAAACTACCTAGAACAGATAGTTCAGAACCCTACTCATGATAGAAATACATTAGGTCTAATGACAACAAACAAACTTGACCTTCTTCAGGAAGTTCACATTGAAACTATCAGTAACTATGAGGCAGTTATAGCAACAATGAATACCAAAGTACAAAGGGCAGCTAAAACTAGCAAAAAGATTTATATGTTCAGCAAACTAGACAGAGAAACAGTAGTGTCATACCTCAATGAGGAACTTGCAACATTTAGGTTTGAACAGGAGCATGTAGGGGAACTATGGCTCAAGTTTGAAAGAATTGTTGAGCATGCACTGGATAGATGTGTATGAATAGAACAGTTCATGATGGGAGAGATCTCCCATGGTATACAGTCAATGCAAAGAGACTATAAAGAAACAGAGACTTCTGCATAATAGTTGTAAAACAAAGAATGGGGCTATAAATAGAGAGATGCTGAATTAAATGCATTTGACAGTCGAGAGAGTAATGTGTGAAGCCTTTAGTGAGTACTTTAGCAGAATATTGTCAAAAGATCTTTCACAAAACCCAAAGAAATTTTGGTCATATGTAAATGCTGTTAGTAGTACCAAAGTTAGCATCCAGTCACTCATGGATAAGGCAGGAACTGAAACTGAGAGTAGCAAACCAAAAGCAGAAATATTTAACACTGTTTTCAAATACTCCTTTGCAAAGGAAAACCCAGGAATATTTCCCTAGTTTAATTCTTGTATCATGCGTGAAATAGATATTAATGTCAGTGGTATTGAGATTTATTTGTATATTTCTCATCATTCTGGGAACTGTACCAGATAGGATTGATAGGTTAGATTTGATCCATAGTGAGGAGATCCTCCAGGATGTAGAACATGTCAGAAAAACAATAATACATGACAAATATTTACAACTGAAACAAATAAGCTAATTTACATCCTGAGGTCCCAAGTGGAATGATTGTCATTTTTTTTAATGAACACTATATGAAAGAATCATTTTACAAACACTCATTTACTAAGATCGCATTAATGCATTGAATATGAAATTAGAAAAAAACTTTTTATTTTTAAGGTAATAAACGTATAATAGAACTACTACAATACTTATTTACAATGAACACATTACTGCACTGAACACTGAAATGGTGCAGAAGTTAGATTGTACTTATAGACACACACACACACACACACACACACACACACACACACACACACAAGAAATCTTTTAGGCTTCTCTTAAACTGAATTTCATTGGTTGTTAAGCTTTTTATGGCTGCTGGCAAGTGGGTGTTCCTAAATAATGCACACCTTTTTGTACAAGAGTAAGTGACTTTATATCCTTGTGAAGATTATTCTTACTTCTAGTATTGATTCCATGAATTGAGCTGCTGGTTTGAAAACGTGATATATTTTTAATGACAAAATTTCATTAAGGAATAAATATATTGGGAAGCAATAGTTAGTATCCCTAGTTCCCTAAACAGGCTTCTGCAGGATGTTCTCGAGTTCAGACCACATATAACTCTTATTGCATGTTTTTTGTGCCTGGAAAACTTTAGCTTGGCTTGATCAATTATCCCAAAAAATAATCCCATATGACATTATAGAATGAAAGTAAGCATAGTATGCCAGCTTTATCATTTTTATATCCTCTATGTCTGACACAATTCGCATTGCAAATATAGATTTGTTAAGACACTTCAGCAGTTATGTGGTGTGCTCCTCCCAGTTGAATTTATTATCAAGCTGTAATCCCAAGAATTTAACACTGTCCACTTCTTCTATCTGTTTGCCATCATATGTTAGGCATATACTCATGGGACACCCCTTACAAGTTCTGAAATGCATGTAGTGTGCTTTTTGAAAGTTTAGTGACAAAGAATTGGCTAGGAACCCGTGATTAACATCCACGAATATTTTATTAGCTGATCTTTCTAAGACTACACTTGATTCACTATTTTTTGCAATGTATGTATCATCGACAAACAAAACAAACTTGGCATCTGGTAATGTTACTGATGAAAGGTCATTGATATACACAAGAAAAAGTAAGGGCCCTAAGGTGGAACATTGTGAGACCCCCACATGTAATTAGTTCCCAGTTGGATGATGCCTGATAGCTTAATACATGTCTCTTTCCTATTAACACCCTTTGTTTCCTGCCACAGGTATAAGATTTGAACCATTTTGCAACATTTCCTCTTACACCATAATATTCCAATTTACTTAATAGGATGTTGTGATTTACACAGGCAAATGCCTTTGACAGATCACAAGATATACCAGTTGCCTGCAATTTTTTGTCTAATGAATTAAGTACATTTTCACTGCAAGTGTAGATAGCCTTCTCAATATCAGAACCCTTTAGAAATCTGAACTGCGACTTTGACTGTATGTTATTTGTGATAAAATAGTTATAAAGCTGATTGTACATTACCTTTTCTAAAATATTTGAGAATGCTGGCAAAAGTGAAATTGGACGGAAATTTGATGCTATTTCATTATCTCCCTTCTTAAACAGTGGCTTAACTTCAGCATATTTCAACCATTCAGGAAATATTCCACTGATAAATGACTGTTTACACAGGTAGCTTAATATGTTACTTAACTCAGAATCACATTCTTTAATTAACTTTGTTGATATTTCATCATACCCACTAGATGTTTTTGATTTTAAAGATTATGGACATTACTTCTGCTGGGGTAGTGAGGGACAAATTCATATTATTGAAGTTACCTGAAATGTCTGGTCTGAGGTATTCCATAGCAGCATCTACAGAACCTGACAATCCCATCTTTTCAGTAAAAGTTATAAAATATTTGATAAAAAGTTCTGCAACACTATACACATCAATCACCAATGTATCATTTACTCTTAATGCTATTTGTCTCTCTTCAAGTTTGGTTCTACTGGTCTCCTCCTTCACTATATCCCATATTGTCTTTATTTTGTTATCTGATATGACTATCTTTCCTTGTAATATATTTCCTTTGATGTCCGTATTACAGTCTTTAATATTTTGCAATATTTCTTGTAATGTGCTATAGCAACAACATCGGAACTGTTTTGGATTGACAGATACAGTTTTCTTTTTCTTTTACAAGATACCTATATTCCTTGAGTAATCCATGACTTATTTGTAGACTTTGCTCTAACATTGGTTGGTTTAGGGGGAAAACACTGTTCAAATACAATTTATTAGCAAAAGTGTTACATTTTTCATTCATGCCATGAGCACTGTAAACATCACTCCAGTGAATGTCTCAGAGGAGTGTCCTAAAATAATCAATTTTTGGCTTATTAATTACCCTCTTGATCTCAGATTTAACAGATTTTATATCCTGTTCAGTATTAACATTTAACAGAAGGAACTGCATGTCATAGTGTGAGAGGCCATTAACTATTGGTTTTGTAATATAATTTTGTTCATTCTACTTTTCTATAAAGATATTATCAATGGCTGTTTGTGACCAATTGGCTACCCTAGTGGGGAACTTTACAGTGGGAATTAAGTTGAATGATAGTGTTACTAACTCAAATAAGTTCTTATTGGGAGGGTCTTTAAGGAAATCTACATTGAAGTCACCGTCAACCACTGTTTCTTTGTTTTTAGTTGTTAAATGGGCCAGTACAGCTTCAAGGTGGTTTATGAACAGATTAAAGTTACCTGCAGGTGCTCAATATACACTTAATGTTATGAAGAATTTTTTGTGAAATTCTAATTCTGTTGTGCATGCTTCCATATGCTGTTCTAGGCAAAATTTACGAATGTCTAGAGGAAAAAGAGATGACCAAATAATACACATTTTGTTACAAGTTCATTTAGTAACCATGAAAGCATCATGGAGATTCTCAGCCAATTCCAGTAGCAGATGCTGTAAGAGTGGTGTTCTGCATCATGGTGTGGTTTACTGTTAAAGTTCTGAGAGCACATATTATTGGAAGAATCAACCAATACATTGCTTCCTCCCATTTATATCTCACAAAAAGACTATGGAGATAAAATCAGACAGATTCAGAATTCAAGACCACACAGAGGCTTGCCAGCAATCAATCTTCCCACAAACCATTCATGATGAGAGCAGGTAAGGAGGGAAGTAACAGTGGTATGCAAAGTGCCCTCCCCCATAGGGTGACTTATGGAGAATATATGTAGATGTAGAGTCTAAGGTTATTTTTATGCCCGAGAAACAGTCTGTTATGAGACCCTATGCTTTGTGTTATGGAAGTAAGATTATACCCATGTAAGAGGGATGCTGTTACTGCCATAACACTTTAATTTACTAAGTAGAATTTTGTGATTTACGCAACCATATGCTTTGTAAAGGTCATAAAATATACAAACATGATGATTTTTCTTGTTTTGCTTTCCTAGCACATTGTTTGTGTGGTCTTGTATTGCTTTTTTTATGGAGAATCCAATATGAAAGCCAAACTGAGAGGTGGCTATGCTCAGTTACATGAGTCAATATTCTATCACTGGCCACAGTCACAAACACTTTTAAAAAGACAGAAAGTAGTTTGCTAATCTGCAGTTTTGTAGATGGGTATCACTACAGAATATTTAAGTCTGCCAGGAAATATACCACAAGTTATTGATTGATTACTAAGTCTGCCAGGAAATATACCACAAGTTATTGATTGATTACAAAATGCTTAAGGGCCATTCTATCAAGTCAGCACAAGATGTTTTTGTTATGATAGAAACACCATCCTAGCCAGCAGAATTACTACTTTTGAGTGACCTGATGAATTTTTTTAGTCACGATAGGAGTTCAATTTTTTAAATTAATGTCTGTTGGTGGTACATGCAGTGTCTACGTAAGTAAATATAATGCATCTGTATTTGGTTGTTTGTTACTGGATGCAGTGTTTGCAGCCACTGTGAGGAAGTAATCATTGAGTTTGGTGTCCAGTGATTTGAAACTGTTACCAATTCCTGTTAAAGCTGTTTCTTGGGGTCTCAGCCTCATTTGAGTTACAAGTTTTGTTTTCTTCTTGTTTAATAGTATTCCAAATAGTTTTTGCTTATGTCTTGGAGTGTTCCATCTTCTATGGCTTTTCTATGTCTCTGTTTCAACAAAATTCTATACTGATTTGAGAACATGTGCATACTTCTGGTTTTTTTACAACTTTTCTTAATATGTCACAGTACTTCTTAATAATATTAAAGTATGTCTGGGTAATTACTTGTTCTGGCTATTTTGTATGTATTCTTTTTTTGTTCTGAAGATACTTCGGTGCCTGTAGTGCTCTGAGGTCCTTTTAATGACTTCCCAGTACTTCATTTAATTATCTTTTTAGAAAAACTACTTTCAAAATTGGAAGTAATCTCATTAACAAATATATCACATTTAGAGTCAGCATTGGACTTGTTGTAAACATCCCCCCAAACATCTTTTAAACTTTCTTTAAATTTATCAACCATTTTTTTGTTTGTTATATACTAAGATGGTATCTGTTCTTTCGGACATGTTCAAAAGAACATATACCATCTTAGTATTTAACATATAATTAAGGCTCACTGGCCACTTCACCATCTTCTTGTTCTGTGTGAATGCACGAACAGAGCCCGAACTCTTATGGGAATCGGAAATGCGCCGCAAGTAATGAGTATAATGGGCGGGGGCACTACGAATGTAGTGCGGGACAATACATTGAGAATGTGGGTTTCGCAGGAAGGCATGCCAGAGATAAATCCTTGCAGTCGCGCTATCCTCTGTGCCCTCGATGGCTCAGATGGATAGAGTGTCTGCCATGTAAGCAGGAGATCCCGGGTTCATGTCCCGGTCAGGGCTCACATTTTCATCTGTCCCCGTTGACGTATGTCAATGCCTGTAAGCAGCTAAGGGTGTTCATTTCATTGTAACTGTTTTCTTTATTAATCAGCAACATTGTTTTCTTTGAATATTTCTGAACATACAAAAAAAAAAAAAAAAAAAGGCCAGCAAAATTGCTGACTAATATCGTTAACGTCAGTCTGTTGATGAATTCTTGAACATGTTCTCAGTTAAAATATAATACATTTCCTTCAGATGGAAGAGATTCTGCCCACAAATCAGCACAGATTTAAAAAGCATCACCTGTGGAAAACTCAGCTTACCCTTTATCACAATATCCTGCCAATCATGGCTGACCAAGCAGAATGTTAACAAAGGTACAAGCATACATAATATGTTTCCAGATGTTTGATTGGTTAAAAGATGTCTTAAATAATAGAACCAAGTTTATTGTTCTTGATGACAAGTGTTCGTCAGAGACAAGGGTATCATCAGGAGTGCCCCAGGGAGGTGTGACAGGTCTACTGTTATTCTCTACATACATAAATGAACTGATGGACAGGGCGTGCAACAATCTGTGGCTGTTTCCTGATGATGCTGTGGTGTATGGGCAGGTGTTGTCATTGAGAAGGATATGCAATGATCTAGACAAAATTTCTAGTTGATGTGATGAATGGCAGCTAGCACTAAATGTAGAATGGTGTTAATGCAAATGAGTAGGCAAGACAATCCTCTAATGTTCAAAATATCATTAGCAATGTACTGCTTGACACAGCACATTGATTAAATATCGAGGTGTAACATTGCAAAGAAATATGAAATAGAAGGAGCTCATATGAGCGGTAGTAGGGAAGCTGAATGGTCGACTTTGGTTTATTGGGGAACTTGAGGAAGGTCTGGTTCATATGTAAAGAAGGCTGCATACAGAACACAAGTGCAACACATTCTTAAGTACTACTTGAGTGTTTGGCTTCCTAGGCCAGATCAGAGCAGTACATTCAAGCAATTTCACTAGTAGGTTTGATCAGGATGTGAGTATTACAGAGAGGCCTTGTGAACTCAAGTGGGAATCCCTAGAGGGAAGATGATATTTCTTTTGTGGAACACTGTTCAGAAAATTTAGAGAACTGCCATTTGAAGCTACCTGCAGAACAGTTCTACTGCCACCAATGTATATTTTTTGCAAACACCATGAAGATAATATAAGAGAAATTAGAGCTCATACAGTGACAGAAGGGATAGATATGATTTCATCAGAATTTCTAAAATCATTGGAAGAAGTGGCAACAAAACAACTATTCATGTTAGTGTGTAAAATGTATGAGACTGGTGATATACCATTTGACTTTCAGAAAAACATCATCCACACAATTCCAAAGATTGCAGGAGCCAGTAAGGGTGAGATTATCACACAGTCAGTTTAACAGTCATGCATCCCAGTTGCTAACAAGAATAATATACAGAAGAATGGAAAAGAAAATTGAGGATGAGGTAGATGACAATTAGTTTGGCTTTAGGAAGGGTAATGGCACCAGAGAAGCAATTGTGATGTAGTGGCTGATAATGGAAGCAAGACTAAAGAAAAATCAAGACACATTGATAGGATTTGTGGATGTGGAAAAAGCTTTTGGCAATGTAAATGGTGCAAGATGTTCGAAATTCTGAGAAAAGTAGGCTTAAGCTAGAAGGAAACACAGGTAACATGCAATATGTACTAGAGCCAGGAGGGAATAAGAATGGAAGACCAAGTACAAAGTGCTTGAATTAAAAAGGGTGTAAGACAAGGATGTAGTCTTTTGCCCTTACTGTTCAATCTATACTATAGAGAAGCGATGGTGGAAATAAAATAAAGGTTCAAGACTGGAATTAAAATTCAAGGTGAAATGGTATCAAAGATAAGATTCACTGATGATATTGCTATCCTCAGTGAAAGTGAAGAAGAATTACAGAATCTGCTTGCTGAAATGAACAGTGTAATGAGTACAATATATGGATTGAGAGTAAAAGAAGGAAGATGAAAGTAATGAGAAGTAGCAAAAATGAGAACAATGAGAATCTTAACATCAAGACAGGTGATCACGAAGTAGATGAAGTTAAGGAATTCTGATACCTAGGCAGCAAAATAACTCATGATGGATGGAACAAGGAGGACCTAGAAAGCAGACTAATACAGGCAAAGAGGGCATTCCTGGCCAAGAGAAGTCTGTTAGTAACAAACATAGGTCTTAACTTGAGGAAGAAATTTCTGTGATAGTACATTTTGAGCATAGCATTGTATGGTAGTAAGACATGGACTGTGGAAAAACTGAAACATAAGAGAATCAAAGAATTTGAGATGTGGTGCTACAGGAGAATGTTGAAAATTAGATAAGGTAAGGAATGAGGAGGTTCTCTGCAGAATCGGCAAGGAAAGGATTATGTGGAAAACATTGAGAAGAAGAAGGGACAGGATGATAGGACATGTGTTAAGACATTAGGGATTAACACCATTGATACTTGAGGGAACTGTAGAGGGTAAAAAATGTAGAGGCAGACAGAGATTGAAATACATTCAACAAATAATTGAGGACGTAGGTTGCAAGGTCTACTCTGAAATGAAAAGGTTGGCACAAATGCAAGTGGAACAGGAAAGGAAGTGACTGGTAGTGGTATAAGGTACCCCCCACCATGCACCATATGGAGGCTTGCAGAGCACATGTGTAGATGTAGATGTTGACATGTACTAGCCATTGAACAGTACAACGCTCCTAAATATGTCCATTCACACTCCTGTTTTACATAATTAATCAAACCATAAGTCTATCATTCTTGAATGGCCAATATCTACTGACTAAATAATCATGTATTTATGGGCTATGGTACTTGTGCTTTAATTTTTCACAAATCTAACAAGGATGTATTTACAAGTTTCTTAGGTGACAACAAAACAGTAATTATTCAATATAATCAATGTTCATCAATATTTGTTTATCATTTTTCTTAATGTCGGTTATTAAGTTATGAAGGTCTGATTCTTGTATACTTAACTGTTGTAATTTCATGGAGGAATTAATGAATTTTGTACTGGTTCTTTACATACCCAGAACTTTAAGGGACTTAGACTATATTCTTTTCCAATTTATTGATTCATTCACAGGTCTTTTGTCCCAAAATACTGATGTAGTAGACTTATTCATAGTTAGTTCATTAGTTACGTTCATGTTCCATGGATCATTTTGCACGATAAATTGTCATGATGTGGAACGAGTCATTTTACATTCATATTGCAAATTAATTTGTACTCTAGACCTTACCATATAATTATTTTTTTTTTCCCTGAAATGAAAACAAGATATACAGATTGAGTTAGCAATTCATACTCACCACCTTTTACACATTACAAACATAGAAATTATGCCTCAGAATAGAAGGAGCTGTCAAGGAGAAACTTTTTCAGTTTATTTTCAAATTTTACCTTGCTGTCTGTTAGACATTTTATCACTGGATAACTGGTCAAAAATTTTTGTTGCAGCATTGTGCACCCCTTTCCGTGCTAAAGACAACCTTAATGTTGAGTAATGAATGTCAGTTGTTCTTCTAGTATTGTGTACATCATTGTTCCTTTTGATCTGTAGTGGATCATTTACAACAGACTTCATGAGGGAATAAATATACTATGAAGCAGTACAAGATGATTGCAGGTGAACACTTACAGCATGTTTTTGGGCAATGAAGACCTTCTTTCTTAAAGATGAGTTACCCCAGAACACTATTCCATATGACATTACTGACTGAAAATAAGCAAAATATGTCAAATTACTGATTTCTCTCTCCCCAAAATTTTCTATGATTTTAAGTGCAAATGTGGTTGAACTAAGTTGTTTTAGGAGCTCCAGAATTCCAATTTAAATTCTCATCCGTATGGGGACCTAAGAATTTGCAAGTTTCCACACTATGTATTATTTCATCACCATGTGTTACACTTGACACTGGCACAGTAGCCCTTGAGGTGCAGAACTGAATATGATGTGTCTTTGTTAAATGCACTTGCAGAAAACCAGTCAATGACACTTTTGAGAATTTTCTTCACAATTTCTTCCATTTTTGTGTGTAGACTGGGAGTGATTACAACACTTGTGTCATCTGCAAAAAGAACTAATTCTGCTTGTACATTAGATGGTAGATCATTTACATACATGAGAAACTGTAGTGGATCCA
Organism: Schistocerca piceifrons; assembly: GCF_021461385.2. Taxonomy (NCBI): domain Eukaryota; kingdom Metazoa; phylum Arthropoda; class Insecta; order Orthoptera; family Acrididae; genus Schistocerca; species Schistocerca piceifrons. The sequence continues at coordinate 85,581,176 of NC_060149.1, forward strand.
AGATTGAGCCTTGGGGAACCACATACATTATTTCTCCTCAGTCAGAATTATGTCCCTGGATTCTGTTTGTTGAATTACTACTAAGTACAACTTTCTGCATTCTTTTGGTTAGCTATGACATGATCCATTGGTTGGCTATAGGGGAGGGTTGGGGTTAGTGTGGACATTTTTTATGTTTCATGCTTTATCCTAAAACCATTTGAGGCAAATTTTTTAAATTCAGTACCTTTGGATTCACCAGTTTTCACATTACCAGAATCATTAAAGCAATTCTTTGTATCTTCAGCATTTTGACCACCAACTAAAAAATACAAGGTGTCTGCAATCTGTCCACATTTGGCCCACCCTGTGTCCACTCTTACCCCATGTCAACATTAGCCCCACTCTCCCCAGCCATCACTCCCACAAAACTTCAGTTTATCTAGGAGTATGCTATGATTCTTACAATCAAATGCCTTGGATAGGTCACAGAAAATACCTACTGGTGCTAGTTTGTTATTTAATGCGTGTAATATCTGGAGTGTGAACATATAAATGGCATTCTCTGTAGAGCAACCCTTCTGAAACCCAAACTGTGATTTGCTGAGGATATTACTGTTGCCAAGGCGAGATACTATTCTAGAATACATCACTTTCTCTAAAATTTTGGAAAATGATGTCAGCAGTGAAATAGCTTGGTAGTTACTGACATCTCTCTTATCACCTTTCTGAAAGAGGGGTTTAACACTGGCATATTTTAGTCTCTCTGAAAAATGCCTTGAGTTAGTGATGCATTACATATTTCAGACAATACTGGACTTAATATACATGAACAAATCTTTAGTACTCTATTGGAAACACCATCAAAACCAGAAGAGCTTCAATCCTGCATTCGGCCATCCTGATTTAAGTTTTCCGTGATTTCCCTAAATTGCTCCAGGCAAATGCTGCAATGGTTCCTTTGAAAGGTCACGGCCAACTCCCATCCCCATCATTCTCTAATCTGATGAGACCGATGACCTCGCTGTCTGGTCTCCTCCCCTAAACAATCCAACTCAGAAGAGCTTTTATTCTTGATAGAATGTATGGCCCTCTTAATTTCAGAAGTAGAAGTTGGTGGTACATTCATATGATGTAATTTTATGAGAGTTACTTCTTCAACATATTGCTGTGATTTTTCTCTTGAACTGTTGGTACCTATGCTTTCTGCTATTTTTAAGAAATGATTATTAAATATTTTTGCTACCTGTGACTTGTCATTTATAACCCTCCCATTCAATTCAATGATAATATTATCCCTTTATGTGGTTGGTTGTCCTGTCTCTTGCTTAAATATATTCCATATTGCCTTAACTCTGTTGTCAGACATACTGACTTCTGACTTTATGTTCATGTTTCTTGATTTTTTAATAACCTTTCTTAGTAATTTTGAGTAGTTTTTGTAGTGCACAATTACTACAGGGTCTGTAGTTGTTCTTGCCAAAAGATACATTTCCGTTTTCCTTTCACAAGAGAATTTAATCCCCTTAGTGATCCATTGCTTTTTACATGGCTGTTTAATGTCCCTTCTGATTAGCTTATGCTGAAAACTATTTTCAAACACTGATATGAATTTATCATGGAACAGATTAAATTTTATATTGGCATTTGGTTGTTTATAAATTTCATCCCACATTGTTTCTTGTAAACTACTCTTAAAAACATTTGCCATGTAGTCATTAATGATTCTTACTGACTTCCACTGAGGTGTGTCACACTGTAAGGTACTATGTCATTTATCCTGACTAACTGTGCATCATGATCAGAGAGATCATTTGTTACTGGGTTAACAGCTATTTTCTTACTTTGTGCCTCATCAAAGAAAACATTATCAATTAGGGACCTTCTGTCTTTATCCACCCGTGATGGAAAGTTAACTAATGAGAACAAATTATAGGATCCAAATAAGGTTTCCAGATCATTTTTCCTATAGTATTTAACCTGACTGTAACATATATTTTGAAATGTATTGCAATTTTTAGTTTGTTTTTAATACAGGCTGAGCAACAATCACTGGTAAAACTGTCCTTTTTTTCAATAACAATTCTTATGATTCTGATAATATCATTAATATAGATTGAAAGACATTCATTAAAATCACATATCACACAAAACATTTTCTGATTTTAACCACTTTAAGTGTAAATTACACACTAAATTGAAAGCACTAGCGTCTTTTACTTCCAAATTATATTTTAAGTAAGTACACATAGTGAAATACACTCTTGGAATTTTCATAAAATGAATCTGCTGAAAATACAAACTGTAAACTGAATAAACAAATAATAAAATGTGTATTAACATGTTGATTATGATACTAAATTGGTCATATAATTTTAATGGTTATTTCTTTCGTAATGCATCTGTACCATTAAACTAAAAAAATGATGAATAAATAAGATTAATGAATTATCTTGTAGTCAATGTACAGACTGGAAATTTCTGCTCATAAACCAACAATAAGGTAACTAGTTGTCAATAATCATTCATCAGCTAGTATGTTTCCAGACAAGTTTGTTAGTACAGGCTCTACATCTATACTCTGCAAACCATATTGCAGTTTATGGCAAAGGATACTTTGTGTACTGTCACTTTCCCCTTTCCTGTTCCAGTTGTGAATAGATTGCTGGAAGAACGATTGCCAGTAAGCCTCTGTCTAGGCCTGAATCTCTCTAATTTGATCTGCATGATCTTTTTGTGAGACATACATAGGAGGAAGCAATATGTTTATTGACTTTGCTGTCTCAGAACTTTAATAGAAAACCACACCATGGTGCAAACACCTGTCTGACAGTGTCTGCCACCGCAGCTGGCTGAGTATCTCTATATTGCTTTCATGCTTACTAAATGCACCTGCAATGAAACATACTGATCTTTTTTGGATCTTCTCCATTTCCTCTATCAATCCTATCTAGTATGTAACCCAGACTGATGAGCAATATCTAAACATTGGTCAAAAGTGTGTTTTGTAAGGTACACCTGTGATTAATTTTATGTGGTCATCCCACTTCAAATAGCTCCATACATACACTCCTGGATATTTTTTATAAAAATAACCACTTCCAGTGATTGGTCTACAATAATGGATCTTTCTGTCTATGTATACACAATACATTACATTTGTTTATGTTGAGGGTTAATAGCCCCTCCTTGCAACGAGCATTGATCATCTGTAGGTCTACGTGCGTTTTGTTACAATTTTCTAGCTCTGCAATTTTTCTGCATATTGTAGCATCATTGACAAAAAGCCTTGTGGAACTTATGAGTTGTCTACCATATCATATAAATATATTGTGAAAAGTAATTGATATATAACAATCCCATGGGTTACACCCAAAGTCACATCTATGTCGGAAGATTTCTTTGCATTGAGAATGACATGCTGTGTTCTGTTTATTAGAAATTCTTCAATCCAGTCACACAGTTGGTCTGACATTCTGTAGGCTCATATTTTGTTCATAAGATGGTGGTGTGGAACTGTGTAGAATGCTTTATGGAAGTCAAGAAATATAGCACCTATCAGGGCACCAGTAACTACCACTTTCTCGGTCTCGTGGACAAACAGAGTGAGCTGGATTTCACATGATCATTGTTTTTGAAACGAATGTTGATTCTTACACAGGAGATTTTTTTGTCTCCAGAAATGTCATAATATGCAACCAGAGAGCATGTTACAAGATTCTGCAAGCAACTGACATCAGAGATAATAGGCCTATAGTTTTGTGCATCTCTTTGATGAGCCTTCTAGAAAATGGAAATGACCTGTGCTTTTGTCCAATAATCAGGAACCCTTCACTCCTCCAAAGAAATGGTACACAGCTGCTAGAAGAGGGAACAGTTCTTTCACATACGTTATTTAGAATCATACTGGTATCCCATCAGGACCAGTGGCCTTCCCTCTGTTGAGTGATTTCAGTTGTTTACCTGTCTCTTGGTCACTTGTTTTGATATCATAAATTTTGTCATTTGCGCAATAATTTAAAGGAGGCACTAAAATATGCTCTTCCTGTGTGAAACAGTTTTGGAGAAAGACATTTAGTATCTCAGCCTTTTCTGTGCCATCCTCTGTTTCTGTGCCATTATGGTCATAGTCTGTCTGGATAGATGACTTAGATGTATTTACTGATTTCACATAAGACCAAAACTTCTTAGGGTTTTCTGTCAAGTCAGTAGATAGAACCTTACTTTCAAATTCATTGAACACTTCACACATTGCTCTCCTTACATGAATTTTGGCTTTGTTTAATTTTTTGTTTATCTGTGAGACTTTGGCTGTGTTTAAATTTGTGTTGAAGCTACCTTTGCTTTTGTAGCAGCTAGTGAATCTATCACAACTTTGAAATTAGATTAGATTCATTTTTAGTTCTGTAGACCCAAAAATGAGATGATTCTTGTGGGTGTGGAACATGCCAGAAAGTATAACATAGAATGTTTGAATATAATACTCACTCCCCTCATCATTTGTTAGGAGATTATCAAGATATGTGAATACATTACACTAAACTGGAACTGCTAATATTTACAGAATTAGTACACTGTCAGAGTGGAGCATAGTTATGCACTTTTAATAAATTTATCATACACAGAATACCTAATCTTGACTGTTGTGATCAAGTGCTGTAAAACTGAAATGTAATGGACATTTTTATATAAACTGATCTAACAGTCCCTGTTAAGATATTCATCTATAGAGTAGAAGAAGTTTCCCACCAAAAAGTCATTCAAACTCTTTTTATACTGTGTTCTATCTGAAAACAAGTTTTTAATGGTTACTGGCAATGGTTTCTTGACACATACCTGTCTAAAGCATATTTTACAGTAATCTTGAACTTTGTCCATTGATACTCAAAATGTTACTGCTGTAGATGAAATTTTCATGCCGACTGTTCAAGTAATCTGAAATCTGTTTCTTGTCACTCTTGCTAGACAGAAAGATCTTCCTAACTTTCTTCGTATTCCAATTTACAGCCTTATTCAGTGATGCTGTAATGGCCTTATGATCACTGGTTCCCTGTTCTTTGCTAACTATGTGTAAGGACTTGGGACTGTTTGTCACTAGCATATCTAAGATGTTACCTTCATGAATTGGTTCTCCAATTAACTGCTCAAGGTAGCTTTTGGATGTACCATTTCACATGATCCCTGTCCTGACTTTCCAGCCCAATCACTTGAGTCTCCCAGTCTTTATCTGGTAAGTTCAATTCTCCACCTTTTAATACAACAGGACCAGAACATATATGTAAAATATTCAATAAGTTTTACCACAAATGTTCCAGCACTGCTGCTCCTGAGGCAGAGGGTCTGTAAAAGCCTCCAATGACTGTGTTTGATGCACCTTTAACATTCATCTTCACCCAGATTATTTTTTATTTGGACTCTGTACTAATCTCACTATATAGTATCATATTTTTTGTTTTTATAAAAGCAGCTCCACCACCATCATTCATTCAACCCTTGCGATATACATTCCAATCAGAATTTAGAATTTCATTGGTGTTGAGGTCTCCTTTCACCCAGCTTTCTGTCCCTAGTACTATGTGGGCATCATTAACATTTATAAGCATGACTAATTCCCAGACATTTCCAGAGATGCTCCTGCAGTTAACTTTGTCGTTCCTGCTCTCTGTCTGTTTTCATTTTGTATGGTTTACTGATATTTATTATTAATTCTAATCTTGTTCATTTCAGTGTTTATTATAAAATAGCCAGTCATGAGAGCAGGTATAGCAATACAGAAATTAACTGTCTTGCAAATGTGAACGAATTCTAATGACATGAGTTTGCGCATCCTTTGTAGATAATGGAACTGTTTTACAAACATCTCCATACTATATAAATATGTCTACACAATACACATCTATTTCATGGATAAGCAACTGTAACTCATGTCAAACCTTTATCTCTAAGAACAAATTTTATCCAGTTATTATTAGGGGATAAGTAACCAATTGCCTTCCTTCCATCCAAAACAGTAAAAAACAGTATAGGCAATATACAGCTTTCATTATTTATCATGTAGTAACTGTCACTGAGATAAATGTGAATCCGACAAACTCATGTAAGATGGGCATTTAACAGAAAAAAGTTTTGAATCTATACACTGTTGCCACGTTTGCAAAGGAATGGCAGAATCTCTGTGTAGAAGGATGTTTCAAAATGTGTCATAAACAAGTACTATTTTACTAGCCTTAGGGTTACACTCTTTAGAGCCACAAACTTATATAATTCTTCATTCTCCTTGTGGAGATACAAATTCTGTCTGTTCAAACCTGCAAGAGTACTATGTATATTTCTGATACCTGTGACATGTAAACTGCATGATTTACCACCTACCTTTGCTAATAAACTCATTTTATAGAAGTTTACTTCCTAATGGTATCAGTGACTAGTTCATCAGAGTTTGGTGCTTGGTGCATCCATGTCACTTGATATGCAACACCCCCTGCCCTTGGCCTTGAGCACCTCACAGAACTTAGCCAGTATTGGCTGGGTTCAGATGTGAAAAAACTGGTGTTCCTTACTTGGGGCCTTGTGAGCACTGCCAGCCCTCTATAGCCCTAAGCTCTGCCCATGTGTCAGTAACCATCATGTGGTGATGGAGTGTTGTGTGCTACAGCAAACTGAGCTTTAATTGCTATGAGCACAAAGATGGCACAAACCTCTATTTTTTTCTTATTTATTTTTTTTTAAAGGAGGGGCACTTTCTGTGCCCCACTTGTATATAAGTGGAACTTTGCCTGATTCATCATCTGTTTCCATTGTAGCTCATGGGGCATCCATGAAGCCTACAACAACCACTAAAAACACTCTCAGGCATTTCATTGAGAGAAGTTGTGTGTTCAGCCCTCTTGAACTCTCACACACCAAGATGAAACCAGATATAAGTAACACAGCAAATATCAACTGCCAGAATGTGTTTGTTATCATTAAAAGATAGGAAAGTACAGCACAAAAGTTGTCATATTTCCATATACAGAAAACTTTGTATTTGATGGCAGGATCCCTGAAGTCATTCAAACACCTCTAGAATGTGACACTGTTGCTTTATGTCAGGCAACACTGCTGCTGATTGTGAAATGACTTGGTGAGTACCTAATTCTGAGAGAACAGCATAACACTGAAAAATTTAGTGAAGGTGTAAGTTCATGAACATAGCAGACCTAGAAATTAGTGAATTAAAGAAAGAATGAGATGTTGATGGAGTGATTGATGTATGTGACATCATGAAAACTTGATGGGGAACTACGAAAACCAACTGCATTTGTTTTGCCTTTTAATATGTGAGGCATGTTTTTTAAGTAAGTACTGTTTTAAAATAAAAATAAAACAAGTAGACTTTTCTTAACAATTTTATTTTTAGATGAAATCCTGTATTTTAATCTAGCTTTCTACATACACTGAGATGACACAAGTCATGGGATACCTCCTAATACCGTGTTGGACCTCCTTTTGCCAGCCGTAGTGCAGCAACTCAATGTGGCACAGACTCAAGAAGTTGTTGGAAGTCCCCTGCAGAAATATTGAGCTACACTGCCTCTACAACCATTCATAATTCTGAAAGTGTTGCTAGTCCAGGGTTTTGACCTCTTGATTATGTCTCCTAAATGTTCGATGGGATTCATGTCAGGTGATCTAGGTGGCCAAACGATTCACTCAAATTGTCCAGAATTTTCTTCAGACCGACCATGAAAAACTGTGGCCCAGTAACATAGCACACTGTCAGCCACAAAAATTCCATTGTTGTTTTGGGACATGAAGACCATGAATGGCTCCAAATAGCCTCCAAGTAGCTGAACATCCAGAGCACCCAGTCCATTCCATGCAAATACAAACAATACCATTATGGAGTCACCACCAGTTTTCACAGTGCCTTGTTGACCACTTGGGTCCATGGCTTCATCGAGACTGCACCACACTCAAACCCTACCATCACTCCTACCAACTGAAATTGGGACTCATCTGACAAGGCCATGGTTTTCCAGTCATCTAGGGTCCAACCAATATAGTCACAAGTCCACGAGAGGCACTGCAGGATACATTGTGATGTTAGCGTAGGCCATCATCTGTATAATTGCATATCACTATCCAATGACTTGTGACAGCTCAGTGTAATTCCCACCAATATTCAACGTGTTTACATTCATTTGTGAGTATTTGAAATGCCTCCTCTGATTGAGAATCCCGCCAGCTGTGGAATACACATTGTGATTCATCTTCTTAAAGGCATGAAAGCAACTGAAATTCATCATCAGATCAGTGAACTGTATGGAGAAAACATTATGAGTGATGCTATAGTAGGGAAATTGGTGAGAGCTTTTAAAGATAGCTGTGTGAATGTGCACGAAGAGGAATGAAGTGGGTGACCTCCAGTCAGTACTGACAATTTGATGAAAAAGTGAGTGAGAACAGACACTTTAAGATTTTCATGTTATGTGATGAGTTTCTGCAAGTGGCAAGAAGTGTGCTTTTATGCAATTGTTGCCTAATCAGGGGGCAGATTTCTATGGGGATGGTATTCAGAAACTGGTTGTATGACATGATAAGTGCATTAATGTTTGTGGCAATTATGTAGAAAAGTAAATTAAAGTACAAGCTTTCATGTAAAAGTAAAATTGCTAAGAAAAGTCTACTTGTTTTATTTTTATTTCGAAACAGTACTTACTTAAAAAAGTGTCTTTTATCTATTCTTCCCCGATATATCTAAGCATGGTTTATCATCTTAAAAGTGTGATTCTGCATACAAAATCCCTTAAGGTGTTTTTGATGCCAGTATTTTGCACACATTGAGCTGTTATGTATGGGGCAGGCAAATTGTAGAAATTGTAGCAAAGCAGCCCATGGGCCTAGCACTGCATGACTACCTTCACACTCTGTCGGACCCCCTCTGTTTAATAGGTGCTGCTCATGCATGGTTGTTTACATCTTTGGGTGGGTTTAGTGATGTCCCTGAAAAGTCAGATGGACTGTGTCTGTGATACAGTATCCACAGTCAATGTCTATCTTCAGGAGTTCTGGGGTCTGGGTTGATGAAAAACTTTTTTTGATGTGTGTAGTTCAGTAATTATTGTCCTTTATGATGACATTTATACAGACACTGTGGGCTGTGAAGCCAGTCTCATGGAACCACAGATCCCATCATCCATTTTATAATCCATTTTAGGTTCCCCAACTCAGTAGAATGTTAAGGGGAAAGTTGAAGAAAAAACCTTACTGCTAAGAGAGTTCCCTTATTGTAGCATAAATGAATGGGTTCCGTGTGCTATTGTGCTAGGAAGATCCATGTGCATATGTCTTTTGTGAAAACACATTTTAAACCTCTTTGTGCCCAAGTGCTAAGAGGCAGTACCCTCCATGACAAGGATGATCTCAGTGAAAATACAGTCCAAGGAGAAGTGATTGTGTTTGTAAATAACATATTTCATTTCTCTGTGTACCTGTGCCTATAGATCTTGAAGCAGTTTCTGTTGAGATTCATGTGGGCAAAGGACTACAGTATCCTCTCTGTGCCTGCTGTAACAAGAAGCATTGCATTATAAGATTTTCGAGACCCTTATAGTACAACTGAACTGGCCACTTCTCATAATAGAAGACTGTAAAGCACACAAGGGGTAAAGAGCCTTAGGATTTGTTTGCCCCAGGTGTCAAGGTTAAGAGAACCTCATGATGTCTCAGGAGCAGTACATTGCAACCATTGGAAACCACACATACTTCAGCTAGTGGGTTATTCTCGGCCATATACCCCTCTTCCTACTCTCCAGCTCTCTTAGATTACGCTCAATTGAAAGTTGCTGATGAATATAGTTCCAGTGACCATTTCCCACACTGGATTCACCTTCTGGACAGATCAGTCTCCAAAAGGAAGCTGCTGAGAAAGAAGATCAGTAAAGTAAACTGGTCACAGCACAGCCAACTGACTGTTTTTGAACATTGAGACAGCATTCACAACTGGGTGGACCATACCATAAGCATGACTCATGATGCCATTGATTTATCCACCACTGAATCCTCAGCTCATGTTAGAAGGCTACATGTACCTTGATGGAGTGATGAGTGCCACTCGGCTGTGTGGGCCGGCTGTGCAACTCTGCAGTAGCTTGAATACTAATCAACAGCAGAGAACCTTGTGGCCTTTCCAGTGACAAGGGTCAAATCTTGGCATACAATCAATGGTACCAAATAAAGGCAATGTGAAATATTCTTGGACTCTATCAATTATTTCAGTTGTTTTGTATGGGAAACAATCAGTAGGATTTACAATAAATGGAGCTAAGCACCTATAGCAGCTGTGAGAGGAAGGGGTGTCTTCAAACAACACCTGGGGATATCACCTGCACTGCACAATGGCAGAGCACTTTACAAAGGCTACTGCCACTACCGGCTAGGATCCAGTATTCCACTGCAAACATGCAGAGGTATGGTTTGGATTTCAAATTCAACCATTCTCAGCCATGTTACAGCCCATTCTCCACGTCAGAATTGGAATCACTCTTGGATGCTCATAATACTGTGTCTATCCTGATTGAATTCTATACAGCATGCTGCAATACTTGCAAATAGAATAATAGGAAATCCTCATAGAATGTTTCAGTTTGATGTAGCAGACAGACCAATTTCCTAGCTCATGGAGGGAGGCAATTTTTATTGTGACTCTCAAACCAGGGAGAGCTGAATATGACTCATTAGTTACAGATGTGTCACCTTAAGAAGCTGTGTAGGAAAGACCTTGGAGGGAATGATCAACTATCACTTGATCTGGACACCTGAGTCTAGGTAGCTCGTTAGTCAATGTCATAGCAGATTATGAATTGTTGCTCCACTGTTCACAATCTGGCCCTGCTGGAGGCAGCTATAAAACAGGGTTGTTGTTTTGATCTTCAGTCCAAGGACTGGTTTGATGCAGCTCTTCATGCTACTCTATCCTGTGCAAGCCTCTTCATCTTGAATTAACTACTGCAACCTACATCCTTCTGAATCTGCTAAGTATAATCATCTCTTGGCCTCCCTCTGCAATCTTTACCCCCCATGCTTCCCTCCAATACTAAATTAGTGATCCCTTGATGCCTCAGAATGTGTCTTACCAACAGATCCCTTCTTCTAGTCAAGTTGTGTCACAAATTCCTGTTCTCCTGAGTTCTATTCAGTACCTCCTCATTAGTTACATGATCTACCAATCTAATCTTCAGCATTCTTCTGTAGCACCACATTTTGAAAGCTTTTATTCTCTTCTTGTCTAAACCATTTATCATCCTCCGTGTTTCACTTCCATACATGGCTACACTTCATACAAATACTTTCAGAAAAGACTTCCTGACAAATCTATACTGGATGTTAACAAATTTCTCTTCTCCAGATATGCTTTCCTTGCCATTGCCAGTCTACATTTTATACCCTTGCTACTTCAACCATCATCAGTTATTTTGCTGCCCAGATAACAAAACTCATCTATGGCTTTAAGGGTCTCATTTCCTAATCTAATTCCCTCAGCATCACCTGATTTAATTTGACTACATTCCATTATCCACATTTTGCTTTTGTTTATATTCATCTTATATCCTCCATTCAAGACACTGTCCATTCTGTTCAACTGTGCTTTCAAGTCCTTTGCTGTCTCTGACAGAATTACAAAGTCATTGGCAAACCTCAAGGTTTTTATTTCTTCTCCCTGGATTTTAATTCCCAATCCAAATTTTTCTTTTGTTTCCTTTACTGCTTGCTCGATATACAGATTGAATATCATCAGGGATAGACTACAACCCTGTCTCACTCCCTTCTCAACCACTGCTTCCCTTTCATGCGTCCCAACCCTTTTAACTGCCACACGGTTTCTGTACAAATTGTAAATAGCTTTTCACTCCCTTTATTTTATCTCTGCCACCTTCAGAATTTGAAAGAGAGTATTCCAGTCAACATTGTCAAAACTTTTCTCTAAATCACAAAGGCTATAAAGATAGGTTTGCCTTCCCTTAACCTACCTTCTAAGACAAGTTGTAGGGTCAGTATTGCCTCACGTGTTCCCACATTTTTACAGAATTCAAACTGATCTTCCCCGAGGTCAGCTTTTACCAGTTTTTCCATTTGCCTGTAAAGAATTCATGCTAGTATTTTGCAACTGTGACTTATTAAACCAGTGGTTCAGTAATTTTCACACCTGTCAGAACCTCCTTTCTTTGGAATTGGAATTATTATAGTCTTCTTGACGTCTGAGGGGATTTCACATGTCTCGTACATGTTGCTCATCAGATGGAAGAGTTTTGTCATGGCTGGCTCTCCCAAGGCTACCAGTAGTTCTAATGGAATGTTGTCTGCTTCTGGGGCTTGTTTTGACTTAGGTGTTTCATTGCTCTGTTGAATTCTTCATGCAGTATCATATCTCCCATTTTGTCTTCATCTAAATCTTCTTCCATTTCTGTAATATTGCCCTGAAGTACATTGCCCTTGTATAGACTCTCTATATACTTCTTCCACGTTCTCCTTTCTGTTCTTTGCTTAGGACTGGTTTTCCGTTTGAGCTCTTGATATTCATACAGGTGGTTCTCTTTCTCCAAAGGTCTCTTTAATTTTCCTGTAGGTGACAGCTATCTTACCCCTAGTGATACATGCTTACATTTGTCCTCTAGCCATTCCTGCTTAACCATTTTGCACTTCCTGTCAATCTCCTTCTTGAGACATTTGTATTCCTGTTTGCTGCTCCATTTACTATGGTTTTATACTTTCTCCTTTCATCAATTAAATTCAGTATCTCTTGTGTTATCCAAGGATTTCTACTAGCCCTCATCTTTTTACCTACTTGATCCTCTGCTGCCTTCAATATTTCATCACTCAAAGCTACTCATTCATCTTCCTTTCCCCTGTTCTTGTCAATCACACCCTAATCCTCCCTCTGAAATTATCTACAACCTCTGGTTCTATCAGTTTATCCAGGTCCCATCTCCTAAAATTCATACCTTTTTGCAGTTTCCTCAGTTTCTATCTTCAGTTCATAAATTGTAGTCAGAGTCCACATCTGCACCTGTAAATGTCTTAGAATTTAATATCTGATTCCTAAATCTCTGACTTACCATTATATAGTAAATCTGAAATCTTCCGGTGTCTCCAGGTCTCTTCCACATGTACAATCTTCTTTCATACTTCTTAAACCAAGTGTTACCAGTGATTAAGTAATGCTCTGTACAAAATTCTACCAGGTGGCTTCCTCTTTCATTCCTTACCCCCAATTTATATTCACCTACCACTTTTCCTTCTCTTCCTACCGAATTCCAGTCCCTCACGACTATTAAATTTTCGTCTCCCTTAACTTTCTAAATAATTTATTTTATCTTATCATACATTTCTTCAATTTCTTCATCATCTGCAGAGCTAGTTGCCATATAAACTTGGACTACTGTGGTAGACTTGGGCTTTGTGTTTACCTTCGCTACAATAATGCATTCAGTATGCTGTTACTACTTTTTTATTCATTATTAAACCTACTCCTTCATTACCCCTATTTGATTTTGTATTTATAACACTGTCCTGCTGAGTAGTCCCTGCCCAGATATCCAAATGGGCGACTATTTTACCTCTGAAATATTTTACCCCAGAGGGCACCATCATCATTTAACCATACAGTAAAGCTGCATGCCCTCAGGAAAAATTATGCCTGTAGTTTCCCCTTGCTTTCAGCTATTTGCATTACCAGCACAACAACACCATTTTGGTTGATGTTACAAAGTCAGTTCAGTCAGGCATTCAGACTGCTGCCCCTGTAACTACTGGAAAGGCTGCTGTCCCTCGTCAGGAACCACACATTTGTCTGGCCTCTCAACAGATACTCGTCAGTTGTGGTTGCACCTACAGTTTGGCTATCTGTACCACTGAGGCATGCATGCCTCCACACAATGGCAAGGTTCATGGTTCATGAGGAAGGGGGGGGGGGGGGGCGGGCAGGGTTACCTGCATGAAAAATATTGTGTAGGAATATTTTATGAGTTAAGAAAGATGTACAGCAATATTTGAAGGTGCAGTGTCCTAGGATATCTGCACCATTGAGATTCCATATCTATCTGCTGTATTCATTCAGTTCTTTGTTGGTGAAATTCTACCTGAAAATTTTGAGTAGGAGAAAGACGTCCCTCAATCACTTGTTTCAAGTGTTACCCTACTTACCATGACCATAAATAGTATGACAACCACAGTAGGGACTTGTGTGCAATGCTCTTTATTTATGGAAGGGTTGAAGTTTTGTTTCTCCGTTGATCCTGTAACAGCAACTAGCCAGTTGCAATTCATAGGTAGGAGATTACAGAAATGGGCTGCAGAAACAAGTTTTTACTTCTACACCAATAAGTTTATATGTTTACTTTAATCATTCTTGTTATACTTTTCCCTTATAATATTTGCACATGAGAGGCACTGTTCTACATTTGGAGATTCATTGAGGTTTCTAGATCTCATATTTGAAAAAGAACATGAAGTCAAAGACACTGAAGGCACTGGACATCTTAAAGTGCCTTAGCCACTGGTCTAGGTGAGCGAAATAGATGTACTTCCTCCAGTTTCATGTGGGGCAGTTGCCAAAGGGTTAGAACTGAGTTCTACCCTGCTTACTGAGGAGGCTAAGGTTAATTTTGATTTGGTATATAAAGAAAGGACTATATTACTTTTAAATTTGATATTGTACGATGTTTAAAATGACTATTGCAACTGTGTGGGTCAGTTAACAGGTGGTTCAAAACCAAGGGACTCACTTGGCTGCTCCTTGGTTTTCCCCACATATGTCCTCAAGGTATGTCTACATACAACTGTAACAGCACTAGAGAAGATGGGGTCATATTGTATTATATTTTTAGTGGCCCTTTAGATCATACATTGCACATCACGATATTGGACAAGCCAGAATGGGTGATATGATGGGAGCACTACCATGGCTGCATTTAAGATATACTGTACATTGCTTCACATTGTGGGTATTAATCTGAGAGAAAATACATGGCCAAAATATAATTTTTTAATTACCTTTAAAGCTACTGTGCTTCACATGATGGGTAGTAATCTGAGAAAAGAAGGCATACTAAAGAATTCAGAACATGAATAATTAATAAATATTTAAAAAGAAGCCATACACAAAAAAATAAGGAATAATTACTCTGGTAGGTTAAAGGGTCTAAGATTTACAGCCATAAAATTTATACTCATTTGTCCATTTACACACAGTCACATATATAACAGTAGTGGATAAATTAATGTAGACATATGCCTCATGTTGTTCAGACATGCTACTGCAGATCAGATTCTAAGAATTCCTGTATGCATGCTGGAAAAGCAATGCTTTATTAGGAGTGATCTTGGATTTATTCTAAAATCCTTTAGCTGTCTGATTTTCTTTGTCAGTTTTGTGGGATGACTATACAGTTTTATTCACATTTATTTGACACCTTTTCTGTACAATTTTTTTTGAGAGGAGAACCAATCTTAATGAGTTTTTGATCTCGTATCATGGTGGTGCCAGTCTGAGTTCCTGCCAGTTTATTGATGTTTTCTTCATAAAATATAGTGGGTGGTTATAATCAAAGGGCAGCTACTCAATGGAGGTTAAGTGTGGGCTGTAATTGTCATATGGCAGCGAAACTTGATAGATATGCTAGTGCATTAATGCAGAACCAAATTACACTGGAAAAAAATTAGGTCCAGTTGTGGCCATCAGGTGCAAATATGGTACTATATACTGTCTGCATGACAGCATGACATCCACAATGTCATTTGACAAGCCATAATGCAAGTTGAACAGTATCACTATTGAGAAGAGAGACCATGCACTGCTATTGAAACTGTTTTATATGAATGGCGGCAATTACAGTGGTACATTGAGAAATATCACTGACTCAAAGGTCTGAGGGGAGGCCCAATGCCATTAAATGATTTAAATAAAATATTAATGAAATTAAAAAACACAGGTCAGCTTGGTTGAAGGCAGCCTATCCCAGTAGGCATTATTGACAAGGTTGCTGCTGCTGTAACTGACTATACAGAACAAGACCTGGGTAGTGTTAGTGCTCATGCAGTGTCACAGGAATTGTCCATCCCATGGTCAACAGTCTGGAAAGTTTTGCAGTCTGTTTTACACTGGTACTCATACGAGATCCAAACAGTGCAGCTCTGTTTTCATGTAAGATGAGCAACATCTTATCTCACTTGCCCAGTGAAAAGGCTGCTTAATTCAATCTTCCATGAATGTTTTATCTCCAGAGGTTTTCCAGACGCATGGCCTGCAAAAACACCTGATCTCAATCCATGTGACTTTTGGCTCTGGGAATATCTAAAAGAACCATGGACATGTTCAGTCTCTACCTGATCTCAAGACCAGTATACAGGAACACATTGCTCAGATTCCACCCGAACTGCTGTGAGTAACTGTTGATGATGTCATTTTATGGATGCAGCATCTCATCAATGTCTCTGGTCCTCATACTAAACAACTTATGTAAGCAGTGGTTAATAATAATATCAAAATGCCTTTATCACTTGTTTGACCTATTCTGACCATGTCCCATTCCTAATCCACTACATATGGAAACATTTCTATACATCTTTCTTGCAGTCACAGTGCCAGATTTTCACCTAGTGACCAAAACTGGAAATAATTTTTTTCCAGCTTAAATCAATTCCACATTAACACATTAGAACATCTACCAAGTTTTACTGCCATATGATAATTACAGCTCACACTTGACCACTTGGAGCAGCTGCACTTTAATTATAAGAACCTGGTATTTGGCCTAGTATGTACCAGTCTGGGAGGGCTAATGTACTTCGTTTCTTAAACAATCGCTTAAAAATTTCTTTTTGCTATTTGAGCAGTATTGTTCTGACTGCTCTTTTTTGTGAGCTCAAGCAACATCACTAACTCTGCACTTTTACCCCAAGAAATAATTTTATAAATGAGTATCAAATGAAAAAGATCATAGTACATTGATATCAGAGTACTGACATTTGCTAAACTTTTTATTGATCTGACCATAAAAAAACAATTTACTCATTTTGGTACTGGTTATTTCAATGTGGCCTTTGCATTTGAGTGTGTCATGATGGAATCTCCTATGAATTTGGTTTCATCGATAAATTCATTGTGGTTATCATCCAGTGATATAATAGGACCAGTGGAATTTTATTCTGAGCCATCTAATAGATTAGTCCCCCTGTTTTATTTTCGTTATGAAGCAGTCAGTTTGATTTAAGCCATGAGTTTAGTTGGGCTGTACTTCTATTCACCACAGTCTAGACTGGTTCTTTTGTGTTAGGTATGAGACTTGTGATGTCATCAGCAAAGAGAAAAGGTCTGTTGGTGGATAAGTTTAAGGGAAGGTCTTTTATGTAATATAAGGACAATAAGAGGCCTAAGAGTGATCTGTGTGGAACCCTATGTCCTTTTTGGTTTGTATACTTAAAAGTGCAGTACTGACAATTCCTCAAGTCTTGATCTTATTGAATTGAATATTTTTTTCCTCGGTCTATGAGATAACTTTTAAACCAGTGTGGCTGTTTTACCTCATTCCATATGAATAAATCTGTTCCAAAGATGGTGTGATCAGTTAAGTCAAAAGCCTTTGTGAGATCAAGAAATATACATATTTCTGGTAGATTCTTTCCAACAAGACTAAGAGTAAAATCTAGTAATTCCTGCATTGTATCAGCTGTAGTTTTCTATCACTGGAAGCCAGACTGTTTAGGGATCAAAATTTAACTGTTCTTTATGAGTGTATTTAGTCCAATGGCACTGATGTATTCAAACATTTCACTGAATATGAAGAGTACTGAAATTGGGCTGTAGTTGCTAGTACCCTCTTTACTTCCTTTTTGTGTACTTTTACGACTTCAGCAGTTTTGAGTTTATGTGTAAATGTGCTATTCAGGAATGGGAAGTTTATAATGTAGGACAATGTTTTACTAATAAAACTGCTGCACTTATGGAGGAGGAAGCATGGGTTTGTATCTGGTCCCGTGAATTACTTTTCCTTTACTTTTGTTTATATTATTTTTTCTATCTCTGCTTCAGATGTCAATGCAAAGAACAGTGAGTCAGAGCAAATATTTGGGTTGAGCTCGTGGGGGATGATTATTCTTGAGATCTGTGAGATTTTCAACTGTTTCTGTGAAGTTAGAGTTGAATTCTTCACCTTTTTTTTATAACTGGAAAATAATCTCTCATTTACTTTTAGGTTAATGTTATGTGACAACTGTTTGTTTCAACCAGAGTTTGTATCAATAATTTTCCACATGCATTTCCTTGTGTTGTAAGATGATTTGAGCAGATTATCATTTTGTAGCTTTTTGGATGGACTAGCTATGTTACTAAAGATCTTTTTATAGGTCATGGAGTACTTCTTATATTCTTCACTACTGCCAAATTTTGTTTTGCTCAGGGAGAAAATACCACTCTTTCTTTTAGCTGATATAATGATACTTGGGGTGATCCATTTGGGGGATTTCCTGCTGACACATATATTTATTGCTTTCAAAGGGAACTGGCAGTTAAAGTTATAGCAGAAAATATTCAAGAAAGCTTCAAAATTACTATCAACAGTTTGGAGCTGGTACACAGTCTGCCAATTTGCTCTTTTTGTGTATGGCTCAAAAAGTGTGCACATGGCTCTCACAAAAGTTTCTGCTTGGTGTTAGAATTTCTTATGTTGAAGCTTGCTCAAAGGCAAATTTCTCTGTATAATTAGTACTTTGAGGTCAGAAAATCCTCGGTTTACAGACCACAGAGTGCATTCAACGTTATTATAACAATGAAAATAATCCATTTTTGGCCATTTTTATCCAATTCAATGTTATTAGCTACTTAATTGAGACAACTTATACTATGATTTCTAAAAGTGATTGGAGATTTAAACATGAGTTCAAGAGTGTATCAATTAATTTTTTTTAAATTTAAGTAGTCATTGTCATCTAAGAGGAAATTTATATTAAAGTAGGCACAGATTTGGATACTACAAGATTTACTTTTTATTAGTTTCTCTGTCACTAATGCTAAATTCCTGTAGAAAATGACCATGTTGCCTGAGGTTCATCTGTAAAGGGATATTACAAAAACACTGGAATCCATGAATTCCATGCCAGGACCTGAAACACTGACGCCACCAGTTCAATGCCAAACATTTCTTTGTCAGTGCTGTTGGAACTGTGTATGTCCAATACTAAGTCAATGATATTGTCTTTTTTTTTTAAATATGTAACTCCTTCCATACTGGAAATTTGTTTTCAAAAAGTGAAATTCCAGTCTGTACTGCAGTAACACAACACATTATATTTCAGAATACCTCGTGTAGCACTCAGTACATCTAGCAATTCACAATTACTATTAATTAAGATTTTTGTTTCAATAACATTGTTCTTGAGCCCTTTTATATTATGAAAATTAATTTTTGGGTAACAGTTGTTAGAAATAAATGCATATTGTTGACAGATTTTTGATACTATCTTATTTACTACTGTTGACTCATGAGATTTTCTGGTAGTATTGCAGTGGATTTGTACTGAGATGCATTGAGCCTGCAAAAATCTGTGTCCATGTCACTCACTGAGTGTCCTTCAGTCCCAACAATATTTGTGCCCAATTGATAAATTACTCCAAATATCTTCCTTTTTGTAAGAGACCTTTAACCAACCTGACTGTGCCACAATTACATCAGGTTTTCAGACAATACAAATGTGTTGATAAAAGGGAAGATCAGAGATGAGGTGCAGTATGAAACCGAAAAATATACCACATGCGTTATAGATATGAAAAACAGTCACAATTCATCTGCACACAATACAATAAAAGCATTCATTAACTGCATCTATGAAATTATTCATCAAACTGCAGTATGGATTCAGGTTCCTCCCCCTCAATCTCCTCCCTTCTCCCTCTGTCCATCTGCTCTTCCCCCTTTACCTGCCCATCTTCTCCCCCCTCTTTATCTATCCATCTACTCATCTTTCCTCTCTCTGTCCTACTCCACCCCCGTTCTCTGTCCATCACCCCATAGTCAGCCCTACTGTTGCCCCATTGGAAGATTGGTGGTTTTTACCCCCACTGTATTTCTTTACAGATTTTTAAGTAAAATGTGTACCAAGTTTGGTTGAAATCAATCCAGGGAAATAGGTGAAGATATTGAAAATATGTGTATGTGATGTATTCTGCATGCATGTATGTCTAATACTCTGCTGTTTTACACCATACAACTCCAGAGAGAATGTTAAACTCATCTGTGGTATTCAGCCATATGGCTTGATGTTAAGTTCCAAAACCCGTCAGTGAGATTATTGAATCACTGCATTGCTCATTCTCGCCATGTGGTTGATACACTGAACAGCACAAACAAGTGACAAATTGCATATCATACTTTTAAAGTATTCCAGGTCAATTAAATAGAGGTAATAAATACAAATATGTTGTTACTGACATTTTTACATCACCTCTTCTCATCCACACCCCCATGCCTTGTGGTAGTGGGAAATCTTGCTTTGACACTATTTTTAGACAAATAATAAGTCATGTAGCTAACAAATTTGTTTGAATTCCTCCAGTTGTTTCTGAGTTATGTTTCAACATCACCCCTTTTTGTTTCCACCACTATGGGCAGTAGCTATAGCTGGTTTGTAGTGCCATAGTGCTTGTTTCCAGATAGTAAGTAAGCAGTAGGCCTCTACTTCTTTAAAGAAACTGCGTGTGAAGTTTTTTGCAAGTCACAGGCTGCTCTCATTCTCAAATACTTGATTAATATAATCTGGGTATTTACTTCTTTCCCATACAAACTAGTTTGAGAGGGAGAAGATTCTTAACCACCTCAGTGCTTCTTTCTGTATAGCAAGTAACATGTGTACCAAATTTGATTGCAATTAATCCACTAGTTTAGGTGGAATGTTGAACATCATGCAGACAGTGGCCATTTATAACACTGAATGTACCTGCAAAAGCATTTCATTGTACAGCATATACTACAAGAGATATGATGTCATAGACACTGAGATGTGTGAAAATCTATGTACGTACGTACATATATTTTTATAAGATATATAGGTAGGAGAAACCAGCTTATCAGCCAGCCACATATCACTGAGTCTTTTGAATGTTTTTGAACATATGACTATAATCTTTTATTCTTTTTCTGCTAATATGAACATTCTGGTGTGTGTGGGAGAGATTTCGAAAGTGTGAATGAGTGTAGTATTCTTGAAGATTGTTTTTCAATAATTATTACTCTTTTAGAGATTTTAATCACATTCATCATGATTTATTTTAACAAGTATGCTGACAACCCCTTTGCTTAGTATCCTTATACTGTAAACACGCGTGTCAGATCACCAGTTATGACATAAATTGTGTGCTTGCAGTGAAAATGATGTTAATCACTCATTCACAACATATAAGATAATTGTACAAAATATGCGTTCATACCTTGTGAAAAATAGGTGGAATGTTTTAGTTTTTTGTCAGTTTAATAGTTTTGTATAATTCATTGATTTCAGGCTGCCCTGGGAGAAAGCAATATGGGATTCGTCAACAACTCGATGAGTACGTCAACAGCAACTAGTCCAGAAAAGGTCCCATCACCAGCAACAGAACACAGGTATTTGTTTTTTTATATATAACTACATTAGTTAAAATGTATTTTGAAGCCATTTACACACAATTTCACTCTGCATTCACCATGAGCTAGCAGGTGGACACTCTTATCCACCTGCCTGGTAGAATACAAAAAAGCAATGCAATTGAACTGAAAATGTTGTTTCCCCTTTCAGGATTTTTTTAAATAGTTTAAGCAGGATTTTTCAATTAAAAATACTCTGTTAACTAATTCATGAGCTTTATATAATTGTATAATAAACATGCTGGACATGCATAAACCATTATTAGTCATTGCAGTTTTTGAGGAGACATTTAATGATTTGGTAGATCATTTACTTAACTCAAGAACAGATGCTAGGCCAGTATCATTCTTTGAGGCATTTCAAATGTGATGCTCTTCAATCTTGAGATTGGATTTGTTTCCATGGTATAGTCTAAATATGGGATTTTCTGTTTTCTTCTGTGAAGGTAAGACACTTGGCACACAAGGGGAGGAAAGAATGTGATGGATGAGGAGTGGAATGATTCCCTTAATACACTTCAGACTCTTTAATAAAATACTATGACTTTACAAGCAATGATTTTGCCAAGGAAACAGAAGATACTTGTGTTATATTCATTCTCATCAATGAAGTTTCCCTCAAAACTACACTTTATGAAACCCAACTCAAAACCTGTTAACATTTTGTAGAGTGTTTTATTCTCTGTGCAAAGTTCTTGGTATGTGTGGTCTGATAGTATAAGATTTTGTAACATGGTTAATAATTTAGTTTTAGTATTTGCAAGTGACACTCTGAATTAAATAATGTTCTATGTTTCTCTTTGAAAAGACTACAAAAACAGGTAGGATAGGTTGAAGTTTAACATATTGCTTTCTGAGGACTGTTTGGACAGATAGAGGGGGGGAGGGGGGGGGGGGGAGAGAGAGAGAGAGAGAGAGAGAGAGAGAGAGAGAGAGAGATTTCATATTTTCCCTGCCAGTGTTTTCCTAATATTCTTATTGAATTGTTATTTGTTAATGCATTATACAGTGTTTTTCCTTCATTAGCTAAGCATAAATTTATCAAGTGTTTTATTCTTAACTTTGACTTATCTTGGCTGGACATTCAATCTATACTCACTTAAATATCTAAGCCATCAAATACAATTGGATCTAAGAGAAAATTAAAAGTCATACACTCATTAGAAATAATGCACGAGGGTGAATCAATCAATAAAACACAATATTCTAAATGTTTGGGTGTTTGTGCTGATAAGAACGTTAACAGGAGGCCACATGTTGCAAACCATCTTAAGCTTCTGCAACTTTTGCACTAAGGATAATATCAGATTTTCCAGATGAAAATGCCAAAAAGTTAACTTACTTCTTCTATTTTCATTCAATAATGTCTCATGGCTCCCTATTCAGGGGTGATTCATCATTGAGGAAAATTGTGATTGTTGAGCACAAGTGTGTATTGCCTCTTGTAGACTACTCTTTAAACAGTAGGGCATACTGACAACAGCCTCACTGTGTATACATTGCCTTATGAAGTTTGCTGTTAACAATCAATCACAGTTTGAAAACAGCAGTAACGTCCATAAATATCGGTCTTAGACTAGAAAGAGAAATTATCTACATAATAGGTGATGTGAGAGAAGCATTGACCATAGTTATATATGTGTGTATGCATGTGTAAAAATAAAAAGTAAAACAAAAACTGAGGAAAGTTCATTGGATATTTTACTCTGAGAAGATGTATATTTATTTATTTGGTTGATTTTGACCCTTTAGGATCACACATAACTTGTTCAGAATGTCTTCTTCCATCCAAATACCTCTTCATTCTCTTGCCACCCCTGGTTCTCTCTGCTTACATGATCTCCATTTTGATTCTGGTGTCAATCCACATATGATCTTCCACAGCATTCCAATAGATTGATCTATCCTGCTTATACCAGTTGTTTCCCAGTCCCCCTGGCCTATTTCATCCGTATGTTCACTATTAAGCAAGTTGTGTTCCATATCTTCTTAGCCATCCTCATGATGTGCCCACCAAAACTCAGTCTTCTCTTCCACATCATTCTTGAAATTGGTTGAACACTCTCATACAGCTCCTGCCTTGGTCTATGCATCCAGACTTCACATTTTTTGTGGCCTATATGTTTCTGAAGATCTTTTGTTCCTCCTCCTCCTCCTCCAGATGAATAGAAGCTCTCTTGCCCAATGCGATACTCTCCATTACATACAATGTGGTATGTTTGATTGTTGACATATAATGTCTCTCAGTTTGGTATTCCTGGACAGGTTTTTCTTTCTTTGTAGCATATTGTAGTATCTGCAGAGTTTAGGATGTGTCTGTTGTGCTCTAGTCAGTCTGTAACTTATGTGTTATGTTTTCCCCCAGGTAAAGGAAGCTCTTCGCATTCTCCACTACTTGAAATTCAACATCTTGATTTCTGCAGTCCAGACCTCAGTCTTATTTTACACTATCTTAAGACCACCTTTTGGTGCAACTACAACAAAATTTTCCAGTGCCATCTTCTTTGTTCTCATGTACCATTGTATCATTGGCAAAGGGTGGGTTGTCTGCTGTGGTGTTATTGGACACTATCGTGATGCCACCTTTTGCTGCAACTAAAACAAGATTTTTCAGTGCCAGCTTCTTTGTTCTCGTGTATTATCATATCATTGGCAAAGGGTAGCCAGTCTTCTGTGGTACTATGTTTAACTTTGTACCCAATTTGAGCACCTACAATTGGCGTAGTTTTGTTCACCTGTCTCCACTTTTCGACCATTCATCAATACTCATCATAAGGGCTTCACTTCTATTATCTGGTTTTCCAGAATGTACTTGTAAAGTAAGGGTACCTTAAGATTGTTCTATACTGTATAAAAGCACAGAACAGAACTAACTTCCTACATAACAGTATATCTTAGCTTAGGTAGTTCTGGTCACCCATGATAATTTTTCCTGCAAATATTTAGAATACTATATCATTCGTATTGCAAATAAATAAAATCTGGTGACTGTATGCTGAAGTGAGACTGCAAATATTTTAACTTTGTACTCAAATGGAAGTCTCATTTCCTTTAACGGAAGACTGACAAAGAGTAAAATGGTTTAGGGTAATTGATACAACACAAATGAACAGTATACAAAAAGTGACAACAAAGGGATTCTTGTGCCATTTCTTGATGGTGTATTATGTATTTTAATGATCAGTTCTGCATTTTGTGTTCAATCTGCATAGTGCACAGTGCAGTTGCTCTGTCCAGTATCTCTTATGACTTAAAGCCTGGAATTTGAATCTGTTTGCAGTAAAAGCAACCATTCCTCTTTCCTTTCTCTTATTCGTGCAGCAGAAGGAATGAAGTATCTACTGTTCTGAGCTCAGCTACTCAATTTCTGCAACAACCAATTGGTGTGCGGACTAGCAGATAACGTCTGCAGGTATCCTATTTGCAATTTCAGTCTCTTGTGCTGATGCCAGTAGCTCATTTTATTTAAGAGACTTCACATATTGTGAAATTGCATTTACTTTTTGATTCTTTCATTACAGAGTTTCTACATCTAGTTTGTATATACTTGTTGGTTGTACAACATTGTTAATGGTTTTCTAAATATTTAACCAGAAACAACAACATGGACATAGATTACAGGAACTGCATGACCATTGTGACCATTGTGAATTTTTTGACAATGTCCTGTCCAATAGCAAAAGACATTCTGTCTACTACATTTACATATACTTCATGATAGGTGTGATATATTTGAGTGGTACATGTATTACATGGACAGTGAAATTTTATGTTACTAGGAGTTATTTACAGAGAATGGTTATCACAAGTATGAGTGAAATGAGTAAAATTCATAAACACACTGCAATAATTCATAGTGTCTTACACAGCTTTGTGAAACTGATTAGCACAATTGAACACAATCAAGAATACAGTATAGTGTTTTGTATCCCAGTCCATCATCCAGAAACACAAAGATATTGACTACTCCAATTAACTTTGTAGTCACTTTGTTCAGGGGACATAATATCTCACTACTCTTATATTTATTTTCACCACATAATCATCCTATTTCAAGACCAAATGCAATAACTTAAAGTTAGCTCATAAAAAAACCTTTTAAGGTTTTACATAAACAGAGTTATTCTTAGACTTCTGATATTCATTTTCAAAATTCTGCTTTCATGAAGTAAGGCAGAAAAAGAGGTGGAGTCATGCAGAAGAAGAATTATAAAATACTCTCATTATCCATTCTAACGTTCCTCCCAAATTACTTGAGAGAATATGATGCCAGAAAAAAAACTAATCATGAGATTTCACACACTTACTTTTCATTTATTCTTTGAGTGCATCCTGTGCCTTTTGACAATTCCAGAAGGTCATTAGTTTTACATAAATAGCATATTCAAATGACTTTTGCCATATCCTCTGAATCCCATGTTCTACTAGCTAAGAAAGCACACTGTTTTCACAGCTTTTTTGTATAAGGTAAGGTCATTAGTGTTGAGTACAAGGAAAAAGTACAAAGTTTAAAGAAAAGGTAATTCTTTTTGCAAAGTACATAGTGAAATATAAAATCATAAATTGGGTAGTTTTCATTCAAAACTCACTTCTTTAATACATTTATTTATTTATTTACCACATAAGATGTGATCCATTCTCAACCCATCTCACTGACATATATCCATGCATTTCCCATTCACAAAACGAATATGACACAATGCATGTTGGTCTTACTGAAAAAAAATTTCTCTATATTAAAGAAAAATAGAAATCTTAAAGATAAAAACTAAATGGAAGTAACATACGTCATTTCTCACCCACCATTGGGTCTATTGTATGAAAACTGAAACCAATCTAATCTGTAATGTAATATAATTCTATGACCTTCCTGACAGAAGTCTATTATTTTGAAACTATACAATTTTATGATAACTGTCATGAAAAAAAGAACATATACTTAATGAAAAAAACCTACTGTAGGTATATTAATATGTGTGAACCACCTCTCACCACAACTTTGTTTGTTAATCTTTAATGTCATTCGTGCAAGCATAGTATAGTCCAACGATATGAAATAACTGTTTTTGCACAAGTTTTTCTTAATAACATTGTTCATAAGCATTCTGGAATTGTGTAAAATCTATCTTTGTGGTTCATTTACATATTTGTTTTGGAGATGAAAATAAAGTCATTTCTGATGTACTAATTTTATGAAATTATTTAGTAATTTTTTTGAATTTTGAATCGGTTGGAGATCTGCATCAGTGACACAGTTTCATATAATACGTCATAACATACTCACAACTTGCTGTATTTCTACATCCTCATGGATACTCTGCAAATCACATTTAAGTGCCTGGCAGAGGGTTCATTGAACCACCTTGACAATTCTCAATTATTCCTATGTCGTATATCACATGGAAAGAACAATATCTATATCTTTCAGTATGAGCTCTGATTCCCCTTATTTTATCATGGTGATCATTTCTACGTATGTAGGTCGGCATCAACAAAATATCTTCACTTTTGGAGGAGAAAGTTGTTGACTGAAATTTCATGAGAAGATAACTTTGCAACAAAAATGCCTTTGTTTATTTATGTCCATCCCAAACACTGTATAATTTCAGTTACACTCTCTCCCCTATTTTGCAATAACACAAAATGTGCTGCTCTTCTTTGAACTTTTTCAAAGTACTGTGTCAACCTTCTCTGGTAAGGATCCCACACCATGCAGCAGTATTCTAAAAGAGGATGGACAAGCTGTGGCGGTGTGGTTACTTTTATCCATTATCTGCATCTACCTGTGAATTCGTTGCAGCAGATTGCCAGTAGGAAAGCTGAGCAGAAACCTACCATACTGCAACTCGCACCAGGCTGCATACAATGTAACTATTCCAAAAATCAGGAAAAGGTCTTAATTTTGAATGAAAGGTGGAAATACTGCCTAAACTTCAGTATATTCTGAACCTTGATGTACACATTCACAGCCAAGCCCATGCTAATCTTAACACAGTCATGCACAAACCCTTTCATTCATGTTAACAAGTTTATGGTAATGTATTTCTTGAAATCTGAACAGCTACAAAGCACAGATTGTTCTTAAATTAAAGTGTTTGCCATACTATTAAGTTTATCGGTGTCTAATGCACTCAAGTTTTTAGTCACTGATCTGCTCAATATGCCATGCAGAAATACTGTCTTTTCTTATACACAAAATTACTTACAAACTCTGTATTTTTTAAAAAACACACAGGAATAAA
The DNA here is from genome assembly GCF_021461385.2 of Schistocerca piceifrons. NCBI lineage: Eukaryota > Metazoa > Arthropoda > Insecta > Orthoptera > Acrididae > Schistocerca > Schistocerca piceifrons. The sequence continues at coordinate 85,609,050 of NC_060149.1, forward strand.
TATGTCTTCACTTTCAAACACCTTTAAAGCATGTAGCACAACTATACATACTACGCATGACCACACCATTGAAAGGCTGGGCTCTGACTCTTTTAGACTGCAGTAAGCATTCTATATCTCCAAGAGAAAAGATGCACGACGAATACTCCATTCTGATTGGTCAATTTTCTTTAAGTCCAAGAGAAAAACATTATTATTATTATTGTCCTATGTTAGTTGACACTTTTCATGGCTAACCAATCAACAAATAACACACTTTTGAACTGTACTTTTTCCTGAACTAAATACTTAACATTCTGATATTTCAATTCTACTTTGCATTATTAACTACTTTCATTTGCACTCACTCATTTGCACTTGAATTAGCTTTCTTTTTACCATAAACTTACTAACATATTATGATACAAAATTCCCTGTTGTTTACAATCACACTAGTTCGTACAGTGTTCATCAGTAGAACAATGATCTACATATTTATTTTAAACCACATCCATGCATCATTCACACTACTAAAAGCATGTACTAAACTGTACAAACATAAATAAACAAAAAATAATCTTCAAGAAATAAACAGCACAATTCACAAAAACATTCTCTTGACCTGTTTCTTGAATGTCTCAGTGCACTACTGGACTCTGGTGGATGAGAATTAGAACTATATACTCAACTGAACCCGCTTCAGACCATCTGTCACTGTGCACGCGTGAGAGATTCTCCTGATACACAGGCTCTAAACAGGAGCAATATAAGGCACTACATCTCAAAACATAGTGTAGGCAGTCTCATTAGTAGATCTGTTGCATTTTCCAAGCATCCTGCCAATAAAACACAGTCTTTGGTTAGCCTTCCCACAACATTTTCTATGTGTTCCTTCCAATTTCAGTTGTTCATAATTATAATTACTAGGTATTTAGTTGAATTTATAGCCTTTAGATTTGACTGATTTATCGTGTAACCAAAGTTTAACAGATTCCTTTTAGCACTCATGTGGATGACCTCACACTTTTCATTGTTTGGGGGCAATTTCCAATTTACGCACCATACAGATATCTTTTCTAAATTGTTTTGCAATTTGTTTTGATCTTCTGATGACTTTACTAGTCGATAAATGACAGTGTCATCAGCAGACACCCTAAGACGGCTGATCAAATTGTCTCCCAAATTTTTTATATAGATAAGGAACAGCAAAGGGCCTATAACACTACCTTGGGGAACACCAGAAATCACTTTTGTTTTATTTGATGACTTTCCATCAGTTACTATGAACTGTGACCTCTCTGACAGGAAATCACAAATCCAGTCACATAACTGAGACAATATCCCATAATCACACAATTTCACTACCAGCCACTTGTGTGGTACAGTGTGAAAAGCCTTCCAGAAATCCAGAAATACAGAATAAATTTGAAATCCCTTGTCAAAAGCACTCAGCACTATGAGAGTAAAGAGCTAGTTGTGTTTCACAAGAATGATGTTTTTTAAATCTGTGTTCACTGTGTGTCAATAGACCATTTTCTTCAAGATAATTCATAATGTTCAAACACAATATATGTTCCAAAATCCTGCTGCATATCGACATTAATTATATTGGCCTGTAATTTAGCAGATTACTCCTACTACCTTTCTTGAATATTGGTGTGACCTGTGCAACTTTCCAGTCATTGGTATGGATCTCCCATTGAGTGAATGATTGTATATGATTGTTAAGTATGGAGCTATTGCATCAGCATACTCTGACAGGAACCTAACTGATATACAGTCTGGACCACAAGACTTGCTTTTATTAAGTAATTTAAGTTGCTTCACTACTACAAGGATATCTCTTCCATGTTACTCATGTTTGCAGCTGTTCTTGATTCAAATTCTTGGATATTTACTTTGTTGTCTTTTGTGAAGGCATTTCAGAAGGCTGTGTTTAGTAAATCTGCTTTGGCAGCACTGACATGGTCGTATCTCCATTGCTATTGTGCAGAGAAGGCATTGATTGTGTCATGCCACTAGCGTACTTCACATACGACCAGATTCTCTTTGGATTTTCAGACAGGTTTATAGACAAAGTTTCATTATGGAAATTACTACAAGCATCCTGCACAGAAGTCTGTGCTAAATTTTGAGCTTCTATGAAAGATTGCCTATCTTGGAGATTTTGTGTCTGTTTAAATTTGCCTTTTTTTTCTGCATGTGTTCTGACCCATTTTGTATACCAAGGAGACTCCATTGTTTGTTAATTTCTTTGTTATAAATCTCTCAATTGCTGCTGATACTATTTCTTTGAATTCAAGCCACATTTGGTCTACACTCAAACATTAATTTGGGAATGGGGATTGTCTCTCAGGAAGGCGTCAAGTGGATTTTTATTTGATTTCTAAGAATTTACTTCTTTTCACTAGTCTTAATAATGGGCAGAGAAAGTAGACAGTGTTGACCATGGCTTATTATCAGAAGCCATCTTGATATTTACCTGGAACAATTTGGAAAACTTGTATCACAATAGCTAGAGCAGGTAACTGCATCTACATCCTTTTTACTCAACCAACTTTTGTGCATCCCATTCCATATTAATATCTTCTGATTGTAATAACACAATAGTAAAAATCTAATCTACTCATATATGAACAGTATTGTTAATTATATATATTTAATTAAATTACATTTTCATTATCAACTAAATGGGACCAAGAAAATATCTCAGGAAACAGACTGAGTTTTCCAGGAAGGAAGCCTTCAACTTGAGTTTGAAAACCAGCAGTTCATCACTAACAGACTTAGACTTGTGTAGAAGGTTACTGACAACATATGTTGAAAATTTTTGTGCATTTTTTTGATCAGTAGTTAGGGAAGTGATCACAACATTAAGATCATTCCTCTATCTTGGCTGGCCGCGGTGGTCTAGCGGTTCTAGGCGCTCAGTCAGGAACCGCGCGACTGCTACGGTCGCAGGTTCAAATCCTGCCTCGGGCATGGATGTGTGTGATGTCCTTAGGTTAGTTAGGTTTAAGTAGTTCTAAGTTCTAGGGGACTGATGGCCTCAGATGTTAAGTCCCATAGTGCTCAGGGCCACTTGAACCATTTGAACCTCTATCTTGTGTTCACAGAATTTGAGCTGCTGTTGCTTTTAAAAAAGTTCATGTTGTTAACCGCAAATTTCAAAAGCTATCAAATGTACTTTGATATCAGAGTAAGACTTCTTAGTTCATTAAAAGAGGCCTACAGAAATTGCATAAATGAACACCACGTATGGTTTGGATCGCTCACTTTCTGAATATAAATATTACCTACCTGAACTGAGTAGCCCAAAATATTAACCAATATGATGTCGACAAATGAAAGTATAAAAAGTCTCAGTATATCACTAGTGCTGACAGGAGAATGATATTCTAATTGTAAAAATAGTTTTATACAGCAGCTCATTAATTTGTACCACCCACAAGTGCTTACTGCCCGTCTTCATTTTCATAATTCTAATATCTTCTTCTTCACAAAAGAAAGTTAAAAATCAGTGCAAATGTAATTGTATGTAAGAAACTGTAAGTACTAAGTTTTTATTACAGTTAGAAGTCCATGTGTTCGCTGTGAACAGAGGATTTCTTCTCTCCACTATATGATTTATTATATTATTGAGTTCCTTTCTGGAATTAATAACAATTATAATTAATGGAAGCAGTAAAGATAACTTCTTGCCACATTGTTGAGAAACAAGTGATCAACAGGAATATTAACAAGTGCATAAAGTCTTAGATGAACCGAGTACATCATATTAATCTACATATTTCCTGTCACTTTTCAATGTAGTCTCCATTTATTTGCACATATTTTCCTGTCATTCTACAAGTCTGAAAATACCCATTTGATAGAATCTTGTTCCAACTTCCCAAAGAAACTGATGCACCACTTGCAGTAGTGTAGAGTAGAGTTTTATTGGTCCTGTTAATCATATAGTACACAAATAGTACATTCTGATGTAGGACAAGTCAATGTATAACAAAATGTAATATTAAATTTGCATTAATTTCATTATTTCTACATTAAATGATCACCAAGTTACAATATACAGAGCAAATATTGTACAAAAATAAAGAGTAGATATTTTAAAGCAGAAAGAGCATGTACTGTACTGGCAGATTAATATTTGTATTACAGTAACATGTACATGGTAAATCATTTAAAGTTCTTGTAACATTTATATGATACATCACTAAGGCAGAGACACAAATCGTTAGTGGACTTTCTGAAGGAACTTGTGGAGGCTATAGAAGCCTTAGCAGCTGACTTGAAATTTGCCAGGTCATTTATTAATTTAATTTGTGAGGGAAGTTTATTATAAATAACTGTCCCATAATACAGGGTTCCTTCCTTATTTAGGGAGGTGTTAGTCGGCTGTAGATGAAAGTCTCCTTTTTGCCTGGTGTTATAGAAGTGGCTATTTTCATTTTTCTGTAAGAGAGTGGGATTTTCCATTGAATATTTTTTCACAAACACGGTTATCTCATACACTATATACATGGAAGTGGGAGCATTTCTAGCTTTTTACAGAGTGGTCTGCAGGTTTTGTTCCATTTTACACCTTCCATTATTCTTATAATTCTTTTTTGTAGCCTAAAGAGCTTTTCGCTAAGAGAAGAGTTACCCCAGAAAATAATTCCATATTCTTTAGTTGTGAGTATATATAGGCATAATACACAGTTTTCAATGAATCTTTGTTGCAGCATCCCTCTAATATTCTCATTAAGTAGCATGTAGTGCTTAATTTCTTACAGACTTTTTTAAAATGTGTCCCCCATTTAAGATAAGAGCTTAATGTTGTCTACATTTTGAACGTCTTTGCAAATATCTGAATCTGAACAGCTTGCTCACCTTTTTTCACATTATAAAAATTTAGTGCCACTGTTTTACTTGCATTTATTACCATTTTGTTGTGACTGAACCAGTTTTCAATATTGTTCAGTGTCTTTGTTGTAGACTTCTGAAGCATTTCCATTTCTTTCCCACTCATTAGCACACTAGTGAAAGTTTTGGTTGAGATTCTTCTCTGAACTTTCTGTGCATTGTATCCCACTACAAGCTTTTCAATGATTTCGTTCATTGTGACATGTCTGTATTATCTAATGAGCTTAACAACTTTACTTGTAGCACTCTGTGGAAGCAGTTCCAGCATAACTGCTAAAAGGGTCATCTCATACACTCATCTTTCCACCTCTGAAATGTTTCACCCATCTCCTAACACTGCTGGCACTCATGCAGACATCTGCGTAGGAGCACTGAAATCTGAGGCAAATTTCAGCAGCACATTTCCCTTCTTTGGTAAGGAATTCAATGACAGGGTGCTGTAGAAATGAAACATTGGTGGTGGCCATTTTGGAAGTTCTGCCTGTGATCAGGTGACAGACACAAATGACATGATAGTGTGGCAGCACATGGTGTAACATCTGTAGATTATGATCTTGCAGTCTTTTGGTTATATTGTAGGAATTGGAATTTTAACAATGGGTTGCTCACAACTTTCAGTATGGCCCTTGTTTTATATCATAGGCTGCAATTTAATACTTGGTTCTGGCACCGAAAGCTGTGATTTTGTTTAGTGACAGTATAAAATTTCCTTGGAGAAATACAAGTGCGTGGTAAGCAGTCAGTTATTGCAAGACATCCAATTCATTCAAGGACAGGATGAGAATGTTGATTGTATAGATTTTAGTGTAGAATTTTGCATTGGATACACAGATCAAACTGACTTTAGTGCAAGAAGCTATGTTTGAATATCATTTTCAGATGGACAACCAGAGATTTAGTTCAGTGTGTTGCATCTTGTTATCAATAGGGTATTTCATGAGTAAGTGGTAAATGATCAGTTAAGATTCTTTAATCTTAATTAAAACATATTCAGCCAGATAAGTTTTCATGCTCATGTACAGAAATGAAATCTGTTATCCCAGCTGGCCACTGTGGCCGAGCAGTTCTGGGCGGTTCAGTCTGGAACCACACTGCTGCTACAGTCGCAGGTTTGAATCCTGCCTCAGCCATGGATATGTGTGATGTCCTTAGGTTAGTTAGGTTTAAGTAGTTCTAAGTCTAGGGGACTGATGACCTCAGATGTTAAGTCCCATAGTGCTTAGAGCCATTTTCTGTTATCCCAAATATAACTGTACCATTTGTTATTCAACAACTAATTTAGGATGCACTGCACCTCTGCTACCAGTGGGTGGTAACCTTTACTCTACTTCTTGCATTATTTGTATTTCACCTAGAACTTCCCTGTATCTTATTAATGTAAGCAGGTAATTTCTGATTTCCAGGCAGATCTTCATTGCTGTTTATGATTGTGCTACATTTCTTCTCTGTTATTACTTGAAATAAAAATTGCACAAATATGTGAAACATGATAAATATACATTGTATCTGGTTCATGCATATCTTTCCAAATTTAGTGGCTGTCTTAAATTAAGATGTAGATGTGGCATTACCAAGACTGACATTATGAAAACTTTATAAATCAAAAGCTAATATGTAGAATAGTATGGGAAAAATTATGAAGTATCCAAGAACAAAATTCACAAGGATCCCTTTAAAACATAGTGATACTGAGCATATCGTTCTGTTGTACAGAAATATGAAGATCAGAATCATATCATATGTGTTTTCTTTGATGCATACATGAATTATTCCTACAGCTCTTCTAATCACTGTTGTTTGGTTACATATTCTTCTTTTTTTAGTTTTGCCATTTTTCTCTGAGCAAGAAAAGAGAGTGGTACAACTAATAACATTTAAATGGTTATGTTTTGAACTCAATGGTTCAGTCTTTGAACTTTTTGGACATGCAGAAATTATTATGTTTTGGATGTATAAGCCTTTCATTAAACTCCTGCAGCATCTTCCGTGTTCACTGTTTTTATTAACAACTGAGAATATAATTTAAACAGAAGACTGTCACTCAGTTTATGCATTGATCACTTCACATTAACCAGCTGAAGAATTCATGCAATCTGGTTATCGATAAAAATACAAAACTATTATTTCTTTAGGATCCCTACTCTTTTGTCTAATAGGGTAACTGCCCTGTAAACTAGAAACCCTAACACACTAGTCTTCTTTGCGAACTGATACTTGAAGATGCAGGCTAGGATGTTTCTCTCTCTCTCTCTCTCTCTCTCTCTCTCTCTCTCTCTCTCTGTCTGTCTATCTATCTACCTATCTATCTATCTCTAATCATTATCAAGGTATCTACCTTATCTGTTTATGTTGAAATTTTTACTACAAGTAGCTGACATGCCTCTTGCACTTGAATGGAATGATTTAGACTAGGTGTATTATGAGACTAATAAATCACAATTCACAATCTTTTATTTAATCTGTTCATCAGGGAATGATAATCAGCTCTCTCTTTGCAGTTGTAGGAGAAAGCTGATGGTTAGAAGGTTTGAGGTGAGATGTTTGAGTCCATGTAATGAACTTAAAGTTGTTATGTACTAATCTTTATACACATTTATAATTCAGTGCATATACCTTCAGTGCCTTTTCCTCAGTGAACACTGTCAGGGTAGCAGCTGAGTAATTCAACACTGTGTGTATGATGAATTCATCATTCCGAAACCTGAAAGATTATTGTGTCTTAGATAAATACTTACATATTGCTGCATATACTTATTTATATTGTGGAGATGCACCTGTACCTGCTCTATTATCTGTCAATAAAAAAACTGAAGATATAAATATACACATTATTATACTACATATTTATGGTGATGATTGCGAAGGAATCAATTATATTGCTTATGGACATACCAGCTATCTGTGGGTCACCAGATACAAGTGCACACATCAGAGAACAGGCGAGAAAGGATGACAATGCAAGGTGGGAAAACCGCATGCAGTCAGGAGTCAAACCTATGCTGGAGTCAAGTACTACGGCAGACAAACGGCAGACCCAACACAACAAGAGCAAGGCAATAGCAATCTAGGCTAAAACAAAGTGCGACAAACTTTCAACACAATGCTGTCAACAGATCATGCAAGAGCCACAATACAAATCAAGACCAGAGAGGAAAACCAGTCTCAAGCAAAATGGATGTCCTGGTGAGACATGTGAAGCTTGTGAAACAATTTCTGCATGAATCATACAAAGACAAGTCATGATGTTGCTGCAACCTGGTAGTCATCTACATTTATGACATTGGGGCAGCACATGTGGTGGCATATGAACTGCCATCACTTGCAGCCTTCCCATGAGTCTTTGTTAGCCACCTGCGCAATTTCAAACAAATGAGCAATGCACAAGAAACACACTAACAGCACGTTATCCAGTTTCGACACCATCGTGCAAACCTCCAGGTCAGGTGCCACTTGAACCACTACATAACAAATCAAGGAATCAGTGTAGGAAGCCTTATAATCTTGAGTAGTGCAGGTAAAAATCACATTTTTGGCTAAGTCCTTGTAAGTCAGTGACCCACAAGTGGTTTGAGTGTCCTGGCTGTTTACTGTAGTGATGAAATTCTAGCCTGGAGGCAACCACATGGTACCACTGGGAATAAATATTAGTCAGCAGAGTGCATATCTCCTGAAAGGAGAGGGCAGTGGAGTCAGACAGATGCGCCAATTTTTGTAGGAGAAAAAATGTGTCCGGCAACACCCAAGACAGAAAAAGCAACTGCTGCAATGAACTGTCTGTGACTTGAAATGCTACAAAATGTTGCTTCAGTTAATGCAAAATATGTGTTCCTCTCCTCCCTAACATCACTAAAGGAGGAAACAATGGAGGGTGGAACATGGTGTCAAGTGCAGGGGACACCAATCGCTGGGGCACAGAGGCCTCCTCTTGCACATGAAATTTGTCCGCTAAGAGCTGAAGTGACTTTTGTAACAAATCCATCTGTATCTGCTGCTGGTGCTTTAGCTGCTGCTTTTGCTTGAGCAGGTTAACCAATTTAGCTTCCATGCTATGAAACAACTTCCTTTTTTCTTATTACCAATTGCTGTATCCTTAAGTCAGCAGATACCGGCACACACATCAGAGAACAGGTGAGAAATAATGACGATGCAAGGTGAGAAGATCGCCTGTGGTCAGGACTCAAACCCACATCAGAGTGGAGCAATAGGGTAGACAAACAGTGGACCTGACACAAAAAGAGAAAGGCAATAGCAATGTTGGCTACAACAAAGTGCAACAAACTTTTGACACAATGCTGTTAATGGACAAGCATGAACCACAGTCCAAATCAAAACCAGATAGGAAAACCAATATCAAGCAAAGTTGTTGGTGAATAGTCAGTAGTATGGTGGAGATAGTAACAAATGCTATGAAACAAAGTACTCAATTGACTGAGTGGTCAAGGGTTGGTGATATTTATGCTGGCTGCGGGGGACACTATTGGCAGGTCTATTCACTTGGTGAGATTGTGGCGTACTCACTAGGCAAGTGCAAAGTGCAGTACTGCAGTGATACTGTGTTCTATCGGCCATTGAGATCCATTTGTTCTGGTGGATATTCAACTTCCGTGCAGCCCAGTACCAGACCAGCATTGTTATATAAAATTTGATATAGTGTTACGTGGGCACATTTTTCAAATGTATATGGTTCATTCATTCATTGATAATGTTCTGCAGATCCTACCAAGAGAAAGAACCTCCAAGGATATGCAACAAGTCAAGGTACACATCAACAAAAGAGAAACAACTCTTAGAAACTACACGTATACACTGTATTAACAATAAACTTTGCTGCTAACTACCATTTATGCTCATACCAACTAAATGTAACCAAGTAAGTTACCAGGAAAGCTGTGGCTTTGGAAATAAGTTGCTGTTTTCTTAGTTATATTGAATAGCTGTTGTTTTTCTCCTACTGAAACCTTGATATTTATGTAAATATAGTGGTATGATTCAAAGAAAATACTTACATACTTGTGTAATAAGTAAGACCTCTTTTCAAACCACTACTACTTGTCATGCAACTTTATACATTGCTACTGTAAGGATTTGAAAAATATGTACTTCAAATCCTTAAATCTAGATTATCATATAATTTTAGTAATGGTAATTAAGTATATTTTTAATTTTATGAAGTGAGTAAAGCTGTGATCAATCCAAAGTTTGGTTTGATCACTGCAATGGAGATTGGAAATGGTATGCACCTGTATTCCTCCAACCCTTGACTGGATGTACCCAGTCATTTATATGGGCATCTATTGAGATTCTGAACCATGGAGCATCTTGACAGATTCACATGAACAAATTGTTGCAAGAAGCAAAGTGAAAAAAAAAAGAACACCCGTGTCGTGCCAGGTATCAAAACATTTATCTTTGGATTGTTAACTTGGCTGTTAAGCTATGATAAAGATTCCCAGTTCCATACTTTCTGTCTGATGTGACCTTGTTGAAGATATTTTCACCAGAATACATTAACTCTGCCCGGAACCCTAGAGTTTTCTCGTTCTTGCAGACAGCTTTCCCAATATCATTTGTGAGCATAAATATAAATAGTAGTTAAATAAAATCACAGCGTGTCCAAAGCACATGTGTAAAACACACACACACACACACACACACACACACACACACACACACACACACACGTGCCCCAACCATAATGATTTGGAATTCACATTAAGCTTTGTACTGTCCCACTCTGACTTGGCAACTCTTTGATCAGAATATGAAATGAGAAGAAAGTCTCAAATCATCTCAATAAAATATCACCAACAAATAAATTTACTGATCACTCATAGTACAGTAACCAATGTTTTGTAACTGTGAAGGATACTGTTCCTATAAGCAAATGCATACTACATAACTATATTTGTTTCAGAATATTCAATGTATATTGTTTGTAGTAAAGATGTTACTGTTGTAATTGTACTACTCCATCTATCGATCCTTTCCAGTTCCCTGTATCCAACAAATGCTTGATCAGGACTGGTATGGCACTTCAACTTCACAGAGAACCGTAGCTGTATATAGGTTATTATTGTGTTGGGATCACAGGGTGATTGGGGGAGGGGGGTGGTGAGGGGGGGGGGGGGGGATTGGGTAATCCATGTGCCCTTTCTTTCTATGTCCAGGGTATATTGGATGCTTTAACACACTCAGCTATTTGGGCAGGTTGTCAACATCCTACTCCAAGTAGGATACTGAACATATTTAAGGGATAGTTAATGTTGTTTTGCTTACTAGACTTCTGTATTCTATGAGGCCTATGACTAGTATGTCATCACCTATTGTAATTCTCTTTCCAAACAAGTTTTCGCCTCAGCTACAAGATGCTACCCAAAATATATGAGAATTTTGTTGTAAAAATCAGAAAACTATACTTACATCTTAATGTCCTCTGTCACCTTCAAAGTAGTACCTCAGGCTTGTATGCAATGATCCCAACATTGTTCCCATTTTTGGAAGCACTTATGGAAATCCACAGGGTGAAGGGTGTTCAAGACACATTGCTATTCCACTTGGATGTCTTCAATCAAATCAAAACATCGCCCTTTCGACTTGATGCTCATCTTCAGTAACAGGTAGAGGTCGCAGGGGGTTGGTCTGGTTAGTAGGGAGGGTGAGGGACCATTGTCATGTTATGTTTGGTGAGAAATTCCTCCACAAAATACCTTATTCACTATTCCCTGAATGTTGATAAAATGATCAGCATTGTCTTCATGTTCCTGTGAACTTGTCAAGCTTTTTTTTTTTTTGGCTTTGTATAAGATGACCTTTTTATTGTGATGAAAGCTGCTTTGTTTCACACTCATAACCATAGGCCCAAGATTGACCACCTGTCATGACTCTGGACAATAATTTTGAACACTTTCAAACTCTTTGTTGCAGCTCAGTGCACATTTGAATCCTGAGGTTTCAGTGGTCGATGCTGAGAAGGCGAGAACAACCTTCACTGCAGTTGATCTCATATTCAGCTGATCAGCTAGAATTAATTGACATTTACCATATGACAGCCCAACTCTGTTACAAAAATTATGAATTATCTGCCCCTTGGTCTTTGTGAATCATGTCATGCACTGTCATGATCATTTCCAGCATTGTACATGTTGACAGTTGACCAGAATGTTTGTCTTCTTCCACAGATTCTCAGCCTTTCTTTCAGTGCTTGAACCACTCAACTGTTCTTTCATGACTCACTGCAATCTCACCAAATGCCTCTGTCAGCATGCAGTGGGTTTCAGCTGCAGTTTCCTTCAACTTGAAACAGAATTTGATGCATATCAGTTGCTCCTTCATGTTATCAATTTCACAATTCACAGAAGTAATGAAACACATCCTGACATTCAACTCACAATTGTGTGCACCAAGGATGACACAAGTTTGTGTCACAGTAGCTAAGATGTGTACCTCAAGGCATCTAGTGGCGGAATGTTGTACTGCTACTGGTTTTTACAAGTAGAGTGAAATACTCGAATATTTTGGGTAGTATTGTGTTTCAGAATCCATATTAAACTGTAGCTCTCCCTGTAACTGATTGGGTAAGTCAGTTCTGATGTTGAAGGATCATGACTAGCAAACCACAGCAGTGTTCAAACCAAACTCTGGGCTGAGGACAGTTTTGCTTTACTTTTTGGGCATTGATTGCTTCTGTAAAACGTCTTCAGTAACTGATCCACTTTTATGTGTTCTGTGAGAGTTTCTCTGACTTCTGTAATAAATATTTGTTACAGCTGATTATTCCAGAAATATGAGGAAGTAATGCAATGTCTAGTCACATTAATGCGACCACCACCTATGTTTGACATCAATGTGCAATAACCATTTGCATATGACAGGTGGCAGCACTAGTAGTGGAAGATAGATGACATGGAAAACAGTGCAGTCATTGTAATGCAGGAATGGAGAGATTTACCTGGTGTCCAAAAGGGCAAGATCATTTTCTTTTGAGCCAAGGGTGGAAGCATTTCTGAAATGGCTGCGTTTGTAAACTGTTCATGTACCACCTAGGTTAAAGTACACTGTGCATGGCAAAATGGTGAAATGGTGTGAATGACAGCTGCAAGATGTGTACGGGCAAATAGACATGCAACTGTTGAGCAACTGACCACCCAGATAGACCAAGGGGTGACCAACACTGTCTCCTCAATGACCATCCAGCGAATGTTGCTGCATATGGGTCTCTACAACCGGCACCTGGTTCATGCACCCATGTTTATTGCTGTTTGTGGGTGATGAAGGTTAGAATCTGCATGCCAGTACTGCAACTGGACATCCACTGATGGTGACAGGGGGCCTTTTTACATGACATTTTATGCTCCAACAGACAGATGACAGTTGTTGTGTACAGTGTGAACGTCTAAAAACAAACACCCTGCAACAATCATCCATAGGGTCCAGGGCAAAGGAGGGAGCATTCTGGTCTTAGGAACATAATTGTGGCATTGCCTGAGTGATCTTGTCATTCTGGAAGGTGCAGTGGATCAATACAAGTATGCGTCTATCCTTGGGGATCGTGTCCATCCCTACATCTAGCTTGCTTTTCCTCAGTACGACGGCATCTAACATCAGGACAATGTGATATGTCACACAGCTTTCAGTGTATGTGCATGGTCTGAAGAGTACCAGAATGAGTTAACTGTACTCCCACAGTTATAAAACTCATCGGATTTAAAGGAGTGACAAAATGTGAACAAATAAACCAAAACATCCTTGTGAAGTTAATGGGAAATCCTGAACTATTATCCATAATTTCCTTTTCCTGTAGCTGATGAAAACATGACCAGAGGAGTGATTTAGGAATACTGAAAGGGGGGATAGGCAATAAAACTGGACACAGGATTTGCACCAGATTTTTTTTGCAACTAAGATAAAACAATGGAAAACAGCAAATACATAGTTTAAAGAAGTAATGAACAACAGAGATTTCCTCAAGTAACTCTGGCCTACATTGTACAAATATATGTTCTTACAAGTTAACACAGCACTGAAATATTCTCAGGTTGTGTTCCATGGAATTATGTTTGATTAATAAGGCATTTTGTAGAATAGCCCTCCTTTCATTTCCTGTCAAAATAACCCCATGTATGTCATTATATGGCAACTTTTAGAAGCTATGTCACTCCTTTGTACCATGTATAGATTAACTTTTTATAAATTCGTTGTCTTTTGTAAATATCTTGGCTTGTTTCACACCCCTGAGGGTTCTCCTTCTTAATGGGATTTATGTAACATCATCTATGAATGAATGAATGACTGAATGAATCAATGTGTGTTTGGTGATGAAAATCAATCTATTGCACTTGCCCAGTTGCTTTATCTGGACATTCACAAGTTACATGCAGCCTGTTGTGCTGCTGTCTTCACTGTTTACATACCTGTATTATTGAGAAGTTCTGGTGGCTCTAATCAGTTCTGAAGAAATGACTTTTAAATAATCGTAAATTAATCACTTAGAAATAAAAAAGTGTTTTTAGATTTTATTCTTAAAATTTTGATAAATATACATGTTCAGCATTCAGTACCATTGTATGTTTCTCAACGTTCTCAAGTTCTGTAACTCTTCTTTTCTTGAAAAACATCTCTACCTTGATGTAAACAGGACCTCATTTGATTCTAAATGTATCAGAATTTGTGATACAGTAATTCCAGTTATGATTATGCTGACCATACTAAAGCAGATATTGAAACTATTATTGATTGAAAAACTAGGATATAATACTTATATGAAGCTCAATCATTTGTCACACATACACACACAAAACCACTATTGTTTACTGGTATTTATGCAGAACAGCTTTGTCCAAAAGCTAATCACTCTTTAGTCTTTACAACATTCTTGTCCACTCTTTTGTCCACTTTTTTGTGAGTTCTATCCTCATTACACATTATAGTTAAAAGCAGAGTATTGTAAAGCCTTATTACATGTCATAAATTAGTGCAGACAAGGTACATACATTGAATATTAATATAGTTATTTGCTGCAAGGCTGCTTTTATTTGTTTTGTACTGTGAACTGCTGACAGGTAGGGGTTTATATCACTAACTTTATAGCAGGAACCTTCTATCTGTGAGTTTCTTTATAATGAACTAGAAGTCCATTCCGGCTTTCTATTGGTGTCTGTAAGTATCTAAAAGGGAAGATCTGAGAATGATGCACAGTAATTGTACTACCAAAAAGTTTAGTAAATAACAAAACAAAACAAAAATCAGAAATTAACTTACATCGTGTACCCACTTTTCTACACAGTCAGTTTCAGTACGCCCTGCTCGTAGAACTCTGTTTAGTTGGAATATAGGCATCTGCAGACTGCTGATTTCACCTTCACATCTGTCATAAAAAACATTGGCCAGCCAGGAATTTCTTCATTGAATCAAACAGATGAAAGTCCATCAGTGTAAGGTCCAAACTGTATTGTGCGTGTTGGAGCACTTCCCATCAAAATTCTGCAGTTTTTTCATGAACAGGAGCAGCTACATGGGGGCAGTTATTGTTGTGAAGAAGTCTGACACCATCAGCATTAATATTGTGGCGTTTGTCACAAAGGACACAAAGCAACATAACTGAAGTTTTAATGTAAGCTGCAGCATTCACAGTTTTATTGTGTTCATCGTCAACCAATAACATACCATGCATATACCGGTGCACTGTCACAAGCAATTTCCAAGCACATTGAGTCACTTTGAAGTTTTTTGTATTGGAGAACCCACTCCATAGAGGCCTGCTTGGTTTTGGGTGTGTCGCAACTCATCACCAGTGACAATTCCTTAGAGAAAGACATGCACTTCTATGGCCTAATGCATTAAGTGATTCAAGTTTGTCATCATTTGCTGGTCCTTGTGGTTCCCTGTCATGTTCTTAGGCACCCAGCAAGCACTGACTTTACCTGGTTGTTCAAAATTTCTACGTCAATGACTCCAACATTCTGTGGGGTTGCAGCTGTTACCAACTGCCCAGAGTGTGGCAAATCAGTAAGGTTCACAGGGCCCTCTTGGAAGAATGAACACTGCCTGAAGACATTGCTCTGAGTCATACAGTCATTTCGATACATGCCATACATTTCCCTGTGAATTTCACTTGATTTATACCCTTTGGCCCACAAATATCGAACTACATTTTGCTGTTCTTCACAGGTTGATGACAGTAACATGTGCACCATGTCTGTTTCATAGTTCAGGCTTCTCTCACTAGAGCTGCACATGAAAACCAAATACCCTCTGTAGTGCAAGCTACAAACTACATTTTGGTGTACTTTCAACATTCCAGCTGCATTAACAGGGGAGAAAAAAAAATTATTCTGCATTAATTTCCAATCCCCATTCATATGTCCAGATGGCTTGTGTGGCATAGTGATAGCAAATAATACACGTGAACCTTCCTGATGTATCAGTCTATACATTAGTGAAAACTGTATCAAAATCCCTATATTACATCCTGAGATTAGGCTTCACATACAGACAGAAAATTGCAGCAAGGACCTTCAATTCATTGTAGTTCAGTTAGTTTGCATGAAATATTTATAAATCACATGCACAATCCTTCCTCATGAATCAGTCTCTCTATTAGTCAAAATTCTTACATTAGTTACTAAGATTAGTAAAAGTAGAGCTGCCATGAGTCAAAAGATTATGTTGAATACTACAGTGCTTTACTAGGCATGGCCCTCTTGGTGGTGGTATAAATTTGCTGTTCTCTGACTGTGAAACTGACTTTCTCAACCAGTTATAAGGGGACTTACAATTTAATGAGGATTCTAAATCACAGTGTAACTCAGCATTTTTCATATCAACAGACATCACTACAGGTGAAAGAAGATGTGACAAATAAAAATCCTAGGATTGAGTGGGGACTGAACTCAATACCATTGGATTTGTAGATTGAAACTGGGCCACCAAGCCTCCACATGCAGTCAGAAAATTGCAGCAGAGGACTTTAATTTATAGTATGTAGTGAGAGATAGATGGGTAGATATTCTGGTCAAGCTTTACAGTTCTATGGAGTTTCTGCAGATGTTTACTTTACTGCCTCAGGGGCTCGGCACTCCTTTTTTGCACACATATTTGGCAACCCCGGGGTTCCTGAGCTATGGATGGGTAAGTACCACCAGTCCCCTCTACTGCTAGCTCTGGGCATGCTTCAGCGACCACTGTGTGGCACAGTGGAGGAACATTGTGTGTCACAGAAACTGGGGATCATGGCTTGACCACCAAGATCACAAGGATGGTACAAACCTCTATATAAAAAATAAATAAATAAATAAATAAATAAAAAAGACCCTCAACCTCAAGGTGTGCTTCATGCTGATGAGATGCATGGCTGTTGAGGTGGAGAGGTAACCAGCCACACCTCATGTGTATAAGGTTTACCTAGACATGCTTGGCTCTGTCTAGCTGGACTTTTATTTCACTAGCTGCTCATGGTACAAAGATGGACCCTTTGAAGCTTTATCTGTAATCTCTCAGTGGAATGGGTGGGCTGCTGGTAGGCAGTAATACATATCAAATAAGAGGGCTCATGTAGCCGGTCCTCCGGACTTAGGTATATTAAAGAATTCTAGTGTCTTTAGTAACAGACTGCATACTGCTGGTCAGAGAGTGTTTTTATTAGTTAAAAGGAAAGAGTGAAGTTTCAAAAAAGTGTCATCTTTTTATAAACAAATGGGTTTAGAGGGGATTGCAGGTACTTTAAAATCAGTTAAGTGGTTACAAAATGGGACACTGTTTGTAGGAAACATCAAGTTCCCAACAAGTGACAAACCTGCAGAAGAGAAAAACCCTTGGGGAATATGCCATTGGGACTGATCTCAACACCACATTAAACTACAGTAAAAGTGTCGTAACATGCAGAGACCTAGTGGACATCCCCAGAGAAGACCTGAAAGCTGAATGGGCCCAAGAAGGCATTATAGATGTGCAGAATATTATGAAAAGAATGGAAGGCAATCTGATTAAATTCAACTCATTCATCCTTACTTTTAATAGCACAAAATTCCCAGAACATATAAAGGTGGGTTTCTTTGCTTAACTGTGTGGCCCTATGTACTCAACCCAATATGCTATATTAAATATCAGCACTTGGGTTACACCACTCTTGGATACAATTTAGGAGCCACTTGTAGCAAATGTTGTAAGGCTGCCCATGAAGGAGTCAGATATTCATCTCCTCCAAAGTGTGTGAATTGCTCTGGGGCTCATCCTGTTTGGAGTAGGAACTGCTGTGTCTTCCTTGAAGAATGGAAGATACAGGAAATTAAAACCACAAGATGGATCCCTTATGGTCAGGTGTGTTGTGTGCTGTCCTTAGGTTAGTTAGGTTTAAGTAGTTCTAAGTTCTAGGGGACTGATGACCATAGATGTTAAGTCCCATAGTGCTCAGAGCCATTTTTGAACCTTATGGTCAGGCCAAGAAGATTCATATGATTGTGCAGCACTCCAATGCTTGCTACCTCCTTTGCTTCAGTCGTTAAACAGCCAGTACAGAAAACCAACACGGCTACACAAATGGAGGTAACTACTGTTACCACTAGTACCTGCATTTGTCAGTGTATTCGTGCTACTACAGTTACTTCACAGCCTATATTTCCTCCCAAAACATTAGACAAGTCTATGGTCACTAACACTGCAGTGCTCTCTGCTCTTCCAAACGTTCAGTCTGGTGCACTGTCCAATGCTGCCACTACCACTGCCTCGGTTGTGGCTCCAAAGCCCACCCAGGGCAAAAAGTCAAAGGCCAAACGTCCACTGCTGATGGTGTTGCAAAGTAAACAGTCTGACAATATTGACGCCATCCTCTCTTGACTCTTTGGTAGAGTTAATGGACCTTGATGTTGGACTGGGGCAACCATATCGCCTCAAGACTGAGCCCCCACCCATTATAGGCTCCCATCCCGGCAGAAGGACAGAGTGAAAGTACAACCCCCATGATAGATCGCTCCCATGTCACAGTGGAACATTAACAGGTTCAGGACACATGTAGAGGCACTGAAACTGCTAGCACAGGAACACCCCCTGTGCCTGTGTTTACAAGAAATACATTTTAAAGCCACTGATGCTTCTGTGTTACAGGGCTACACCCTTCACCAAAACGATGTCCTGACTGGGGACAGAGCCAAGGAAGGGCTTGCTGTGTTTGTCAATAAAGTGCATCACCCCTCTACTCTTCCTGTAGCTACTGACCAGCAAGCAGTTGCCACAGAAATTCATGTGTGTCAGAGAATCACTGTTTGCTTCCTCTATCAATTTCTGAAAACTGCAACAGACTCTGAGCCTCTCACACATCTTATAGAACAGCTCCCCTGACCATTTCTCCTACTGGGAGACTTCAATGCCCATCATGATTTGTGGGGCTCAGTTTCTATTTGCCCTTGGGGTCAGATTTTGGAGAGCCTTATGACATCTCATGACCTCTGCATCTTTACCACAAGTACTCCCACCCACTTCTGTGCTGCTTCTGGGTCATTCTCAGGCATCAATCCCTCTTTCTGCTCTCCAGCTCTAGCAGACTCTTTTCAGTGGAACATAACTGACAACCTTCATTCCAGTGTCCACTTCCAACTCCACATTCACCAACTGGATCGAGCATTACCTGAACAGAATCCATCAAAATCGATGGTCAGCAGGAATAACTGGATGCTGTTCAACCAGATACTGATCCCAAAGTCCTCAGATCATCTTAGGAGATGATCTATACCATGGTGGACAGATGAATGCTGTTCAGCAGTCCGTGACAGGCATGCAGCTCTTTGACAGTTTAAATGGTACCTGAAAGCAGACAATGTCATAGCCTTTCTATTTGCAAGAGCCAAGGCTCAACAGATAATTAAGGAGAGTAGGAAAAGGTCATGGCAAGCATTCCTGGACTCTAGCAATCATCCACTTGTTCAACAAAACTATGGGAAGGCATTCAGAGGATTTCTAGTGAACACAGTCATTTACTGATAGCAGCAGTGATGAAACAGGGGTATCTTCAAAAGTGCTGGGAAACATCACTCAGATGCTGGTAGAGCATTTTGTGAAAACAACCGCCAGTGTTAGCCATGCTCTGTTGCTCTGCCATTACCATGTCACTGTAGACAGACGCAAGTTGGACTTCAGTTCCCAGAGTTCTGAATCTTACAACCTCCCTTTCTACACGTGTGAGTTGGAATTGGCACTGTCTGAGACTCATGATACCGCACCGCACCCAGTCTTGATAAAATCTGGTACTCCATGCTTCAACATTTGCCAGCAGTGTCAAAGGACATCCTCCTTGGATGTTTTAATTTGTTTGGCAGTCAGTTCACATCCCCAATTCATGGAGAGAGGCAATTTTGATACCTCTCCTGAAACCAGGAAAGGACTTCACGTCACAGTAATTATCAGAGTATCACCATAATATGCTATGTAGGAAAGTCCCTGGAGCAAATGGTTAACCATAGTCTGGTCTGATTGTCAGAGAACAGGAAACTCCTTAGTCATTCTCAGTTTGGATTTTGGAGATTTTGGTCCACTGTGGACAACCTGACCCTTCTAGAGGTGGCTATACAGCAGACTTTCCTATGTAAACATTACTGTATCAGTATATTCTTTGATAGCAGTAAGGCATAGTATACTACTTGGAGAAAAAGTATTCTCACATAACTGCATCAATGAGGCTCTTGTGGCCACTTCCACATCTTCATATGGCCTTTCCTGTCTCACCAGCTTTTTAGGACCCAAGTTGGTAACACACATCAGATCACTTTGAGCAGGAGAATGGTGTCCCTTGGGGCAATGTTTTAAGTGTTACCCTCTTTGCCATCGCAGTATCATGTCTGTTGTAAGGAGTCCTGAACAATGCTCCTTAGGCTGGCCACGGTGGCCTAGCGGTTCTAGGTGCTTCAGTCCTGAACCGCGCGACTGCTACGGTCGCAGGTTCGAATCCTGCCTTGGGCATGGATGTGTGTGATGTCCTTAGGTTGGTTAGGTTTAAGTAGATCTAAGTTCTATGGGACTGATGACCACATATGTTAAGTCCCATAGTGCTCAGAGCCATTTGAACCAATGCTCCTTATTTGTGGACAATTTGCTGTTTTCTGTTCCTCCTCCTGCATTGCAAGAGTGAGCTGTCAGTTGCAACTTACAGTGTGGAGGTTAGAGAAGTGGGCTTCAATAATGGGTTTTCAGTTTACTGTGGATATCTGTGTGTGTGTGTGTGTGTTGTGTGTGTGTGTGTGTGTGTGTGTGGGTGTGGGTGTGGGTGTGGGTGTGTTTTTTTTTCATTTTAATCATTCTTGTCGTATTCTTCATTTGCCTGCCTTACCTATGAGGGATACCATTCACCATTTTAGAGACTCAGTGAGGTTTCTGGGCCTCATTGCTGACTCCAAATTGTCGTGGTTGCTGCACCTGAGGGACCTGAAAGCCATGACCCTGAAAGCATTGAGCATCATAAAATGCCTTAGCCACAGGTCTTGGGAAGCGGACAGGGTGCATCTGCTCCAGTTTTATAGGGTTGCATGTGTTTGCAGCTAGATTATGGGTGCACAGTGTATGGATTGGTGAGGCCTTGTTATTTGAAGATCGATGACGCTGCCCACCGTGAGGGAATTTGGCAGCCCGTACGAAGTCTCTTTGCTGTGGCTGGTGAACCACTGATTACAATTCGGCAGCAATTCCTCATGGTGCATCAGGCATGTAAGTTCCCCACAGCTCCAAATACACCCACATACCATAATGCTGCTCATCACCCTGTGGAAAGCCTTTTCTCCCATTGTCCATGAGCAGCAAAGCCATTTGGGATCTATGTGTGGCATGTGCTGGAGTCACTTGGAATTGAGCATGTCCAGCCTCAAAGCTAGGATGCTAACCACCTGCCACTCTGGTTACCACAGAGGCCCAGAGTCATTATGGATTTAGTGCAGTGCAGGAGAGACTGCACTCCTGCATCTGTTTTAATGCCATTTTTTCTGGCATTTTATATAAGCACCATAACTATGTAGCTGTCTTTACAGATGGAACTAAACAGGAGGACTCTGTTGGTTTCTCTGTTATTATCCCAGATTGTGTTCTCAAGGTCTGTCTGCCTCAAGACTTTGTTGTCTTTGATGCAGCATTATATGTGATCTTGTCAGCACTGGAGCAGATGATATGTTCTTCCAGTGCTAAATTTCTTGTCTGCTCCAATTCCTTGAGTGCTCTTCGCTCTCTACAATGTTTGTACCCGGCAGATAAAGTAGTTCCTTAATATCCAGGATGCCCTCATCGAACTACAATGACTGAGGAATGAGGTGTCATTCTGCTGGGTATATGTGCACATGGGCATTGTGGGGAATGAAAGGGTGGCTCTAGCAGCTAAGGAGGCATGTCATGATCCTCAGTTATTTCAGTGTGCGGCCCACCTGCATGCTACAGCCTTGCTGTTGAGATCCAGAGTCTTGTGCTGGTGGGAGGATGAGTAGCTGGAAGTGATAGACAATAAGCTCTGCCTAGTAAAGTGCACAACATGGCCATGGCATACCTACATTCTGATAGGATGATGTCCCCTTACCTGTTTCGCATGAGCCACAACCCTAGGACACATGGTATCTTGCTCCGATGAGAGGAGCCGCCAATGTGTGGTGCTTGTGGTGCACAGGTCACTATGTGCCATATTTTATTGGAGTGTGTTTTATTTTCCAACCAGAAGGCTGTCACAGATTTGCCAACAGATCTGCCCTCTATTTTAATTAACGCTCAAATGAATGTGGTTCAAAATTTAAAGTTTTTTTGAATTGTCCAATATTTTTCCCAAGATTTTAGGGAGACAGTCTTAGGGTGACTGGCTCACTCATGTTTTTTGTAAGTGCTCAGCTAGCAATATTTCCCTTTACCTTTCTTTTAGCTCCTTTGTCGTTTTACTTGTGGTTTAGGCTCAGATATAGCTGCTTTTACTATTTTGCTGTTGTTTTAGCGCTTATGAGATGGAGTGATTGTGTGGTCCATTTGAGTGCATGGGTGTGCCACAATTTTAGAGGTTTTCTTCACATTTGCTTGTTTCAATGAGTGTAATGGCGCTGATAACCTCACCGCTGAGCACCCATAAGCTCCAAAGACACACACACACACACACACACACACACACACAAATATATATATATGCAGACTGTAGTTGACCAACTTGTAGCTCCAATTGTTGCCCAGAGATGCCACTCCAAACACCAATTAAAAATGGAGCAGATAACAATATATACAGGGTGGAGAAAAACTCTGTCACGAAATTTTAACCCTGGATAGGTGATGCCAGTAGGAACCAAAATTTCTAATGTTGTGTAGATCAGCAACACACAATTTTTAATCCACGGAAACTTGGTGTCACTCAATCCAATTGGCTGCGGGATTGTCCTGTTGCTGGATGCTCTGGACGGTGCATGACCGCAAATGCTTTTCCTGCTGGAGATCGCGATGTATCCAAGATGGCCTCCATGCTCATTGGTAGTGTGCCAGCCTTCCACTCTGGGGGCGAATCCTCTGAGGTCCTGACACATCCACTGTTAGTTTCATGATAAGATGTACTGGGAACAAACTCATACAGAAAGTCTTTTACAAATTGTGTCTGCCCTGAAAAGGGCCTTTTTTGTTGCTAGGACATTGTTTACTTAAAGCAGGTGCTCGAACTGGCGACCATCTGACATGACACAAGGTTGGTAATGTCGAACAGTGTTTTGCCGAACTCATTCAAAGATCTCTGGTATTACCCTGATGTGATTGGCAGTATATTGAATGCAATCCATTAACTGCTCTTCTTTTCTGGGTGGTTCGCGTCAACCTATGAACAGCAACAGGGGCAATCCCACAGCCAATCAAAGCACGTGGTGCCGAGTTTCCGTAGTTTAAAAATGGTGCATTGTTGACCTATGCAATATTAGTAATTTTGGTTCCTACTGGCATCAGCTATCCAGGGTTAAAATTTTGTGACACATTTTATCTCCACCCTGTGTATTGTACACTCATGATTGTTACAGTTATAAGCTATACACACAAACCTTACTTACAAACAAAATTCCCCACCCCCGGTAATGTATGTTATGGAAAATGCCTTGGTATTCCTAGGGTTAAAATTCAAAGTCCATTCTAGAACATATTTGTAGTTAATAACATTTGTATTCTATAAAATGAGAAGTGCAGGTAAATCGCTGCATAGCTACTGCGGACTACATCCATTTGAACCTGTTTACTGTTAAACATTGGTGTCCCTCCCAAGTTTCACCCTCCCTGCCCACTGCCCTCCACCCCTCCCTTCCTCAAACACATGCATTTCCCTTCATTACCAAATTAATTATTCCTTGATGCCTCAGGATGTCTTCCATCAACCTATCCCTTCTTTTAGTCAAGTTATTTACCAGTGTGAAAGGATCACTGATTGAGCAGTTCATATTTTGTTTTGTTTTATTATGTAGATTAGTGCTTAGAAGTCTCACATGTGTTCTATTAATGTTATTGCTATGCCTCAAAAGTTTTAAAATAACTAAAGTTCATTAACTGGTGTTACCATACTCTCATTAGATGTCCAATATATATGTTGCCATTTGCACAGAAGTTGTCTTTGAAGCAGGAAAAAAGATAATTGGTTGAAGAGAAAGACAAGGTGGGGAACTGAAAATTGAGCTTTGTGAAAGAAGAAAAAGATACATTGAGGATAGTTGCAGTTGATGAACCAGGAAAAGCACTAATAGTGCTGTAGTATGACCAGCTGATCATAATATTAAAAAGATCAGTTAAATAAAATTAGAATGTATTGAGCATTTTTTAAAATCATCTTATATTGTGAAGCATTTCCATCTGATCAGATGACAGTTACATCAGCATTATGCCTGAATGGTGTAACTCTGAGGCACGCTACTTCATGTGTGGCTATGAAAGAAGGCCACTATTACAGTTGGAATACTGAGAAGAGTGTGTGTGTGTGTGTGTGTGTGTGTGTTTTTTTTTAATAAACAATATTTAACATACTCTTTACATAGCAGTAAAAATGGAAAGATTCACAAACAGGATAAATATCTTGTTTGTATCTTCTCCACATAATAATGACAATATCATAGCCTAGTTATTATCATGTCTACTAGGCAGGTTAGAAATACAATTCATTCAAAACACATGATTTCTTTCAGATCTTCGGTGGATGGATCACTCATGCATATCAAGCAAGAGGCCTTGCAGACACCATCTATGAATCCTGACAATGATGGTCTTGTCCATTTAATCAAGAGGGAGATAATGGAGCATGGAATAGATGCAGAAGAGGTGGAGGAAGTTGGCGAGGAGCGAGATTTTGTACCTGGAGCTACAGTGGGGATGCAGCTGGATCATGGACATGAATCTGAAGAGCCAGACGAGATGGCTGAAGACTTATCTATGGTTCCAGATGTGTCTGAAGAAAATCTGGAAGCATAGTTGAGAAAATCGCATCCTGATTTTAATCATATCCACTTTTTAATGTGAATGATACTGTTAACAAAAAAGTAAATGTATCGTGTATGGCCACAAATGTGGTGCAATGAATTTGAAAGACAGTGCAGGAGTTAATTCATATCTGTGCGGAAAAAACGATTATTTCAAAAACACTCGTGTTGTATATTAAAACAAAATGTCCGTATCAAAATGAAAAAAAAAAAAAAAACAAACTATAGATTATTTCCTGGCTGTGTGAGTAAACGTTATGTGTGCAAGTATGTGTGCCAATGAAGAAATATGTACAAAATTAATTAAGAGCACTGTATGTATGTGAAACAACAATTGTGTATAAAGCACAGCTTATATATGTTATACAGAAAACTTGTTTGTCACAATGTATTGTTCTAGCAGTGTCACAGGCAGCTGACTAAAAAACATGAATCACATATTCCTCAGACTGATTATACAAGAAAGAGACAGAAAGTATGAGTATTTCATAAAACTGTCTATACACAAACAACTGCAATACACAACTCGATCATGCAGTATGTTGACTGCTAATGTGAGATATGAGATACTGAATAATGAGTCTCTTCCATGTTTGAATGTATGAATTTAGTGTTTCTTCTTACATGAAAACTGTTTTTATTTAATAAGTTGTATGTGAAAGCACATAAATTCTGTGTATTGTTCAGTATCTTACACATCAAGGCAATCAGAATAAAAATTACTATTACAGTTTTAATAAGTAGGTTTAAGGAACATTTTGTTAAAAATTAAATGTTTAATGACATATTGTATGGAATAGCTCAGGATATGACTACATTTGCTTAAATTACAAAACAATATTTTCAAATTATCAGAATTTAAATGTTGTAAGTACCACTATTTGAGTCCCATTATACTTATAGATGACAATATCTTTCAAAGTACTAGCAGTGCTTTCACATTGTCTATTTTGAGTTTATTAAGTTCAGTTAATATGGGACAAGCTCTTTTTGAAAATTTTAATATGCATTTCTGGTTTGGAATTTCTATGAATTATGTGAATCAGCAGGAAATGAAACGGATTGTACATGAAGACATGGAGTTCTGACTCCTATGGTTTACATGTATAAGCATTGTTTTTAGCAGCACCACAGTGAATGTTTAACAGATGGCTTTACTGTGTTAATAACTTCACACAACATATTAACATGGAGCAGGAAAGGAGAAGATAGGGTACAAGTGAACATATGCAAAACACTCTGTCTCTCTCTCTCTGTCTGTCTGTCTTTCTCTCATGCTTTTGATGCTGTGCCATGAGTGAAGAGAGAGAGAGAGAGAGGGGGGGAGAGAGAGAGAGAGAGAGAGAGAGAGAGAGAGAGAGAGAGAGAGAGAGAGAGAGATATGGGGAGGGGAAGGATTTTGTTTAAAGTATTGTTTATATATTAAATGCTGTCTAAGAAATCTGTTATATGTGATGTTTTATCAACTGCAAATTCATTTATGTTTCATATGTATGGATGTGTAGGTAAGAAATTATGTTCATTTGTCAGCATCAACAAAACCAGTGCTACTGCATTACGAGTAACATACAAATCTGCTGCTGACAATGAAAATGTGTAGAAGTGTTTGAAAACCTTATCAGATTCTGAACACTTCCTTTTTTTTAAAAAAAAAAAGAAATAAGAGCATTTAGAAAGTATTTTTTCAGATCTACATTCTCTATTTTTAATCATAGTAAGACCCACGAATAAACTTCACCAGAATTATATTATTAATTGATGATAACAAGAACCTCAAATCAGTGGCTACTGCAGATGAATTTTTTTGATGATAGCAAACCAAATGACAGTAATTATCTTCTTACAAACAATGTTCTACACAATAATAAAAGCTGTTTCCAAATGCAAAACAGCACAGGAGTGAGAAAAAGTGGAATTATTTTATAACATAAAAAATATTGATTTTGTTCAGGATCATTTATGGATCACTTGTAGTTGCTACTTTGTAGTGATATCAGTAATTTATTTTCTGTATACAGCTACATACACTTCCTGAGGTTTTCGGCTGCCATTAGTACTGGTTGCTTTTTCATCCACTGTTACAAGTGAAGATTGAGCTTCATAGTAGTTACTTTGTATAAGTCATTAACCAGTACATAAAAAGTCTGTACATTGATAAAACTTATAATTTGTGAAGGTGGAACTGTGTCATCTACACACGATTGTAATTCTGCATTTTAGTTTTAATAATGGCAGAGATCAGGTATGTTAGGATACAGTCTACTTTATTTATTGCTCTGTGTGTCAAATGAATTTTGATATGGTGCTTACAAAGACCCGAAACAATATAATAATATTTTATGAGACTTCCTCCATTATTAGCAGGGCAGTCAGCATCAAACAGGAAAACAATTTTCTCATAAACCAACTTATTCTATAATTCTCTGGTGTAAATTGTCAGATTATGCGCAATTTGCAAATAATTGCATAACTCATTGTGGTTTCCGTTATGAGAAAAATATTAGGGATGGAATATTTTTGCCATACACGTAAGTTTTCTTTACATCATTCATCAAAAGATTGTCCTCATACAATCCAACTCCAAATATACATTAACTGTGATGATGTTTTCTTTCCAACATTGGTTTATTCATTAAACTTACAAAAGAAATACACATATTTATTTACAAATATTTTTACAAGGTGTATCATAATTAATAGCAAAAACTGGAATGAGTGAAAATGTATGGTAATAGAATAAAAAATGTTCGAGTAAACATGGGTCTACAAATGACCAGAGGATGCAAGATAACTGTAAATGAGTGATTAAGAGTCATCACTGATGTCAGTATTGTTCTAGTTTGCTCTGATTTAATTTAAATGTTCTCTTTTTTGATCAGGTCCTCATTTAAGTAGGTTCAAATTTCCTACATGATCTACATTTACCAGAAATAGAATGCAATACTGCTGTAGCATTTATGTGTTGCAATTTACTGTACATTCATTACCAGAAATAGAATGCAATACTGCTGTAGCATTTATGTGTTGCAATTTACTTTACATTCATGTCTTTTACAGGAGGTGTTTCACATGTTGTCCTTGGATTTGGATGAAATATTGCACTTGTATTTGCAAAGTGTTACGAATTCTTTCAAACACCCCTGGAACATCTCATAAACCTTGACAAGACTGTACAGTTTGCTGCTCCAATTCTTCAACTGTTTCAACAGATGTGTTGTAAATTCTGAGATGATCCCAAACAGAAAAATCTAGAAGACTGAGGTCAGGTGATATTGGAGGCCAAGGTAAATGCCCTGCTCAACCCTTCCATCTTAGGCCATATTGATGCTTTAGATTTCATCCTGCATCAGCAACAAAATGTTCTGGTACCCCAATATGTATCCACCATATTGGCCAACCATGAGACACAGATGAAATTTAAGCACTATTAGATGGGCACGTAATCAAGAAGTTTACATTTCAAATACCTATGCATATACTAACAAGGACAATATTTCACATTGGAATCAGTGAGTGTTTTAACCCCAAATTCATAATTACCTTGCTTTTGTTTGTGGGCCCATGTTTACTGAGATATTCTTGCTTCTAGTGTTGTATACTTTTGCTGATGTCAGTTTTCACTATTAACAATGATTTCATCCTGTATAAGCCCCACATATTAAAGTCATTCTGGCATAAATCCATAGGAGATTCTGAACATATGTAAGAAAGTGACTGCCCATGAAAGACCATCAAATCCTCATAGGGTAAACCAGTACTCATTTGAAAGAAGCAGAATGGTATTTAATAATAGGTGTGTGAGTGTCATATCTCACTTTTCTCTCTCAGCTAAAACACAAAGTTTAATATTATTTGAATGGATGTGAACTACTATTTTACAACAGTGGAATAAATCAGTACTGATGTGTCTTTTCCATTGAATGCAACCTTTCAGCAAAACATTATGTATCAGTGCTGCATGGTACTAGTTCCTTCTCATTTGTCTGGACTAACTTTTTGTTTTCTGTGAAGGGATACTGACAGGGCCTCATATATGTTGACAGTCATCGTAAGAGATGATATGAACCTTTTCCCTGTTTTTTTTTCTTAATATATTCTGTTTATGTGGTGTGTAGGTGGAGTTATATCAAACAGATGCTAATAACAACAATAATAATAATAATAATAATAATGGATGATGCCAAACACACAGTAAATTTGATGGCATTGAGCCACAGTCATGGAATACTTTTTAAAAGAAGAAACCACCAGTTGAGTGTTTATTATTATATTTATCTTTTGTAATGTCCTTATTTCGGCTTTTATGCCATTATCAAGTACAATGCTAAAGGTCATTAGATCTTTATTAAGTTATATTTGTTAAGGCAGTCCAAAGCAGTTAAACAAGGCTAACACATGTCTTTAAGATGTGACTAATTCTTTGACAGTCACATCTGCAAGACGTGTTATCCTTGTTTACCTTCTTTGGACTGCCTTAACAAATATGATTTAATGATGGCCTAACAACCTTTAGCATTGTACTTCATAATGGCATCAAAGCCAAAATATGGATAGTACAAAAGATAAATATAATAATACACAGTCAGATGGTGGTTTCATCTTTTAAAACCATAATAGAGTGATTACAGTAATAAATGCAACAGTAAAGTGGGTTAGCCATTGAAATGACAACATTACACTACAATTGTTTAAATGCTTGGGAATGGGTGAGCAGCTAACTATAGTTGGTTTCCTTATTTAAATGCATATGCAGGAAGGCCCCATACAAGTAGTGGAAGTTTATTAAACAATTTATGTCGTATTAGTGAACAGATGTTATTTGATCTAGAAGATAGGTGGTGTAGAGGGTAAAAATTCAGTTCTCCAAACATCACCTCTTATGTTCAGTTTTCTGCAGTAATTTTATGCTAAGTCATAGGTATTAGATTCAATGACTATAAGTTTATCCTCCATAAACAGAAAATATCAGACTGATGCTCCAAGGCAAAAGCAATTTAATGATAAATTCTCTATTATTTACTGCTTCTCCTACTGTTGTTGGTAATGGTGGTAGCTACTGTTGTTCGATGTTCTGTTGCTGCTGTTGTGGATGTTATTTTATTTCATATGATTTTATTGTTTTCACTTTCTCTGATGCTGACAGAGCATCCACAACAAGTGTTGATACTCATGTTGACACTGCTTGTTTCGCAGTGGTTAGCACACTGGACTCGCATTCGGGAGGACGACGGTTCAATCCCGTCTCCGGCCATCCTGATTTAGGTTTTCCGTGATTTCCCTAAATCGTTTCAGGCAAATGCCGGGATGGTTCCTTTGAAAGGGCACGGCCGATTTCCTTCCCAATCCTTCCCTAACCCGAGCTTGCGCTCCGTCTCTAATGACCTCGTTGTCGACGGGACGTTAAACACTAACCACCACCACCACACTGCTTGTTTCTTTTTTTCTGGATCAGCTAACAGTGCAAGTTTTATATCAGCAGCCAGTGAAGGCCTTGTTTCATGCTTGTGTGATTCTGTTGCTGATCATTTTAACAACAAATGGGTAAGACTGTTATTTCACTTGTTTGCAAACTGCTCAGGGGGCATTGTATGTGATATCCAGTGTTAACAGTAAACATTATTTTGGATTTAATTGTATACAAAATGTTGTTTGAAGTGTAAGATTGTGTGCTCAGCTGGTTGAACACCTTCAGCTTAGTCTGATGGAATATTCAGGTGAAAGACATTTATTGAAAGTTACAGTTAGATCTTTCAGAAAAGACAGTAAGATTACTGTATAATGGGACTGTGAATGCAGTGCAACACAGCACATTGCTTACTGAGACTGTGCTGGTAATACTGCTGTCACTAACAGTAAATATTCTTAAACTGAATGCTGCACCAAAGTACTTTGAGGTTGCCCTATCAATTGGATATGAAAACCTACACATTCAGTAACATTTTGTTTGTAATGAGAGCCATAGTGATATTTTTTGTTGATCCTTGACAACACATGGAATACTCTCTAAGCAAACTTTGTTTTGAGAGACCAAACCTGCATGTCACAAAAATAAAATTGAAAATATCTTAGAGGCATTAGGGAAAAGGCTCTGATGACCCTCAAGAGGAACACTTTATTTACATTGTGTGCCACATAACTCTTTCACCTCCAATTTCTTTTTCTATCTTTTCACTGTTCTTACACAGAAAAATAGTGTTGAAATCATTTCTGATTGATCTGTATATTTCATTACTATTATATTCACATAAATGTAACTGCTGTTTCTAATTTTCACCTCTTCTACTTCAAAATATGCTTATTCCAATCATCAATAAACAATAATAATATTACAGTTGCCACATTATGTATCATTTCCTTTCAAATATATGAGTTCTGTTGCTTCATATTGGCTAGTACACAGTGTTTTGAAAAAGAGTTCTTCTCCAAATTTTTGAGACTTCCAAAACTCTGCAATGGTCTGTTTAAGTAAATAAAACAGCTCAATCTCAGATATTACATGACTACTGAAAAGTGATACAGAAGTACATTGAAATCCATGTATCAGAGTAAATCAACAGCTTCAATAGAATTTCAATAGAAATGTTGGGTGAGTTATATCCTGGTCTTTTACAATCATTTTTCAAGAGACTTAAGAAACTGCAGAATAAAGTAATTTACATACAATGAGTTTTCAGCTGTAAATGTACTCTCTATGATAACATATTCAAAAATATATAAATTTAATACATTTTTTTTCTGAATCACAAATGACTTTAGGTAACATAGTTAATGTAGAGTTCCATTGCTTCAGTAGCTTCACATCAGCTTTTTTTCTAATTTGTTAGTGATGATAACATCTTAATGCATGCTGCTTCAGCAGACTGAGTAGTGGATTATGGGACTTTTAGCTATAAGATATGATGAAATCACATTTTCTTACATCTTCTCAAACCTTTTCCTACCTTTTTTATGACAGAAAACTTATCAGATACCAAAATGATGTCTTGATATGTGGGTGATGGATGACATGTCAGATCAGGTTTTGGATTCTAATATTATTAATTCCTTGTGGAACACACTTTTTCTGCAGCATTTACATCAATCCATGGATTTATGGTTAATTAACATTATTATTGATCAAAATTAATCTGTTCAGCACATCATCATTCTGTGGCTCTGTACATAAATAAATATTGACTTCCCACCTACCCAAATGTAATTTGGTTAAAGCATTATTTTTTTCTGTTACATAAATGGTAAAATTATCCTAATTTCTTCAATCAGGTTTTCATATGCCCATTTTTTATAATCTTATTTATATGAAAAAGAAAACAGTAGCTATTAGTTTGCTTCTCTATGTCATATTTGGTACAATACCTACCAGAGTAATCATTTTGTGTAATTACTAAATTCTACATTGCCACCATCCTATATTCTTTTAATTTTCAAATAGCCGCTATCTGTCTGCTCACTATTGTTTTTGCTGGATTTAACAACATTGTTACTACCATGTGATTTATTCACAATGTTGACCTCTTGCATGTGCATAATTATCATGTCAATTTAATTTACACCCCTAAGTAAACCTTCTTTCAGCGTACAAGTGAAATGATGACACATTGACACATTTGTTTAAAGAAGGTTATCAGTGTGACGATAAGAAATGAAATGTGCTCTATGAAAAGTTGACACTGTGTGGTGCTGAAAGATAAAAAAAAAATGCCCAAAGAAATTTCAAATTGGGAGATGCAGATTAGAAGTACTTACCAAGAAAAACTGTTATGGATACATTGATCTAAAGAGGCATCACATATTTCCATGTGTTGTCAACTAGTGTTTAGATGGACTTTTAGTGTTGAAGAGAGGGAGTGAGTGTAAAAGTCAGTCCACAGATGTGGTTACAAGGCTCTTGGCAGTGCTATGAATGCCATATTGTGAATAGAATGAACAGAACAAAAAAATAGGCCAAACAGATATATAAAATTACTTCAATGACAGTAAAATGGATGAAACTGTAATAACAATGAAAGTCTGGAGGAAATTATGTAGTGAGGATGACTTGTGAGTATGATGTGATATTGTTTTTTCCCTCCCGCTTACAGTTCTCAACACCAAAAAATCCTTTCATTCTCAAATGCTTAACAAGAATGTATAATTTATTAGTTGATGTGTGGAAATCACAATAGGGTCAAGTAGTCTCGTTTCTTGTGTACTGCATATTTCTACCATTACACACACTGCCCTGATAGCTGATAATTCATCCTTCTTTTAGTAATCTCATTATGATTTATTGAGGAAATAAAGTTATATTCTCATATTGGTTCTACATGTAAAGTTTATTTGGCATTATATTTGCCCAATTACATTGTGTAAGCTTCTGCACCCAGTAAGCTCCTTGTTACTTGTAGCATTTTCTTTCCTTTTATGTGTGTTACTGAATAATTCATTGTATTTTCATATTTTTGTTTCTTTCTACCATCCTATATGTGCTATCATTTCTTTAATTGTTTGTTAACAGTCTGTATTCACAAGTGCATGTTTGCATTTGTTTTCCCATTTTCATTAGTCCATATTTGCCAATTTTCTACAGAATACATAGTCATTAAGAAAATTACTTTATTTATTACACAGAAGAAAAAAAAAACACATTTTCTACAGTTTTAAACTTGCAGATCAAATTAACAGTTCATATATGATGTGGGTATACTCCTGCTAAACAAGGCCATGCTCTGCTATTTGAATAAATGTGTAATAATAAATGAAAATTCAGACTATAACTAAAAGGAAAATAATTGAAAGTAGCAGGATTAGGAGGTCAGGTAACTTACATGAGAACATTAAAGCACATGCAGGTGATTTGTACAGCCTGTTAAATAGTTCTGTTCCTAAGGACATACTCACTGTGAGGAAACAGAGGTCAGTCTACTTTCAGAAGTTCATTAAATTAGTAATTTTCCATTTTGATATGATGACAAATAAAAAACTTGAAAATAAGATAGATGAGGACGTACTGAAGCAATGAATTTAGATGCAAGTGTTAGTACAATTCAGAATAGCTTTGACTTCCAGTGTTTATGATGAGCTGCCTCATACCTGCATGTCTTGCAAGTTTTTTTTTTTCCCTTCATGTGTAAATGAAGTAGTATATAAATAGAGGTAAGAAGCAGACGTGTAACACAACTATTTGCAAATAACACAAAACGATATATTCACAGTTAAAAAAAAAAAAAAAAAAGCTAAGGAAACAGAACAATCAGAAGCATTTAGTTATATATTTCATTTTTTGAAAATCACATGAAAGAGTATAATTAAGCTTACTATCAGTTTTATTTAAAATGAAAATGTATGAATCAGTGTACTTGTTGTACAAGGAAAAAGTAAGAATTCTTCATTGTGCACATTGAAACAGAAACAGGAAGGATGCAAAATTCATTAGTTTATTTTAACACACACACACACACACACACACACACACACACACACACATGAGGGAGGAACAGACTGATGTGCTCCCTTCTGATTTTGACTATAGACCCCATCTGTTTATGTCTTCTGGGTGCAATCATTTTGTCTAATTAACATTCATCAAAAAAGTTGTATATACATTTTATTTGGGCGTTATTGTACATGCCATGCAATTTATTCTGATATGAGATTCATAGTCATGGATTTAGTTTTCATCACTTACTGACTGCCTTGATTCCTATTACAATGACAGTATGAAATTTTATTGGAAGAAAAGTTATTCTTAGTTATAAATAACCAGTGTTTTGGGGACACTAATTGATAGTGGAAAGTAAGACCAACTTCAGATGTGGAAAGAGAATACTGGTCATTAAAAATGTTACCTGATGTCAACTTTCTACTCATATCATTCCACAGTTATGCTAGCATAACAATTATCAAACTATATTTTTGTTTATTTTATCCCTTTTTTTGTAGACGTAGCTTTTATCCTGTTTCAGTAACCTCTACCATGGCTGCTCACTTCTTCTTTTGTGTTTATTTATCTAAAATCTCATAATCTCTATGACTGTACGCAAGCATCTACCAGTAAAAATATAGTTCCCATTATTAAGTGTTCTTTTCATATGTGTGTGTGTGTGTGTGTGTGTGTGTGTGTGTGTGTGTGTGTGTGTGTGTGTGAGAGAGAGAGAGAGAGAGAGAGAGAGAGAGAGAGAGAGAGAGAGAGAGAGTGTATGGATGATATTAGTACTGAGTATAGATCTGCATTCACTATTGTTCAAATATGGACCTTAGTTATCAGGGGCCTTTTGTAATTTTGTTATTGTGGATGATTGTGTGTTTAGTATACATTACATGGAAGTGTATCAAAAGGTATGTTACAAGGCATGGTGGTTGGTAGATGGGTACCATGTGCACATATTGTGCTAATAAACTTATATTTGAAAACACTTCATTTGTCTTCTAACAATTCTGAAATGTGAAGGAGGATGTAAGCAGTTTTGACAGCACAAGCTAGGCAAGGAGTAAAGGAGACAATCTACATTACTGTTAGTAAACACTGGTTTAATTCACTTACAGAAGGTGCTCAATATGACCAATACCAAATTCGATACATTTCGTGTATTGCCTGATGATTTCCTGCTGAGCCCTTGGAAATATTCCCAGAATATCATGGATTACTCCAGCTGCTACTCATAGTGACTCGACCATGCTTTTCATGTGCCCACAGAAATGAAAATTCAGTGATGTCAGGTCCAGTGAGTGAGAGGGCACATTTATTGTGCCCCTGTGTCCCATCAGTCTGTTGCCAAGGGTGTTAATCAAGTCGCCACATATCACACTGTCGAAGTGTGGTGGAGCACTATCCTGCTGGAACCACATGTCATGTGAGATGTCCAAAGGCACCTTGACCATCAATCGGGTTAAGACCTGTCGCATAAACACAAGGTAATTTGGATCATCAACACATGTGGACATGAGGTACGGACCTATGACGTAGTCATCAATGAGACCTGCCCACATCTTGACAGTAAAGCAACTGGTAAAGATGCACTCATCAAGAAACAGGATACATTGTAGGGAGTGAGGACCCTGCCTACTTTGTTTGAGCAGCCATCATCAAAAGTTGACCTGATGAGGAAAGTCTTCTTCAGTCATCACATGAGCCTTTTGGAGCTTATAAGGATTAAGGCTCATGTCATGCAGAATGTACCACACTGCTATGTAGTTCACATCCACAGTGTGTGCTACAGCTTCGGTTCTTGTCAAAAACTGGTCTGCAAAATACTGCCATACAACTTCTTCCTACTCTGGTGTATAGTTTATCCACAGACACCCAATGTAGTGACCATTAGGACGTAACCAGCCAGTTTTATAAAAATGCAACTCCAGTCTTGCATATATGGTGTAGGGTGGGTGATGCCTGGTGGGGTAATGTTCTTCGTAGAACCATCAAGCCTCTCTTGCATTCCTTTGGGATTCCCCACACACAAGAAATATGTCGGTGTACTCTGCAGCTGTGTGAACAACTGCCATTGTTCATTCCCATTTTACAACAGCCACATGAATCATTAAAAACTATGTACAGTATGAAACTACAGACACAAAAGAGTACTGTTCTCTACCATTGTCTATGTAAGACTGTGGAGTGCTGTGTGTGTGATGTAATAAATGAAGCAGTACCAATGGTAAACACTCCTGACACATAGTACACACAGTATACTTTCTGCTGCTTGTCTGTGTGGTTTGTTTACCTACACCAACATTTCAGAGGCCCTAGCACATCAACAGTCTAAGAACAATGCAATTTACATTTCCTCCTCTACTCCTTATCTAGCTTGTGTGGTCCAGACTGTCTACATCCTCCTCCACATTTCTGAGATGCTAGCTCACAGACTAAGCATTTTTGGACAAATGTTTATCAACAAAATATTCTCACATGGTAGCCATCTGCCAACCACAATGCCTTGTAACATAACTTTTGATAAACCCTGTAGCATGTGACTGCATGCACTAAATCCAGATATTATGTGGTTTATGACTCTTTGCACATATATATTTCTATAATGTCTCCACTGCTGATTCAATGTTAAAACAAGTGGCTAATAGGAAAACTATTACAAAAATGGTGTGTTGAATGGCAGAAAGAGGGAAGAGGGACTGATAAGAGAGTAATTCATGCGTTTTTGAGTCCATGTTCTCTGCAGATAATTATTTTCTATTATTTTCTTAATTAATCTGATGTAACATATTGTGCCTCAGGATATGTATGATTTTTCTTTGTGTAAAAACTTACATTGTATTTCACGTGCTCTTACTTTAATCTTAGTAGAAACCACAATAAGTAAACAGCTATAAAAAATATTAGATGAAAATTCTCTCTGATAAAACCCCACAACCATAACAAATTATAAATTTAATTAAAATGATTTATTCACTGGCAATTAAGTTCATAAAATTTAATGTGGCATTAAAATGTCAGTTACAATTCACATAAATGATAAAGGCAGCAAACTGCAACTGGTATCTAACTAGTAACATTTGCATTTGTGTGACAAGTGTGTTACTCTCTCTACACATCAAAAATAATGTGGCATCTTGACAAAAAGCTTTTCATAAAGTGCATTATAAACACATTTTTCTTTTTGAATGTATGTTATCAGGGGATGAAAAATTTGTATGTGTTACATGATTTGTTTCATAAATAATTTACCATCATGCCCACTGTGGTTAAAAAAACTGAATTTTACAATTTTTATATGGAATAGTAAATTCCATTTTACACAAGTTTACATTAAAAGAGGTATAACTCTTTTTGTACTTGGGATCTCTAGAGAAATTGTGACAACTGCAGTAACTGTAAGGGACATGATGAACATTAATGTGCTAATGTATTGTTTGAAAATTCCGTTCATCTGTTCAGCAAAGTTCACACTGACAAGAATATGATGTAGTACAAGTGTCCCATTCAGCATGTCTATTGTGGAATTAGTTATTACATTTTGGAATTAGTAATTATATTTTTAGGTACAGTTTTAGAAAAACGTAACTCCCGGAAAACAGCAATCACAACTGAAGTCTACCTGCTGATTCAAAGAAGTTTGTTGTTCCATTCTGTGAAAAATTCTAATTTGTGTGAAGTCTTACAGAAAATTCTCAAGTTTCAGTACCAAAGGTTCCTTCCTAGACCAAAAGTGGAAAATATAGACAGCTAATAGACATGGGAAATTCACAGAAAATTCTAGACAGAGAATGGCTCTGAAGAAATGGGTCTAAATAGAATGGAAACAATAAACATAACCTACTGTCTCTGTTCTGATCAGATATGGGCTTTCTGTGATTCTTCTGTTCTGGCAGTGTGTTTAATTCATCCTTCTGTTTTACTCTATTTCTTTACTTTTCATAATGTCTCTTGTTCCTATACTGTCCCAAACCTGAAGAGAAAGGTTTCTTTTGATTCAGTGTTTAAATGCCATTTTGACAGAATTCGTTCCAGAGTTTATGAAGAAGGATTCTTTGGGTCTAATGCTTAAAAGTAATTTTGTCAATATCACTTATTCTCATTGTTATCAAGAATATTGTTTTAATTCATTATGAAAATTTTCTGTTGACATAACATGTATTTCTACAGCCTAAAATTGTATCAGCAATCGAACAATAATGTTCAGTCAATACTCAAGAAACAGTAATAGTACTTCCATATTGGTCCAGTGTAGAAAAAGATGTTTGTATAAAAAAGTTCAAAATTTTCCATTTATATGAAGAGAGACCTTATGCTATCATAATTTAGTAATTCTGAGCCTCCAAACAATATTAGTTTAAGCAAATTATGTAGTAAATCACCTGAAACTTACTGAAGTAACATAGCTGGAAACTAATTTGTAACTAAATTTATGTTGAAATTCTTCTCACATGAAAAGAGGAAATCATGTTTCCACAATTATATGCTTTAGCAGGCAGTATGTATTGTGAAGCTACAGAACTGTTGACATTGTGACATAATCAGTGAGATTCTAGTAGTCTAGCCCATATCATTGTCAAATCAGTTGTATTATTTATGCTCTGTGATAAATGAACCTATAATCTGTGCGAAAATATTTGTAAATGAATATGAAGTGGTATACTTGCATTGTAGAAAATTAAATATTAATTTATGGAAAGTATTATATTACTAGAGTTAAGTGCTGAAGATAGTAAATATTTGAATATTACTGCAATTATAAGTAATTTCTAATTCTTACAACTGAAATTTAAGTTTGAATACTTTACATTTACACTTCAGGTATTGTTTCCACTATATCACACACACACACACACACACACACACACACAAAAGCAAACATATGGGCATAGCCGACAACATAATTACATGGTGATTCAAGAGAATATTTGGAACTTGTATTAAGTACCTGCTTCTTCACACATAAGGCAACACAATGGAAATATAAGTAACAGATAGATAGATAAAGAGAAGATTGTAAGAAATAATGTTGTATCAGGTTTATATCAGCATTTGCCACTACTTGTAGGTGAAATGTGAGACAGAGAGACTTCCTCTAATGTTAATATGACAGGTTTCACACATTATTACAAAAACTGGCAAAGTATGATAAAGAAGTGGCCATGAAACTGATATCTTTTGTAGGAATAAAATTAATATGATCTTTCAGATTAATTAGTCATTGAACACAATAAAATTATCTATGGTTGCATTGGTGGAATATAGAGTAGTGGTTTCATAGGTCTGTAACACTGTTCATATTTAAAAAGTTGCATCTGAGAATTGCTTGTGCTTGTTCTCTAAAAGGGTCAAGGCAAGAAACAGATGTGTGCAAAAGTTAAAACTATATACAAAATCAGCAAGTCCTTGTAAAGAAGGGTGACAGAATGATTTTCAAATTTCACAAAGTGATTCCTGATGTGCACATTCACTATTATTTTGTATATTGCATAGTTATTTGTGATAATATTATAAAAATTAAAGCCTCCTTTTCATTTTGTTCGAAGAATCAGTAAACTCTTCTGTGAGCTGCTGATACATTTTTATTACATGGATCTTTGGTATATGCCGTTGTCAACACATAACCACTTGTATTAAATTGTATTTGACTTCAAAGTTTCTGATTTTTTGTTTCTGTGATGTATTCATATACTTGTAAGAAGTTGAAGTATGAAACTTTTCAAGAGCTCATTTTAGTGGTGCAGTTTTATGAGCCACATTTGAATGAAAGTGATAAAACAGATGTTATGTTGGAGAGGTGCTTAATTCATGCGAAGAGTAATTTGATTCTTAGCATAAATTGTAGCAATCACAGTTCACTCGAAAGTTTTGCCAAACTGTGGGGTTACTCAAAATCATCTCAGCCGACAATATGGCAGCTGAAATGAGTGGTTCTATAATTCTCTTTTTCATAAACATTATCATATTGTAGACTACATAATATGACTCAACAGATTTCTAAATGCCTACCTATATTATTTTCACTTTTCACTGCTTTAGATGCAAACCAAATTAATTCAACTAACAGATCATTCAGTTTACTAAATGAATACATTATAATATGAAGAAAGAAAAGTTAGAACACTACTGTGAAGATCTCCATGGTTATGTGCCCAGTTTGTATGTAAAGAAAAGACACATGTGAAATTAAACATTCTAACAGAATATTTTATTCATTAAATTTTATTCTTCATTGCTTTCATATACATCTACATTCACCATTTCTTAAGCAAACTGTGGGAATTCTACGTATATATAGAAACAGATACATTCATCTATGAAAAGACTGGAAAAATGTGATGAATGGAAATAAGTAATTGTGTCAACTTTCATATTGTCTAATTCTGAGTGGTTTCATACAGTGTATTGACATTATAGTTGCTTTTCGATAAGCTCATATAATTTTGTACTTCCGTGTCTGGATCTTCTCATTTCTGAAAGAATTATGACTATTTCATCCCTGAAGGCCATGATATAATGCAGTGTGGTTTTCTAATAAATTATTCTCGACAGTCAGGATTTACTGAAGAATAATTGTTGTGGTTATGAGAGCCTCGTGACAGAAATCGTTCAGGATAAAGAGAGATATGTCTTCACACCTTAGCTCCCCATGACAGGATGCTGTACACTTACTTGCTGTCATTAATACCTGGCATTTGTCCAGTTCAAAGTACAACATAATATTCATTATAGTATTTTCTATTTACTAAGATAAATATACATCTCATTCTTTTTTATTTTCAGTACCACATGTACAACACACAATAAAAACAAAAAATTGTCGGTCAGTTACATGAGTATTGAACAAATAACTTACAGTGGCTATATTAATCATAGCATGTCAAATCTGTTCTCTATTTAAATCAGTATAAGAATCTATCTGGGTTATTCTTTTGTCTAGTTTTTGAAAAGGATTCACATCTTGTTCCATCATTCCTATACCCACTTTTTTGTCTCCATATATCTTTCATACCATTTAGAAAATCATTTATGCCTAAAATCCTGTGACCGTCATCTGTTGTTTATAGTAAATCCTGATGTGGGTAGAGGATATGGTGGTAGAGACCATGGATTACAGAACCATTTCTCAAGGTTTTATTGAAGTTGTTCCTTGGGAACATGTTTCACCCTCGAAGTTCAGATCAGCAGTTCTTTAACACTACATCTTCCAGTAGTTATCTAAATTATCAACCTAGAATCCAAATGATAATTTGAATTCATGCAAAACATTATATAGTATCAGATATAGTTTTCTGAATTAGGTGGTGATTGCTGTTGATATTCTTCCAATGGCAAAGAAAATTTTAGAACAAAGTTATTTAAAAGTTATGATCATCAAACAGGAAACTTGTAAACTGCACTGCACATATCAAATGGTTGTCCATATGCCATTATCATTAAGAATATGCTAACACTTTGACTTATTTTGTCTTTTGGCTTTTGGAAAAACAAACACACACACATACATACACACACCTCAACATTTCAGGCAGTGAAATCTGTTAATCATGTGATAAATCTATGATTAATGTAATGCGTAATAGCTCTATTGGTAATATTAGAAATGTTGGCTTCCAGTTACACTTACAGCATACATATAATGCTTCTAAAAAGACAAAATAATATGAAAATTCAAAATGATATGACAGCAGCAGATTATTATAGAACAACAAACAATGAAAAAATTCTGTAAACAAACTTTCAGGATTGTAAAGAGAAGAAAAGTGTAAACAGGTACAAAAAGGCTCCCTAATTGTGCGTAGAATGGAGAACACAAAAAATAAGTTCACAGATATCTCCTTGTTAAAATTAACTAAAGAAGCTCAGAGCTTCTATTACTTTCAGACTTATGAATGACATAACTGGTTCTTCATAATCTTTCTGTAGTGTTTGAAAAAGTGCTCTCACTGACCTGCGGAATGAGGCATGCTTTGATTTAAAGGTTTATGTCACTAAATTATTTCTTACTATCTTTGAGTGATAATTATGTACTTTTCTGTTGATGCCAAG
This sequence comes from Schistocerca piceifrons, assembly GCF_021461385.2. NCBI lineage: Eukaryota > Metazoa > Arthropoda > Insecta > Orthoptera > Acrididae > Schistocerca > Schistocerca piceifrons. The sequence goes on from NC_060149.1 coordinate 85,651,821, forward strand.
TTTTTCTCATTGTGTAGCCTCAGCATGAAAATTTGAGGAACTTCAAATGAGAGGGGAATAGATGAACTAAGAGGTATAACTAAATGCTGAATAAATATGCTTATTACAAATATACATTTTAGATAAGACTGAGAGGTTTCTGATGCAAAAATTAACAAATGGCAAATGTTTGACAACCCAGTTTGATGTTAAAAATGTTAACGATATTTGTTGGATAAAATGTAATGAACAGCCAAATCTATTAATTTGGACACAAACCAAAATCTCAAATACTGTTCTAACGTATCAAGAAAGGTTACAGAACATGCATACTCCTTAGCTATCATCAAAATATGGTGTCTATCACTGTGGATAAATAGTGACCCATCACAATGTGTGTTCAATATCATCGCAGTTGTTTCATTTTTTACTGTATGAGGTACTTATTTTTCTGTTTTACAGTTACTTTGCTTCAGAATAACAAACACAATTTCTTCAGTAAAATTATCTTTTGGTTTATTTAAATAATTTCTACACTTGGAATGTATTAAGAATCAGAGTATTTTTTAATTCAAATATTTATTTCCCTTTCTAAAGCTGCCATGGTACCCAAGAATGTCCTTCTTACCATTCCTAAGTGACTACATGCATACAAAGAGTATGTATGCAATTTTTGTAATATTCCTTCATTTACTACAAACACATCTACATATGATGCTGCATGCACCTATGGTTTATGCCATATTGGAGCTGAGATCTCATATTGTGACTAGGAATGCATTCATTATTACTAAATCAGCCAAGCAATCTGTTACAAGATGTTAATACAATGTAACGCAGTAACAGATAATAACTGGAAAACTAATTGTCCATTAGATAAGATATATGATAGAATTTGTTTTAGATCACAACACCTGCTAGTGTACTTCATGCTGTTTTACCAAAGGTGCTGGGGAATATAAATTCATTTTCTTTTTTTGTGAAACATTGTTGTTTCTATTTATGATTCATTTAAAGAATTTTGTGGTTAGCCTATGAAATGACTCTTATGTAATAACTTCATCCATGCATACCTGTGGCAGTAACGTCATAAAAAATGTTAACTGACACTGAAATAGAGAAAAAACCCATGCACTAACCTGCTAATTTTTCATTTGCTAACTTTTCAGTTTTATCAGTATTCAACAAAAATTATGTATTTGTACCAGCTGCCAAGCAATTATCCTATGTATATATCTGTATTCATTATTAATGTGTCTTAGAAGCACAAAAAGAAACTTGTTCTTGTTAAGAACAACTAATTTTCTGTGATTGTGGTGCAGCATGAATCACAAAGTTGATTTAGAAATAGTTTAAGCTTATGTCTTAATTTATTATCATTGTAAAATAAAGCAGGAAAGCATCATATCATTTGTAGTTTCATAGAGTACAGAAATGCATTTTATAAAATACTGTCTGAATATTTATATAAAGCTAAGAAATAAAGCAAGTCGAGACTGTTATGGGAAAACCATTACAAATTTATAATTGAGTTAAAATTATGAATAATATTAATCTACAACCTATAATACATATAAAATGTGGCTGATGTTATACGTATTAAAAGCAAGTTTTTCAATACAGACTGGAATTTTTTCTCAATGAAATCATATTTTTATTATTTGAATTATCACTCATTGAAGTTGAACACAAATACAATGGATATTATTCATGACCTATAGTCATTTTCCCATAGATTAAGGACAATATATTCAAAGGAATGCTGGAATTTACAAAATATTACTGTCTTCTTAAGATATCCACATATAGGGGGAGACAAGATAAGACAGCATGTGTCGACAAGTTGCTATATAGATCTCTGATTCATTTAAGCGTATTGAGAAAATCACTTCAGTCTTTTACATCCTTTATTAAAACTAACTTTCATCACAGTATTTCTACTGGTTTCTATTCATTACAGTTAAATCTAAAATATTATGATATCTAAGAATCTAAACACATTTTGGTCTCTACAGTCATATCTCGTTAGTATCCAATTAATAATGCTGTTACTTTAAGAGCTTATAGAAATAATCCTCTATTTCCATTTAGTTAAAACAGACTTTTGATTTCTTCCAAATGGCTTCATACAGCCAGTCTATACAGTTTCTGATGTTAGTTCCTTTTATAGTTCCATTGCTTCTTGTCGGAATATGGGCTGACTCACATCTGTATAAGCAAATATACTACCAGATACTTCTAGAAGTCTGTTAAATTCTTGTAAGCATTCTTTCTCTTCATACTTTGTTGCCCTTTACTCTGGATGATTATATTAAAGGCATCATGATTTCTGCAAAACCCCTCTTTCACATAGTTTCATGTTGTTACACAGCAGCTCAAGCAACTTTTACAAAATCTACAGCACCATTCCACATTCCTCGTTGTTATGATGATTGTGTGATTTAGTCTGTATTTCACTTCTACATAAAGCATTAATTTTTTTCTACCCTGTAGATGACTATCCTCTGCTTATGGCAATCAATACTGAAAACCAAATTATGACTGAGGATAAAAGGAATGGTCAATAATTCATCCTTTGTTTCCTTTTTCATGTTTAAGTGATTCATTCATGCACTCAAACCTCATTTCTCATAAAGCCCACCAAGAAAGTGAGCCTTTGGGTATGTGAATTGAGTTGAGATGTACATTAACAGGCAGAAGAAGCCACTGCATGCTATTTCTGTGTAGTGTGCCAACAAGAAATTGCAGGTATTGCTAACTTACTCACATTCTAACAATGTTTACTTAACTTTTACTACATGTAATTGAGCATATTATATATATATTAGTAGAAAAGCAGCTACTATAAAAAAAAACACTAGTCTACTTATTACACTACTCAGTTGCTGTTTTATCTACTACTTTGCCTGTGTGAGACATAACTAATAACTGATAAGGCACTGTTTCATTTTATTATTGAATAGCTTGGAGTTTCACATTTCTTATTTGATTGCAGTTGGCAATCCATTGAAGATCTTTGCACAACAATACAAAACTTCGTTATGAACCTTACATATGTACAGGGTGTTTCAAAAATGACCGGTATATTTGAAACGGCAATAAAAACTAAACGAGCAGCGATAGAAATACACCGTTTGTTGCAATATGCTTGGGACAACAGTACATTTTCAGGCAGACAAACTTTCGAAATTACAGTAGTTACAATTTTCAACAACAGATGGCGCTGCGGTCTGGGAAACTCTATAGTACGACATTTTCCACATATCCACCATGCGTAGCAATAACATGGCGTAGTCTCTGAATGAAATTACCCGAAACCTTTGACAACGTGTCTGGCGGAATGGCTTCACATGCAGATGAGATGGACTGCTTCAGCTGTTCAATTGTTTCTGGATTCTGGTGGTACACCTGGTCTTTCAAGTGTCCCCACAGAAAGACGTCACAGGGGTTCATGTCTGGCGAATAGGGAGGCCACTCCACGCCGCCTCCTGTATGTTTCGGATAGCCCAAAGCAATCACACGATCATCGAAATATTCATTCAGGAAATTAAAGACGTCGGCCGTGCGATGTGGCCGGGCACCATCTTGCATAAACCACGAGGTGTTCGCAGTGTCGTCTAAGGCAGTTTGTACCGCCACAAATTCACGAAGAATGTCCAGATAGCGTGATGCACTAATCGTTTCAGATCTGAAAAATGGGCCAATGATTCCTTTGGAAGAAATGGCGGCCCAGACCAGTACTTTTTGAGGATGCAGGGATGATGGGAATGCAACATGGGGCTTTTCGGTTCCCCATATGCACCAGTTCTGTTTATTGATGAAGCCGTCCAGGTAAAAATAAGCTTCGTCAGTAAACCAAATGCTGCCCACATGCATATCGCCGTCATCAATCCTGTGCACTATATCGTTAGCGAATGTCTCTCGTGCAGCAATGGTAGCGGCGCTGAGGGGTTGCCGCGTTTGAATTTTGTATGGATAGAGGTGTAAACTCTGGTGCATGAGACGATACGTGGACGTTGGCGTCATTTGGACCGCAGCTGCAACATGGCGAACGGAAACCCGAGGCCGCTGTTGGATCACCTGCTGCACTAGCTGCGCGTTTCCCTCTGTGGTTGCTGTACGCGGTCACCCTACCTTTCCAGCACGTTCATCCGTCACGTTCCCAGTCCGTTGAAATTTTTCAAACAGATTCTTTATTGTATCGCTTTTCGGTCCTTTGGTTACATTAAACCTCTGTTGAAAACTTCGTCTTGTTGCAACAACACTGTGTTCTAGGCGGTGGAATTCCAACACCAGAAAAATCCTGTGTTCTAAGGAATAAACCATGTTGTCTACAGCACACTTGCACGTTGTGAACAGCACACGCTTACAGCAGAAAGACGACGTACAGAATGGCGCACCCACAGACTGCGTTGTCTTCTATATCCTTCACATCACTTGCAGCGCCATCTGTTGTTCAAAATTGTAACTACTGTAATTTCGAAAGTTTGTCCGCCTAAAAATGTACTGTTGTCCCAAGCATATTGCAACAAACGGTGTATTTCTATCGCTGCTCGTTTAGTTTTTATTGCCGTTTCAAATATACTGGTCATTTTTGAAACACCCTGTATATGGAAATTACTTTTACTTTTAGTATCGTGGTTTTGGATTTCATAGTTCACCCTAAAAATAAAATATTATTGTTAACCATAAATAATACTAAGGAAAAATTAATTGGTACATGAGTGAAAAAATTCTAAGGTTCCTGCAGAAGATTCTGAGAGATTTACAGTTATTGACTTTAGGCAGTTTCTTTCTGCAAGTTGTAACACATATTATACTGAACTTTAGCTTCTTAAAATTTTTATTTGACTGTGTATAACTCAACATCTCTCCATTTTTCAAGGTATAGATTGTTTGTAATAATAGTATATGTGTCATGTATCATTTATTTATTTATTCACCCAGGTTTCATCTCACAATGACATCAGATTTGCATCATAACACAGTAAGAATAGATAGCTCAAATATACGTTCACATAAAATGTATAAGGATGTTTTTATGAGTATAGGACAGGTGCTTATCTATGGCCTTGCTCCTTGTCAAAGAAACCATTCTGAAATTTGTGTGAAATGATTTAGGAAAACCACAGAAAACCAAAATCAGGATGACCATACAGACCAAACTCCATTCTTATGAACATGAAGTCATTGTCTTAACAACTGCTCTCCCTCATTTTGTTGGTCCCTATTGTACAATGTGCTTTTGATTATACACAATTTGCATAAGATAACTCATAATATAAAAATAGTTTTGCAGTATATATGTGTCTCACTAGACTATGACTGCACACTATTGTAGCTCTTATTTTGCTATTTTTACTTTTGCCTGTGCTACCCCTCAGTTTGGTTCCAGTGCACAAAAAAAAGTTGGGTGCAATTTTGGCTCAACAGGACAAGAGTAATGTGTGTCTCTCAGTCATCACACTTGGAGAACAATACGAAGAACAGGATAAAATCTTATTTATGTTTTACTCAAAAAAAATGTTGTTCAGGAGTAATCTATTAACCAATAATCATCCCATGTAGGCTTTCACGGCCGGCGTCTTTATCAGTAAACACTTCCGGGCTAAGTTGCCGTGGTCGATCTGTAGAAATCGACGCCACGTGACGTGTGGTGGCGCCCTCTACGATCTCCATATAAGCGGCAGCCCCAGCTCCTAGCAGCCAGTCGTCGACTCACCTCGGAAGATGTTCTCCGTAGTTGAGAACGAAATGTCAGGGAGAAGAATTTCTACAGATTGACCACAGAAACTTAGCCCGGAAGTGTTTACTGATATTAACAAATAACTTGATTACTTTCAATGTAATTACTAATATTCCTGTATTAACTTTAATAACACAACCTCTAAGGCTCCTGTGTGTGAGAAATCATATATTTAGTATGGGAAGTTCTGGAAGAGTGTAAATACTTTTAGGAGTAAACAGACCACTTACTGAATAGCAGAAGCACTGAGTCATCAAGGGCACACACAAGAGAGAAATAAAACTTGCTAGCTTTCAGAATAAATCCTATTGTAGCTAGATTATAAAATACACACACACACACACACACACACACACACACACACACACACACACACACACAATAGCAGAAGCACTGAGTCATCAAGGGCACACACCACACACAAGAGAGAAATAAAACTTGCTAGCTTTCAGAATAAATCCTATTGTAGCTAGATTATAAAACACACACACACACACACACACACACACACACACACACACACACACGTAGACCTAAATTGTACTGGCTGGACAACAAACAATGCTGGGATTGGATTTCCACAAGAGGAGTAGGCTGGGGTTCACTAGAGCCAATGGGGAGCAGTGCATGATGCATGATGAAGGTGATATGGAGATGTGGATTGGGAGGGGCTGACGGGACAGAGGAAGGAAAAACTGTTTGGTAGAGTATGTGGGGACAGTGGGTTAACGGAGATTGGGGTCTGGAGGGTTACAGGAGTGAAGGATGTGTTTCAAGGATAACATTGACCTGCATAGTTCAGGAAAGATGGTGGTGGAGAGAAGGATCCAGATGACCTGGGCTGTGAAGCAGCATTGAACTCATGCATGTTTTGTTCAGTTGCATGTTGTGCCACTGAGTGGTCAACTTCATTCTTGGCCACAGTTTGGTGGTGACCATTTGTTCTGGTGGACAGCTGGATGATTGTCATGCTGACATAAAAAGCTTTGCAGCAATTGCAGCAGAGTTGGTATATGACATGGCTCCTATGCTGCCTCCGATGGTATAGCATAAGCCTGTGACAGATCTAAAGTAGGAAGTGCTGGGTTGGTGGATTGGGCAGAAATTGCACCTGGGTCTTCTACAGGAATATTAGCCATGTGGCAAGAAGATCAGCTTAGGGATGATCTAGGATGTTGTGAAGGTTGGATGGGTGATGGAATACCATTTTAGGAGAGGCAAGGTCACCAGTGGATGATGTATGTGCAGCGACGAGAACTCCTTTGCCCAGAGTGCTGTATGTCTCACAAGATCCTTCACGGACCAGCACTGCCCCAGAAACCTAGTCCACAAACAGATTTCTGATGCTGTAGCTTCATACACCCCTAATCCTCACACCACCCCTAAGAATCAGCTATGAAGAAGTGCCCCCTTCATCATGCAGTATCACCTTGGACTGTAACAACAGAACCATATGCTTCACTAGGGCTTTGAATATCTATCATCATGCCTGAGAATGAGGGACATCCTACCCAACATCTTTCCCACCCCACCTAAAATGGTATTCCATCACTCATCCAGTGTACCCAACAACTTGGTCCATCACTATGCCACTCCCACAGCTTGCCACAAAAATCATATCTCTGTGGAAAACACAGTGGCAAGACCTGCCCAATGAACCCACCTGTGCCTTCCAACTCCAGTCTTGTCATGTGTAAGTCTTATGGCATCAGAGGCAAGGCCACCAGTGAATGCAGCCATGTCACATAACAGCTCTGCTGCAGTCACTGCACAGGTTTTTACGTTTGTATGACTGCCAACCAGATGTCCACCAGAATGAATGCCCATTGCCAAACTGAAGCCAAAGATGAAGTTGACCACCCAATGGCCCAACATGCAGCTGAGCACAAAATGCTTGAGTTCAGTGGCTGCTTCACAGTGTGGACCATCTTAAACATTCCCTTCACCACCAGCTTTTATGAACTACTCAGTCTGAAACACATCCTTTGCTTCCATAACCCTCCTGGCCCCAAACACTGTTAACTCACTATCGCCACACCCTCTACCAAACAGTTTTCCCTTCCTCTGTCCTGCCACCCCTTCTCAATCCACATCTCCATGTCACCTTCATCATTCAGTTCCCCGCACCCTGCCAGATCAAATACCTGAATATCACATGCTTAGCCTTTGCACTGGCCACTCCTTCCTCCTGCATTCCTAGCTAGCAAACCTGCTTCCACCCTCCAAGCTGCTGGCTACTCACCCCAGCCCCTCTCCCTGCCACCCAACTCCATCTCTCCCCCACCCACCCCACCCAACACAAGCCCATCCCCATGCTATGCCACCTGCTGAAATGCAAACCAGCATTTTGTGTCCAGTTAGCACAATGCAGAGGCACAGGCATGTGTGTGTTTTATTTGTACTCTAGCTTGACAAAATATTTATTCTGAAAGCTAGCAAGTTTTCTTTCTCTTTTGTGTGTGATTCAACTTTTCTGCTATTCAGTGATTAGTCTCCTTTGGACCTAAATTATTTGCAGAAACTATATTTCTTTGAAAATTCTTATTTTGTGATAAATGCTCTTTTTATGCTATGAAAACTTATGATGCTACTCAGATGCAGCCTGACACGTATTGCTTGTTTATTGCTTTCTGTAAATTATTTATTGTAAGCCTCTGTGAGATAAATTCTTCTTATGGCTGGATCATTTACAACTTTCAGTGTAGAGCATTGATGAAATCTTCGTTTTCATTGTACTTAGAAGACTCTTGTCGTAAGTAACTTGTCACTCAAATCAAATCTGGTAAAAAATACTCTTATTTTACTGGAAACAAACTATTTGGTTCTAGTATTAATTATGTCTTGGATTTCCCTTGTTCTTGCTTGAATCCTTCAAATATTTTCATCTCATAGTTCTGTCTCATAATTCAGCATTTTTATTTTGGTCATTTTCATTTTTGGTTGAGAAGACTAATTGTGATTAAAGATGTCCTTGGCAATAGAACAAGAGACAGACACCATACATGGTTGAACAGTCCCTGGCTGTACTGCCCATTCGTATTGTCCCACTGGACACTATGAATTCAGAGTGTCCAATGGAAACATGAATCAGCATGGACTTGACAAACTAACACGCCAGAAAAAACTTAAGAATCCCAAGTACCATATATGACTTTTCAGATTCTATAGACACACATGATGAAGATCAGAGTTCCTTATATCTATTAAGTTTTAGGAGAATACTGAATTACCTTTGCAGTGTTTTAGCTTCTGAAAGAGTGCAGAATCATGCTTTGAATTACTTAGTTAATTAGTTACATATTCCATAGATCATCTGAATGATTCTTTTATCAAAATGGTGTGGAACGAGACAGTTCAGGGGGTATGTACACATGATTAGTGTTAACATTAATGAACACATAATTTTTAGTTTACGGGCTAGCAGTTTCTAAATAGAAATTCATCAGTGGAGAAGTAGTTGTCCAGGAGAAATGATTTTCACCCTGTGGTGCACATGTCCACCATAGTGGACAGCTGTTAAGGTTCACTTCTTTGGCACTTTCAAATCAGTTCTGAGGCTACAAATATGTGCAGAGCACACCACCAATAGGGAGTGTCCAGTGGTGTGGACTGCGTACATTTTCAGCCTCAGGACTGACTGAAAACAAAGAAGTCACATTAACAGCTGTCCACTGCAATGGACATGTGCACCACAGGATTAAGTCGGATTTAAAACTTGATTTGCTACATGTCAGACATTTTATGGAGTCTATGGTATTGGGCAAATGATCATAAATTTTTGTTGCTGTGTAATGAACTCCCTTCTGATCCACTGACAGCTATGTAATGGGTAATAAAGGTCATTTTACCTCTAGTGTTGTAGATATGGACATCACTGATCTTAGCAAATTGTGGTGTATTATTTGTGAAAACTCTCATTAGTGAATATATGCATTATGATGGCAGAGTTAAAATGCCTAGCTCGTTGAAGAGGTTCCTATGTGACACCCGTGGGTGAACACTGTGTGTTATTCTTGTTGCTCAGTTTTGTGCAATCAATATTCTCTTCCTATGTGATGAGTTACACCAGAAAATTATTCTATAAGACATCATTGAGTGTAAATATGCAAAATACATCATGAAGTTAATATATTTGTTTTGAAGATTAGCAATTATCCCCAGAGCAAAAAAAAGTAGCAGGACTTAACTGTTTGAGAAGCTCAGTAATATGGCTCTTCCAATTCAAGTTTCCATCCCAGTGGACACTCAAAAAATTTGGAGCATTCTACTCTATTTACTGACTTCTGCTCACATGCTACGTCAGTAGCTGGTATGACTCTGTTAGTTGTACAGAACTGAATACAGTGAGTTTTTCAAAATTAAGGGAGGGTCCAATTTCTGAGAACCACTTTATAATTCACTCGAAAATATAATTTACAGTGTCTTCTGTTGCTTTCCTTCTGCTGGAATTTATTATAACATTTGTATCATCTACAAAAAGTGACAATACTACTTGTTGAATGTTAAGTGGAAGGTCATCTACATATGTAAGCAATAGGAGTTGACCTAGAATTGAACAATTCCAACATTATTTGAATTATTCAGGACAACTTGTTGCATTCTGTTTGTTAAGTACGATTCAAGTCAGCTGTGAATAAAACCATGAGTTCCACAAAACTTGAGTTTTTCTAAGAGAGTAGCATGATTTACACAATCAAAGGCCTTGGAAAGATCACAAAAAATACCAAATCACAGTATTTTATTATTAAGGCTTGTATTATTTGGTGATTGAATTTATAAATAGCACTCTCAGTCAAGCAACTACACTCCTGGAAATGGAAAAAAGAACACATTGACACCGGTGTGTCAGACCCACCATACTTGCTCCGGACACTGCGAGAGGGCTGTACAAGCAATGATCACACGCACGGCACAGCGGACACACCAGGAACCGCGGTGTTGGCCGTCGAATGGCGCTAGCTGCGCAGCATTTGTGCACCGCCGCCGTCAGTGTCAGCCAGTTTGCCGTGGCATACGGAGCTCCATCGCAGTCTTTAACACTGGTAGCATGCCGCGACAGCGTGGACGTGAACCGTATGTGCAGTTGACGGACTTTGAGCGAGGGCGTATAGTGGGCATGCGGGAGGCCGGGTGGACGTACCGCCGAATTGCTCAACACGTGGGGCGTGAGGTCTCCACAGTACATCGATGTTGTCGCCAGTGGTCGGCGGAAGGTGCACGTGCCCGTCGACCTGGGACCGGACCGCAGCGACGCACGGATGCACGCCAAGACCGTAGGATCCTACGCAGTGCCGTAGGGGACCGCACCGCCACTTCCCAGCAAATTAGGGACACTGTTGCTCCTGGGGTATCGGCGAGGACCATTCGCAACCGTCTCCATGAAGCTGGGCTACGGTCCCGCACACCGTTAGGCCATCTTCCGCTCACGCCCCAACATCGTGCAGCCCGCCTCCAGTGGTGTCGCGACAGGCGTGAATGGAGGGGCGAATGGAGACGTGTCGTCTTCAGCGATGAGAGTCGCTTCTGCCTTGGTGCCAATGATGGTCGTATGCATGTTTGGCGCCGTGCAGGTGAGCGCCACAATCAGGACTGCATACGACCGAGGCACACAGGGCCAACACCCGGCATCATGGTGTGGGGAGCGATCTCCTACACTGGCCGTACACCACTGGTGATCGTCGAGGGGACACTGAATAGTGCACGGTACATCCAAACTGTCATCGAACCCATCGTTCTACCATTCCCAGACCGGCAAGGGAACTTGCTGTTTCAACAGGACAATGCACGTCCGCATGTATCCCGTGCCACCCAACGTGCTCTAGAAGGTGTAAGTCAACTACCCTGGCCAGCAATATCTCAGGATCTGTCTCCTATTGAGCATGTTTGGGACTGGATGAAGCGTCGTCTCACGCGGTCTGCACGTCCAGCACGAACGCTGGTCCAACTGAGGCGCCAGGTGGAAATGGCATGGCAAGCCGTTCCACAGGACTACATCCAGCATCTCTACGATCGTCTCCATGGGAGAATAGCAGCCTGCATTGCTGCAAAAGGTGGATATACACTGTACTAATGCCGACATTGTGCATGCTCTGTTGCCTGTGTCTATGTGCCTGTGGTTCTGTCAGTGTGATCATGTGATGTATCTGACCCCAGGAATGTGTCAATAAAGTTTTCCCTTCCTGGGGCAATGAATTCACGGTGTTCTTATTTCAATTTCCAGGAGTGTATTTTGGACTCCAACTTTGATATGTTATGTAAATTGTTTCTACTTGAGTATGAGACTGTCGTTGAATAGAGTACTTTTTTGAATATTTTGGAAAAACATGACAGTGAGGGAGAAGTTCGGGTTGGTTACACCAAACAACACCCATTTAGCAGTAGTTCATTTATTCATCCAAACACATGCAAGGCTCACAAAGAACTGACATGGCGGAAAAGCCCAAAGATAATGCTCAGAGTCCAAAGACGATGCTCAGATTCCAAAGATGAACGCATATTGATGCTGGTGTCGACCTCATCAGCGCCACATAGCCCCCCCCCACTAAGGCATTGGCAGGGGTGGTCTGCAGGAGACGGACCACAGTCAGCTCAACAGCATCGTTGGGGAGCTGTGTGGGTAGGTGTTGTGAAGGAAGGTTTGGCCACCAAACCTGGAAATCATTGAAGCAAGCCGGGCGTCGTACTGGGAGTGCTGGTCGTGCGGCAACAGGTAGGCTGGCGGTTTGCGGGTGGAACGGAGCGACGATGACGATGTCTCCAGTGGGCATGGCGAACACAGAAAGCATGTCTAGGTCCATATCGGGTGGGAGGGGAACACATTTCACCAGGTGGCAGGGAATGGTGGAGGTTGTGTCATGAGCACTGGATGAAGAGAAGCACATGACAAACAGTGTATAATCGCGCAATATTATTCAGATGTCGTGGATTATGACCAGGGGGACAAGCACAAACACCTCAAGCGAGGGCACGTTCAAGATGGGGGGGCGTGAGAAACCTCGACAGGGCGAGGCAGGCGATGGTGGAGAGGTCGAAAGGACCGGTGAAGGGCCCGGCGGCGAGGGCATGATCGTAGGTAAGCTCGGCGTGGGGAGCATGTGGTCACTCAATGGAGTGCGTCAGACCGGAGTAGAGGGCGAGGTCGGAGGAGAGCTTGACGATTGGAACTGGAAGTCACTCGACGGAGTGTGTGAGACCAGCATAGAGGGCGAGGTCGGAGGAGAGCTCGACGATTGGAGCTTGAAGTCATTCAATCGAGTGTGTAAGTCCGACGTGGAGGGAGTGGTCGGAGCGTCAAGAGCCACAACAGTTAGTGGCGTGGTCGTGGCCTGAAGGGGGGTAGAAGAGGGCTCAACATGAGCAGGCTTAAGTCTGTTGAGAGAGACCATAACAGCTGAATCTTTCATCTGGATGTCATAGGTGTTGGCTGAGCAACGGAGAACTAGGTACGGGCCAGTATATGGAGGTTGGAGGGGAGCACGGACAGTGTCATCTTGGAGCATGACGTACTCGCAATTGTCCAGAGATTTCAAGACATGAACGTTAGGGCGGAGGGATATGGAGGTTGATGAAGTAGCATCTGACACGGTCAACGAAGGAAAGTAAGTCAGACTGAGGGAGAGAAGTGGAAGGGCTCACAAGTTCGCCAGGGAGAACAATATTCTGCCCATATAAGAACTCGGCTATCGTGCTTTTGAGGTCTTCCTTATGGATCATAAAAATGCCAAGTAGCACAAGGGGAAGGGCCTCCATCTATAGAGAGTCGTGGCATCGAAGAGCCGCCTTGAGAGTGTGGTGCCAGCGCTTGACTAGCCCGTTTCTTTGCGGATGATATGCTGCGGTATGGATGCGCCGGATGCCGCAAGTGTTACAAAGCCCGTTCAACAGGGCTGACACAAATTGTCTGCCCTGGTCATACGTGATGATAGCTGGACATCCGAAACGCGATACCCATGACTCGACGAAAGCTCGTGCAGCAGTTTCTGCCATAATATTGGGGCGGGGGACAGCCTCGACCCAGTGAGTTGTTCGGTCGATAGACGAGAGAACATAACGTAAGCCATTAGACGGGGAGAGAGGGCCAACAATATCAATATGAATATGCTGGAAACACCCAGGAGGGATCAAAAACGAGCTGAGGGGGGGGGGGGGGGGGTGAAGTGTGCTTGTGAACTTTGCAACATTGGCACACGACACAGGAGCGTGCCCATTGCTGGCAGTCCTTGTTGACATTTCTCCACACAAAGTGCTCCACTACGAGGTGGGCAGACGCACGAACACCGTGGTGGGCTAAATTATGCAATGCGTTGTAGACAGCTCAATATAGTGTGGTTGGGATGAGGAGGCGTAACGTGCCCGTACTGTCGTCGCACCAGATCTCACCAGAAATGCCAGGGAAGGTGGTGCGGACGAAGTGTAGTAAAGAAGTAGTGTCTTAAATCAGGTTTTGTGTTTCCTCATCAGCGGGTTGGAGGTTAGGCAGTTCAGAGAGCTCTAACTGCAAATGGACAGTGTTGACTTGCGAACAGAAATCAGTAACTATATTGTCAGCACCCTTTATGTGTCTGACATCGGTGGTGAACTGAGATATGAAGTCCATGTATCTGAAGCGGCGAGGAGGCGGGTCAGCTGGCGGGTGTGCAATGGCTGCAGCCACGGCTTTGTGGTCCGTGAACACATAGAAAGGACGTCCCTCGACGTCAGTCTTAAAATTATTGATCGCTTCATAGACCACGATCAACACCCTGTCAAACGTGGAATATTTCCATTGTGCATTGGTGAGCTTGTGTGAGAAGAACTGCAGAGGCGAAGTTTGGTCATCGATTGTCTGGCTAAGGACAGTGCCGATGGCAGTATTGCTCTGAAAAGCTGCGCCTTGGGATGAGGATGCGCGATGGTGCAGGCCTCGGCAAGGAGATTTTTGAGGGCAGTGAAAGAGTCAGTCATAGCAGGGGTCCATGGAACGAGCCAAAATCCAGAAGTGTTGGTGCCTGCCTAGCATCTGTCAGTGGAGCCTGAATCTCCGCAGCCCGAGGTAGATGTCGACAATAATAATTAACCATACCCAGAAAGCGCCGGAGCTCTTTGAATGACGAAGGTCTGGGTAGGTATGTTTGTACTTTCTCAGGGGGTGGTGAAATGCCGTCGGCAGAGACCCGAAAACCAAGGAAAGTGATAGCAGGTTGATGTTGCTGCAATTTGTTCTGGTTGGTCTTGATGCCTGCTGCTGTGAGAGTGTTCATAACAGTTTGCACAAGTCGAATGTTGTTCTCAGTGGAGGAGCTGAACACAAGAATGTCATCAAGATATGCAAAGCAGAATTTTAGGTCGAATAGCACTTCTTTGATGAAGCGTTGCAAGGTCTGGGTTGCACTTTTCAGACCGAAGGGCATGAATTGAAACTGAAATAACCCAATCAGGGTGGTGATTGCTGTCTTCTTGATGTCTTCAGGTGCCATGGGGATCTGGCGATGGGTCTGTTTGCAATCAATGACAGAGAACGTGGTCGCACCTGCGAGGGAACTGGTAAAGTCGGCAATTTTGGGAATGGGGTAGGTGTCCATAATTGTTAGTGTGTTTAGTCGACGGTAGTCTCTGCCCATGCGCCAGGACCCGTCCTTCTTGGGTGTCATATGTATGGGTGTAGACCAGCTACTGGCAGCGGGTTCAATGATGCCGGAGCTTAGTAGCTCAGAAATCTGATTTTTAAGGTCGGAGAGGTGCTCGGGACAAAGTCAACGTGGTTTACTGGAGATCGGGGGATCTGTGTGAGGCGAAGCTTGTGAAACGTGCCATTGATGACGACGGAAATGTTGCTGGCAGTGCGGGAGGCGGTTTGTTTACAATGTGTGGCGTGTCGGAGCCACTCAGCGGATCCGACGGGAGCCGAGGTGACAAAGTGTCCCAGGAGTCGACGCGACAAGATGGCCGCCAGGCCAAAGCAGTGGCACTGTGGTAGGGTAAGCCCGGTAGAGCTCGTGAGCCGTTAGTGAGTCCATTGTCTGAGGGCGCGGCCTGTGGCAGCACGGTCGTGGGCGAAACGCTTGGCGCGAGTGCACTGTTTGTGTTGACAGTGGCGGTCGCACGGTGGTGCGTAGGAGCTGAAGTTGCATAGTTTGAGGTGTTCTTTGCAAGGGGTGGGGTAGGAGCCGTCAGTTCGGGAACACGTGGCGCTCGTTGCGCATGCGTAATTGTGTCCGACCGAGTGTCAAACTCTGCCATGTTAGGAGGGTGTGGCCCTGCAGAACTGTCAGTACATGTTATCGCAGTCTTGATAGCACAGTTGCGAGGGGTAGACGGAGGTAAACACACGGAGGCTTGATTGCTGGGACTGCAAGCATATTCATCGCACTTACTGACCTTGCTTTGTCCTTGCTGTAGGGTCTGAAATTGCTGTGCTGCATCGGAGAGCTGGAGGTAAGTTTTGTGAAGCCTGAGGGACAGCTCGAAGTTTTCCTTGTGTAGGTGAGTGACATGTTCAAGCTTGACAAGGCACTTGTACGTGGTTTCTTGTAATGTCAGCGACAGAGACGAGCATGTACGGATGAGATGAGCCCGGACCGATGTGTCACGGGGGGGTTTGCTCGACAGAGCACAGGGGAAGTGAGTCTTGGACAGATGATGAAACATGGTGTTTCGCAATAGGTCCGGTTAAAGTTTGTGGTGTCGCAGGAAGTCAATGCCTAGTATAGGTTCATCAATTTCACACACTAAAAAAGTCCACTCGAGTTTGCAGTTTGAAGAGAGTGAGACGACATGGGAAGTTGAACCCGAGCATTGTAGTTTAGTTGAATTCGTGGCTTGCAGTGAAGTATGATGAGGGCAAATGTTCAACGACGCTAAGGATGTAGGCAGTAGCGAAACATTGGCGCCTGTGTCCACTAGGAAAAAGTATCCCGACGAAATGTCTTTAATGTAAAGTCGACCACATTATCCATTCGTTCCCGGACAGAATGGAGCACTTGGGGGGTGCCTGTCATGTTGTGCACAGGAGGCAGCACCTGGACCTACCTGCGATTGGCGTTTGGGAAGTAGCAGGATGGTCTGCAGATCCATGCTGCCTCACCAAACCGTGTGTGGAAGTAACAGTATGGGTAGTGCGGTTGCATTTCCTGCGGAAAGTTCATTGCCAGTGGCGGGTGGCCGAGGTTCAGTGGCCGCAGCAGGTTCAGTTGCAGGAGGGGGTGTGACCGTGGTCAGAGCCGGTGATGTCCCAGTTGCTTGTTTACTGCTTCCCGGAGCGAGCGGAATGGTCGGCACAGTACAGGCCCGGCCTCGTCCCGGCCGCAGGGCGATGAGCCTGAACCTGAGACTTGTCAGATAGGCAGTGGCTGACAAAATAGAACAGTGATGCATTATGTAGCTTGTCAGCAATTATCATTCTTTACTCGACAGGTTCAGGAGACCTTTGAGCCAGAGCAAAGTGGATGTGAGGAGATAGTTTATCTGACCAGATGGCGAGGAGAGCTGTGTCAGAGAATAGATCGGCACTGACCAGGGCACATAGCTGTCTCCAGAGCTGGGAAGGTTTGTCATTGCCTAGTTGCTCGACATGGAGCACTTGCCGTATTGTAGCCTCGGTTGAGTGTGCAAGCCGACATAGAACTGTCTTTTTGGCTAGAGTGTAGTGAGTAGATGAGACCAGGGCGTTGACCAGGTCAGCAATCAAGTCCCTGACTTGTCAAGTTTGTAATGGTCGAACACTTCATCCACAATTTTTAACCAGGTTGTTGCTCTGTCGGGATTAAAAGGCAGCAGTGTCGGTAAGCGTTGTAGAATGTTCAGAAGAGCAGGTTGAGTGGAGTTCATCAGGGCACTGCCTGAATCGAGCTGTTGTTGCTGTGGTATTCCAGGAGCGTGTGCCTCCAGGGTATGTGGCAATGACGGCTGTTCGGGTGGAAGCGTGAAGGTGACATGTTGTGGTTGAGCACAATCCGTCACGACGCAGGTCAGACACCATAATGTGTTGATTGCGGTTGCGGAAGCTCATCACGTTGCAGGTGTGTTCGGATTGAGGCGTCATGGAAGACCGACGCAGATGAGGCACCAAGATGTGCTGAGAACGGTAGCGGAAGCTCGACTGGAGCCAGCGCAGGGGCGACAGGTGAGAAAAAGTTCAAAGTTTGAGAATGCGTGTTAGTCCGCGGAAAGTTCGACATATGATCAGAGCCAGGGCCACCCGTGTTGCAGGGAGGCTGCGGAGGTGCGGGCTGTCCAGAAGCACAGTGTGGGAAATGATGTCGAACATGGGATGGAATCCAGAATGAGGTTTTCACTCTGCAGCGGAGTGTGCGCTGATATGAAACTTCCTGGCAGATTAAAACTGTGTGCCCGACCGAGACTCGAACTCGGGACCTTTGCCTTTCGCGGGCAAGTGCTCTACCAACTGAGCTACCGAAGCACGACTCACGACCGGTACTCACAGCTTTACTTCTGCCAGTACCTCGTCTCCTACCTTCCAAACTTTACAGAAGCTCTCCTGTAGGAGATTGTACATTGTATTTTCACAAATAAAGTGATTTGTAGCGTAGCTTAAAAATGGACAAGGGTACATCTAGGATCTGTCGACATAGAGTATGCAACAGCATGTTACGTCAGCTCTCTGAGTGCTTGACCTTTGACCCGCCGATAAGGCGGTGCTACGCAATCTTGGCAGCGAGCCAGCCGCGGACTTGACGCTCCAAGGAGACGCGAGCACCTAGTTTTACTAGTGCTCGCGTCCGGGATAACACGCGGCTGGCAGTGTGAAATATTCTAAGTCCCTTATCTCGCGCCGCGCCAGTGCGCGGCTATAAAAGCGAGCGCTTCCCGCAGAGCTGATCATTCGCGCTGCTGCTGCTGCACAGGCAACTGCATTGAACGCTGCCAAGATGCCTTACAGAAGATACCGTCGTCGTGCAAGACAGACAATATATAAAACAACTGAAGACGTGGAAATGACCACATCTGCCGCCGACAAGAAAAAGAATACCATGAAATCTGTCGCTGCACACTCTCTATTGGATGGCCCTGCAGTCTTTTGTGGTTGTAGACTGAACTTCAGCATCGACATCAATGATTCGTTTACTCATGGTAACGGATGGTTAACAGTCGCTGTTGTTCGTGGTGGTACAGGCGTACCCAATGTATCCGGACTGGAAAGCTTCGTTGATCATGACATCATAGCCTATCGAACATATCATGTCACCGAAAATGCAAATAAAGACTTTGGCAAATCAACATATATGTCGCCCTCACCCTTTTCCTTGTATACACGTAGAAGACGTAAAATATCTGTTAATGAAACTGTTTTTATATGGATTAAAGGTAAAGGTACCTGTGAATATGTTAAATTTGTTGTAGATTGTACATTGTATTTTCACAAATAAACTGATCTGTAGCGTAGCTTAAAAACGGACAAGAGTAGATCTAGAATCTGTCGACATAGAGTATGCAACAGCATGTTACGTCAGCTCTCTGAGTCCTTGACCTTTGAACCCGCCGATAAGGCGGCCCAAGTCCATCTTGGCAGCGCGCCAGCCGCCGAATCATTGCCTTACAGAAGATACTGTCGTCGTGCAAGACAGACAATATATTAAACAATTGAAGACGTGGAAATGACCACATCTGCCGCCGACAAGAAAAAGAATACCATCAAATCTGTCGCTGCACACTCTCTATTGGATGGCCCTGCAGTCTTTTGTGGTTGTAGACTGAACTTCAGCATCGACATCAATGATTCGTTTACTCATGGCTACTACGTGTATACAAGGAAAAGGGTGAGGGTGACATATATGTTGATTTGCCAAAGTCTTTATTTGCATTTTCGGTGACATGATATGTTCGATAGGCTATGACGTCACGATCAACGAAGCTTTCCAGTCCGGATACATTGGGTACGCCTGCACCACCACGAACAACAGCGACTGTTAACCATCCGTTACCATGAGTAAACGAATCATTGATGTCGATGCTGAAGTTCAGTCTACAACCACAAAAGACTGCAGGGCCATCCAATAGAGAGTGTGCAGTGACAGATTTGATGGTATTCTTTTTCTTGTCGGCGGCAGATGTGGTCATTTCCACGTCTTCAATTGTAAACGTTTGGAAGGTAGGAGACGAGGTACTGGCAGAAGTAAAGCTGTGAGTACCGGTCGTGAGTCGTGCTTCGGTAGCTCAGTTGGTAGAGCACTTGCCCGCGAAAGGCAAAGGTCCCGAGTTCGAGTCTCGGTCGGGCACACAGTTTTAATCTGCCAGGAAGTTTCATGGGATGGAATGTGTGAATGTTCACTGTTCATAGTCACTCCACTCAAAACGGTGTGCAGATAAGGTGAATGTCATGGCACAAAACACTGAGGCATAGCAGTGGGACGGAGGTGGAGGTCAGGCACAGATAACAAGTTATTGTTCCTGTTGCAGGCTGAGGTATTGAAGTAGGAAGGCATGTGCTGATGCTGAACCGAGGCAGGCGCGGGCGTGGTCGGATGCTGAGGAGGTAGACCTATGAATGAAGCAGTTCCGGCCACGTGGCAGGTATCCGCATGGTACTGCATGGATTGCGGCATGTCAAATCATTGTCCTGGCGGTGGTAGGTTGTCCAAGGAAGCATTTGCAGATATCGGCATTGGTCCCGCACTGCACAGAGATTCATAAGAGGTAACTGCACAGTCGATGAGGGAGGGCACATGTGGTGGGAACAAAGGTGTTTGATAGCCAGAGTCATGTGCACTCATAACCTCACTTGTTGTTGCAGACTCAAAGACGTCCAGCGAAATCGTCGTAATCTTCGAGTGAGAGGCATTGTGTTGCTTGCAGTCCTGGCGGGTGTTCATCACCCGCAATACGTTGCGTGTCGATCACAAATTCTGGCGTTAGGTGCTGGGCCAAAGTCATTGTTGGAATGCTGTGTCGATGTAATACACGCAAAAATAACCGACGCAGAGGTCAGGGACACAGTAAAATGGTGAAAGCGGAAGACATTACAACTCGGTGTCACCAGTGTGGGATAAGATCGGGTTGGTTACACCAAACACCACCCATGTAGCATTAGTTCATTTATTCACCTAAACACATGCAAGGCTCACAAAGAACTGACATGGCGGAAAAGCCCAAATACAATGCTCAGAGTCCAAAGACGATGCTCAGAGTCCAAAGACAAATGCATATCGATGCTGGTGTCAACCTCATCGGCACCACAACAGTAAATAAACTGGATGATAACTGTTTAAATCTGTCTTGTCACCTTTCTTATGAAGAGATTTAACAATTGCGTATTGTAATCTGCCTGAGAAAATTCCCTGTGCCAGTGATGCATTACACAGATCACTAATGGCCCTACTTATTAAGATGGAACATTTTTTCAGACTTCGGTTTGAAATTCCATCAACACTAAATGAGATTTTTTCAGACTTTTTACGATTCTGTTAATTTGCATGAAGAATGGTGATGCTACTTCTGGTTGCTCAAAGTTTTGTGCGATGACATTTTCAATATATTATCTTGCTTCATCAAGTAAACTATTTAAGCCACTGTTTGCTGCTAGATTTAGAAAGTGAGTGTTATCAGTCACAACATTGTCATGTAGTCTGGCATACACTGTAATGGTGACAACAAAAATGATGCTAAATGTGATCTCTTATTGTGGCCATAATTCAAAATCGGCACACAATATAAACATTTTCAATCAAGAAACAGCTTTCACCACCAACCTTGCATAGTGGATAGTCCCTGGAGCATGAAAAGGTACTCCACGAAAAACTTCTGAGATAAGAGAGATCACAGTTCCTCAGTAGTTGTTCTTTCAAATTACCTCAAACAAACTCATGTATGCCCTTGATCCAAGTGTTCCTTGATCTTTGTGGGCTAAATTCCAGTTTAGAATTTATTAAATTCAGTACCAGACCAAGTCTTTTTAAATTTTTGCAAGATCATTGTAGTCACATATGTGTTTTCACAGCTTGTCTTTTCCTCAAAAATGCTCTTGAAATGGTTTCATATAAAAGATGTCAGCAAGGTGAATGCAAGAAGTCTTTTTCAACAATATTTTCAATCAGAATGCCCCTCTAAAACTTTCTGTTCTTGATGAACATCAACAAAAGCAAAGCGAGGATAATGGAATCTAGTCAAATTAAGTCGGGAAATAGATTAGGAAATGAGACACTTAAAGTAGTAAAGGAGTTTTGCTATTTGGGGAGCAAAATAACTGATGATGGTCGAAGTAGAGAGGATATAAAATGTAGACTGTCAATGGCAAGGAAAGCATTTCTGAAGAAGAGAAATTTGTTAACATCGAGTATAGATTTAAGTGTCAGGAAGTCGTTTCTGAAAGTATTTGTGTGGAGTGTAGCCATGTATGGAAGTGAAACATGGACAATAAATAGTTTGGACAAGAAGAGAATAGAAGCTTCCAAAATGTGGTGCTACAGAAGAATGCTGAAGATTAGATGGGTAGATCACATAACTAATGAGGAGGTATTGAACAGAATTGGGGAGAAGAGGAGTTTGTGGCGCAGCTTGACAATAAGAAGGGACCAGTTGGTATGACATGTTCTGAGGCATCAAGGTATCAAATATAGCATTCGAGGGCAGTGTGGAGGGTAAAAATCGTAGAGGGAGACCAAGAGATGAATACACTAAGCAGATTCAGAAGGATGTAGGTTGCAGTAAGTACTGGGAGATGAAGAAGCTTGCACAGGACAGAGTAGCATGGAGAGCTGCATCAAACCAGTCTCAGGACTGAAGACCACAACAACAACAACATGTCCAAAAGTAATATAGGACTGACAACTCACCCCAGTGACAGTTTCAGTAATCTTCTGCCTGCTCTTTTCCATAGTTAGTCAAATGACAGAAATATCCATAAAATTAGCAGCACAGACTGTGTAGTTATTATCTCTTTAATTTTAATTTTCAAACATATTTATGTGTAACATTTATATTAAAAGTACATATTTAGTTCACTTTTGTCTCTGCACAGCTGCCTCTCTCGCTCAGATACCCTTTTCCTCAAAATACTGGTGACCAGTTCCATGTATGAAGCTTCGTCCACCTTTTAATCATTGATTCATCAACAATTGGCTGTCTCTTTAAATAGTAACACATGTGCTATGTCCCCAAGTTATTGTTATTCTTGCTTACGAATATTTGACATTTTTTCAGTATATTCTTGTTGTTGCCTCCATTGTTGACACTAAACTTCTAATTTTGGTATCAGTTTCTCAGCTCCTGTGTCATAATTCATGCTTTTTCCCAATAAATCATCACTCCCTGCACAGCTGTTGGGTTCTCTGAATCATAGTTAATTTACTCACCCACATTAATTTGACAGATGACAGTTCACGTCCAGTTGTTTCATACAACTAATTTACAAGTAAATACATTATCTCCATAATCCAAATGAAGATGATGCATTGTACTTGCTACAATGGTTGCCTTCCCTCACAAATGAAAGACATTTGGATGATCCAGGTTGTAAAAAAAGAAACAGCTCTGCTCTCTTTGCCATCTCCCTACCTGTTGCAGCATGACTTCTGACCAATGTGATCTATGAGAGGAGCAATTATTTAGTTAAAGAAATTGAAGGAAACAACATGCCCTTATTAGACAATGAAAGAATTTATCATGCAAAATTAATAGTTAGTGAAGTTGATGTTTTAATATTTTTCTGAATTTTCTGATTTTGGAGGTCCAGGAGCACCATTTCCCCTCACTCTATGGACCTCAACTTTTCACATATGCTATACAAGGGCCACCCCATTGCACATGTTATGGAAACCCACTGGCAACTCCAGGACTATGGGCATGCCCCTTGGACTCCCTTCAGTCCATCCATAAAACTGACTTCAGTTACATAAAACTTCTACTTTGGCCCCATCCAATTCTACATCTATATCTACATGGATACTTTGCAAATCACATTTAAGTGCCTGGCAGAGAGTTCATCAAACCACCTTCACAATTCTCTATTGTTCCAATCTCGTATAGTGCATAGAAAGAATGAACACCTATAGCTTTCCATATAAGCTCTGATTTCCCTAATTTGATCTTGGTGATCATATCTCCCTATGTAGGTCAGAGTCAGCAAAATATTTTCACATTCAGAGGAGAAAGTTGGTGATTGGAATTTCGTGAGAAGATTCCATCGCAACAAAGAATGCCTTTGTTTTAATGATGTCCACCCCAAATCCAGTATCATTTCATAACACTCTCTCCCTTATTTCTTGATAATACAAAACGTGCTGCCCTTCTTTGAACTTTTTTGATGTACTTCATCATTCCTATCTGGTAAGGATCCCACACCATGCAGCAGTATTCTAAAAGAGGACGGACAAGTGTAATGTAGGCACTCTCCTTAGTAGATCTGTTTCATTTTCTAAGTATCCTGCCAATAAAATGCAGTCTTTGGTTTGCCTTCCCCACAACATTTTCTGTGTGTTCCCTCCAATTTAAGTTGTTCATAATTGTAATTCCTATGTATTTAGTTGAATTCACGGTCTTTAGATTTGGCTGATTTATCATGCAACCAAAGTTTAATGGATTCCTTTTAGCACTCATGTGAATAATCTCACACTTTTCATTATTTAGGGTCAGTTGCCAATTTTTGCACCATATAGATATCTTTTCTACATCATTTTGCAATTCCATGTCATTCCTTCAATCCGTCTGGAAAACTGTGTCAGCATCCCCAGTGACAAATGAGATGCTGAGCTCAGGAGAATGACTAGACATTAGTTTCATGCATTCTAGATCTTGGCATATGATTTTCTCGTAAAAGCACTACATTTTGGTCATATATTGCGATGTGGTAGGGTGTTGCATCTGTCCTCTCTCTTTATTAACCCCTACTCTGAGTTTTCTAATTAATCTTTAATTCTTTGCAATATTGCAGAGTCTATGTTGTTAAGAAGAATGACACAATGTTCCTTCAGACATGCATGCATCGTTCTTATTAACAACACAGGCACTGTAATATCATATTTAGCCACTAACACCAGGCACCGACTCTCAATTAAAATGTGCTCCCCTACACAGGAATTACGTTATGTATGTACAAGTACAGGTTGTGATGTAGGAACAATGACATAATGGAAGTTTGGGTCTGGCCATGAGTCATGCATGGATAGCAAAAATAGTTAAAATGACTGCTCGCATTAAGTGGTAAATCTGAGTATGGGTCCCAGTCTAGCACAAATTTTCATTGTTGCCATTCCCTCATACACATGACAGTTGTTTGTATTCACAACTGTGAATACATTTCTCATGAACTTTAATTGTTTGATGTGGATTAGTTGTAAATTATGTTTTAGGTGTCTTCTTAAATTGATGTATTTTAGTAATATTTTCCATTTCCTTGGGCAGTTTATTATACATTTTTATTCCTTGACAGAAAATACTGTTTTGAGTTTTTTGCTTCTTTTTCCTAGCTAAATGTGAGCCCAGACTGGCTCTTGTTCCATGATTGTGTATAGAACTCTTAGTGAAATGCTTACCAATGTTTTCCCTGGTATGCAAAATAGGGTGGTAGAGGCTTTTTTTTTTTTTTTTTTTTTTTTTTTTTACATTGAGCCTGGCTAGCACTTTTAGTTATTATTCTTACAGTCCTTTCCTGCAGTTTAAAAATTGTGTCCATGTTTTGTACCTTTGATCCCAGAAAAGAATCAGATAGCTAAGAATTGAAGATACTTAGTACGTCACCACAAAACATTGCCTGTTACAAACTGATAACAGTGCCCTAAAAGTATAACATGCTGAAGTGCATGCTGTTTGTTTTCTTTGTGTGCAATGTTAATTTATTATATACTGACCAACTGTAGACACTGTTGAGGGTTTCATCTATCTTCTCTGTTAGGAGTTCTGGTATTTAATCAGTAGTTATAATGTTATTGTCATTAGCTCAGACAATATACTTCTGTCATTGCCAGCATTAAGTAGTATTATGAATGCTGAATAAATATTCAACTGCCAAGATCACTAAAATCATTAATTTATACATATTACCAGTTTCAGCAATTTTCTGTTGCCATCTTCAGATCTGCAAAAGATGGGACCAAAAATGCTAGGATACAGCAACTAACATAACAGCGCACATAATTATATCCAAGATTTACAATAAACGGAATAACGACACACTCATGTTTACATCAGTACACGGTCTTCTTCTTCTTCAGTACAGTATGTGATGAAACACAATGTATATCCATGTTGGTATTGTGAGCTATACTAGACGGTGGCATGTCAGTTTTAAAATAATAGCTATGTACACACACGCTGTTGAGCCAATTACAAGCACTCACATTCACCACCACTTTACAACTGACAGACCCTAGCATAAACATTCTTCGTGATACATAAGTACAACAGATAGTGCAGTAGTAGTACAAATCAATATTGTCATCTTACATTCGATAATGGCATGGATCTGTCATTCCATGTAATTACATATGTCTAAATCACTATCATAATATGCAAGCCAAGTCAGTATTCTACAGTTTTCAAAAATTGTCTGTAAATCGTATGCAACATTCATAAAACATAATTTATATCAAAAAAACATTTTATATCATTTTAGAATACTTTTCAAAAAATTTTAATAAAAATTCTTAATCAAAATGCCTGTTCTAGAACAAATATGTTCATTTGATACTCACCCTAGGTGACGAATGTCAAAAATGCTATCGTGTAACAGAATATGGAAGTCCAGGTCATTGTAATTTAAGAAAAAAAAGTTTTTACAACAAATCCTTATGACAATTTTTCACACAGAATTAGCTCACATACTTTGATATTAGGAATGATTGAAAAAAAAATTTAGAAATATTTTGAAAAAGCTATAACAATCTGGACACTGGCCATTTTCTGTTACATGATGGTATATTCGATTGCAGTCATCTAGGGTGAATATCACATCAGCAAATTTATTCTAGCATGCACATATGTGAAAGTGAGCTGGTAATGCTAGATGACAGGGTCAGCTTAAGAGCAATTTCAATCGCTTGCAGTGTAAAAATTGCTCATTCATTATATTAATCATTGTAAGAGTGTTAACCTAGGTGTCAGACAATGATATTATACACACATAGACGTCTGGTGGCAAGATTTCACCTAGACCTCGAGTGGCATGTTGTCACAGATACATTTATGTAAACATCATAATTTATAACAAAAGCACTAATATTAAGTAGCTCCATTGTTGGTAAATATATTTGGACTGTATTTTTGATGAAATATATCTATGCCCGTAGGTATCGAACTGGATTTATTAAAATCAACCTACGTATGATACTATTAGATGTGCAGAGATAGATTTAAAGTGATTACAAGCTGTCAAGTTGTTTGTGATTTCATGTAAAGAGAAATTTATGAGTTTTTAAGAATTTTTCTATGCTATTGTTGTTGTGGTCTTCAGTCCAAAAACTGGTTAGATGCAGCTCTCCATACTACTCTATACTGTGCAAGTCTCTTCATCCCTGAGTAACTACTGCAACCTACATCCTTCAGAATCTGCTTACTGTATTCATTTCTTGGTCCCCCCATATGATTTTTACCTCCAACCCCTGCCATCCCCCCCCCCCCCCACCCCCCTCTATCCTCTATTCACTCCGCTCCAGTACTAAATTGGTGATCCCTTGATGTCTCAGAATGTGTCCTATCAACTGATCCCATCTTCTAGTCAGGTTGTGCCACAAATTTCTTTTCTCCCCAATTCTATTCAGAACCTCCTCATTAGTTCTGCAATCTACCCATTTGATCTTCATCATTCTTCTGTAGCAAAAGATTTTAAAAGCTTCTATTTTCTTCTTGTCTAAACTGTTTATCATCTGTGTTTCACTTCCATACATGGCTACACTCCATACAAATACTTTCATAAAAGACTTCCTGACACTTAAATCTACACTTGATGTTTGTTAACAAATTTCTCTTCTTCAGAAACGCTTTCCTTGTCATTGCCAGTCCACATTCTACATCCTCTCTACTTTGCCAATCATCAGTTATTTTACTGTGCAAATAGCAAAACTCACCTACTACTTTGTCTCATTTTCTAATGTAATTCCCTCAGCATCACTTAATTTAATTTGACTGCACTCCATTATCTGTGTTTTGCTTTTGTTGATGTTCATCTTACAGCCTCCTTTCAAGACACTGTCCATTCCATTCACCTGCTCTCCCAAGTCCTTTGCTGTCTCTGACAGAATTACAATGTCACTGTCAGACCTCTAAAAGTTTTTATTTTTTTCTCCCTGCACGTCAATCCCTACTCCAAATTTTTATTTGTTTCCTTTAGTGCCTGATCAATATACAAATTCAATAACATAGAGGATAGGCTACACCCCTGCCTCACTCCCTTCTCAACCACTGCTTCCCTTTCATGCCGCTTGACTCTTATAACTGCAAATCTGGTTTCTATGCAAATTGTTAATAGCCTTTCGCTGCCTGTCTTTAACCCCCATTGCCTTTAGAATATGAATTTTCTAAAATGACATAAAAAGGTTTTTATCATATTTTATAAATCTTCCACATGATTTTACACAAAGTTTTTTTTTAAATCTGTAGAATATTAGTTGGCTTATGCAGTGATGAGCCAAAGAAACTGGTACACCAGCCTAAATTAGATTAGATTAGTACTTGTTCCATAGATCATGAATACGACACTTCATAATGATGTGGAACATGTCAGGTTAATGAAAGGTGTCCATCCAAGATATTATATTACACAAAATATTACATGACACTTAATTTTTTTTGTGGGGGTGGGGAAATTACCCACTTACCATATCCAAAAATTCATCTAATGAGTAGGAGGAGTTGCCATTCAGAAATTCTTTTAATTTCCTTTTAAATGCTATATATCTATCTGTCAGACTTTTGATGTTATTAGGTAAGTGACCAAAGACTTTTGTGGCAGCATAATTTACCTCCTTCTGAGCCAAAGTTAGATTTAACCTTGAGTAGTGAAGATCATCCTTTCTCCTAGTGTTATGGCCATGTACACTGGTATTACTTTTGAATTTGTTTGGATTGTTAATAACAAATTTCATACGTGAATAAATAAATATATATATATATATATATATTTTGTGAGGCTACAGTGAAGATCCCTAGCTCTTTAAATAATTGTCTGCAGGATGATCTTGGATGAGCTCCAGCAATTATTCTGATTACACGCTTTTGTGCAATGATCATTGTCTGACACCTAGGTTAACACTCTTACAATGATTAATATAACGAATGAGCAATTTTTACACTGTAAGGGATTGAAATTGCTCTTAAGCTGACCCTGTCATCTAGCATTACCAGCTCACTTTCACATATGTGCATGCTAGAATAAATTTTACTCAGTGATGAGTTACCTCAGAATATGATGCCATACAAAAGCAGAGAATGAAAATAGGCATGGTAAGCTAACTTACTGAGATGTATATCACCCAAATTTGCAATGACCCTAATAGCATAAGTAGCTGAACTCAAACGTTTCAGCAGATCTTCAGTGTGTTTTTCCCAGTTCAACCCCACATCAGTGCATACACCTAGAAATTTTGAATATTCTGCCTTAGCTACTGATTTCTGATCAAAGTCTATATTTATTAATGGTGTCATTCCATTTACTGTGTGGAACTGTATATACTGTGTTTTGCCAAAGTTTAATGAGAGCCCATTTGCAGAAAAGCACTTAATGATTTTCTGAAATACATTGTTTACAATTTCATCAGTTAATTCTTGTCTGTTGGGTGTGATAGCTATACTTGTATCATCGGCAAAAAGTACCAGCTTTGCATCTTTATGAATATAGAATGACAAGTCATTAATATATATTAAGAACAGCAGAGGACCCAAGACCGAACCTTGCAGCACCCCATTCTTGATTGTTCCCCAGTTTGAGAAATCACCAGTTTTTTTCATATTATGTGAACTGCTTATTTAAACTTTCTGCACTCTTCCAGTTTGGTATGATTTAAACCATATGAGCACTGTCCCATTCATACCACAGTACTTGAGCTTATCTAGAAGTATTCCATGATTTACACGATCAAAAGCCTTTGGAAGATCACAAAAAATCCCAACGGGTGACTTCCGGTTACTCAGAGCATTTAATATTTCATTAGTGAAAGTATATATAGCATTTTCCATTGAAAAACCTTTCTGGAAACCAAACTGACATTTTGTTAAAACTTTATTTTTACAAACATGTGAAGCTACTGTAAAATACATTACTTTTTCAAGAATTTTGGATAAGGCAGTCAAAAGAGAGATTGGGCAGTAGTTGTTGGCATAAGATCTATCCCCTTTTTTATGCAGTGGTTTAACAATGGCCTACTTCAGTCTGTCTGGGAAAATACCCTGCTTCAGAGAGCTATTACATATGTGGCTAAGAATCCCACTTATCTCTTGGGAACAGGCTTTTATTATCCTGCTGGAAATGCCATCAATTCCATGTGAGCTTTTATTCTTGAGAGAGTTTATTAGCTTCCTAATTTCAGAATGGGAGGTGGGTAGAATTTCAATTGTATCAAATTGTGTGCGTAAGGCCTCTTCCATTAACTGCCTTGCTTCTTCTAATGAACATTTAGATCCTATTTTCTCTACAACATTTAAAAACTGAATATTCAAAATGTTTTTGACTTCCGGCTTGTTGTTTGTCAAGTTTCCATTTGCTTTGATGGTAATGCTATCATCCTGTATGCTTGGTTGCCCTAACATTCCAAATTGTTTTGATTTTGTTATCAGAGGTATTAATTTCAGACATGATGCACATGCTTCTGGACTTTTTAATAACCTTTCTTAATGTAGCACAGTAGTTTTTATAATATTTGGCTGTTTCTGGGTCGTTACTCTTTCTTGTCGACCAGCAGAAGTGCCACAACATGACGAGGCATGCACTCGACTAATGTCTGAAGTAGTGCTGGAAGGAATTGACACCATGAATCCTGCAGGACTGTCCATAAATCTGCAAGAGTACGAGGGGGTGCAGACTTATTGATACATAACCAATACGAATTCAGAAAATATTGTTTTTGTGCAACACAGCTAGCTCTTTATTCCCATGAAGTAATGAGTGCTGTCGACAAGGGATCTCATATTGATTCCATAGTCCTAGATTTCCAGAAGGCCTTTGATGGCGTTCCTCACAAGCGACTATTAACCAAATTGCACGCATATGGAGTATTGTCTCAGTTGTTTGACTGGATTCATGATTTCCTCTCAGAGAGGTCACAGTTCGTAGTGGTAGACAGTAAATCATCGAGTAGAGCAGAAGTGATATCTGGCGTTCTGCAAGGTAGTGTCATAGGCCCTCTGCTGTTCCTGATTTATATAAATGATCTAGATGATAATCTGGTGCAAAAAAAATGGCAAATGGCTCTGAGCACTGTGGGATTTAACATCTGAGGTCATCAGTCCCCTAGAACTTAGAACTACTTAAACCTAAATAACCTAAGGGCATCACACACATCCATGCCCGAGGCAGGATTCGAACCTGCGATCATAGCGGTTGTGCGGTTCCAGACTGAAGCGCCTAGAACCGCTTGGCCACAACGGCCGGCGATGATAATCTGAGCAGCACCAATAGATTGTTTGCAGATGACGCTGTAATTTACCATCTAGTAAAATCATCGGATGATCAATTCCAATTACAAAATGATCTAGAGAGAATTTTTGTATGGTGAGAAAAGTGGGTAATTGGTGCTAAACAAAGAAAAGTGTGAGGTCATCCACATGGGTACTAAAAGAAATCCAATAAATTTTGGGTATACGACAAATCGCACAAATCTAAGGGCTGTCAATCTGATTAAATACCTAGGAATTACAATTACAAGCAACGTAAATTGGAAAGACCACATAGATAATATTGTGGGAAAGGCAAAACAAAGACTGCGCTTTGTTGGCAGAACACTTAGAAGATGCGACAATCCCACTAAAGAGAGAACTTACATTACACTTGTCCATCCTCTGCTGGAATATTGCTGCATGGTATGTGATCCTTACCAGGTAGGATTGACGCAGGACACCGAATAAGTGCAGAGAAGGGCAGCTCGATTCGTGTTATCACACAAAAGGGGTGAGAGTGTCAGTGATATGATAACGTGAGTTGCGGTGGCAGTCACTGAAACAAACACAATTTTCTTTGTTGTGAGATCTATTTACTAAATTTCAATCACCAATTTTCTCTTCAGAATGTGTAATTATTTTGTTGACACCCACCTACATAGGGAGGAATGATCATCATAATAAAATAAGAGAAATCAGAGCTCGAATGGAAAGACTTAGGTGTTCCTTTTTCCCACACAACATTCAAGAGTGGAATGGTAGAGAAGTAGTATGAAAATGGTTCGATGAACCCTCTGCCAGGCACTGAAGTGTGAATTGCAGAATAACCATGTAGATGTAGATGTAGATCTCTTCTGAACAGCATGTTGAAAGGCATCCCAGATATCCTCAATACTGTCCATGTGCAGGAATTTTGGAGGCAAGTGGATGTGTTCAAATTGATAAGTGTGTTCTGGAGCCACTCTGTAGCAATTTTGGATGTGTGGGGTGTCGGATTGTCCTGCTGGAATTGCCAAAGTCTGTCGGAATACACAGTGGACATGAATGGATCAGACGGAATTCTTATGCATGTGTCACTTGTCAGAGCCGTATCTAGACGTACCAGGCATCCCATATCACTCCAACTGCACACACCCCACACCATTACAGGGGCTCCACCAGCATGAACAGTCCCCTGCTGACATGCAGGGTCCGTGGATACTCTGGGTTGTTTCCATACCCATACACCTCCATCTGCTCGATACAATCTGAAATGAGACTCATCCAATCAGGCAACACGTTTCCAGTCTTCAATAGTCTAATGTCGGTTTTAACAGGCCTAGGCAAGGCATAAAGCTTTGTATCATGCAGTGATCAATGGTACACAAGTGGGCCTTCAGCTCCAAAATCCCATATCGATGACGTTTCATTGTATGGTTCTCACGCTGACACTTGTTGATGGCCCAGCACTGAAATCTACAGCAATTTGCAGAAGGGTTTCACTTCTGTCACGCTGAACAATTCTCTTCAGTCATCATTGGTCCTGTTCTTGTAGGATCTTTTTTTCCAGCTACAGTGATGTCAGAGATTTGATGGTTTACCAGATTCCTGATAGTCACAGTACACTTGTGAAATGGTCATACAGGAAAATCCCCACTTCAGCGCTACCTCAGAGATACTGTGTCCTATCGCTCATGCATCAACTATAACACCACGTTCAAACTCACTTAAATCTTGATCATCTGCCATTGTAGCAGAAGCTACCGGTCTAACAACTGCACCAGACACTTGTCTTTTAAAGGCATTCTGACCACAGTGCCGTATTGTGCCTGTTTACATAGATCTGTATTTGAATAGACATGACTTTACCAATTTCTTTGACACTTCAGTGTATCTTATGATACTAATTTAGGCATGGGGTAGTAGATTCATGCCTTAATCTAATATGAGATGATAATATCAGTTTCAACTATCACTGTGCCTTCTGATACACTTATGTAACATTAATAATATTTATGTTGGGATTTGTCAGTTGCAAAGAGGTGATGAATGTGATCACTTGTAATTGGCACAATAGCATACATGTACATGGCTGTTATTTTAAAATTAACATGCTGACTTCTAGTATAGCTCATAATACCAACACAGATATACATTATATTGCACCACTTATCTTAATGAAGGAGAAGCTTGAGTAATATATAAACATTGGTATGTGGTTATTCTACGTATTGCAAATCTGGAATATATGAGGGCTATTTGGAAAGTGAAGTGTGATAAGTCATGAAATAGAAACCACAGTGAAAATCAAAAATGTTTTATTTGCAACAGTTTGCTACATCTTCCAGCTACTTCTCTACATAGTAGCCACACAGACTTAGACACTTGTCGTAAAGTTGTATCAGATTGCCAATACACTCATCATAGAAGGCAACCACCTGTGCTTTCCACCAATTCTCTACACTGATCTGCAGTTCATTTTTTGTGCCAATATGGTCTCATAGCCAGTGGTTCATGTGAGCAGACATGAACATCAGAGGGAGCCAAGTCCGGGCTGTATGATGGGTGATCAAACACTTCCCATCGAAAATGCTCCAGGGGCATCCTCTCTAGCCATGCAGTGTGTGGCTGAGAATTGTCATGAAGAAGGTAATACATGTCAGGTATGTTATGTGCAGTTGCATGAGATCAGGCAAAACCTCACAGCAGGTGCTCATACTTTTTGGGAAACACTATTGTTCTGCTCTGAACAGAAAAGAGTATGTGATGCAATTGACAGGCCTACTAGAGACACTGCCCAACACATCTGTGCAAAACTTCATCAGATTTTCACTGCCATTTGCATTTTGTGACCTGTCAGACCTTACTTTCCGAATATCCCTTGTAATCATATATGCTGTTATGTTAGTTCCTGTAACTTGACATTTTCAGTCACATCTTTCACACATCTGAAATAAATGATTTTAGCGATTCTGGCATTGGGGAAAACATAGTGTTCACAGCTAAGATAACTCCTCACCCATCTCTTAAATGTCTGAAAAAATCATTGATACATATTATGAACAGAACTGCACCCAATACACTACTCTTAGGAGCACCTGTGTTTATATACTTTTCTGGCAGTTATTTTACTAAAAATTTGTCACTGGCAGATGGGTGAACTATTTCTACATTTTTCTCCCTATTTTCCAGATAAAACTGGAATCTCTTGTTTGTTTTCCTCTTGCATCCAGTGCTTCTAGTTTTTTTTAATAGTATTTTATGGTCAACAACGTTAAGCCTTGGAAAAATCTAAGAATATCCTTGTAATGCAGTCATTCTTGTCAAGAGCTTCAAGTACCACTCTTCTTTTAAAGTCAGTATAGTGCTTCTACTTTGGTAACAAAACTGTGTTTTGTTAAGAAGGTTGTATTTATTCTGGTAAATCATTAGTCTGTCTATCAAGAGTGACTGAATTATTTTTGAGAATGCTGGCAGTAGCAAAAATGGCCTTTAGTTTTCTATGCTCTCTGCATTACCTTTCTTTAGTTTTTACCTGTGATAATAATTTAGGAACTGTGAATTAGCACAGTGCTGTTGTAAATAACTGAGATATTTAAGTCTCTGGGAATTTCTAATACTCACAGTTCGTGATCTATTTACCTTATCAGTTGCTGGTGAAGTGGCTTCTTTTGTAAATGTCTCCTCAAAAATTAATTTTACTCTTTCAGACCTGAATGTTTTCCTGGGGGAAGGAAAATTTTTCTTTGTGTGGTAATGCTCTTGGGATATTTTTTTAATGATTTTAGATGCACGATTTATAAAAAAAAATATGTACCCAATTTCAAAATACATTAATATTGACTAAAATGAGTAATTATGAAATATTCTCCATTGTAATTAATAGTAAAATGTTCATTCAATTATACTGAGGAATATAGCAAAGCAACCACATCAGTGTATTCCGGTGGTCATGAACTGCTGCACACTGCTACATTGACTTGCTGCTATTTTCATAGTGACTCAACAGTTGGTAGCACTTGTGCACGATGAAAAGGTTGAACATTCACGAATGTGTACCCCATTGGGCAAAAAATACTTCTGTGGCAGCTAAGGCACAGTAAAAGTTAATGTACATAATTATAGCCAGAGTGTCTGAATAGGTTAAACATTATGCAGAACTTAGATAACTTAGTCTACACAGTTTCTCACATACACGTCTTCCCGTGTGTGATTTCCTAAGGCCCTAGAGAAATTATGTATTTTACATTCAGAGAAAACGCTTTTTTTAGGCCTGGAGCTTAGTGGATTTTATCAATACCATCAATAGCTTTCTTATCCAACAGTAATTATCAGAGAAGCCAAGATCTTTTACAAATACTTTACAATTTTCCCTACTTATATCTGTAGGCATATGGTCCAAGGCTGATGCAAAACTTTTTGATACACCAGTAGTCATGTTCATCATTTGTGCTGTACCAAAAGTGTTCAAAATATTTAGGAAGTTATTACTAATTTAATCCTCCAACGTCTATGTTTATATTCACATCTTCAGATATTATTATACTGGTTTTGGGAACCGAGATTCTTTCCAGGATTTGAGTTAATTTGTTGAAGTTGCCTGATATATTCTGCTGAGTAGACAAGATCGGTTGCTGATGCAATTACTTACATATGAAGATGATACAGTGTGATCGCAACATGTAATTCAATTAAAAAAGTGGGCAACTGAGAGAGTTATGAGAATTATCTTAAATATCTACTTGTATACAGTTGCTGAATGCTGTAAAGATGACTATGTTGATTATAGTGAAGAACAGACAATAATGAGCATATTCCTGTGATGTTTGCCCTTAATATTTCTTTTCCTCTCTGATAACACAGTATGATATGGCTAGGGACTGTGCTTGTTGTGAGTGGACACAAAGAGAGTTGGCTGCTGTCTGTAAACAGCTGAAAGCTGTACTGGCTACTGTCGACAAGCTTCTAGCTGGGTCTCCAGATTTAATGTTGCTGGATTTCTTTCTGAGGGCATATTTAAAAGATAAGGTGTACCAACAAATGCCAACAGGTCATGAAGACATGGTCGACCACATCAGAAAGTCGACCACATCAGAAACATCTGTGCTAATATTCCCACAGAAACACTTCTGTCCTGTGTATGGTCATTTGATAAGCAGATCACTTAGTGTACAGAAGTTGGCAGTACTCTGTTCGTACACTTACTATAATTGGAAAAGTAAAAAACATTAATAGCTTGTTTTTCTGACTTTGGAATGAAATATATCACTGATTCTGCATATCAGGGATCTGACAGTCTGTTGGTAGGTTTATCAAGGTACATGGCATTAGATATCTATGCACAGGTCATGTAATTCACATAAATAATGGGCTGCTGATTTGCATATGCAGTGATGATACCCAATAGCAACCCAGACCCAGGCATTGGCCCCTTATGTAGCTTATGTTTATCATGAATCTCTCACCCATCACAAAGTCCAAAGTGAATGGAAAAAGGCACAGTTGACTCCAGTATACAAGAAGGGAAAAGAATGGATCCGTAAATTATAGACCAATTTCCCTGACTTCTGTTTGCTGTAGAATTCTTGAACATATTCTCACTTTGAATTAATAAATTTTCTTGAGACTGAGAAACTTATGTCCACAAATCAGCATGGTTTTAGAAAGTATCATTTGTGCAAAACTCGGCTTGCCCTCTCCTCACATGATGTACAGCGAACTATGATGAAAGGCAACAGGTGGATTCCATATTTCTAGATGTCTGGAAAGCATTTGAGATGGTGCACCATTGTAGGCTTTTAATGAAAGTATGAGC
This sequence comes from Schistocerca piceifrons, assembly GCF_021461385.2. NCBI lineage: Eukaryota > Metazoa > Arthropoda > Insecta > Orthoptera > Acrididae > Schistocerca > Schistocerca piceifrons. Next base: position 85,688,855 of record NC_060149.1, read on the forward strand.
ATATGGAATAAGTTCACAGATATATGAGTGTTTCAAAGACTTCTTAAATAATAGAACCCAGTATTTTGTCCTCAATGGTGAGTGTTCATCAGAGAGAAGGGTATCGTCAGGAGTGCCCCGGGGAAGTGTGATGGGAACACTGTTGTTTCTCTCTCTCTCTCTCTCTCTCTCTCTCTGTCTCTCTCTCTCTGTCTCTCCCTCTCTCTCCCTCAATTTGGCAGACAGAGTGAGCGGCAATCCACAGCTGTTTGCTGCTGATGATGATGATGATGATGATGATGATGATGATGATGATGCCACGGTGTACGGAATGGTGTCAAAGTTAAGTGATTTTAGGAAGACATAAGATGACTTAGACAAAATTTCCAGTTGGTGTGATGAATGGCAGCTAGCCCTAAATGTGAAAAAATGTAAGTTAATGCGAATGAGTAGGAAAATCAAACCTGTAATGTTTGGGTATAGCATTACTAGCATCATGCTTGAAACAGTTACGTGATTTAAATATCTTGGAATAACACTGTAAAGCAATATGAGATGAAACAAGCATGTGAGAACTGTGGCAGGGAAGGCAGATAGTCAACTTCGGTTTATTGGGAGAATTTTAGGAAATAGTGGCTCACCTGTATTACAGGAGACCACATATAGGATGCTGGTGCAACCTATTCTTGATCTGTACGAGGCTGGATTGAAGGAAGACATTGAAGTAATTCAGAGGCGAGCTGCTAGATTTGTTACTGGTAGGTTTGAACAACACCTAAGTGTTATGGAGGTGATTCAGGAACTCAAATGTGAATTCATGGAGGGAAGGCAATGTTCTTATCGAAAAAGACTGTTTAGAAAACTTAGAGAACGGGCATTTGAAGTTGACTGCCAAACAATTCTATTGTCGCCAACATACATTGCGCATAAGGACCACAAAGATAAGATACAAGAAATTAGGGATCATATAGAGTTGTATAGACAATTGTTTTTCCATCACTATTTGTGAGTGCCAGCCATTGTGGCCGAGCGGTTCTAGGCGCTTCAGTCCGGAACCGCGCTGGTGCTACGGTCGCAGGTTCGAATCCTGCCTTGGGCATGGATATGTGTGATGTCCTTAGGTTGGTCAGTTCTGAGTCTAGGGGACCGATGACCTCAGATGTTAACTCTCATAGTGCTTAGAGCCATTTTATTTGTGAGTGGAACAGGAAAGGAAACAACTAGTAGTGATACTGGGCACCATCCACCATGCACCGTAAGGAGACTTGAGCAGTAACTATGTAGATGTAGATAGTATTTACATCAGGCAAATTTGGTCACAGACATCAACGTGAGTTCACTACAATACTCCTCAAACCACTGTAGCACTGGCTCTGAGGCATGAGCAGTTATACTGCTGAAAGATAACGTCACGATCATGAGGGGATGCAGGTGGTTCACAGCTGCCGGTGTATCTTTAATTACTAATACAGGTCCTATACAAGCACAGCAGAATGTCTCCCATAGCATAAACTGTTCCCACATCCTGTGTGTGTGTGATGCGCTGCATGTTTTGAGCAACCATTCGCCTTGATAGCATTTGTGGAGATGACCATCAACCTAGTGTACCAAAAATATGATTCGCCCAAAGAGCCAACACATCTCCATTGATCAATGATTGAATCCTGATGTTCCTGTACCCACTGAAGTTGTAATTAATGATGATGTTGAGTCAATTTGTGAACACATAGTGGTGGTCTGCTACAGAGCTTCACATTCAACAATGTACGATGAACGGTTTGCTCTGGAACACTTGTGCATGTACCAGTGTTGTGCTCTTGACAGAGATGCCACAGATCACCATCTATCCTACTTTACATAGCAAACAAGCCTCCAAACTTCACATTCTGTGAAGAGTCTTGAATGTCCAATCATTTAGTGCCTCATGTTAGTTTCACTGTCCTCCTGTTTTTTCCATAGATGCTCACAACAGTAGCACATGAACATTTTATCACCTTTCCTGTTTCCAAGACACTTGTTCACATGCTCTGCATGATAATAATCTGCCCTTTGTCAAAGTCTCTTACCTCAATGTATTTCCCCATTTGTAGCCCATATTTTCGCTAGGGTGATCCCCTGTCCATATTTGCTCTGCTTAAATACTTTTGTTACCATGTCACATTCCCATGGCACCACCAGGCAGCATCCAACGTGGTGGTTGGCAGTGGACATAATGTTTTGGTTTATCAGTGTATTATTCAAAAGCCTTAGATGGACAGCAGTGTACACTATTGTTTCTTATTCCCTAACTTACAGAGCACTTCACTTATGAATTCACACAATGCAGTGACAGTCAAATAGCTTCTTTTCATACCATGTAGTGCTGTGAACAGGTGTAGATGTGTACCTAACAAACCTGATAACTTATTTTGGATAACTTTTTCAACTACTTTTAAGAAATCTTGTAATAGCACAAAAAGGATACCTACCATTTGCTACATTTTCTTTCTCTCTTCTCTGGAATAACAGCTTGAGCATAAAATTCTTCAGTCAAAGCAACTGAAGTGGCTCAACTGGATGGGATGATCAAAAGTGGGCAAGAGTGATGTGTTGGCTCTAAAATGGTCTCATAATACATGGTATGGTTAACGGATGACTGTTTCAAAGTGAGAGGTTATATGCACGACAAACTTGGAGACACATTTTTTGTAACCAGAGTCTTGCAATCCCACCAGACACTTTGATAGCTCAAGTGATGTAATTGTGCACATATCCGGCAAGGTTGCTGCACACAGTGTGGAAAGATACATTCAGTAGCATCAGCTCATGTGGCAAATTTAGGGATTGCCGTGACCTGCCCCCAGCCTCACTTGTTACAGCTTGCCAATGTTAACTCTCTGGTGTGCTGTTGATGATAATGTTGCACTAGATCGTTTCTCTTGGTCTGTGATTAGGACTTTGTTATTAGCTTCTGTCAATGTCTAGTTAGCACATTGGACCTGTCTTCAGTGACTGTTCAACAACTGTTTTGTTTTCAGTGAACAAACCAACGGCATATCAGTGAACTGAGAGCAAAGTTTGTATTTGAGTGCTTCCCATTCAAACTCACAGACTGTGTTGTCCTGCACTAATGAGTGAGTTATTCAACAAACTTCCAGAGTACTGCATTGACCAAGAAGCACGCACCTCCAGAAATCATTTAATTCATGTATTTCCAGAAGCATCAGATACTATCACTTTCTGTGGTTTATTTGTATACAATTTGTGTTTAACAAAATCAGAGGTGTTGTAGAAGCAGACGTACAACACAGAGCACTGTTAAGTCTTTCTGATTTCCAGTATTCCAACTAGTCTTCCTTAGGATACAAAAATTTTAAAGACAGGGCTGCATAATAACTATACACTCAGTACCAGTAATGAGTGGAAATACAAAAAACAGCCATTAGGACAATACAAATGATAAAAAACATTAAAATATAAGTATCCAGTTAAATAGGAAATCTGAATTGTTCATATTAGTAAAGAAAACTGAAAAATATGAGGCTATATCTAGAGATGTGTTATGCATTACTGAACATCATTTGTAAGTAGCAGAAACTGATACATACACCTAAGTGCATACAAGTTAGTATCATGTTATTGTAGACATAATACAATATGTTGAAGATAAAAACAGCCTCAATACATAAGCAACGCATGGTGATTTTATTGTTTCTCATTATTCTGGTCTTCCAGCCACCTGACCTGCATGGTTAATTGTCAGAGCTTCAGATGCTGTGTTGAAAATGCCATGAGCATCTTTTCTTATTTTTAATAAAATTATCTTTTTCGATGGCTGACTGTGTGTTCTTTATGTGTGGCTACTTTGATCTTGGATATAGTATATAAGAAAATGGGGGTGGCTATTTAAATCAAAATGTAATAAAGTCCCAGGCCATATAGCTAAATAAGTACTGCACCAAAGAGCTGTTTCAGTGCTGTGCTTCACTAATAATGGAAACAGAAGATATCAATTTGTACTGGTTGTTATCTTACTGGTTTCTTAGATAACCGAAGAATTGTTTATAGAACCTTACGCGGTATAGTGTTGTAGGACAGCACTCTTACCACATGTTATTGGTTTCCATTCAATAAGCCATTTGAATGGAAATAATAAGTTCAGTCCCAGCACAATTTCAGCACGAATTTGTTAGTAGTTGCTGAAAGATTACATACCCAATAACTGCAGATCTCGTTTGTCTAGGGGGTTTCATAGTTTTCTTTGTCTGCAGGATGATCATTCCAACATCACGCATGGCCTGGGTTTTTTTCTGTTTAAATAAACTCCATCAGATTGGAAATACTTTCTGCTAAACATTACATTTATTCATACTTTTTGTTCCAAACTACACCATTTTCACCATCAACATTGATTACCTAAATCTGTTATACATCACTGGTTACAAAAGCACAACTGTCTTCCTCCAAGACTGAAAAAGAAGTGGCGGGCAAGCCAACATGTGTCTGGAAGTTGCAGATATTCCTGCTGCTTAGCTTCTTTGCTGTACTGACTTTATAAACTCCAAAGATATATGCATTTAACATCTTAAACAAGTTCATTATTTATTACAAAAGAACACATTCATATTAAATTAATAAATTAAGCATGTTTTCTGGCAACATAATACAATCATGACATTACTTCAACTCTTTACTATGGGCATCGTACTTTTCACTTTAGATAAACCTTATTTCTGATGGTCGATTACATTACAATAGCCCACCAGGTCTTACAAGTGTACCCTGTTCCACTTGTCAGTCCAATACAGAAACTGCATCACTGTCTTGGCTCGTATACAACTTTTTATCACAACTCTACTAAATTGTTCATTCTTCCATCACCCATTGACTCCTTCCTTTGTCTCTCAACATAAATTACATAAACACATATCTGTTTGTTGCCCAGAAACTTACTATAAAGTAATACCAAAGTTAAAACATTTTCTCATATTAGAATAAACATAGCACTAACTCCTATATCATCACTGATGTTACAAAAGTATTTCAGTTCAACAATACTATTCTCTCACGAACCTTGTAGATTATGTGATAGATATCAAGATTGCGAGGTGAAATAAGCCAACATAAAGTATCTGTGTTGTGTGATCAACACAGCCGAATAAAAATGGTTGTTCATGGCGAGCATGATGCAAAACAAAAGCACACTTGCATGTACAAGAAAGTATAGTCTATTAACTATAGAACATATTTTATATGCATTATGGTCTGTTTAAGTGAATGAACAAGATTTCCAAAATTATGAGATTTGCTATTCTCAACTGTCGGGGTGGGTGACATGTATTGTCCCCTAGCATCATCATTAACATAACATCCCTCATTTATCAAGTTTACATATTTTGCAATTCATTATATATTATACAATAACTTAAACAAGCATATTGGAATCACGAAATCTAATGGTAAAAAAGAATTAAGTGAATATCAGTCTAGATAGAAAATCATTTTGCATGAGATATATTACATGGCTTAATATGTTGATTGTAATATATAACTGTGGCCATATTTCACAGAATTTCGTTTTTCCAGTAAATTTCTTTCCAAATAAAGGCATGTTTGTAGGCTCAATTTGTCCTTTACTCAATATTCAGCTTCAAAGATACAACATTCCTAAGACCAAACAGCTTTTTCAACTTGGGATATACTAATTGGTATGCATTTGGGTAGGGGTTCTCAATAGTCTCAAATGGCCCAATTGAAATATCAAAAAACTTCTCGAGTTCTGCTGTTAGTAACTTCGATTGTTTGTGGGGTTTCACTAAGACATGGGTCGCCCACTCTGAATGTGGTAACCTTTATTTTCCTATCATGTCTGTTTTTCCTAGCTTCACCTGGTTTCTTTGTGGTTTTCTTTACAATTTCTTCACATTCTTTAATTGATATTAAGGCACATTGTGGAATGTCTATTAATTCAGAAATAAGATTCACTGGTCTGAGATGAAACATAATTTCATATGGTGAAAATCCAGTAGAGCTATGCTGCAATCTGTTAATGATGTCTTCAAAGTTGTTTACATGGTCGGACCAACTAGGGTGTTTGTGACTACCTATTTCTCTCATGTACCTTTCTGCTGGGTTTGAAGATGGGTTGTACACAGATATCAAGATGTGTTTTGTGTTAGTTTTTTTTCCATGAATGCTTTCCAGTTTTTTATTATCAGATAGTATGGCTTTAGGTTTCCCTATGCTCTTTAAGTAATCTCTTTCAATCTTTGTAATGATCTCTTTACTAGTAGGTTTTCGAAGAGAATAAAGTTTAATTACTTTGGAAAATACATCAACCATGACAAATATAAAACAATGACCACCTTTGCTTTTAAGTAAAGAACCATAAAAGTCTACAGCTACTAAATCTAATGGCTTATCCGGAATAATGTTCTTGCATTTCTCCCTGACATGTTCTGTTACTTACTTTTACTCTTTGACATTTGTTGCATGTTGATATTTCATTCCTCACCTTCTTTACCATGTTATAAAAGTAGATGTTTTATTGTAACTTTTGTGTGCATTTCTGTATTCCACAGCGACCATAACTTTCATGGGTGTACTTTATTAACTTGTCTGCCTCACTCTAGTCAATATAGCTTCCAATTGTCAGAGTCCACATCTGTTTTAAAGAGTGTTCCCTTAAAGACCTTATAATAGTTGTCAAGTTTATCATACCCTCTTTTGCTTAAACACTCCTTAACCAATTTCCAATTAGGATTGTTATTTTGTCCCCTCCTGATGTTATTGCAAAGTATCCTTATGAGATTTTCATCTTGGATTCCCTTCATGCATCTTATTTTAAATTCTTTTTCTTCCTCTTGATCAAGTTGTTAACCAGGTGTTAACTGCATTCAAAAATAAGGATCTAGTATCAGTTGTACTTTATAATCTTGGCAAAGCCTTCGACTGCATACCATCTAACACCCTGCTTGCAAAACTGGAATTTTATATCATACACAAACCATCTTTAGATGTAATCAAATCATACTTAAGTAACAGGAGACAGTTTGTATCAATTAAAAATAGATGCTCCTTGGTGAAGAAAGTTCGGACTGGAGTGCCTCAGGGCTCAGTCCTATGCCCTTTTCTGTTCATCATTGCAATTAATGACTTACCTCACCATGTAGGAGAAAATTCAATTGTGTGTTATGCAGATGACACAGCATTGCTCATTACACACCATGACACAACAGAACTGCCTCAGGCAACACAGGAAAAACTAGAACTAGTAATGAATTGGTTTTCTTCTAATGAACTCCTATGTAATCCTGATAAAACACAAGAACTAATTCTGGGTTTAACTACGGCTGTTGAAAGCAAATCAGTAAAATTGTTAGGATTCCACATTGATTCAAAATTAAACTGGGAGGAACACATTAACCATATCTGCAAGAGAATAGCAAGAGTGTGTTATCTCATCTGGAGACTGACAGATGTAGTCACTGATGAGTATCTAAAGGTGGAATATTTTGGCTGTTTCCATCACACATTTCCTACAGCATATTGTTATGGAGACATTCTTGCTTTGTCAGTGAAATTATGAAAATTCAAAAAAAAAGTAATCAGAATAATGAGCAAAGTTAAGCCCAAGGAACACTGCTGCCCCCTCTTTATCAAGCACATGATATTAACTGTTGTGAATCTATACATCTGCACAGCACTGCTTTATGTCAAAAGCAATTTAAATGAGTTCGAGACCAGAGAGAACATACATCCCCACAACACCAGAGGAAAACTGGACTTCGACATACAAAGAGACAGACTCACAAAGACTGCAAACTCACACAAAATAATGAGTTTAAAACTCTTCAATAAACTTCCAGCATATGCTCGGTCACTGACCAGTAATATTTTCAAACATAAGATTTATGACTGATTACTCAAACACCCTTTTTATAAGAAAACAGAATATTTTGAAATAATCATTGACATTAGTATATAAGAATATTCCTAAAAGATAAGGCATTAAATTGTAAAACTTTACTGTAAAGATATTGTTAATTGTAACTTTGATGTTCAGACCTATTCCGCTGTAAGTGGTCAATGGTGAATAAACTGACTCTCCTCCTACTGGTAACGTGGATACAGCATCAGCTACTACATTTTCTGACCCCCTTAATATACTCAATTTCACAATAAAACTGTTGCATGAACATTGCCCACCTGGTTAATCTATTATGATATAGTCTACACTCTTGCAAATAACTTAAAGCTTTGTGGTCTGAATACACTTTTATCTTGTGTCCTAACAGGTATGTTTCAAATTTTGTAAACCCCTAGTGTACTGTGAGTAATAGTTTTTCTGTAACTGTGTAAGTTCTCTCATGTTTAAGTAACATTCTACTGGCAAATGTAATAGTACAATGAAGATTTTATCCATTCACAACTTTCTACTGAAATAGTTCTGCTCCTAACCCATAATCACTACTGTCAGAGTGAAGACAAAATGGTAAACTAAAATCTGGTGTGTGTAAAAGAGTGTTCTTACAAAGTTCATTCATAATTTTCTCGAATGCTTTCTGACACTCTTCGGACCAATTCCACGTAGTGTTTTTTCTGAGTAAGTTGCTTAAACTTGTGACCCTAAGGCATTGTCCATTTATATATTTTTGATAGAATACACAGATTCCGTAGAAAGATTTCAATTGTTTTCTGTTTCTAGGATATCGCAAGTTTACGATAGATTTTATTTTCTCAGGGTCTGCACTTATCCCTTCCCTAGTAATGACATGACCCAAAACTTTGAGTTCTGATACACCAAATTTGGCTCTGAGCACTATGGGACTTAACTTCTGAGGTCATCACTCGACACACCAAATTTACATTTTTCTAGTTTTAATGTCATTCCCCTTCTCTTCTGAGTGTCTCACGCACCTTTTTCAACAACATCAAATGATCCTCCCAACTTTGATTAGACACTAATATATCATCTACATAAATGGTCCATTCTGACAACTTCTTGGCCAAGTACATAGTCTAGTGCTCTTACAAATTTTGCAACTGATGAGTTTAATCTGAAAGGCACTACACAATATTGGCAACATTTCCTGTTGTATAAAAAAGCAGTGTACTTTCTAGAACGAATTACAAGAGGCACTTGCTGAAAACCTGAAATTAGGTGGAGGCTCAACATAATTTGGATATTTTAGAATTTATATAACAACTCATCGATGTTCTCCAGCTGGTCAGTTCCTCTGTATAAACATTTGTTTAACTGTCTGGAATCCAGTACTAATCTGACATGCCCATTAGATTTATTTACAATGACCAACGGATTATTATAAGGGCTTATACTTCTCTCAATGATTTGACACACTTCCATCTTTTGTCATTCTTTCTCCACTGCTACCCTTTTCGAGACTGAAATACCATACAGTTCATGTGGCTTCAACTGCCAAGTATATTGGTATCCAATTACTTTACCTGATAAGTTGCTAAATACATCACTATATTCCCACAAAAACAATTTGCTCTGAGCACTATGGGACAACATCTGTGGTCATCAGTCCCCTAGAACTGAGAACTTCTTAAACCTAACTAACCTAAGGACATCACACACATCCATGGCCGAGGCAGGATTTGAACCTGCGAGCGTAGCGGTCACGCGGTTCCAGACTGAAGCACCTAGAACCGCTCGGCCACTGCGACCGGCCACAAAAATAATTTCAAATCTTGTTTTTCGTTCACAGTTCTCTAGCTTCAGCTACTTTTTCATTTACTAAGTTTTCAAACTATCTCATCTGTATCAAAATCTGTGACATAACTTTCAATGTATTTATCTTCTTTTGTAAATTCAATACTGTTCACAGTCTTATTCATACAAGACACATTTGACGTAAGAAGTTTCGTAGCAATGACTTCACCACTTGGTAGGAGTCATCAATTTCTGTCCTACTCCATCAAATGCTGCACTTACTTTTGCTATCCCAGACATGCCTAGGACAAAATCCTCGGGTCAGCGGAAGTGTCCAATTCCACCCGTCAGCTTTGACCCATGACGTAATCCCGTTGTGGTGTGTGACGTCACGATGGTGCGGAGTTTAGTTTGCGAGTGTGGCTGGTTTATAGGTGTTGTTTTGATGTGGTCGGTGGTGCTCTCTGGTGGTCTGTTTATGGGTTGAGTGTTACGTGGTGTATTGGGCTCAGTTGCATGTTAGTCCTTGACGCATTCGGTATTGCTGTTGACTGTGCGTTTACAGGGATAGTTTTCAGTGAGTTAACGATTTAGTTTTTGTTGTGTCTAAATTATTGTAGTGTTGTTTGCTGTTCGTCGTGTGTAATTTTTTTTAAATTACTCTGTTTATGTCTTTGGTAGGTACTGATATGACTGACAAATTGAACAGTATGCGTTTGTGTGTGCAGATGGGGGACAGTGCTTTGTCCCTTATCACGTTTCTCCAGCTTTTTGGGCTGTTGGCCAAAGGGGTGAAGGGCTCTGTCTGTCAGGAGGAAATGCAATTGACGAAAGTCCCAGCATCTCAGACCAGGGGCGGCTACATGTGTAGGTGCTGCAGGGTTAACCTATGGCGCTCCATAAGGCGAGGTTCCTGGTTCGAGAAGTCTAAGTTGAGCATGCGAGAAATTGTTTTAATGACGTATTTTTGTTATAGATCTTTTCACAGTTTCTGTGCGCATGAGATTGGTGTAAGTGAGAGGACTGTGCTTGATTGGTTTTCATTTTGTCGTGAAGTGTGTTTGGAGTATATTAAGTAGAGGGGTAAGTTGGGTGGGCCTGGGGTGGTGGTGGAGGTTGATGAGTCACAGTTTGAGACGATAAAGTACAGGAGGGGTAAGTCTTTGGTTTGTGTATGGATGTGGGGGGCTGTTGTATCAGGGGGTGGTTCTTCAGAATGTGTATTTAGGGTTTTGGATGGGCTGACAAAAAGGGAATTAGTGGGATGAATTGAGGATTTCATAGAAGAGGGGAGTACCATTGTTTCAGATGTGTTTTCATCTTATAGGGAGTTGGATGAGCAGGGGTACAATCATTTAGTAGTTAATCATATTCTTGAGTTTAAAAAATTATGAGACTGGGGTCTGTACAAATACCAGGGGTTTTGGAGGGCTGTTAAGTCAGTTACTTGGAGGGGGAAGAAGCACTCTTCAGTCTCATTTAGATGAGTACTGCTGGAGGAAGAGCGTCCCTGAGGATTATTGTATTTTTAGAGTTTTTTAAGGGGAGTTAGTAGGATGTATAGGCAGAAGGTTGTTGGTTGGGGGAGGGGGGAAGGTGACATGTGGGGGGGTGGCTGCAGCTCGGGAGGGGGGTGGTTAGTTGTTGTAGTTGTTGGCAAGGTTTTTTGGAGGTAGGTTGGTGGTGGGGGGTGGTGGTTGTTTTGTGATTTTGTTGTGGAGGATCTCTTTTGTTGCAGTTGTTGAGTTGTAGTGTGTGACTTTTTTGGTTTTTATTTATTTATGGGTCTTTGATTTTGGGGGGAGGGGCGACATTGGGCGGGGGGGGGGGGGGGTGTTTGTGGGTGGGTTGGGAATTTCCTTTGGTTGTGTTTTTTTTGTTGGTGTGTGTGTGTGTGTGTGTGTGTGTGTGTGTGTGTGTGTGTGTGTGTGTGTGTGTGTGTGTGTGTGTGTGCGTGCGTGCGTGCGTGTGAGATTGCAATGCTTGGTTTTAGCTATGGGTGGTTTGGTATCGTGAGCTGATTTTAACCATATAGGTCAAGGGAATTGTTCAACTCCAATTTGAAGGTTTTTAATGTGATATCGATAGTTGCTGTTGAGCTATATAGGTCAAGGGAAGTGACCGATTCCAGAGGATATGGTGTGTCGTGGAATTTGGGAAGGTTGTGGGGTCATTTTATTTTGTCATTTTGTGTCATTTGGTATATTGGCATGTGTTTATATTTAGTTTGTCCCCATTCAAAAACCTCCAATTTCCCATGCTTGTCCCATTAGTTTCATTTTATTTTTGGAGGAAGATTTGTGTGATGGTTTTTCGACCTATTTTAATGTTTGTTGTCTTGTGAATCTCAATCGGCAGACATGTACAAATTAAATGTATTAGGACTTATTCATCAGGAAAGACAGCTAGGCGTAAGCTCCGGGACTGAAGCATTGCGACAGTATTTGTCGACGACACAGGCCAGTGCTGACAAAGCAACGCCAGGAGACAAATAGCGTTACGTGACTAGCTGGACGCTGCAACCGAATGCATAACAGGGATCAAAGTAGCTTTCTCGCATCACATGATGGAAATATACCAAGCATGTGGTCAGCCTCCAGGGAGGAGGTATAGAACATTCTAGAAGATTTCTGTGATGCACAAAGGTAGTATAAACAGGGGATCAGGAGGACCCTATAGGCAGTCGAGATCTGCTGAGCATACCGACATGGAACCTGTGTCGTTCTACAGCAGACGTGAGGGACTTAGTACAATTCACTATCCTTGGCTCCACAACAACCAGGGAGACAGATTCCCGAGTAAGACAGTCAACTGACAGAAAGTAGTGCAAGATAGTGCCAGTAGGGATTCTCAGTTGTCAAACTATAAGGGATCTTACGAATTCTACCCTGCAGCAGTAACCACTCCTCACTGAGTTCCGTATCCTGCAACTTAGCATTAGCTCGCTCCTTCTAGCTGTTAGAGTTGCAGAAGCTGCCCGCGCCTACTTCTACTCTTGGAGAAGATCGAACAAGGTAAGACCCCATTATACAAGTTGTGTCAATCTCACTCCTTCTCGGGACACGACAGAGGCAGAAGAAAATTTGGTGCTAGGTGTGGGGTTAGCTAGGTGCTCGTCCAAGGGAAATAGACACCCAGGGTACTGGAATAAGTGCAAGGGAAGGAATAACGGAGCACTAGAGGCTTAGGACAGGGAGTATCTGCAGACATGAGACAAGGGGTCCACAGTTCCAGAAGTACCAGCAACAGCAGACGTGAGCAGAAGCCCACAGTTCCCGAGGTAACAGCGGCAGCAGATGTGGGCAGATGCCCACCATTCCAGAGGGCGACATAAGCTCCCGACGTGGGTGAGAGTCCCATCATACCAAAGGCATCACCGGCTGAGACCACGAGGAGGTGGCTCACAAACTCCAGCAAGGCATCAGCATCAACAGCTGACTTGAGTATGGGGTTTAACACTACAGCAAGCAGCTCAAGAGCATAAGAAGGTTAGTGAACATGACTTCTACTGCCGGTAATAATGACAGATTATATTTAAGCTATAGTGAAGCCGCAAAAATTTGATGGAGACTGAGAACAACTCTCTGAGTTTTTAGACAATTATGACAGTGCAGTGGGTCACCAGAAGGGTCCGATAATACCCACTGGCTTTGACCTGTGACGTTAAGTCTGTTGTGGTGTGTGACGTCACGACGGCGCAAAGTTTAGTTTGTCAGTGTCGTGTGTTTGTAGATGTCTTGTTGTGCTGTCAGTGGTGCTCTCTGGTGGCATGTTTGTGGGTTGCAGGTATGGTTTTGTTGTCGGTTTAGTGTATGCTTGTGATGTGTTTGTTGGTAGCGTATAGTTGCTGTTGGTGGTGAGCTCTGGTGGTGTTTGAGAGTTGTGTGTCATATTAGGTTCATTTGAGTTGCTGATGTCGGGTGTTCTTCTGGTGATTAGTGAATTTCTAGTGGAATATTTTGCAGTGAGTTGACAGTTTAGATTTTGGTTACTTCTAAGTTAATATTGTGTTGTGTGTGGTTTGCCGTGTCTGAATTTTTTATATTACTTTTGTTATGTCGTCGTTAGGAATGGATATGACTGATAAAATCAACAGTTTTTGGTTGTGGGGCACAATGGACGACGGTCCAGTGTCACTCATCAAATTCCTGCAGCTGTTTGGTCTTCTGGCCGAGCTGGTGAAGTGTGCTGCATGATGTGAATATATGAAGTTAACGAAAGTTCCGGCGTCTCGGACCAGGGGCGGCTATATGTGGAGGTGCTGGCGTGATATGTTTGGCGCTCCATTCGTCGGGGTACCTGGTTCGAGAAGTCTAGGTTGGGCGTGCGTGAAATTGTCTTGATGAGTTATCATTTTTGTTAACAGTCCTCTCACAGTTTTTGCGCACATGAGGTGGGTGTGAGTGAGCAAGCGGTCCTTGATTGGTATTCTTTTTGTTGTGAGGTTTGTTCAGAATACATTAAATACAGGGGTAAGTTGGGTGGGCCTGGAGTAGTGGTAGAGATTGATGAGTCGCAGTTTGGTAGGAGGAAGTATGGGAGGGGTAAGCCTGTGGTTGGTTTATGGATGTGGGGTGCTGTGGTACCAGGGTCTGGGTCTTCTGAATGTGTGTTTAGGGTTGTTGATCATCGTGCAAAAAGAGAGTTAGTGGGATTGATTCAGGAGTATGTAGAACAGGGGAGTACTGTAGTTTTTGATGGGTTTGCTTCTTATAGTGAGTTGGGTCGAGAGGGTTACAATCACTTAGTAGTCGATGACAATGTTTAGTTTAAGAATTATGAGAGTGGGGCCTGTAAAAATACTATAGAGGGGTTTTGAGGGGATGTTAAACCTGTTATTGTGAGGGGGAAGAGGCACTCTTCCAACCTTCAGGCACATTTAGATGAGTACTGTTGGCAGAAGAGCGTTCCTGAGGGGTATTGATTTTTAGAGTTTTCTTAAGGGCTGTTAGTAAGATGTACAGGCTGAGGGTTGTAGGTTGGTTAGATTTTGTGGGGGGGATGGGTGGGGGCGTTGGCTGTGGCTCGGACGGGGAGGGGGGGGGGGGGGGCAGGTCGGTGACGTTTGTGGAGGTAGGTGGGTTGGGGGGTGGTTGTGGATTTTTGTTTTTGTTGCTGAGGATTCGTTTTGTTGTGGTTTTTTTTAGTTGTAGGGTGTGTATGGTCAGGGGAAGTGCTCAATTCCAGATTTGGTGTTTTCTTGTGGTGTTTGAGGTAGTGATGATTGTGGAAGTGGTTGCAGGTTTGGGTTGTATGAATTGGTATCGGTAGTTTCTGTTGAGCTATATAGGTCAAGGGATATGTTCGATTCCAGTGGATATTCTTTCTAGCATATTTTGGGAAGTTTGTGGTCGTTTTATTTTATCATTTTGGTCGTTTGGTTTAGTGGCGTATGTTTATTTTTTGTTTGTTCCCACTCAGAAACCCCCAATTTCCCCCACTTGTCCCGTAGTTGCATTATATTATTGGAAGAATATGTGTTTGATGGTTTTTCAATCTATTTTCATGTTTGTCATGTTTATGTAAAGACGTCATAGTTGCGATATGGGAGTAGTTGTGAATAGTCGTTTCTGCCATATTGGTGACATCATTGGTCAAAGCACACAGGTGGAATCGGACATTTCCGTTTACTCAACAAGTAGAACCAGGTTCTAAAAGGTTATTTCTTAAGTATATTATAGGGCAAATAATGGGTTCTGCCCGTAGTAAACTTATTGTTAGAGACAATACTTAAACCTGGTTGTAAGCGAGAAAGATCCTCACAGAAAATTATGCTAACAAACAGACATTAGATTATTACACATGCAAGATATTCAATAGCTGCCAAACTAAAGATGAAAGTGTGGTGCAATAGGGAGCCCAGGTAGATTCCATGCAGTTCCATTTCAGGGAGGCCATGCGAAGGGTAATGACAGCCGATGAAATTCCAGGCAGTTGCACCTTAATTGAGAAGTTAGGTAGAGCTGTCTTTCTATAGGGATGTTTTAGCGATAGAATAAAGACTATAGTGCGAGCCCAGGGAGGGAGGATAACACTGTCTGAAGCAATTGATTTAGCATCCACAGAAGAGAGTGCAATCCAATCCGAGAAAGAAAAATATCGACAGGCAGGATGTACGAAGCAATCTGATAAGAAAGGGTGTTATAACTGTGGGAAAATAGAACACTTAGCGAGAGAATGCCAAAGCCGAATACCAGAACGTAAGTTCAGTCAAACCAAAAGTGATCAGTCACTACCAATGAGAAAGAGACTATCCATAGAAAAAACAGGTGTTAGCAAATTCTAAGGAAATGGTCCTCGTGGAGAATGTCCTCTGCCAATACGGTGCACACAGTGTAACCTAACAGGACATTCCCCTCCTTGCAATAGAGTGAAATTGGTGACGTGCTTCACATGTCATCACACAGGACACTATGCTAGTGACTGTAATGAGACTCGTTGGGCAAACATACAGCAAAAAAGGAAGCAGGGAAACGAACTGCAAATGTAATGCAGCAGCCCCTTTACGTTAGTACAGCAAACTGCATTGGAAAAAATGACTACATACAGCTAAATACCCAAGATAAAATAGAGAGCAAGATAGGGCTGTTAGTGGACAGCGGGGCACACTAAGCATAGTTAAAGCTACTACTTCTACTCTTCGAGAATATGGAACGAGGTAAGATCCCTGAATACAATTCGTGTCAATCACACTCCCTCTTGGGACATGACAGTTGTCATGTTTATGTAATGACGTCATAGGCACGATATGGGAGTAGTTGTGAATGGTCATTTCCACCATATTGGTGACGTCATGGGTCAAAGCAGGCGGGTGGAATCAGACACTTCCGTATTCCCACATCAATCTCATGCTTTATTTTCTCGGTTAGTTGCAGGTAAGAACAACAAACATCTGTGGATGGGGCCTTAAAACTGATATTAAAATTGGTGACAAAAATTTTCCAGAACAATCACTGCGTAACATTTAGATCATCAGAAACCAATTTCTGGTACATTTCCCACTTTTTAGCTATACTTGTGAAATTGCTTGATGTCTACTATTTTCAGGATACTGCAGTTCTTTCCTCTATGACCATAGCTTGGAAATGCTGATAATTTCTTCAGTCCATTCCTATAGCACAACAATGACATTAGACACTAACAAAAACTCAAGTAACTCCACGATACTTAGGGGAAAGCAGGGTAAACGTGTGCAGCGGGTAAACATGCGCACCGCTGTTTCTCTGATTTAAAAGCTTTGTTGAACTTTGTAACCAGTGCTACACCTAGCGGCAGGTTAGCAAACTATTATCATCTGGTCACTGGGCCGCCATTACAGTCTCGCGTTCAGTGAGTTTGCAAATGGTGAAACGTAATGTTGTGATCTAATTTGCAGTCCTCGGGATTTAAGACAGTGAGTTTCTATTTATTACATTGACTAAATTTGCTTGTGACATAGTTAAAGCCTGTATGTTATGGGTATGTCTTGACGTGAGTCCTGCTTGGTTGTAATTAGTTTTAAGAAAATTGTGGCCAAAACTTATTTCCAAGACACTATGGGGTAAAGGTGCGCACCGATGTGTACGTTTCCCCCTCATGTAGTTAAATACCAGCAGGCCACCAACAGTTCTTTCTCCCCCTCCCCCCCCCCCCCCCCCCAATCACCCCTTCACATGCCGAGAAAGTATGTCTGGAAAACAGAGCAGTACAGTTATACTGCAGACATGTTTAACAAGCAATACACACTAAGTACAGATGGGAGGAAAATCAGAGAAGTCGGTAGGAGCTTCAAAATACCAGAATCAACAATACGAAAATACCCCGTGAAGCCGGTTAATGAGGTAACACAGCCAAGTTTGGGGCGTAAGTCTATTATTCCAGAAAGTGTTGAGCAAGAAATGGTTGATTTTATCGTTCTTCTTTGCAACTTGTTCTATGGCCTAACACCTACAGGCTTGCAGAAATTGGCATACGACTACGTTGAGAAGAATGGTATTAACCACAATTTCAACAAAGAGAGTGGCTTAGCCGACAAAGATTGGAAGTACAGTTTTCTTAAGCACCACCCGACCATCAGACTGTGGCAGCCGGCAAATACTAGTGTGAATAGAATCAATGCTTTCAGCAAGGAAGAAGTTACTCGATTTTTTGACAATCTGCTAACTTTAAAAGAAAAACTGAATATTGTACCACAAGAATGTACAACCAAGATGAAACTGGCATAACCGTTGTACAAAAGAAGTGTTCTAAGGTGTTTGCTACCAAAGGCTCACAGAGGGTAGGCGCTGCAACTTCCGCTGAGAGGGGCAGGACCATCACTGGTGCGTTTTGTAAGAGTGCTGGAGGTCATTTCATACCTCCTATGATGATTTATACAAGAAAACGAATGAGTGCAAATCTTCAGAAAAATTGACTGGATGGGGCCATTTACTGTTGTTCCAACAATGGGTGGACCAACACAGAACTATTCAATGAGTGGCTTCTTCATTTTAAAAAACATACTCGCCCAACAGCTGATGAACCAGTGCTCCTCACACAGGACAACCACAACAGCCACATTTCCATTGAGTCTTACAAGTTTCGTAGAGAAAACCACATCCACATGGTCTCTCTGCCACCACACACGTTCCACCACCTACAACTCTTGGACCTAACCTTTTTCGGCCCTCAGAAGAATGCTCTTTCTAGAGAATATGACCTTTTCATGGTACAAATAGGGAATTACTGAGTACGAAGTTGCTGAACTTGTGAAGAATGCTTTTCTTAAAGTTACTACATTGCCAAATGCCTTATCTGGCTTCTGTGCAGCTGGTATTCACCCATACAACCCCGACAAGTTTTCTGAACTTGATTTTGCCCCAGCTCAAAAACTAGACAAGCTAAAAGTGGAAGCAGCCACAGATTGTGACAGTTCTTCAACATCTGCAGCACATAAGACCCCATCAACTGCTACAAGTCCATCTGTGGGGCTATTTGATGACCCTACTTCCTCAACATCCACGGGAGGTTTTACTGAAAGCCATAAGAAGTTTATGACTTATCTACCAGCTTTTGACCTAAATTAGAAATCTGATAGGCCTAAGCCTGCTGAGGTTAAAACAAGAAAGCCCAGAGAAAAGCAGCACTCTGAAATACTAACTAGCACACCCATGAAAATAAAGCTTGAGTTGGATATAGAAAAAAAAAAAGGAAAAAGATGAGGTGAAACAGCAAAGAATTGCCAATAAAAACATAAAAGTTACTACAAAGCTTAATCTCAGCAATAGGCCTAAGCCTAACGCAAAAGAAAGTATGGATAAGAAGAGACTTCAAAACAAGAAAAAGGATAATCAGACTTTTGGCAAGAAACACTTACAAAAGAAGGTAAACAAAAAGAAGATGATTGAAGAAGAATCAGACGATTCAGATGTTGACGAAGTTCCACTGTGTAATGATGATGAGTCCGATAATATTTACATGGAGCTGTTTGACCCTGGTGCACTTCAAGGAGCCCATGACGAGATTTGTGGACTTTGTGGACATCATGGTAAAGACAGGGACTATGGTACAGATGTACTTTGTGCAGAAGATGGGATCATGCAGCTTGTACTGCAAATGATTCTGCTAAAGATTTTATATGTGATATGTACAGTGAAAGACTTATCTAACTTGTTAAATCTGTAGGCCCCTAACATCAAACAAAACTTCGCATTTTATTTGAAAACCAATAGTCCTGAACTATGTTAAATTTTGTAAAATTTGATTAAAACTTATGTTTAACCTAATCTAATATGTGCCTTATCAATATAATCTTTGGAACAAACCTTGTATTGTTTATTTTCATCTCCAAGTATTACTGCATATCAATTCTTCTAACATGCATACAATTACCCCACCCAATGCGCACGTTTCCCCGACGTTCGGGAAACCGTGCACTTAGGTAGTGTCTTGGAATTTTGTTTTTGGTGTGTTTATTTTTGAATATTTTGGGTTATCTTAATTTTCTATAGATACTAGAATAGTTGCTCTAAGTTTTTATATAAAACAAACTTTATTTAACGAAGTCAAAATTTTTTTAAAAAAAAGTTCCGCTTAGGTGCGTACGTTTCCCCTACTTTCCCCTATTTGATATTTTATGCAATTTGCTTCATGTTAACGCATGAAAGAAATTTTCTAGTCGATTCTAACACATCAAAAGTATGTCGTAAGCATGTGGAATATTTGCTCCCACAGTTCAAGTTGGCCATACGTCTTGCACTATTTCAAAGCTTTAGTGTAGACAATAGGCCTGTTTACTGATGTGTTATTAGGCATATTCACTTAGTTTAGGTATTTCTCATTTCAGAATTACTTTACCAGAGAGGAAGAGATGCTAGAATATCTCTTCTCATGTTCTGAGAATGAGTCAGTTTCCGACATCGAATCAGACCATGTTTCAACTAATGAGAAGAGTAATATGCTGAGCATCCACTCACAGTCTCCTGCTACTTTTCAACAACAAGTGCCTTCAGTAGGAGATGATGTTTCAGGTCATGGAGCGTGTTCAGTCTCCGTAGGTTCTTCCACACAGTTGAAAAAAATTCCATCTTCGAGTGACAGTGATGAGAGTCCTGAAATTGATTGGGATGAAACATTGCCTAAGTGTTTAGACATAGATTCTGTTAGAGAAAGCTTAACATTGCCAAAAAAGCATTCTCTAAAATGAATCGTCTATATGAGTGTTTTCTTGAGATCTTCAACGAAAATATCATTCAAATTACTGTCGAGCAAACAAACTTGTATGCATCCCAAGAGTGACACCATTTTTGACTGAGCTCTGAATCACCTGTAAGAACAAAGAACTCGGTGGACACGACAATGTCTGAAATAAAAGGATTTATTGGGTTGCTTATTGTTAAGGGCATCCACAAATTGCCACATTTATCAAATTACTGGAGTTCAGATACGCTTCTGCATGTTGAAACACTGTCGAAAGTGATGACTCTAAAACAGTTCAAAAAAATTTTAGAAAACCTTCATCTGAACAATAATTCAAAGGCAGTGGGGAAGGGTGCCCATTGATATGATAAACTATGTAAAGTGAGGCCCCTGACTAACGCCCAAGTGCTAATTTCTTAGAGGCATATAATCATTCAGGCAGATTATCTGTTGATGAAACTATGATACCTTTCAAGGGAAGATCGAGCATAAAACACTATATGCCCCTGAAGAGGGTACAAGGTCTGGTGCCTGGCTGATGCTAAGACAGGCTATCTATTGAAGTTCCAGACCTATTGTGGAAAAGGAGAAGACGATATTGCCAATATTCCTCTTCGTGAAAGTTTGTACTTGAATTGTGTTCATCTTCGAAAAACAGTAAATGTATTGTTGCATTTGACAACCATTTCACTTCATACACTCTAGTGAAAACACTTCTGGATGATGAAATATATTTTGTAGGTACTGTCAGAATCAACAGAAAACAACTTCGAGAAATGATGACAAAAAATGACAAACTTTCATGAGGCGAGTGCAGGGTGCAGGTAAAAGATTCAGTCATTGTGATAAAGTGGCAAGACACAAGGGCAGTAACAGTTTTGTCTACAGCAACATCTCCCAAGGATGTAACATTCATTTCCAGAAAAGGAAGAGATGGTTCCAGATGTAGCATTGCTTGTCCAAGTGCCACAAGTTTGTACAACAGTGTAATGGGTGGTGTGGATCTCTTCAACTAGAAGCGACAACGATATGAAGTTGGACAGCAGTCGCTAAAATGGTGGTACAGAATTTTTTATTTTTTGGTTGGTGCTGCCAATGTGAATGTGTTTATAATGCATGCAACAGTCTTAGGAAATGGAGATCAGCTGACATTCCATTTAGAGTTGGCAAGAGAATTACTGTCAGAATTCTCATCAAGGAAACAACATGGATGTCCACCTGTATTCATTTCAAAAGAAAGCAGGCAGCATTTGTGTTCCTGATGAACTCAGACTTTCAAATGTGGGTGAACATCTGCCAAAGAAAATTGTGAAGTATAGACGTTGTCATATGTGAAGTACAAGAAAAGAAGAAAAAAGAACAACAATAATATCCTCACATGACAGTGTTGCTTTGGGTGTAGATCCATCTACATCTACATCTACATTTATACTCCGCAAGCCACCCAACGGTGTGTGGCAGAGGGCACTTTACGTGCCACTGTCATTACCTCCCTTTCCCGTTCCAGTCGCATATGGTTCGCGGGAAGAACGACTATCTGAAAGCCTCCGTGCGCGCTCTAATCTCTCTAATTTTACATTCGTGATCTCCTCGGGAGGTATAAGTAGGGGAAAGCAATATATTCGATACCTCATCCAGAAACGCACCCTCTCGAAACCTGGTGAGCAAGCTACACCGTGATGCAGAGCGCCTCTCTTGCAGAGTCTGCCACTTGAGTCTGTTAAACATCTCCATAACGCTATCACGGTTACCAAATAACCCTGTGATGAAACGCGCTGCTCTTCTTTGGATCTTCTCTATCTCCTCCGTCAACCTGATCTGGTACGGATCCCACACTGACGAGCAATACTCAAGTATAGGTCGAACAAGTGTTTTGTAAGCCACCTCCTTTGTTGATGGACTACATTTTCTAAGGACTCTTCCAATGAATCTCAACCTGGTACCCGCCTTACCAACAATTAATTTTATATGATCATTCCACTTCAAATCGTTCCGCAAGCATACTCCCAGATATTTTACAGAAGTAACTGCTACCAGTATTTGTTCCGCTATCATATAATCATACAATAAAGGATCCTTCTTTCTATGTATTCGCAATACATTACATTTGTCTATGTTAAGGGTTAGTTGCCACTCCCTGCACCAAGTGCCTATCCACTGCAGATCTTCCTGCATTTTGCTACAATTTTCTAATGCTACAACTTCTCTGTATACTAAAGCATCATCTGCGAAAAGCCGCATGGAACTTCCGACACTATCTACTAGGTCATTTATATATATTGTGAAAAGCAATGGTCCCATAACACTCCCCTGTGGCACGCCAGAGGTTACTTTAACGTCTGTAGACGTCTCTCCATTGATTCAGACCGTTCCGTAACATCCACTAATTGAATTTTTGTTAATATTTTGTGAGTAAAAGATAATCTTGCAGTGATGTATATTTTTTATTTTGTTTTGCAGTGTCAATATTTAAAATAAAAAATTGCTAAAAATTTGATAGTATCATCTTGCGTTCTGTGGGAAGCCATCTTCCCACATAAATTTTCAAAAACATGGGTGCCTAAAAATTCTTTTGTTTTTGCATCATATGGCATAGGTGGTTCATCGCAAGTCACTGAACTACAAACTGTCACCTGTAATAAACTCAGAAAAATGTGCCTACGAAAGGTTTAAGCAAAAAATTCATGTATGGCCACCAAGTGATTGTTTTTTTTTAATTAATTAATTAATTAGAACATGCACTATCCTTCCATATGGCGTTTTGCTTGGGAATATGGTAGCTCAAGTCTCCATGTAGGTATCCTGATATAGGTTTATCACACTTTCCCCAATTTGCTGAAGGAAAATTCTGGTATGGTTCTTTACGAAAGGGCATGACTGATTTCCTTCCCAATCTGAAGTTATGCATCCTTAATGAATTCATCGCCAATGAGACAATAAATCCCAGACCACCTCCCTTCTGTTTTTTCTCAACTTTTGAGCCTTACCCACTGAATGAAAGCGTTTCACAAAGGTTAAATGGTCGCAGTCCATCACATTTATCAATTATCAGATGCACTTATGTGGGTCAAACTGAATCTGGCAAATAATCCACAACAAAACAGTCCTACTTGAAATGAGAAAACAATTTCTTCAATGTCATTCATCTGATATATGGCACAAATGTGTCAAGTTGCCTCTGCTGCTTTGCCCCCCCTGTTGACAAGTTGATATTTGATAAATACACTTATATTAACTCATGTTCCAACAAGGCAAAGAAGTTGACAACTTATGCACTACCTAATTTACTTGTTTATTTTCTTCTCAGGTAAATTTTAAATGCAGTGAAAGATTAGAACTTCATTATTCATAATATGGTGCATAAATAAATGTCACACTACTGTTGTTACTGCAAGATGTTCAGTCAGTTTATTGAAGATATTTTTTGTGAAAAATTAAGAAAAAAAAAACTTTGTGTTCTGCCTTATGGCATGTTAAACTACAATAATAAATAAGTTTATGCTTATCAATGTGAGTGCGGGAATGTATGATGTAGATCATATATCCAAAGTGTGGTGCATCACGATCATGTGCGAAGCTGATAGATGGCATCAGATGGCCAGTGACAGGTGGCTGATGTCTGCTGCAACAAGAGGAAACTCTCAAGCAGAAATCGTCCTGATCTGGACAGAGACCAATGACTTTGTTCTCCAAAATGCTTCTCGAAGGGTCTTCTATTAGTGGAAGGTCAGAAATTTAAATAAACTGTCTTCGTGCTTCTACCAGACTGATACTTCAAACAGACAAATGAAATTTGGTTTGAAAAATAAAGGAAGGAATAGGTTTTAACTCTCAACGTTGCGTTTACACTGCATACTGTTTAGCACTTGACTGAGTGCAGATACACTACCCGAACACCTCAACTGGAAGACAAGGAAATATTTACTTTCCGCAGTGTTGTCAGTTCATACAGATGGCTGGTCTTTGCATTCTTATGGATGGCCAGTTTTATTGCCACCTTAAATTCACCATACCTGCAAACAAGTAAAAGGTTAGTTTGATAACTTTCTTTTTCTATGGTGATAATTAAAACTTCATGACCACATCCCGTAGATGTGGCCATGGACTATCTCAGACTATCTGTTATAAATAACTTAAGTTATTGGTATGCATTTCTCATGACACCAGAAGAAGTAATTTCCACCATGAAATCTTTCAAATAAAAGAATTTTAATGGTTATGGAAAATATCAGCAGAGTTAACTAAAGAATGTTTGTCTGAATTTAGTAACTTTGTGTAACCAGTCAGTTAACAATAGAACATTTTGGGATTGGTAGTTTCATGAAACCTAATAGTTTAGAGACAAAGACATAGTCAAGCAAAACTTGACATGAATTTTTGTCCATAATGTAATATTCTTGTTTGATAAGAAACAAAATAAGTAAACTTTTGAGGGCACAAGATCAGATGAATAAATGCAGTGAGGGATGACTTCCCATATAAACTCCTGAATAGCTTCTTTTGTGAAATCAGCAGAGCATAGGTGGGCATTAACATGCAGTAGCAACACTTGATGTTGTCTTTTGGTTGTTTTTCTTAAACTGCAACTGCAAGGCATCTCAGATTTTGCCAACAGTTCCAGATGTGAAGGACACATCCCTGGGAAACAGTCTGTAGTTTAAAGTCCATTCTTTGTGCCACCAGATGTATAAAATTATGTTTTGTGGACAAACTCTGGACTTTGCTTGAACGTAGATAAAGAAATACCAACGAATTTCCATCTAACTTTCCTCTTGCAAACATTCTAGAAAATTTTAGAAAAGGTTGTGGGAATTCATTTACTCCTCATTTGTTTTGCTAGTGACTATCATATAAGCTAACTGCTGAGTGGTAGGTATGTCAGGTAAAGAAGGAGAGAAAACAATTTAAATGCTCTAGCATTCAAATGGTCCATTTATTGGAATGAAATCTACCTACAACAGGGAAGTTAAACAATAAATTAATGTCCTACAATGCTAACAGCAATATGTTGCGAAATTATACAAATATGCAGCAGTGGACAAATGTACACAATGGTCCATCTATTGCGTCCGGGCCCAATACATCTCACCACTATCGCAGCTGAATTGGGATATGCAAAAAGTTTACACTCTCAGAATAAGAAAACAAAACCCATATATTACATGGAACATATACATCTATACCTGGAGAACACAAAGTACAATGTTTTGTTCCCAGTGTAATTAGGTGAAGGTCACATTCATGTAAAATTTACATCTATAAAAAGAAAATGAGGTACAATATTATGATCCCAGCAACATCAAACGGTTCCTATTGTGGATGTCTGTCTACCACAGTGGCTACGCGCACAGTGCATAATTTTACTCTATGCTTAGCTGCCATTACAGGAAGGGTACAACAGCTATCTTTACACACACAAAGGGGTGCGTTGTCTGTATCCTACAGGGGAATACACATTAAATCTCTGGAGGTCGCCTGACTGCCATTCTGGGTTAATACTAATATTGGTGGTAATCAAGAAGCAATGCCTGATGTTGCACCCAAAATATCTGTCTAGGTAAGGGGACTGTGACTGCCCATTTATTTAAAAGAGGTGGGCCCACTGGTTCTCCATGATAATGTGAGTAGTCTGCAATGCTCATGCCATGTAGTCACACAAAGCCAACTTAACAGTACATGGTTTCTGAATGCTCATACATCTGCGTGTAGCAAGCCATTAAGTTCTGTTGTTTTTTGATTACACACTGCACAAATCACTCAGCAATTGTGTCCAAGGTATCACTTGCTTGGCATCACTGTGACAAGTGTCAGAGGTGGGGTAAAAGCTTCTGGCAGTACTTTCTGCCTGGAAAAACCCACCTACAGCAAAGAGGTAGCTGGGCAGAGGATCCGAGTCATGTTAAGGGTGTTCATTACATCCAAATGGTTTGCTGCATGCCCACATTTTGTGCTGTAGTGCTTGTGTCATCTGCTTGAGCAGACGAGTGGCAGGCATGAACATTAGGGAGCATGTCACCACACAGTTCCCCTCCTGTGAGAGGGAAACAGTGGGTTGTAGTTTGAAGAACTGCTCCTGGCATCAATTGGCAGACTGGGGGGCACGGGAACACAACACTGGTGGAACTAGGATCAGCGGTGAAGGTCTGCGACCCAGTTGTGTGACGGTGGAGGTGACAATGTCGTATTCAGCTCTAAACATGTCGTGCAACCCATTCAGTGAAGGAGTAGTGCCCTGCTGTACTGCCAGCCACGGTGGGGGTTGGCAGTGCCTGCAGCTGGTGGGCGTGCACAGGTCTGTGGCGATGTGGTGGTGGGGCCATGTGGGGGGGTGGGGGAGGTGAGGTAGTGTCTGGGCAGATCGTGCACGGGAGGTAGTGCACTGTGCGACTAGCATGTGAGATGTAGCATATGTTGGCACACAATGGCACCATCGGCAGCTGCTGTCTTCACACCTTGCTGGAGGATCTAGCTCTGTATTGCTGCTGGATTGCATGTTGATATTGGATTTCAGGCATTGGCAAGTGAAAATAGTGCTGCAAAGAGGGCAACAGGTCCACCAGCATTGAAGCCAGCACATCAGGCCACTGGCCGGGCGTTGGGTTTTTGTCTGACAACAGTGATGAGTTACCCGTTGTGGGCAGCACTTCTGGGACAGGTGGCAGCAGAGCAGGTGGTAGGGTGGGTTCAGTGTCCAGGTCTCAAATGCTGACCACCATGTTGGTGACAGCGGCGGGGATGGTAGTCTCTGCAGTGGTGTCATTGTTGTCAGCTGATGACAGCTCAACCTTGACCACTGGATTTGTGTAGGGGCTGGGGCAGTAGAGAGTATACACCAGCTTGAGCCAGCCGAAGGTAACTGTGGCCATGGTGCTGTGGAGGCACAGAGAGAAGGTCTCTCCCCCATGATTCTGGATGATGAGAGTACCCAAGTACTGTGGGAAGTGTGACGGCTGGCCGTTGTCTATGCAAAGCGTGACAAGTGAACACGTTTGCAGGACTCGGTAGAGCAAGAATCTGCACTCTTCATGGTGCTGTTGTGGTTTCGGGCATAAGTGGGCCGTGCAGTCCTGCAGATGGTGCATGAAGGTGGGAATACAGGCAGTGGCAGGCAAGGAGTGTGGCTCAAAGAAATCACCTGTCAAGGTGAACGGCTGCCCCTAGATAACCTCCACAGTGGATGCCCCCAAGTTGGCCTTGTGGGCAACTTGCAAACCTTGGAGACCCAGTGGCAGGGCGGCAGACCACGTGATACTTTGGTAGGTGAGGGCGGCTTTTAAAGACCTCTGAAATCACTTCACAATGCCATTGGTGGCATGGTGGTAGCTTGTTGTGAAGTGAACTAAGGTGCTGCAAGTCTTGGCGAGTCCTATGAAAAGGCAGGACGAGAAATGTCAGCTGCGGTCCGAAGTTACGTAGTGGGTGTAACCAAAATGTGAATCCCGTGTGTCAACTAAAGTTTTAGCGATGGTATCCACTGAAGTGTCTGGGATTTGGATGGCCTCCAGCAAGCAAGTGAACCTGTCAATCATGGTGAGTATGTATCGGTAACCAATTGATGATGGGAGGGAGCCCACAACATCAATGTGCACGTGTAAGAACCTATGTTCCACATGAGGGAAAGCAGCAGTCGGAGCATGTAAATGACAACCTACCTCAGTGTGTGGCATGGAATATGGGAATGGGGCTAGTTGCTACAATCCTGCTGAATTCTGGCCAGAAGAAACACCCCCACATGAGCGCCATGTGCACCAAGACGTGATAGGTCGTAGGGGTGGTCGTAGGCTGGTTTGTGGAAGTCAAGGGGAAGGTAGGTTTGGATATGGTTTCCCGAGCAGTCAAGTGGTTGGAATCTGTAAGGAAATCGCACCAGACATGAAGGTCAGTGCCGGGAGCTTTGTATGGTTGGAGGACAAGGCCTATGTTCGGGACACTGTGCAGTTTGTGTAAGTCAGGTTCCGGGGATTGGTCAAAGTCCAGGGCCCTGTAGTCTAGAGGGGAGGTAATAGTACAGGAGATGCTGAGGCAGTCACGGCGATATTATTGATGCCTTCTATGTGCCAGATGTCTGTCATGAGTTGCTGGCGGAACTGTCTGGAGAATATCTGGGGTATTCCTTCCAATAAAATCCTGTCATAAGAGGACAGTGGTTGGTGGAGACAGTAAAGAGAAGTCCTTCTACTGTGGGTCAGAAGTATTTGACTACCTCATAAACAGAGAGCTCGCAATTGCATGTGGTCCATTTTTGCTGTGGATCAGACAGCTTCACTGAAAAGAAGGCCAGTGGTTGTCAGGTGTCTCCAACCTGATGCTGGAGGACAGCACTTAAGGCAGACTAGCTGGTTTCAGTGACGATGGTGAGTGGGGCGGTAGGGTGAGAGTGGGCCAGAAGGTCTGCATCAGACAGGTCACTCTGTGCAGTCGAAACTGTCCATCATTTGGACAGTTCAGGGCACGGGCTTTTGTGCGGTCGCCTCAGAGTGCAGTGGTGCGGGGCTCTCGAATGCTTGTGCTGTTTCTTAGGTGGCAGCCGAAAAAATGTCCTATGCCAAGGAGGGGTAGAGTGTTTCAGAGACCCTGTCTACCCTATCAACTGCCGCGTCAGTGTTAATGCAATCACATACGACCAGGGCTGTGGGGACTGCAGCAGGCAGATTTGTGACCTAGTTTGGGAATAACAGCTTTTCGGTCATTATGATGGGTTCAGTGAGTGTGCATAAGTGTTGGAGAAGCTGTGAGTGCCACATATCAGTGCATTTTTATGACGAAAAGTGTGTGTGCATTCACTGCATTTTGGATGACACTAACAGTGATATTAAGTGGTCCTTCAGCACACCAAAACTGTTGGATTGCAGTGGGTTGCATATTATGCCACAAGCAATTAAGGGCATGTCTGGAGTGTTGGAGGGGTGGCTTGCACCTGAGTAGCAATGCTCCCTGCAAGCTGTGCGCAATGATTGCTGAAAGCCTGAAACCCGGGCATTTGCACTTGCACGTCAGGGGTCATGGCTATAGAAATATCAGACTGGGGGTGCTCTGCAATGGACTCAAATCAGTGTAGCAGGGCACTGGCTTCATGAGAGAAAGGAGGGGCAGCTTGAAGCAGATGAACGGGGACATACGGAGAGGAGGGAGGGGGGCTCATGATCAGTCGTGGTATGTAGCCTGGGTTGGGACGCTGAGTGGGACAGGAAGTTCAGTCTGCATGAGTTAACAGTACTCAGTGTTACTAGATGGAAGGCAATGTTTACAAAAACTCAATACAAAGAAAACGGGGTACAACAACCTGATCTTAGAGATGCCATGTAGTTTGTAGCATGGATACCCATCTACCACAGTGGGTTAGATGCATACTGTATAATACTACTTGATGTTTAGCCACCATTTTAGGAAGGACACAAGATTTATCTCTGTGCATGAAAAGGGGTGCAGACTTTGCATACTACAGGGGCATATGCATTAAATCATTTAGCAGGCTCTAGAGGGTACCGGACTCCCATCCTGGCTAATATTAATGTTGATAGTAATCAAAAAGCGATGCCCGATGTTACACCTGCAATAACTGTCTGGGTAAGGGAGCTGCGAGTGGCTGGTTATTTAAAAGAGGTAGCCCCCCTAGTTCTCAATGATACTGTGAGTAGTCTGCAATGCTCGTGCCATGTAATCACACAAAGCCAACTTACAAATACATGGTCTTTTCAATGCTCATACAGCTATCGGGGAGGACTGTGTGGCAAGTGGTTAAATTCGGTTGGCACATGACTACACGCTGCACAAATCACTCAGTGATGGCATCCGAGGTGTCACTCACTCAGCATCCATGTGGGAAGAGTCAGTCGTGAGGTAAAAATTTCCAGCCACAATCTCTGCCTGAAAAAACCTTCCTAAGGCAAAGAGGGGGCCATGGAGAGAATCCAAGCTGTTCTACGGGGCTCACTACACCCATATGGTTTGGTCTGGCACATGCCCACACATCGTCTGTTGTAGTGTTCCTGTCATCTGCAGGCAGGCATGAACATTAGTGAGGGTGTCACCACAAGGTAATATCCAAGCAGCTTACCAACCATATCGTTAAAAATCAAGTAATTGTCAAAGTTCCAAATTCTGAAGGGTTCTAACAATAAGACACTGTTTAAACACACAGTGGAATTGTACTTAAACCATTGAGCAATAAATTACAGGTTACTTATATGTTCTGTGATCTATAAAGGGCATTTGACTGAGTGAATTACAATATTGTCTCTACATATTATAAATTAAAGTCCCCCACCACGTTTTTCTTCCTGTATGTGCCAGATAATGTTAGAAACTATGGTAGGTATTTTGATAGGGTTTTCACTAATTAATAGACTGGTTCAAAGGAATGTTTTTGTATATAAAGTTTATAAATATTTCATGTAAACTGACTGAACTATTAGGATGTTTATCAATTAACTTGTGCCTCCTGAGAATTTTCATGGCATACACTGCTTAAATCGTTTAAGTTATACTAGAATTTGGAGTTAACATTCAGTTGTTCTCTGAATTTTAATCATAACTCTACACAACAGGCTTTAAAGAAAATTACTGTTAAGAGAGGCACGTCATCCAGCTGCAGATACTTAGTGCTACCTATGTGAAACCAGGGTAAGTCAAGTTTTAAATAATTAGAATATTGTGGAGTAACAGGATATGCTGCAAAATGGTTCAAGTAGTATATCTCTCACAGGAAAAATAAGGGTGTCAATAGAGAAGAGTTCTGTATTAACCTGTCAGTCATCATTCAACTTTAACTAATTACATGTGGTGTTCCACAATGTTCCATTTTAGGGCCCAAAAATTTTCTTGTATAATTATATTAACAACCTTTCATCAGTAACATTATCAGATGCCAAGTTTGTTCTATTTGCAGATGGTACAAAGATTGCAAAAATAGCAAATCAAGTACAATTTTAGAAATACTGATAAACAAAATTTTCATGGCCATTAATAAATGGTTCCTAGGCACATAGCAGAGCATATGGGGAGCTATGACAATAAAGCTTAAGATCTTTTGCATAATTTGGGTGATTTTGAGGAAACTGACACCTCACCCTTCATCACATTGTTCTGTAGGTGAGCACACATCAGCTTCAGAATGCTGGATCAATAGATTGTGACCATTTCTTCATAAAGTTGTATTATTATTATTATTATTATTATTATTATTATTTCACAAATAGATATTTTTGAAACATATTGCGATGCCCATCATGTCCAAGTTATTGAGCTGCAGCATGTGATAAGTTTCATTATGCATTATGATTTTCATACTGCTTTTCCTATCCTGTATGGATTATTATATTAAGAATACAACATAAGTGAATGTTTTTCTTGATTTTCCATATGGTAAGTGGCAAGAGATAGTTGTTTTTGAAAACAGAGTATTTATTTGTGAACTTATAAAATTGTACTCATTAGTGGCTGTGTGCATCTGTCTCCATTGTCCTAAGTTGTTACTAGGTTCACATTAAGAAGATATATATGTATTTTTCATAAAGGGTTGTATCTTTCACACAGAAAAACAGTAGTAGAAACAGTTGCTGCTTCCCACCCACATTTTGTGGGTACAGCACATTCTGAGGTACGGTTTGGCTGTCAAATCTGGTTTGAATATTGTATGTGAGGGGGGAACAGGCTACCTTTCCCTCGAGGTCAGGAGAATCTCAGAATTTTTATAAAATTTTCAAGTTGGCCTACAAAGGAAACTAGCTTCATTTACAGTTTGATTATAGGATTCTAGACTCTTCCCAATAAATTTTTCATTTCTTTCTTTTCTGTTTCTCACAAGGCAATAGTAGCTGCTGAGATGCATTGCAAGTATTTTTAAAAAATGTCAAAAATTGCCGAACTCATAGCTTGCCAAATGGATGAAGAAATATATACCCCTACTGGATATGTAGTGGCCTGCACATGTGCAACATGGGAGGTGCATATCCTTGGTTGATGGTGCATCACTAAACAGATAACACGACTTGGCCCGATCATAATTCATAAAGCAAATTTCAGTTTTTGTTGATAGTTTCTCTGAAACAACTGTTTGCAGTTACTGTTCACACAAATTTGATACCCATAATAATTACCAGTTCCTTGTATGGTAATGTAAGTGTTGACAATGGAGCTAATACTGAATTAATATTCATTGTGTTTAATGCTTAATGTTAAGCAACATGCAGACCTAATTTCGCTTCGTAAAATCTGACCATTATCTGTATTAATGTAAGAAATACAGACACTAAGTAGAACAGATAGCTCTCGGGTTTCCAACAGTGTCAAGTAATTAAAATTACATGAGCTTTTGGCCAAGCACTCCTTGGCCATTGATAAGTGGTATGACTGCCAGTGGGCTGCAGGTACACCCTTTGTATACACTAGCTGCCGGCTGTCGCAGCACTGGTTCTTGCAGCATTGCCATATATGGGAATATGTTGATTCAGCGTTCGATGTTCCCACTTCAACCGTGAGATAGCTGAATCCAATACCATGGTGAGCTGCAGGCCACCATCTCTACTTAAGGTATTAATGGTGATTTTTATTTTAATGGCTTCTTTAATTCTGCACGCAACTATATGAAGATACTCATCGCAAACTCCCAGGTGACCGAGCATTGAGAACAATAAGAAAGATGTCTGTACTTCTCACGCGCTCTTTGGCGGAAGACAATGTGGTCAAGAATATTCTGCCACAGGCACCTAAAACAACTTACTGCTTATGCTTTATCTAAGAGCCACGAGGACAGGATGCCATTCCCCCTCATCATATCCACCACTGGTTCACCAACATACAAGCTGGTGAAGTACTTGTCTAATCTCCTTGACCAACATGTAGGACACTGCAAACATCAGATTAAAAATTCACCAGGTTTTATCAATTGAATTAACCATCTTCAACTTAGTGAGGGTGACATTATGGTCAGTTTTGATGTGTTAGCACTGTTTACGAATGTGCTTGTCAAAGACTGTCTGGACATAGTATCCCAGTTCTTTTTATGTGAAGTGATTGAGCTATTTAGGCACACTCATACATCATCTTATTTTCTTTATAACAGCCAGTGTTATGACCAGATGGACGGTGTTGCATTGGTAGCCCTTTAGCTCAATCTGTTGTATATCTCCTCATGGAGAATTCTGAGGATATTGCCCTAGACACAGCACCATTAAAGCCTAGTTGTTTCATTTGATATGTTCATGACACATTTGTCATTTGGTCCCACAGATGTGAGAAACATGACGAGTTCTTGGGACACCTCAGCACCATTAACAGTAACATCCAGTTTACCATGAAGGTAGAAAAAGTCAATGCATTGCCTTTCCTCGAGGTTCTCATCCATTACAAACGAAATGGATGCCTCGGTTACAGCATCTACAGAAAGCTCACCCACACCAACCTGTAATTACATGCCATCAGCCATCATCACCTGGCACAGAAGTACACTGTTTTACAAACATCGGTGCATAGGACAAGAATGGCATCAGACATTGATAACCTGTCCCACAGTCATTTAAAGCAAGACTCACAACAAGAACACCAACAAGGAGCAGGAAAAGAAACTTGCTTTCTTGCCATTCTATGGCTTTGTGTCAGACAAGATAAGCCACCTGTTGGCATGACACAAGATCAAATTGATCTTCAGGCCTCCAACTAAAATCCATCAACTACTGAGACCAGTTAAAGACACAACAGGTCACAAAACACCTGGGTTTTATAAGATACCTTGTGAGTGTGGCCAGTCTTACATCAGACAAACAGTATGCACTGTGGGACAACGGAGGAAGGAGCACGAGAGGTTTTATCGTCTATGCTACCCGAGAAATATGCTTTAGATGAGCATGCTTTAGAAAATGGACACCAGATAAAATCTGATGTAACATCCATTGTGGCTCACTGGGATAGTGTAATTAAAGAAGTCACTGAAATAAAAATCATGGTGGCCTGCAGCTTAGCAACCAGCAGTCGCACAGTTGGAGAAGGCGCATTGAACACCGAGTTAAACTATGCCCATACATGTCAATGCCATGGGCACCCACTGGTCAAAGTTGGCAGCTAGAGTACGTAAGGGTTATACCAGTAGCCCACTGGCACTCTTATCACTTGACAATGGCCAAGGAGCACTTGGCCTAAAGCTCATGTAATTTTAATTACTTGATGCAGCTAAAAATCCGAGAACTTTTTATTCAGTGTTACTGCCATGAGACTACATTCTCACAGACACTAAATAGTAAATATGTGCCCAAATGAAACTCTCAAAACTGTGAAAGAAAAGCTATCCGAAAGATAGGGTGGCCACAAAGTCTCATTACACCCCCTGCCCCCCCCCCCCCCCCTCAATTAATAACCAACATAAACCCCTAAACTTGAATAAATAACATGAATAACAGTTCTTTAGAGGAGTTTTCTTAAGATGAACTATTTAGAGACGCTTGTGAGAGACAGTGCAGGGTGGCTAATCAAACTTGGAAAAAAAAGAATCTCTGAGAATTCCAGGTACGTATTACAAATTTCCAGGTACGTATTACAAATTTCCAGGTGAATATGCTCATTTCTTTCTCATATATCATCACTACAGAAATTAATAAGTAATGTTACTCACATAGAAAGGAATGGTGCTTTATAGCAGAAAAAAATGTTTGAAGTGTTGGGTGTTGTGTTGTGTAGATTAGAGAAAAACAATACTCTTATAGGAGGTTTACAATGAAATGGTTAAAAATTGTTGACGAAAGGCCACTCACAACAAAAGAAAAATTATTAAATTGTTAGAAATCCATTTAAAATCAAGCAGGCTTATACAACGTAATACAGGGTGTATCAAAAAGAATCATTTGATTTTAAAAAATCGTAACTATTATGTTATTTGAGATATGAGATGACAACATACTGTTGGAAAGAACAAACTCTCGAGTTTCATGTGGTTCCTGCTAGGTAGCAGCAGTGTGTGCCCACTTCAGTTCTAGCAATAATGGTGTTGGGACAACAGAAACCATTTTGTGCTCTACGTTTTGAGCAGTGTGAGTCAGTAATAACTGTTCAGCATGACTTTCGTACTAGGTATGGTGTGGCTCCCCCTACACCACATAGCATTAACAATGGCATGAACAATTCTGAGAAACAGGTTGTTTGTGTATAGGTAAATCGCTGGGCTGTCCCCGAGTGTGTGACACAGACACTGAAACATCCCCCATAGTTTCCCAAGGAGTTTGCAGAAATCCGTTCACTAGGCAACATACCATTTAAATGGAAAGGTGAACCATCATAATGTGAGAATATTGGGTACAGAACAACTACATGAAGTTGTACAACATGTGAGGGACTCTCCAAACTTTGATGTGTTTTATGCAGTTTCACGGGAAAAGGTGTATGGTCCATTTTTCTTTGCCGAGAACACTGTTACAGGAAGCAAATATCTCAATATGCTTGAGAACTTTCTTTTCGCTTAATTGGAGACTGATTTGAATGACTTCATTTACCAACAGGATGGGGCACCACCACACTGGCATCTGGAAGTGTGGGAATTTTTAAATCAAAGGATTACTGAATGATG
Organism: Schistocerca piceifrons; assembly: GCF_021461385.2. Classification (NCBI taxonomy): domain Eukaryota; kingdom Metazoa; phylum Arthropoda; class Insecta; order Orthoptera; family Acrididae; genus Schistocerca; species Schistocerca piceifrons. Next base: position 85,724,701 of record NC_060149.1, read on the forward strand.
GAGACTGGACCAAAATATTCAGCCTTACATAACTGGCCTCCAAGGTCACTGGACCTGACGGTATGTGATTATTTCTTGTGGGGGTTTATAGAAGACTTTGTTTATGTGCCTCCATTACCAACAACAATGAATGAACTGAGACATCTCATAACAGCAGCTGTAGAAGCTGTAACTCAAGACGTTCTCGCTGCAGTGTGGGAACAACTTGAATACCACATTGACAGATGCCATGCACCTCAAGGAGGGCATATGAAATACTTATGAAAGGGTATGAAAAAAAAAACTTTTTGAGTTTCCCATTCATCAAAAAGAAATTCATTGTATATGTTTATTAGTTTTGTAAATACAGAAGTGATAAATAGGATGATTCTTTTTGATACAACCTGCACAATTTTCTGCAAAAAAATAAAACACTGTAAATACTATTTTCGATAACAAATAATGTGTACTTACACAGTACTTATAATTTAAATGTTTCATTTATGCTGGTCCCAAGGACTTCTTGAAGCATTCAAGTCCCAACTTGAAACACACAAAATGTCAATTTAGAAATTTGGTAGAGGACCAAAATTTTGATTTTTTCTGATATTTTCACTATTTATGAAACAAATACACCGTCATAATGCAGTTATCTAATTTTTAAAGCCTTTCTTTGTCCTTCAAGTGCAAACACTTGTTTTGTAGCACTTTCTAAAACTTTCAAAGGCTTTGTTTCCAACTTTTTCACTTCCAAGTTTTTTTTTCTTTTCTCTAAAATGCTCTGTTCCTCTGCAAAGTGGTGTTCTTTGAACTGATCATGATATTCTACACTATTTGAGTGTGCATTCCTTGTGCTGGGAGTAAGGTATTTTGTAGTACCCAAGTTTTCAATGCCTCCTATATTGGACACACCATCATTCAGTAATCTTTTCGTTTAAAAATTCCTGCACTTCCAGATGCCAGTGTGGCGGTGCCCCATCCTGTTAGTAAATGAAGTCATTCAAATCAGTCTCCAACTATGGGAAAAGAAAGTTCTGAAGCATATTGAGATATTTGCTTCCTGTAACATGTTTTCAAAGAGGCATTCACCACAAACAGAAAAGCCCCTTTCAATGTTAGCATTTCCGTGGTAAAGACTGCAAACTAATTTCATGACAACCATCAAATTTTGGTATTTATCACTAAGTATATCCCACCAGAAATGATTAACTATTTTTTCAGAACAGCTGTATTCTTTAAAAGAATTGATAACATGTGGTAGAGAAGTCAGATCCTTGAATCCATGCATTACATTATCTGCTGCAGTTCTATTTAGGTGATTATTTTCTATGAGAATACAAAGCAGCTTATGAAGACGTGATTTTGCCAAACTGATGTTTGACACAATAAAACCTGGGTCAAGACACATACTGGCAAGTGTTTGTAGACTTGCCTTACATTCTTGTTAAAACTTAAGAATATTGACAGTTCTTACATCTAAAGTGGTTTCTTTAATTCTTTACGGGTATCAAAACCTAGAATTACGTTTCTTGCTGGTAACAGACTTTTTCCTTCCTTGGCAGCAGCTAACCTGATTGATGTGGTTCCTTCTTAATAAAATGTCTTAATACCATTTTTACTGTAGATACCAAAGCTATGTGGATAAACTGAGTTAATGGACCATCTGTCTTGAACTGTATTTGGAAAGGTTCGATATCACAGGTTAATGACTTGAAAAAAGCAAGTTTGGCACAAAGCAACGGATCATTAATAAATTTACTCACCAACACAAATTTTCACTCTTTGGTTCATTCTTATCCTTGTTCACACCCTTGTGAAATTTCTTCATGTTTGGTGTTGTGTCAATTGCTCTTAGAACAGAGGATTTCTCCAGTGGTTTGATACAACAATATTTTTTTGGAAAAACAGTGGAGCCAGAATACTGAGTATATAATGCTCTCCTGGCTGGCACGTCCTTGAAAAAATTATACAAGGCTCTCAAAAATAATGCAATGTCCCAATGTGTTGCCTTGGTTGCATCTCTGAAACCATTATGCATGTAATGACACCCACAGCTATGAATATCTAGCAGTTTCATCTCTGCCGAATGTGCTTTATATCCTTTCACAAACAGCCAATTCACATTTGGCCCATCCATTGAAATATGGACAATCTTTCCCTTTGGTATGTCTGTTGCCACATCAATGAAAGAAGATAAGAGGTCTGTAGCTATGGAACGACCAAGAATACAGGAAGTAAGATATCTTGTTGTTATCTATTTTTTTATCTTCATCTCAAACTCTTGTATTTACATCCATTTGTGAATGTCCCACAATTTCATTCAGTGATTCATCAAAACCAAGAACAATAAAATATAAATAATCAGCAACCCAAGCAACTGTTGATTAAAATAAGGCACAATTCTGAACATAAGAACATATCCTATCCTATCTTATCTTGCTTAAGTTGCATAACTACAGCACTATCTTACACATTCTTGAGATTACAGCAACATCCTTTTCAGCCTCCCAAACTGACTTGTGTGTCATAACTGTCTCAACACACCAGAGTTTCTGGTGTCGTTACGTCTTCTTTTAATACAAATTCTGCAAGCTGGCATGCACATTTTGCTGTTGAAAGTAAACAGAAATACTTTAATTCTGAAGACGACAATGCAGAATTGTGTGGTTCAGAAGTATTAGGTGACAGAATAGCAGTTGACCTTTTTCGCTGAAAAAATACTTCAAGTTGCAACGATGTACTCTTACTTAAAGCATGTTATGTACACTTTTCCCCCTTCCTTTGGCTAAAAAGCACCTGGTGTCCCATATTACTTAAAGATATTTGGCTACAGCAGTACCTGCAATAAGCTAAAGGGGGTTGACCAGGCACAGGTTCAAGTCAGTCCTTTAAACTTGTGTGACTTTTCCAAATATCTTTATAAAATGTCTTGAAATTAGACTCCCCCCCCCCTCCCTCCCTCCCTCCCCCCCCCCCCCCCTCTCTCTCTCTCTCTCTCTCTCTCTCTCTCTCTCTCTCTCTCTCTCTCTCTCTCTCTCTCTCCCCATTATCGTGTTTATGCTGCATACACACTATCCCAGGAAATATTAGTGCTCGAAGCACGTTTCCTGTGGCATTTCGTGATACATTTCCATCTTTTTTTCTGTCCACACTTGTGGCAATGATTTCTTGCAGTGTATTCCCATTATCTGTAACACTGTTTGTCATATAGTTTTTATATCTTCTGCTACGTTATGCCTGTTGATGAGGAAACTGTGTGTTACTTGGTGCTGAACTATTAATACTCTAAGAAAGTTCATGCAAAAAAGTAAAAGGACTCATCATTGTTGGTGGATGAAAACATACTAGAGAACAACTGGCAGCAATAACTCGCTACAGGAGCTGAATACAGAATACAGCTCTGGTTTTCGTAACTTCACTTGGATGTTGTCCACTGATTCTGAATTCCAGATAGCATTGGTGGAAGTCCTGAAGATTAATGTAATGGTAACTAAATGAAGAAAAAAAAACATCATTAAATATGCATAATATCAAATGTTTATTCAGCTGGTATGATTCTGCATAGATCATCAAAGATTACTGCCCCAAAAGTGTCATTACTTTCCGGGTTGCTTATAAAAGTGACAAGACAATGACGTAGCAGAAATTATCTGCAGAGCATCTATTTTTGTGCTGTTCTTTTAATGCTTGCTTCACACTCAACAAGCAGACCTCACCCTGGTACAACAATATGTAATAACTCAACAAATTTCTGCATTGACCACGCCATTTTTTTGGAAAAACTCAATTTTTTTTTCCATTACCAGTATTCTGACTGGTTTGATGCGGCCCACCACGAATTCCTCTCCTGTGCCAACCTCTTCATCTCACAGTAGCCCTTGCAACTTAAGTCCTCAATTATTTGCTGGATTTATTTCAATCTCTGTCTTCCTCAACAGATTTTGCCCTCTACAGCTCCCTCTAGTACCAAGGAAGTCATTCCCTGATGTCTTAACAGATGTCCATCATCCTGTTCCTTCTCTTTGTCAGTATTTTCCACATACTCCTTTTCTCTCTGATTCTGTGCAGAAACTCCTCATTCCTTACCTTATCAGTCCACCTAATTTTCATCATTCTTCTGTAGCACCATGTCTCAAATACTTCTCTTCTCTGCTGTTCTGATTTTCCCACAATTCGTGTCTCACTACCATACAATGCTGTGCTACAAATGTACATCCTCAGACATTTCTTCCTCAAATTAAGGCCTATGTTAGGTAGTAGTAGACTACTTCTGGTCAGGAATGCCTTTTTTGCAAGTGCTACTCTGCTTTTGATGTCCTCCTTGCTCCATCTGTCATTGGTTATTTTGCTGCTTACATCGTACTATTCCTTAGCGTAATGTATTTTGTGACCATCAATCCTGATGTTAAGTTTCTCACTGTTCTCATTCCTGCTACTTCTCATTACTTGCATCTTTTTTCAATTTACTATCAGTCCATATTCTGCACTCATTACGCGGTTCATTCCATTCAGCAGATCATGTAATTCTTCTTTACTTTCACTGAGGATAGCAATGTCACCAGCAAACTGTATCATTGATATCCTTTCACTTTGAATTTTAATTCCACTCCTGAACCATTCTTTTATTTACATCATTGCTTCTTTGATGTATAGATTGAAGAAAAGGGGTGAAAGACTACTTCCATCCTTTTTAATCCGAGCATTTGGTTCTTGGTCATCCACTCTCCTGGCTCTTGTACATAATGTATATTACCCGTCTCTCCCTATAGTTTACCCCTATTTTTCTCAGAATATCGAACATCATGCACCATATGACATTGTCGAACGCTTTTTCCAGTTTGACAAATCCAATGAACATGTCTTGATTTTTATTTAGTCTTGCTTCCATTATCAACCACAATGTCAGAATTGCCTCTCTGGTGCCTTTACCTTTCCTAAAGCCAAACTGATCCTCATCTAACACATCCTCAATTTTCTTTCCATTCTTCTGTATATTATTCTTGTCAGCAACTTGGATGCAAGAGCTGTTAAGCTGATTGTGCACTAATTCTCATACTTGTCTACACTTGCAGTCTTCAGAATTGGGTGGGTGATATTTTTCCGAATGGATGTCAGATGGTATGTCGCCAGACTCAGACATTCTACACACAAACATGAATAGTTATTTTGTTGCTACTTCCCACATTGATTTTAGAAATTCTGATGGAATGTCATCTATCCCTTCTGCCTTATTTGATCTTAAGTCCTCCAAAGCTCTCTTAAATTCTGATTCTAATACTGGAACCTCTACCACTCCTAAATCAGCTCCTGTTTCTTCTTCTATAACATCAGAAAAATCTTCCCCCCTCATAGAGGCCTTCAGTGAACTCTCTAAATCTATCTACTCTCTCCTCTGCATTTAACATAGGGATTTCCATTGCACTCTTAATGGTACCACCCCCACTTTTAATTTCACCTGAGGTTGTTTTGACTTTCTTATACACTCTTTCAGTCCTTCTGACAATCATTTCTTTTTTGATTCCTACACATTTTTCAAGCAGACATTTTGTCTTAGCTTCCCTGCACTTCCTACTTATTTCATTCCTCAGTGACTTGTATTTCTGTTTTTCTGAATTTCCCTGAATATTTTTGTACTTCCTTCTTTCACAGATCAACTGAAGTATTTCTTCTGTTACCCATGGTTTCTTCACAGTTACCTTCTTTGTAACTATGTTAGTCTTTCCATCTTCAGTGACTGCCCTTTTTAGAGATGTCCATTTATCTTCAACAGTGCTGCCTACTGAGCTATTCTTTATTGCTGCAAATATAGCGTTAGAGAACTTCAAGCAAATGTCTTCATTCCTTAGTGGCTTTTTCCAAGTGTACCTCCTCCTCTCACGATTCTTGAACAGAGTATTCGCCATTACAAGCTGAAATTTTTTACAGTACTAAATCAGTCTTTCTCCTCTTTTATTCCAAGCCCATATTCTCCTGTAACCTTTCCTTCTACTCCTTCCCCTGCAACTGCATTAGATTTTCATCTCCCTTTACGTACCATATTATCCTTTCAATATCTTTATATACTTTCTCTTTCTCTTCATTTTAAGCTTGCGATGCTGGCATGTATATCTGAACTATCAGGGTTGGTTTTGGTTTGCTGTTGATTCTGATAAGAACAACCCTACCACTGTACTGTTCACAGTAACATGCTCTCTGCCCTACCCTCCTATTCATAATGAATCTTACACCCGTTGTACTATTTTCTACTGCTGTTGATATTATCCTATACTCATCTGACCAGAAATCCTTGTTTTATTTCCATTTCATTTCACTGACCACTACTGTATCTAGCTTGAGCCTTTGCATTTCCCTTTTCAGATTTTCCAGCTTCCCTATGACATCCAAGCTTCCGGCATTCCATGCCCAAACTCATAGAACGTTATCCTTTCACTTGTTATTCAATCTTTTTCTCATGGTCACCTCCCCCTTGGCAGACACCTCCCAGAGATCTGAATGGGGGACTAGCCTGCAATCTTTTGCCAATGGATAGATCATCATGACAATATTTCAATTACAGGCCACATGTCCTGTGGATATGTGTTATGTATCTTTAAGGCAGTGGTTTCCATTGCCTTCTACATCCTCATGCCATTGATCATCGCTGATTCTTCTGCCTTGAGAGGCAGTTTCCCACCCCAAGGACAAGAGAGTGCCCTGAACCTCTGTCCGCTCGTTCGTCCTCTTTGACAATGCCATTGGCAGAATGAGGGTGACTTCTTATGCCAGAACTCTTTAGTTGCCAATGTTAATTATTAATTAAAATTTAAGCAGTGGTAGGTTTTGTACCTGGGACTGAGGATGTTTTGGTTACTAATCATAGACACATCACAAACTCACTACAACAAATGAAAAAACAACAACGATCAACTCTGTACTCCAAAAACAATGCGACATATAAACATGTGCTTGTGGCGTGCAGTGGTGAGCTGGTGACATATTAGCCACCTGAAAAATTGTTTCTTTCAATCCCTACCGAAATAGCTGCAGATCTTTGTTTCCGTATTTCAACACGTTTTGGAACAATGTCCACAAGCAGCAACCACAAGGAAATTTTGAAAACAAGCTTAAAGCTCAGTGTATATGCAGCTTCAGAACTCATAATGACCTTGAACCCTATCTACCTCCTTTCATTAATGCAAAACAATAATGATCTATTAACATAAAAAATTTAAACAAACTTTTCCAAAAACATAAACATTTAACCACAAGCAGAGAACATACTAGGGGATAATGAACTAAACACTGAAAAATAGGGAAAGAAAAACTGTAAAATAAGTTCAGATCAGCATGAATGGGATTTAAATGCGCATATGCAGATACCATGTGAATGCAAAATTAGCTAGCTTTGTGTTTATACACCTGCTTTATCAATTTTAGTTTACTTAATATGGGTAATAAATTTTATGTTGACTTCAGATCATATGTTGAAAACTCATATTTGCTAAAGTTGGCAGTGAAAACACCTTGTAAACACGTAACAAATATTATACTGAAAAACCTCACCTTCTTTGTAATTGATATGTGACTAAAATTTAATCACTGGAGCATATTAACTTCAATAAAACCATTATTTAACAATACACTTGTTACACATCAAACACAGTTGCAACGTAAGTCTCTGTTCCCTTCGACCAGACATTGGTGGCAACATTGGCCAATATTTATGGTAAAACACTGATGCATTCGAAACAACTTTCAGTCTAACTCATATACTGCCAATGTAAACATGACGGATGGATCATAGCCAGTGTATTTGTGGTTCACAGCATGAATATTATATTTCGCAATTACGAAACAAAAAGAAAGAAAACAAATAAAAGAATCTCGTGGGCTGTCAGACTTCACATATTGTGAAATCAATAAGTTTTAAATAAGTTATAAAATCACATACAAATACATCCATAAACTTATTTCTTGCTGCTAAAGTTCCATAAACTCAAGAACACCAATATTCCTGAGACAGTGATTTGAAGAATCCTAACTAGAAGTACAAACGACATAAGCCAACTTTGGGTTTCAAAATAAGAACCAAAAATACACTGGCAAAAATGTGTGGTCACCTTATTGATACTGGTTACAACACCCTATGATGTTTGGTTGAAATATCAATAATAAATGGATTTGTATTTTAAAATTAGTGATTTATAAAGCTCTATAAAATTAAATTACAATGCTAAGTTAAAAACATAGAATTCCCTGAGATTTTACTAAATTTCTGAAATTCCCTGAGATTTCTCTGAGTTTTCTGGGTATAATGTAATTCCCTGAGGATTCCAGGTTTTCCAGAAGAATCTCTACCCTGCAGTGCAACATTACTGATGGGGATCTGAATCACAGTTGAGTTTTCTTCGACCTGATTAAGCAAATTCACGAAATCACACAGTATAAGAAATCACAAAAAAATGAAATTTACTTCAAGTAAAAGTGTAGAGGAAATGCCATTAATCTGTGAGTCAGGTTTTGTGAAAGAACTGTGAGTATACTGCACCTTATCATTTCCAGGTGAAAAAAAGACAGAGTCTCTTGTGCAATCAGTTGCAGCTATGACACATTCATATACAAATATGACAATGATAAGTTTGAGTGGATTACTATTTCCACAGCTTTATATCTGTCTTTGGGGATCCCAAGACATATTAGGGTAAAAATTAAAAATGGGCTGTTTAGTGGCAAAAATCTTAATAATCGACTTTTCAATACTTAGAAAAATATCAAAGAATAAGTTTTACCATTTAAATTCATATAGTTTCTGACCAGTTGCAGAAATTAATTCATTGCTTTTGTTGGACTCTTGGCCTGGACATGACAATACCACTGTTTTTTTTCTGGACAACAAAAAGCCTGTTGATATAATTTGGATTGTATCCAGAACAACCAAAGCAGTACTCAATAAAGAATTATTTTGACTGTGGAAAGAAGTTTTAAGGAAACCATCAGACAATACAGGGTGTTCCACTCAAACCTCCCTGATTTCAAAGACCCAGGTAGTGGGGGGGGGGGAACCTCCACAATAGATACAACAATGAAAAATGCACCACATTGTAGGGCATCTCAAAGAATCTACTTCTTTATCATCAATACACCTCTACATGTGAACCATTTGTAGCACAAAGAATATCCAGTGTCTATTCAATTTCTTGCCAAGTTCTTTTTAACATTTGCTCTGTTATTGTTGCAATCACATTAGTGATACAATGTTGCAATGTAGGAATATGTCCACTTTGGTTGCATACATGCGGTCCTTCACAAATCCCCACATGTGGAAATCAAGTGGCATAATGTCAGGTGAATGTGGTGGCCAGACAATGGATCCTCCGCATCCGATCCAACGATTGGGAAATTTCCTATCCAGGAACTTGCAAACAGCTGTTGACCAAATGCGGAGCAGCTCCAGCTTGTTGAGAAATGATGTGGGTTGCAAGTCTTGTATCTGAGGGTACACAAACTGCTCCAACATGTCCAGATACACTGACCCATTCACTGTTTGTTCTGTAAAGAAGAACGGTCCAACAACCCTGTCGTGCATTAGCCTGCACCAGATGTTTAGTTTAGGGCTATCACACACATGTTCAATGACAACGTGCGGATTCTGTGAACCCCAAATCCAACATTATGCCTATTAACCCTTCCTGATGGATGAAAGGTTGCCTCACCTGAGAATAAACATCTTTCCAGAAGCTGGCATCCATATCAATACGCTGCAGCACATCTGCAGCAAAATGTTGTCGGCAAGGTTTGTCGTTCGCATCAGATGTTGCAGAATTTGCACTTTGTAAGCACACATACGAAGATGCTGGTCAACTACACGATGCAATGTTGATCAAGGCACATCTAGTTGCCTAAATGCTTGACGATTGACTTACATAGGCTTCTGAGAAATGGTTATCTGATGTCCTCCACTGCCTCTTCTGAAACTCCGTAATGTGCACTGCCAGAATATTTCAGAACACTTCCTTTTGCCAGAAACTTCCTATACCATTCCTTAATTGTTTTCACATCAGGTGGGTCATATTCATACACACAATGATAATTTCTCTGCACAGTAATCAGCATATTGCTGTGGAGTCACCATTTTCACTTCATGCGACAATGCTGCACTCTGGTGACAATACTTGGCACTTCTGACACAGGAATAAAAATCCTTGAGATGCTCTACAATGTGGTGCATTTTTCATTGTGGTATCTACTGTGGTTTTTCTCTTCTGCGTCCATGAAATCAGGGAGGTTTGAGTGGGACACCCTGTACAATTTCCAGTATCTCTGTGACATTTGAGGTTTGCCAGGAGAACAGTATTCTTCAATTTCAGTTGTATGTGCATTATAAGTTTGCATTGGCATACGTTACAAATAGTTTTAATCAACCTTGAGTAATTACAATGATGTGCATGAAAGTATTAATTTTTTCTTTCGTCAAGTGTGCCTGGTGTAAGGAAATGTCTGTTTTCATTATTCAAATGATACTTCACTTTATTGTGACAACTAGGAGGAATAAACAAGAAACTGTTTCACTGTTACTAAAATAACATTACTCAAAAATTATCATAAGGATTGTTATAAAATGATGTATTTTTAAGAAATATTTAATTTCAATAAATTAAAACAATGAAGTCATCTGTGATGTAACACCAAACGCGGTCTTGATTTATTGTCCTTGGCTAGTCACCTTTATATGTATTACATATTCAACAGTTTAGCTGTTGTATGAACTGCCTATTACCCGAAACATTAACAATATGTGATATTTTTTGTATGGTTTAGGTGCTTCAAATTGAAGCACATCACTCAGGACATTAGCATTATGCAGCGCTATGCTCTCATTACAGCTGACTGTGCGCTAGACAGGAAGGGCTGTAACAAACCGCCGTCATAAGCGGTTCTCATGCGACAAAAACGAGTAAATTCAACAATTTTAAAAAATACTTGCAGTGTGCCTTAGCACTTAAAATTTTGACGCAGCATTTCTTTTGTTCTATTATTCCACCATAAAAATTTTCAGGGAGGGTTTCAACATGTCGGATTGAAGTATTCCTTGTAGTTGCCCTTGCTGGAAGCTATATAATTACTCTGATTTGTCAACCTATAGCCTGAAGAGAGACAGCTTGCATCCGAAACTCTACTGGCAAAAATTACACCACATACCAATCTTTGTTGTCCCACCTTCAATTGCTGCTTTCTAATAGATTTTTGTTTTCACACTTTGCTCCAGGTACTCAAGTTGTCAGGCTCTGGAATTTTTTTTTAATTTAACTACCTCTGCTGTTTCTTGCAAGATTTTTGTTTGTAGTCCTTCAATGAATAGATTCTCCACAAAAAATAAGTAAATACCGTAAGTTGTACAAGTGCACCTTTAATTTAATTAAAATTAAGGAATCTTCTAGAATGCACACAAAGTTCCAATGTTGATTACCAAATACATGTGACACAGGCTCCAATATCATGTAGGCACCACACTTTTCACGTGCCTCCAATGTAATGGTGTGCCACAAGCCCCACAAGTATTGGAAAACTGATACCATCTGAGTCTACTGTTACTGGCGACGACATACTCTTGACAAGGGTCACCAGTGATTATCATGGATTACAATAGCAGTGGACAGACCAGATTTCAAACCACTTGTCAATTCACAGTTAGATAACAACAACTGGTGAATAGCTATGCATCCAGCCACAACCCCACACATGTACCTCTGTTCACCACACCGTAAGAGCAGAGATATTAAAATGGAACCAAGAACACTTCCAATAGACGCTCAAAGTACGAAAAATGGTTATGTGGATTGATGAGTCACAGTACACACTGGTACAAGCAGATTAGTGTGCACAAGTACATTGAAAACTGTGAGGTGATTCATCCTGCTTAGGTAAAAGGATGCCACTTAGGTGTGTGTGTGTGTGTGTGTGTGTGTGTGTGTGTGTGTGTGTGTGTGTGTGTGTGTGGTGGAGGTATTAGCATGTAGGGGTGTTTATGTGGGATTAAATGAGTTCCCTGAAATGACTGTGAAGCCTCTTTCGCACAATTGCCTTTGTCTCAATTGACAACTCAAGACAAGTGCATCTACTGCAGCACCCCTGGCATTTTATTCCCGATCTGAGTATTGTCTGTTTGAGTGGTCATTTTCATTTATACATCAGTGCCAAAATTGCTGATGTTGAGAGAGCTGTCTGCTGTGCAGTCTGGCATCTGAGTGGTGAAAGTGAAGTTATGAGGAACTATTGTTTTTACAGAGAAATCAAAATATAGTAACAAATTGTAGGAACAAGCATTGACAATAAAGTTTATTAATGTCCAAAGCAGAATTACAAATGGAAGTGTTTGTCAGAGGTTGTATTGTAAATTGTTCACTTCTGAGAACTGAAAGAACAGGAAAAGTGTCATCCAAATATTTCAGAATATGTACATTTATTTGCTCAAGAAAATATATAGTTGCAAACACATCAAAACAATATGTACAGTTCAGTAAAAAGCACCTCTTGCTTTATCCTTCATATCTTGTTTTCTTGCTAAGTGCCAAACAACAATGAAAATTACTTTTCTTGTCCAGTAATTCTGACTTCTTCACTGTTTAAATAATATTCATTAAACCACATTTATCAATTTATGTTCTTAATTATGCACAGTGTAGGTTTCTTTCCTCTACAAAATATAAATACTTTCCGCTTTCAGATATTTTCTCTCTCTTGTAGGAGAACACTAGTACGAAAAGTACCAGAACCTTGCATAACTTGCCATGAAAACAAAGCAAACACAATAAAGATTAAGAATACAAAAAATCCATTTCTATAACACAAGTGAGTTCGACTATAATAGGTTTATAACTTCTGATGGTAGCAGACACCGGTATAGTCCCTTGTCTCTGTGGATGTGCCCCATACTCAGAAACTTAGAACTCCACACTCGGCACAATCAATAGATCATTGACATCATAGAGACACTCGCATCATGGTCAGAGCATGAAAGGTACCTGCTCTTTGAGTAGTTCATTTTGATCATAAAAACACCTATTTAAACAGGTTTAACAATACAACCAATGAGTGATACAGGAACCTACAGTCCAATCATATAAATCATTTTTGTTACCTATACATCTTGCTAATAAACTCTGGCAAACACTGCAACCCCCCCCCCCCCCCCTCCACCCAGAAATGGTATGATGAACACTTCATAGACATGAGGATGCATTCATAGCTTGAAGATCACATGACCTCAATGCTACTCTGCACATCTTGTATGCCACTGACAGTAGATGAACAGTTTATTGCAGACATGTTCACATGCTCTGCCCAAAAATGCCATACGCAAAGACTGACAAAAAAGAAATGAAACTGACATTGAAAATTTGTATACTTCATTAAAATTTGTTGTGGATACCTTAAATGTAGGACCCTTTGTAGAGTCCACCCATGTCTGTATTCAAATCTTTCCATGGTCAAAACATTTTTGCATTTCATTTTTGTGAGGCTCCACAGAACATTTGTCACTTTTCCTTCCAGCTGAGTGGAAGACCATGCTGGTAGTTAACTGTCTATACACTGAGATAATAGATTTTCATAAAATTTGTTACAGCGTAACACCCTTACCAATGCGAGAGGCAGATTTGTCACAGTTGATGATACCTCATGGCAACCAAATATTCAAAAAAAATGGTTCAAATGGCTCTGAGCACTATGGAACTTAACATCTGAGGTCATCAGTCCCCTAGAACTTAGAACTACTTAAACCTAACTAACCTAAGGACATCACACACATCCATGCCCGAGGCAGGATATGAACCTGTGACCATAGCAGTCGCGCGGTTCCAGACTGAAGCGCCTAGAACCGCTCGCCACACCGGCCGGCCAAACCAAATATTGATCAATTTATTGCTGATCAAATAATAAAAGTCCAAGATCTGGAATATTACTTTTATGTTACTGTGTGGATCATTACATTCAAGAAAAGGTCCTGAACAGATTGTAAGCCAAGCTGGTAGCATGGACTTTTGAGCAAATCACTTTCTTGCAGGTGTACATTATCTTTAGTGCAACCAATCAGCACCTGCAGTTTTGTGGGCAGATGAAAACTGCTTCTTGGTAGTTTAACAGGAATCATAATTTTAATATATTCCCAACCTATTGATGATTTGTTGTTGGGTTTGTTTCATCCTCATATTCTTCACCCATTTAATTATGCTCTCTTTCACATAGCAGTTGGTGGCATTATTATGACAAATAACCATTCCTTTTAAACACGATACGTGAAAGAGACTATTTGAATGAAAGGCTTTCAGGTCTGTGATACTCTCTGTTTTGTGTACTTATGCAGACAGTCTGTGGACAGCTTGATGTGTGTAAATAAGGGTACGCTTGTGTGGCCTTTCTAGATGCAGTATAGGTGCAATATGTTGCCCTTTTACATCCAAGAACAAGAGGCTGCAGGAATCCCTTTAAAATGCTACAAATAAGCTGTTAGGTTCTTGGCTGAACAGAAATAGAAATGTAAACTGGAATTTAATTTTAATTAATAAAACTTACTTAGTGTATGCATTTGTCTTGTGATATAAAACTGTCCTCACGTGAATCGAGGACCCTCAGGGATCATGTTACAGAAGCCAAGGAAACGCTCACAGTTTTGTCACATACAATCATGTGCAGCATATGCAGGAAAAGCGTAATGTGGTTCCATTTTTATAAAAAAGATGCGCTAATAAACTGAAACTGAAGTAAGAATAATTTTTTCAATGACCTTTTGATATTTTGTAAAATACATGAGACAGAAACTTAAATTTTACACATTTGGTAATAAGGCCAAATAATGCTACCACATGTGCTATGCATGCACTAACTTAGCACTTTTAATGGGGACAAGGATTTTGTTTTCATCATCAGACTGCAGGAAGAATGGGCAAAATTCCTACACCCATCTGTGAGACGTGCGAGTTCACTGGGCACAATCCCGCTAATAAAGTAAATAGTGATGACCGTACATAAATGCTTCCCAGGAAAAATAAATGAATTGAAGCATTATAGTACAACTTAATAAAAGTTAATGAAATAATGCTTCGAACAGCCAAACAAATTTAGTTTGAAAACAACTTTTGAAATGAGTTAACAGAGGAAACATCTCAATTTTAGAAATGTAAAAGTACTTTATTTACAGTAAATATTGTAATAAATATTACAGTTTCCTAGAAATGGACAAGTGGTTTATGATTTCTCAATCACAACGTAAGTTATACATTAAAAAAAAAAAAAAAAATTAATCTTAGTAACAGGACAACACAACATAGACACAGTGAAGAACACCAGTTCATTGCCAAAGTACATACTATTTCTGGTAGTTCATTTCAACTGAATTACACAGACTGATCATTTATATTCTGTTTTAGGCTTTAAGTACAATATTAGAAGAAGAAAATCTGTCTCTCTCATGTCCTTTATCATTAGCTGTGGAAGTTTGTATTAATGAATCATCATTTCATGTTGCAGTCAAACCTGACCTATGAAATCCACAAAATTTACGTACGATAAGCTCACGTTTGACATTTCTGTACTCAGAGTGATTCTGTATTGCATACACAGTCAAACAGAAAGAAAAACATATAAATGCTTCACAACTATTATGATCTGAGTGAGTAAATCACTGTAGAGTATTTCTACAGGCCTTGTAACATTAAAACTGGAAATAAAAATGGAAGCATATAAGTTAAAACAGCGATCATTTTACTGCATATAAAATCTAAGTACCATTTGAAAACAAGCAAGTGAATATTATTAAGGCAAAAGTAACTTAATGCTATTACACAAATTTCATATACAGAAAAAAGTGTGTATGCAATTTATAAACCATGATGATGAGACTGAAGCAACATCACAGTAATTATTTTGGTGTGTATATTGTTTTTCATGTCTGCATTTAATATAATGATACAAAACTAAATATCAGACTCTTTCTGAAATACAGCCTCTTAAGATATGTGGCATAAACTTTTTATCTTTAAGTGTTTCTTCAAAGTCAGTATCTTTGACATTTTGCCCATTTGTTGTTACATAAAAGATTTCTGGAAACTGAAATATTTTCACACCCAAATAAGGGCAAAATTTTCTTTTCTCGATTAGGTTTCAATTACGATAGTGAAAATCGTGATTAAAGACAGTACTGCCATTACAGATGGTCTCAGGTGTACCAGTTAAATTTCTCCTGCCTTAAGTCGACAATATTTTTTTAACATTAACTACAGTATAATCAACCAAGGAAGTGCTGTAAACATTAAACACGTAAATGCCTGTTTTAACTAAACACACTGTAGCACAGGCAACTTAATTTCTGAAGCACTTGCATTCCAAATGGAAAAAAATGAAATGCTTATGAAAACATAGCTCTTTTCCACATATCTAAGACTGATTTTATTTTTTTGTCAATAAATATTAAACTATTACATATTAATATGTACAGTTTCAACTCCTAAACATTTTAAGACGAAATTTAAGTCTCTCTCTCTCTCTCTCTCTCTCTCTCTCTCTCTCTCTCTCTCTCTCTCTGTGTGTGTGTGTGTGTGTGTGTGTGTGTGTGTGTGTGTGTGTGTGTGTGTGTGTTTGGGGGGGGGGGGGGGGGGAGATTCTTGTTCATCTGTCATACATCATAATGGAGACTAAATGTAGTTAGATGTATTTTTAAATTATTGTTGCAATTAAAACGCGCGAAAAATGAGTGACTCTTAAATGAGAAAGTAGCACATGAGATATAAACAAAATAAATACAGAAAAAATATTGAATCTGATGTAAATCACCAAGGCTGATGATGTAGCATCTTCCAGTTTCACTTTTTGCATCAACTGCAATAAAATGTAATAAAACGAATACTGATTTTTGGTTGAACAACCTAAAGTCATCAATAAAAATGCTACTGCACTGAGGGACACAGCTCTCATAACGCACAAGCCGACAAAAAACTTCCCCAGTCTAGATACTTCATTATGAAGAAAGATGACCAACAGGAGCAGCAGCGCATACCAAATTCCTCCTATCAATGGGCTGCGATAGATCACGAGCATCTTCTTCTTCTTCTTCTTCTTCTTCTTCTCCTCCTCCTCCTCCTCCTCCTCCTCATGGTCCTCATCCTTATCTAAGTATATTTGGCATATATTTGAAACTTCAGCTCTTCATTCTAAAATAGAACATAGAAATCTATGAAACAAATGAATATGGTTTCTTCTACAGAAAGTCTAGAACTGCAAAAGTTTACATGAAAATAAATAAGTTACAGAATGAACAATTCACATAGCTTTTTAAACAACAACAAAGAAAACTATAGACTGAAAACATTCATTTATTCTTCACTTACATTTCACAGATCCACAATGAAATATTTCTTTTGGGAAGGACAATAGTAAATAATGTTCCTTGAGTGTTTTATTACATTTAACAGTCTCTCTATAGGTTTCACATATAGGTTAAAGCAACCATTATTTATACTATAACTTGTCTCTCATGCAGAATACAAGTTAAGGCCCTCCTAACTGTCGGTATTCAAGGGTGGGCTACTAACCCGCGTGCGTGCATGCATGAGTAAGTAATTCTAGTTAAGTAATATAATTATTTAACAAACTACAAAAGATAAATTATTTGCAAATTAGGTTTTTACTATGTTTTTTGTGGGTTGAATGACATATCTACATCTTCATCATACTCCACAAGCAACCTAATGGTGTGGGTGAAGGTACTTTCGTACCACTGTCTGATCCCTCCAACCCAGTTCCACTCATGAATAGTGCATGGGAAGAATGGCTATCGGTAAGTCTCTGTATTGGCTCTAATTTCTCAAATTTTCTGTTTGTGGTCAATAAGTGAGATATACGTGGGGGGGGGGGGGGGGGGGGGAGGAGGTAATATGTCCAAATCCTACAGAAAAGTGCTGTTCCGAAATTTCAATAACAAATCTCTCCATGGTGCACAGCATCTCTCTTTGTAACATCTGCCAGTGGAGTTTGTTTGTCATCTGCATAATGCTCTCTCACCAGCTAAATGATCCTGTGACGAAACCCGCTGCTCTTCGTTGTATCT